>NC_140471.1:8841892-9441892 GCF_051167445.1 Perissodus microlepis
CTGTGTAGATGAAGACCACAGCCAGCTGATGCTGTCTCGTTTTTGTTTTGTTGTGTTTTACATAGGAGATGAGGTTCAGTACCTCATCAGTGCAAGCATTTGAAAAGGAAACAAACACAGCAGCCTCTATGCTGCAGCGTCCTTGGCGACGTCTGCCAGCTGTACTCTTTTAAGTCCCACCACAAAGATACAGTAAGATGTCAGACCATAGTGGTAAAGGTGGGGTGGGGTGAAAAGGGAGAGAGGCCAATATGCAATTATTTCTTAGTGAATCAGCAGAAAGTGGCGAACTTACGGTGCTCCACTCTGGCCTGGATCAAGACCAGTTTGTGGTGTTGCTGGCTGAAGGAAGGCGCTAGCTCAGCAGGCACCTGAGGAGAGCGCCGCTCCATTTCCTTGCAGAATTCCAAGACTGTTCGCGTCGTGGAGGATTTGGTCATTGGACAAAATACCTGCTGTCAGAGATTACTGCCATTAATAGTTTTGACATGGACGGGGATAAAAGGCGAGATTCAAGGCTTTGATGTTTTCACAACAGTCGAAAGTCAGAAGGCAGCTTGTTATGGATAATTACTACGTCTTAAAGTTGGAAACGAAGGTCTTGCAGAACCTGTTTTTATATATATATATGTGTGTGTGTGTGTGTGTGTGTGTGTGTGTGTGTGTGTGTGTGTGCGTATGTGTGTGTGTATATATACACACAAGTCAACGGATTAGCAATGCCAGTTCACTATATAAAAAATATTCAGTGTCGTAGCTGAAGACTTGAGCAATAAGTTTGATCAGGCACAATAAGAGCAAATATAAGTGTCAGGAGTAACAGTGATTACTAAAGAACTTCGACTCTGCTCTATGTCTTGGTATCTCTCCCACTGGCACAAGTACCACTTGAGAAAACGGGCCAGTTCTGGTCAATTAATAACAGCTTATACCCCATATCCCTACTTTCACGTGCACCCACAGTCACCTGGCATACCCTCTCCAGCTCTCGCACTCTCACTCAACCTTGCAGGTGGCAACGTGTTGATTTACTGTATGAAATGCCATTGGCAGCGAGGGGTCTTGTCGAGTTCCTGCTCAGACCTTCAGATGCATCCCCTGCAGACAGCAAGGTCTGATAAGCACTGTAGCACCGGAGCAGGAAGGTCGGGGAGCATGTGTGGTTTTTTCAAAGCGAGCTTGGCAGTTTAGACTGAACCTTTAACGCGAAATGTTTCACGGACGGCGTCGCACCTTTCTACAAAAATTCAAACCGAGCGTTGGCTCTGGTGCTGTTGGTGTGTGCGAGCAGGTTTAAGTCTTGTTTTCTTCGAGAGGATGTTGAGGGGTTTTATTGGGATCTTCATGGGAAAAAAAGAACACATGTTGAAGATGTGTGGTAAGAGGGCACATCTTTCATCTCTCTGTGGCTGGTCACTAATCCTGTTCCTCCGAGGCATCGGAGAAGAATAGATGCACTGTAGTGCTCAGAGGCAGTAAACAGTAAACCAGGAACAAGTCTTGGATACACAAATTGCACGAATGCGCACCGAGTAAAATGGAGGCCAGGAGTGCCAATCTGGCAACTTCACAAATGCCCCAGTAGCCCAATAATCCTTTTGCAGGCATTCAGTAACACTGTAATGCATTCTGAATATTAAAAAGCATTTTCTTCACTTATCTAGCCTTGTGGCCTTCTGTGTAGTGCATGACTCTGCTTTGGTGTCATTTAGGTCAGTGTGTGTGTTTGTTTGCTGGGGTTACAGTTGTTTATCAGTGTCTGGCCTCCACTCAGCCTCCTACCCGGGCCTGTGTATTGGCTGGCCCCTTCAAATGGAGATAGAGTTTCTTTGTGTTTGCCAGGCAGGGACCAGAGTCTGTGCCGTATGTGTGTTAGCGCAGCCACCTGGCCCGCTCCCACGTGTGCTCGTCCAGGTTATACAATGATAATCTTGGACGGTGATGTCCGTGCAGGCAGCGAAGGTTCTTGCAGGAAGAGAAAGCGCAACAAAGTGGTTACTCGCTCGAACACTCCCTCCGTAAGCGTTAATCATTACCCACTCGAGCACCATTGGTAGCCAAGTGGAATGTCGAGAGGTTTGCTGCACGTAATGACAATCCTTCTTCGAAAATAGGCGACAAGTTGATTACATCCTAACTCCCAACTTTTCTCGAGACCCAATAAATTGCCATTATCACCAGATTTGTATTTTCTGTTGTCGTCTTTAGGATATGCAACAATCTGTGTGTTTTCTCCTTATATCAACACGGAGGGCATTTTTGTGCACGGGGTTCGCTGTCTGCAGCGGCCGGCATTTTGCAATACTTATTGTTATAGTATGATTGTAAGCCTCTGTGCTCCACACCACAGGTATGTCTGAAAGGGGGCTCCGCCAGGATATCACTGCTGAGCTTTGTGTAATACTGGGGGTGAGGCTGATCAGTGCTTGAAAAAACACAAAAGCAAAAGTGATAACACGCACGATAAAGTTTCAGCTTTAGAGTTAGCAGTTATGTGAAAGAATTAAATCGCACTTTTTGGAGGTCAGGCATATAATCCTCCAGTTTGGTTTTTTTTTTTTTGCATCTGTTGGCTTGAAAGAAAGAGAACGCACCCAGTGTGCGTATTGATCGATGGTGCAGGCAAGTTATTATATTTCACTACCAGATATCTCCACCACTCTCCAAATCTCTCGCTTTCACTCGCCGACTCCCAAGACACCGCTCTGACCACACCCCTCAGCGTGCAACGCATCTGCACAGATTGCAATCTCCAGATGATGCCTGTTCACCGCTCTGATCTGTGTTCATTAACTGACACCTGCAAAGATAACTAGTGTTTACCTCTGCTTTAACTTCTCTGAAACCTTTTGCTGCGTCCTCAGATGCAGGCTCTCAATCTGTTTCATCTTATATCAGTCCCATGAGAGTGTGTAAACTATGCAGGCGATGCAGACACAGTGCTGAACACTTATATAGTTATATATATATATTTATATGTGTGTGTGTGCATGTCCTCATACTAGCTTTCCCTCCTCTCTTAAGAGCTGATTTCTCTCCTCTCCTCTAATGGAGTCCTTTGTCTCAGTGAGTAAGGCACTCCTGCAGGAGCAGTAAGTGAGGATTGGAGGGGATTTCTGCTCCGCAGGAGGGTAAGAGGGCTTTGGGAGGGGAGAATCCTTCCAACCCTGCCGTGGATCTGCCGAGCAAATCAAGACAGCATGCGATGCTCCAGCACAATCCTCCCCAGCCATGTCACTGTCACTGAAGTGGGGAGGGAGGGAGAGTGCGCCGTTCTTTCTTACTTGCTGTGCCTTACATGATGTGAGCTGTGTTGGCTTACGGGGAACTCCGGGGCATGCCCTTATTTATTTATTTCTTTACATATATTTGCCATGCCCTGCAGTGTGATCCAATATATCGGTCGAACCGGTGAATACGATGCTGTATTAAAAATATAATTAAACCGAAAAATGCGTTTGCACATGTGGGCTGTGGGCTGCACACGTGCATGTATTTGCTGTTTCTCACAGTCTTTCTAGGCAAGCTATGCCCTCACGTTGTCAGGTAAGGTCATGCAAAGAACACCTCACTTTATATGCTGTTAATTATGCAAGAGTGTGGTCAACTGGTGTCAGTTGGGAAGGCCATTCTGTCTTTATACTTTAAAGGTCATGAAACTCCCCACATTTTGGTCTGTGTTTGTTCTGTGTTAGCACCAAATAGCTCGTGTTTTTTGTGGTTTTGTGATGCTGCAGATGCTTTGTTGACATCCTGTTTGAGGTTAAAACTACCTTTATAAGTCTTCAGATTTTGCAGTTGTCAGTACACTGGCATTAAAAGGAGGCGTATTGACACACGATGTGTTTACATACACTCTGCACACTTAGATATATTCTGTACGTGTTTGCCTGTGCAATGTTTTTGCTGATGTCTCCATATTGCAGCCCCTAAGCGAGGGTGTCTGTTTCACCTAATTGAAGGTCAATATTTGCATGAGCATTCCTACAGATAACTTTCCTAGCTTGGCCTAGACAGAAGACAGAGCGACTGCTGTACTTCAATAAAATCAAAGTCATATTTCAGTCTAACACTGTCAGATGTATCTCTTCACGCTACATTGGTGCCGTTCCAAAGCAAAAGGTCTTTCCTTGCTTGCAATAATTGCAGGAGATACGGGGGGTGGGAAATCTTCCTGGTTTGATTTTGTCGAACAGGTTTGATTTATTTAGGCAAGGTCTAAAATTTGCAAAGATTACAGGTTATTTTGTTAAATATGTCCAGGAACTGATTCAGAGGAACTTTTTTTTTCACTTGGATAATTCACCAACTTGTGGCAGTCTCCCTAATCTGATGTCGTTTTTTCTCAGGCTTTAAATGAAATAAATCCAGAAAAATGTAAAAACAAAACTTGTTTTTGTAGCACAGCTTTGAGTCACTGTTTTTAATAGTCAATCTAAGTCGAGTTAAGCTTTTAAAATAGCTCCATGTGATCAACAAACCCGTGTTTTTCACAGGCAAACAGAAAAATTATCACCCTGGCTGTCATTGTAAAATTCCACCAGTCCACAGGCCCATGTTTTCCTGTTTATTGAGGAATTAGCGTTATTATAGGTGTGCTTCACTTTCTGTCTTGGCCTCTAAATGAAGAGGGAGCTAAACAGTGGGCTTTCTGACACTCTGATTGTCTAACTGCTTGCATTTTGTTGCCTCATTTTAGAAGCAGACGGATGCACCTTGGGCTGTGACAGAAATCTGTTTGTCTTCTTAGCCTGAAATAATGTTTTAGTTTCTTGTTTGTTTGTTTGTTTGTTTTTTTAAGTTTAAATTTTAAATTTCAGGTCTCAAAACCACGTTTGCTTTTTTTAGTTGTCTGTGTGAAAAGCCTCATAAATCCTTACTGAGACGAGTTTATCCGTCAGCCTCAGAATTAACCAGAAGGCCTGCAAGTATGTGAAGGATGTCCACAACACGCCGTGGCTTTAGTGAAGTAATCTCATGACACATTTGTGACACAATCTGAGTGGATCAGCAGGCAAAGCACGAGCCCCATTATTAGGGGATGTGTGGAAACAAGGAAGAAAACTGTGTCTTTTATATTTTGGCTCTTTTTTTGTTACACAATTGTAAATATATTTCTTTCTGCACTTATCATAATGACCACGAGGTATTTGACACACACACACACACACACACACACACACACACACACACACACACACACACACACACACACACACACACACACACACACACACAACTTTCTGTACCATGCTTCCTCTAGAAACTTCCTCACCCTGGGAGAGGATACTCCCTTCCCTCTCTCCGCCTCCTGCCAGTGCAAAACCCCAGAGCTGCTGACACAGACTCACCCAGTGTAATTGGGAAAATAAACAGATGATAGAAAATGGAAAAAAAAAAGCATGTGGATGTTTA
Source organism: Perissodus microlepis (assembly GCF_051167445.1). NCBI lineage: Eukaryota > Metazoa > Chordata > Actinopteri > Cichliformes > Cichlidae > Perissodus > Perissodus microlepis. Next base: position 8,847,308 of record NC_140471.1, read on the forward strand.
TCCACAACTGGATGCTAAAAGTCTTGGCTTTCCCGGGAGCTAAGATGAATGAGATGTGGGTAAAGTTGGGAGGAGACCCCTCCCAAAACACAGGGCAAACTGTGGAGGCTGAAAATCCTGCAAAATAAATCTATCCATCCATTCCTTATTCGCCCCTTTTAAAGGATTTGCAGTACTATTCAGCTAGCGGCACGCAGCGGTGAAATTAAATTAACTGGGTGTTATAAGTCAAGTCATAATTAAGGATTTGCCACCATAACAAAAGCAGACGACTGCGGGAGACATGAGAGCGTTTATTTTTGGAGGGACAAGACAGAGATTGCTGTAGGAAGCTCTTCCTAAGTCTGAGATGTTACAGTGGTTTTTATTATGTAATCCTGCTGTCCTCAACAACCTCAAACAGTCAGCAGTCCCAATGTTTGCACCCAGGTAGTCCCCCACCTCCTCCCTGTTTTTTCTCCCAGCTTTGCTCCGTCAGCACAGTGCTAGGGAGCAGCCCCAGCTTAGTCACTGCAAACGCTGTTTTGTTTTTTTCTCATCAACATTCTGCAACTCTAATATGCTTAATGGTAGTGCCCTTTTCCTCTGAGGACCCCCACCTCCTCCTCCCCGTGCCTTCTATGTCAGCTTAATGACAGGTTTCCCAGCCAGGAAAGAGGCCAGAGTTAAAGGAAAAGTTGGGTCATTAAAGCAGTCTTACACCGTCACAGGGGTCCTCTGGCTCAGTTGGATTCATGCCATATTTCAGTCTGACACCAGCTTCCACAGAGAGCGCTTGAGATGCATGGCTGGAAGCATGCGTTGAAGTAAAAGACAGAGGGAGAGTCCTTTTCTCTTTGTTTCGCCAGGCCCAGTCTCTGTTTCGCACTCGCTCAACAGCCTCCAGGTTTTAGTGGATGCTCACAGCAAATCTGAGAAGCTGATATTCACAAGCTGGAGTGGCAGGGGCTGGATTCCCACTCGCAGCCCCCTAAGTAGAGTGTCTATTACTGTGGGAGTGCCTAAATAACACAGAAGAAGGAGATCAGGAGAAACCCTAGTGAGGGTTTGGGAGAGGACGGGGGCTGGAGGGTGTAGAATGGAGAACTGCATTCTCCACTGAGATTGTAAACCCGGACTGAAATTGCTCTGCAGGATTCGATGGTTAGTTGCATGGCGTGCACTGTCTTATGAGTGCGAGCTGTGAGTGTTGCAAGGATAGAAACTCCCTTTCACTGGTTACAGTTGTAACTATTGTTCACGGTGAGCATGGCGAAACACGTGTCATAGGTTAACTGCTGTTTTCATCAAGAAGTTGAAAACGTTTTTTTCTTCTCCTCAACTTTTTCTTCTTTCTTTCTATGTAATGCACAGTTTATTGCTTTTCTGTGTAACTACAGTGTTATCAGATTATCCCCAGTGCAGTTTTTCATGGTGAATAGTGTGCTGCATTGTATTCTGCCTCTCATTTGCCAAGGCCTGCTGACTGTGTGTCATCGAAACGCGCCCAAATAGCGACGTTATCATTTTAAAGCCAAAGGTTGTAAAATGCAGCGGGTCTGCAAACATGTCTGACTTTCATTTTTTTAATCTATCAGTTTATGTTTATGGTATTGGTACAGGAAGTGTTCTCACTGACTTTCAATCAGTTGTCACTCGTCCACTTGTCTTTCGCTCCATCTTCTCAATCAGAGCCTCCTTGATTTTGCCGTTTTTGCAGAGAAACTGTTTTACTTCGACAGTATGCACAGTCGATTTTTTTTTTTTTGAGTCAGACTGCTACAGTAATGAAAGTTATCCTATCTGAGATTCGATTTTCTGTCTTTAGATTAGATTTTCACTCTCAGTTTAGCGGCTCACTGGAGGGCACATCTTGCCATTTGTTTGAATTTTGTGGGTTCAGACTTATGACTTGCTCATCAGCTTTTTACATGGTCTCTAAACAAGTTTCCGTACTTTTAGAAAACTCTGTCTATCTGTTACAGGAGTACACGGCCCGTTTTCATCTTTTACTCTTTTCACGATGACATTAGACACTCGGGTCCAGTTCAACCAAAATAAACCTTATTTTGGTTGAACTGATTTGTTTTAAAAATGCATTTAATTTAATTTAATTTAACTCTGGTGCTGTTCTCAATTTATGTGCTTTCTTTTAGTTGAAACTAGACTGGATCTGTAGAAGCTGACCATAAAAACCAATGAATCAAACATGGTCTTCATCAGGGTTTCCCTTATTTTTCAGCTTTCTAGAAAATGAACAGAATTTAGTGACTTATTGATTGTTTAGCTTGTAGTGTGAATGCAAACACTTGCACTTGTCTGTGTTACAGACTGAAAAGAAGACAGGAAATCAAGTCTGTATCTTTTAATCTTTGTTCCATGTTCTCCTACCTCACAATATTGACACTCTGGCAAACACCGCCTTACTGCGTTATACGTAAATACTTTATTCAGCTAGAAGAGTAACCTTCACACCATGCAGTAAACCTTCAAGGCTGCTGACTAAAAAAAAAGTTGATCTAAATCTAATATCAAAAATAGCTCCTCCTCAAATCAAGGGCACAGATTTGTTTTGTAAATTTAGAGTTTGTTGAGTTTTCTAAGAGGTTCATCTAAAAGTGCTCTCTGGGTCCAGCAGTGTGAATTGGAATGGGGAAAATTAAATCAGACAATCTGTCCAGCGTGCATGAAAAGGCATCTCCTCCTGTCCAACTATGATATAAAAGCTTAGCATGTAAGCTTGTTACATGGAAGCCGTCCAGTTAGAGGTTTTCTTTTCCTTAGAAGAGCAGTTCAGCAGTTTGGAAACACACTTATGAGCCTTCAGTGGATATTTAAAGTCGGAGTCGTTTGTTATGGTAAAATGCTTTAGACACACAGTCAGTCACAGCTCTGTCCAGTAATAAAAACCTGCCTGATTTTTAAACAGGTTAAACAAATCACTGTTTTAAGGAGATGCCTTATGAGCTTTGTGAGAGGTGCTGAAACTGAAACAGCCCATCCGACCTTTGTACCCTTTTAAGGTGATTGGCTTTAAGCTGTAGCCTCATGTTCAATGGTTAGATATGAACGTGGTATCATGTTCCCTGAAACCGCTTTAACCACATGTTTAGTCTGGAAGACACCTGTCAGCTTATCACGCTGAGCTTCACCTCTCAGTTAGCCTGCCATCCAATTATTGTTGAGCGTGCAGGATTTCCCCATCATCCAGTGATGATTTTAACCACCTTATTTGCTTCATTTCTCACTGCTGTCTCTACAGTTTATGCTGCACAGAGCTTTGCTCCTTCACCTGGTCTGTGAAACTCCAAGGGGATCTCTGATTGGTTGCTATTTATAGGACTTTGTCCCTAAACACTTTGATTTAATCTGCAGGGTTGGAAAAGCCTCTGTGTTCATGCCGCTAAGTATCTATGTACTTATTTAAAAGGTGGACGGTACGCAAAGCAAATGGTGCCAGGCAGCTAGTTTCTTCCAAATTCTCCAGTGGAACCGGAGTACCACATTTAAAAGATGTAAGAGTCTGAGTTTTGTGACTTGCATTGTCAAGGTGTTGTTTTCAGGTGTTGTTGTGCCTGTGTTAAACTGCAGTAAGATTATTTGTTACGATAGCATTTAATTAATTGGTGATAGAATTGATACTTTTGCTTCGTCATGCACTCTATCATGCTCGATTCTCACAGAAAACATTCTGAGCGGTAACATAATGATCCGCTGTGTGTATACTGAGACAGAGAAGCCTGTGAAGCCCGGCTTAGGGCAAGTTCAGAGACCGTGCTTCAACCTGGATTGGATGACAAATCAGCCGTACATAACCAGAGAAGAACTAGCAGGAAATCAATGTGTCTGTCCACCTATCCTACATCAATACAGTGTCTCATTTGCTCACCATATGCCTGTTGTTTTTGCTGTCTTTCTCTCCTTCTTGTTCTTTCCCTTTTCCCCCCTCTCATCCTCTCTCTATTTTCTCGCTCTCTCTGCAGTGTGGTTCTTTGAAAGCACACTGCAGACAGCATCTCTATTTTAAGGACACCTTTGTTTCTCTGCTTTGTATTCAAATGATCAGGCTCGCAGGCAGAAGGATGCAACTCTGGAGACGGGAGGGATGGAGGGAGAGGAGGGAGAAGAGGTGGCGAGTTGGCTTTTGGAGTCAGGTTTCCCTTAGAGTAGATCTTTACGGGCCGATAACAAATGGGGGAATGCACAGTTAATACCCCTAAAGCGGGTCACATGACCTTTGGGCTCAATTACCTCTAGTTTGGGTGGTCAGGAGAGAGAATAATGCTCATCTACAGCGCGTGTGTCACATACCGTAAACGCACAATATGACACTTCACACTCAGAAGCAGCGTGTCTTTGTAGTGATACGGCAGCGTTACCATGTGCGGCCAACCCAAACGGCCAAACTAGACTGTACATCCCAGCGTGAGTGAGTGTAGCCAGTGACACATTTCTGTCTGTCTGGGGCATTTGGTTTGCAGGAGTTTTTGCCATGGTTCATCTAAAGGGCGTAGATTTGGTTTAGGCATTGGTGGGGACAGATGATTCAACCACCGAACGCTGCCCTGTTTCTTTTTTTTCCTTTTTGTCTTTGCTTCTTGATAAAAGCAGAAATATACTTGCATACATATGCTATTCTACATGCTTTTAAACCATTTAAAATACAATTTTATATGTGAATTATATAATGTTAAATTACTATTAAACAAATGACTGACTAAGTACTTTAGACTTTAGTTTACTTCAGCCATATTCCATATAAATCAGGTATCATACAAAAATAAAAATAGCTTCAAATACAGTTAAGACAATAAAAGAATATGACTTTAAGGACTTAACAACATTAGTTCAGTTATAGTACACCAACATCTCTTATAGCACTAAGGGAACACTGAATGACCTGGTGGCTTTTGTCCATAAAACTACTCATCTAAGATTACCACAAAATCATCAACTTCACCTGTGATCTTGTATCACCATTGCTCTCTGAGCTTTATGTTGGTTCTTCTGTCACCTGACAAATAGGACATACATGACAATAAGAATAAAATGTGTAGCTGCTTCAGTGTTTCTGTCAATTTGTGCAGATCTTGACTCATCAGCAATGTAGGGTGAGTGCATTTTAAACACAATTTGTGCAAACTGCACTACAAGGTGGAATATTTGCAAAATCACGACTACCTCATCATATTTTGTCTCAACAATTAACCCTATGAATATGTCAGTACCATTAGGATGAAATTATTGTGTCTCCAACATTTTAACGTTAGACATATAATTTTAACAGCCTCTGTAAACTAATATCCTGGCTGCTCAAAGCTGCCGTTTTCTCTGACAGTTTCAATCAAAATTAGAAATGCTACTCTGACACTGAGAGAACTAATAGTGCTGCCTGTTGTGCAGTTAGTTTCCAAAAAACGTTATTCGTGGTTACATACAATTTTAGACTGATGTGGGCCAAAGCCTAGCATAGCCTGTAACATTATTGTGACGGACACATTTTATGAGTGAACTTGACTTTAAGTGACTTACAGGTTTCTTTGAAAAACGCTTTCTTATATCCAAGTTCTTCCTTTTTGCTACCATCCTCCTCTCCTCCTTGCAGTGCAGGTTTGCCGCTGCTAAAACTAAACAGAGCTCCCTGAGAGGCACAGCCAATCACATTGGCCATATTTGTCACATGAGTTAGGACTCCAGTAGAGAACGTAATTTAACGCTTTCTGCACCGCTGGGTGAATGAGACGTTGACAGATCTTTTTTTTCTTCTTCTTGCTATCGGGTTTGATTTTCTTTACTCGAAGAGATCAAATTATTGGTGGGGACATGTCCCTTCCGTCCATGCCAAATCTACACCCTTGGTTCATTTAAAGCGTAAACAAAGGCATCACACATAAATTCTGGATCTCTCACACACTTGTTAATAGCAAATTACCTCCGTAAAGTAGCACTCGGGTTTTGGTATTGGAATGAGAGACAAGTGCAAGTGTTTGCTCATTGCTGGCACTTTGTTTCTAAGCAGCGTGCAAGTGTTGACACACTCATCTTGACATCTTAATTCTTCCTACCACGTGTTTACAGTACAGTGAAGCTATGTTTCTTTAGCTCTCTAGGGTTTTCAGCTGGAAAGACGAGATGAACGCGTGATGATTATGCACGTTTGTTCTCATTAAACCTTCAGTATATCCATATTCCATCTGTCTTGTGTTATCAGACTGGATATGATTTCATCAAGCAAAAACGACAAGCTTTGCAGTTGAAAACTTACAGTATAGTGAGATAAAAACATATCAGGGCAGGTAGATGCTTTATTTGATGCTCTGGTTTGGTTTAAATACAATCTGAATACATTTCTTTACTTTCAGTGAAACGGTGGTCAAATATTTCTGTATTTATTCATTGTGACAATTGTTTTTCACCTTGTTAGTGTGCAAGGAGTGCGGCCGATTGGCAACCTGTCCCAAGGTCTCGCCATATAATAACTGTACCCTCCCTCGGACCTTAAATTGGATACGCTGAAGCTGAATGGACTGATGGATGTTTGTGGGCATCATTCAGTTTCCAGGTTTTGGAAAGGTGGTTTGTGGCATTTGATCTCAGATGTTGAGGATGGGGTGCAATGCTGACAGCGTTAATGCTCACGGAGCTGGGAAAATTAAAAATCTCATCACTGTCATTCATAATTACTTAAGGGAAAAGTAAAAACTTATAACACTTTTCTGCATCTGTACATGTTCATGACTCCACACAGAAAACGTGCAGTTTGACTTTTTGTCTCGATTTCCGTGCGTGATTGACTAACTGTTTCATTCAGACCGGGGGCATTGGTCTCAAGACACAGAGGCTGAATATTGTAAATGCATTTGACAGCCTTTTAAAGTTGGTCTCAGATGGCAAATAGATCATTGAGGACAGGTTGTAGGCACTTTACGAAAACATGAAATGACCACATGCGAGAGCCTTCTCTCTCTCTCTCTGTCCCTGCCTTTCTCCTACGCATTTGCACATTCTGTTCTTCTCTGTCTTGTTATTCTGCGTCTCGCACTCTTTCCTTCTCTCTCCATAACACACACCTCCACTTTCAGAGAAATAAACACACAAACAGACGAGTTATGGCACATGGTGTTTGTATATAAGCGCATCGGGTCTGGAGGCTGACGGGGCGTTGATGCGTCAGGAGAGGCTCTGTTGACAGGCCACTAATGCAGTGTGGCACCAAGCAGAATGGTCAGCAGGGCCCCGCAGTGGAGGAGGGAGAGTAAACTGTAAACCGACACTTAGTCTGAATGGAGTTGTTTGTCACTGTGGGTAGCAATTACTTGGCCTGGGCTAGCTTTGAGTAAACTCCCTGATCAGAAGAATGCCCTTCTGCCAACCGAGCAACAGGAAGGTGGGGACCGAAGTTTGCTGTGTTGATACTTTCTGTAGGCCAACTGTCATGTTTGAACACACTCAGGGTGAGCGTCCACCTGTTGACTCTTCCCCCGTGTCTGTGTTTGTGTAGGCCTCAGTAAAAGCACGAGCAGCTCCAGCATGGCGGCGTGAATTAACAAAATAACCCCTTACTTAGATGTGCAGATAAAGCTTGACGCCGGGTCACGCACCAAGCAGCCAGCGCTAAGTCGTACCTGTTGCAGCTTCACACAGGATGCAGTACAGCAGCTGCAAAAAGAGGAACTAGCACCGGCTTTTCCATTGCTGGGGAGCAATCCACTTGGGTGACTTCATCGAGAAAAATAGATCAATTCAGCAAAAACAAAAGTAACCGCACCAAGGGATCGCTGTCACAAGATAAAAAATCGCTTGATGTGGGAATCTATAAACGCAATCAGGGTGCTCTTTGACTATAGCATATTTCCCCCCTCATTGTTGGGTAATCTGAGAACTTTCTAACCTTTTTATACAGGTAACCTGCCAAGAGATTAAGGTGGATGCTTTTCACGTGCTCGTCACATGGCTTTAATACCAAGAGCTGCATCTTTGTCCCCTTTCCTTTCAATTAACTGGACACCTTCATCTAATCGCAGGTTTGCCTCAAGCCAACACTTTTCAGTTCGCACCACGACTAAGAGAGCAAATATAAAGCAGCCAAGTGTGAACGGCGGGTACGGTGGGCTGCGTGGGAGACTGTGCACTGTGATCTTGACATCTACGCATCACTGAAACTTGTGAGCGCAGGGAGGACAGCTTTTGAAAATGTCAGTTCCTCTTTCTATATTTATCTGCTCAAGCTAACCCCTCCCTCCCTCCCTCCCTCCCTCCCTCCACAATGCTTTGTCACTCTTTTATGTCATTTGCATGCTGCAAGTTATGCATTCAGATGTGTGGCACTGAGTTGTCCAAAGACAGGTTTTGTTTCTTTTTTTCCGTTTGTTTCACTTCTGTTACAGTAACTCCCCATTCAGCTGCAATGCGTTTGCTCACTTTGAAGTTGTTACATGTCAGAAGACCCTTTTTGCCTTTGAAGTGTGAGTCAAAATGATCTCAGAAGACTTTTACTAATACTGTGCGGATATAAAATAACCGGGTTTAGCCGTTACACTAGAAATTGCAAATGATATATTGCCTCTATATATGGTAACACTTACCAATGAGCACCAAGCTACTTTCCATAATCACTACCCTCTGCAGCCATGCGGACGCGATTTCCTGGTAGCTGTCCTCACAATATAAAGCTTACTTTGTCAGATATATAGACACTGGCACTTAATGATGCTACAGCAGCGTGGTAAAGAAAAAGATCATGAGTATGCTGTGCGTGGCTAAAGTTGAGAACTAACATATTGAAGGAGTTTACCTTCTTTTGTTTCTCAGAAAAGTTAGAGGAATAGCCAGCAAGAAAGGGGTTTAGTATTATATTATTTAATATTTAGATTATTTATTTAAAAAATAAAATGCAGAGGTGCTGAGTGGAAAAAATGGCTATGAATGCTTTGCAGGGTCGGATATCACATCTGCTCAGGGTATGTATCGATCGGCATTAACAAAAGACTTGCATGTTCAACTCCATTAGCTGGCCGCTTGGGTCCCTTTCTGTAACTGCTCATTATAAGATCAATGGGGTTTTTTGATACTTTGGATTTGTAAATTTGGCTTTCTTCAAGTTTTCTTTAGATGTCGAAATGATTACAGCGTCGTCTGCATACCTCAGGTTATTAATGAGGCACCACTGACCACAATTCCTGGCTTCATTCAATCTTGCACATGATGTACTCACTGTACAGAGAAAATAGGTCAGGTGACAGCACACACCCTTGCCGTACACCTCTTCTGATGTTGACAAATTCTCCAATTTCATTGTTGCTTCTGATTGCCGGACTTTGTTCCTAGTAAAACTTCTCCATAATTCTGAGGTCTTTTCCATCATCGTTCAAAGCTAATAATAACTTGATCAAATGTTTATGGCTGATGGTGTCAAAGGCCTTCACATAATCAAAACTTAAGTACAGATCTTTTTGGACTGTAGTTGCTATTTCTGCAAGAGTTCTCAATATTTATATAGCGTTTGTTGTTCTTTTGCCATCGTTGCAACAAGTCAGCTTGTGAAATTTGTGGTATATTTTTAATGAGAATCATTTAGGAATTGCAGCAACTCGGCTACAAAGTGACAGATCCTATTAAATTACAGAACGGCGTTCACTGAGTGCTTAACGTTACAAATGCTTTGCCATCTCCGTAACTGCTGACTTCCAGAGCTCCTCTGGCATTAACATCAGAACAGAAACTGAGTGCAGGGAGCTTCATGGCGTGACTTTCATGCTCCTATAGGTGGAGCAGCACTTCTGTCAATACAGTTTATTTCCTTAATCCTGTTGAATGCCAACAAGCAGGTACCCTCGGGAAAAACATGTCCAAAATAGTTATGCTGACAGTTTGTTTTAGATTTATGGATATTTTTCATCGATCAGATATTTATTGATTTAAACCACACATTTATTTTGCTGCTTCAGGCTACATTAGCAGCCACTGGTGGAAGGCACACAAATCTCCAACTGAACTCTTAGTGTAGATGCAAACTGTTTGATTGGCGCATCTTCTGAAAAATAGTACTATGGTCCAAATGTGCTAAAATGTAGCAATTTCACGTTTTCAGAAAGTGCCTACAACCTGTCCTCGACATCCGAATAATATCGCATCAGCATCTTAGTTTGAGATGGATGGATGGACATTTAGAAATGGATGTTGGACGGTGCATTTTAAACTTTGGGTATCACATTAACTGCTGGAGCCTTTGCATGTGGAGTTTCTCCAGGTACAGTTTCCTTTGCTTCCCTCCAGCTTAATGGCATGCAGGTTACTTTCGCTGCATGCAGCCCTGAATGTCAGAACAGTGAACAGGGCAGGCAGCAGATTATCATCACAAAGCATGTATAACATTATTTAACACAGGTTAATTGAAGATTCTAAATCGGCCATACGCGTAGATGTAAGCCTGAATGACTGTGCTGCTCTATAATGAGCCAGTGTTCGTTGCCCAGGAGGTACCCAACCCCTGGCCCATCATCAGCTGGGAAAGGCTTTAACTCCCCTGCCACCTTAGTGGGATAAGCAGTTCAGAGAATGGATGCATGTTTACACTAAGCCAAGGGATTGTCCAGCAATCCTTTTTCCTTTTAAAATGACTCCATTTGACCTCAGCTGAGCAGTGCTCACTGTTTATTGGAGTCCTACAGTCAGGAGTATAACCTGACGTGTGGCCTGTCAGAGATATTGCTGTGATTAAACTTGTCATACAAAGTTTATATTCTGAAGTGGAGGCTGAGCATGAAACAGTGACACAGTCAGAGTGTATTTTTTTGATTAATGACCAGATTTAGTGGTTTAGTTCTCAAAAGACACTCTTCTTCTTTGTTTTGTTTTGTTTTTTTTGTCTTCCAAATATAAAGAAACAGGTAGATCAACACCGAGCCACTGCAGCTTTTGTAGACTAGGTACGCTCCCTCTTTAAATGACTCTTATTTCTATCATAATACCACAGCTTTATGGACAGAGGGGTTCAGTTTACTGGAAGACCACAAGTCTGAAATAATCTGCCCATGGAACAGAGAGAACCCTCTCTACATACTACCGTGTTTTCCCACTTTACTGCCTATGTCTGCAGTTTATGAGGTGAAAGTCCAAAAATATGTCATCTGTATGGTTGTCTGTAAATGCGCAAACCACTCATTTGGTCTAAATTATAGTCTGCGGCCGATTCAAAACGGCACAGTGTTTCTTATAAAGCACAATGTTTGCATTTTAGGTGTTCCTTGTCCCTGCATTATGTTATATATGAAGGTGTCTGCAGTACACATGAAGCTGCCTCGTGTGACCGTACCACAGGGGAGCCTTTGTTTCCATTTACTGTAAATGAGCGCAGCTTTGCATACTGTAAGTCTCGCTTGCTTTGGGCCAGTGGGTAGTATACAGTTACCATTTATTATAGCATAATGAAAGCTTTATGTCCCACCTTCACAGTTGCTGCACTTCCCATTTTAATTCACTTTTCAAAATATGATCTCTCCTGTTCTCCTTAAGCCATCCTAGCTTTCTTTCTTGCTCCAAATCCGACTGTTTATCTGCTGCTCGTTCCCTGGCCTCACTAATCATTAGGTCTGCGTAAAGCGACTTCCCTGTCAATCACTGCCATAGTGGCAGTTTTGTTCCCGGGCGTCAGCCTCCACCCCCGACATCCCCACCTTCCCGTCAGAAGTCTTCAGTCTTAGGAACAGAGGACAAAGGGATGACGGATGGGTGAAGGTCCCTCACAGGGAAGTACAGTATAGAAGGTGCGTGCTGTAAATGGTGACAATGAGCACATTCAGGGAGACACAATACAGTGCCTCGGCCAGCAGCCTGTGAGAGTAGCCCAGCATCAGGCTAGCACAGTCCCCCTACAGCAGTCAGCCGCACAGAGCCAGGGGTAATCACCAAGTCCTGAACAAAACTGCTATTGAATGCGACCAAATAAAACAAGAGAGGAAACACGAACCAGAGGAGGAAGAATGGGGAGACATGTGGACAATCCAGCCGTGGTGCATGTGGAAGAGGTGACGTAAGCAAAAAAAAACGTGAAGAGGGGAATAAAAAGATGGTGTGTGGCAGAGAAGGTTGAAAAGAGAAGCATAAAAAGAAATATGGAGAGCAATTAGAGCTGGAGACAATCATCTTTTTCCAGGCGGTGAATCCCAACCAGGTCAGCACGTGTTGCTGGCCTGTATGGATCCATGTTCTCTCTGCCTGCCTTCTGATCAGCGGGCCAGCCATCCGCTCGTTCTGTGTGCCGGCTCGACGCCGTGCGAGTGTGTTTATTTTAGAGTGTGTGACTCACACTTCCTGTGCTCTGCCAGTGAGGCAAAGCTCTGTGGAACAGCAGGACCTCCGTTCATTCTAAATTCTCTCTTTCTCTTTCTGTTTCTCTCTCCCTCTCTCCCTCGTGTTGCACTGCTGATAGGCCTAGCCCGAGTTCTGCGTAATGCGGGGGCTTGCTTGAATGGATGCCACTCTGGAATTCATTTACAGATGCGGCACAGTGGCACTCTGGCTGGAACTGGAAGGTTTACGTAAACGAGACACGTCCATGTCAGCAAAAGATTTGTCACTTAGGAACGAAGGCTGCTGCTGTGGCACAGTTGCCACTACAATAAGATAAGTTTGTAGATAAGGAGGCGATAATTGCAAGGAATCGCCTCCAGGGTTCTGCGTTGCAGGGGAAAACCCCGTGCAAGACCTGTTTGTAATCCTGTCTGTCGCGGTGTGCCACAGCCGCGCAATGTGACGAGTTAAAGAAACAGCAGCCGACGATCCTGTCCTGATCGTGTAAGCCGGAGGGTTTTGGTTTCACTGTGATGGTTCTGTTGGCACTAAGAAATGTGGCAATTAATGATGTTACTGCAATGAGGCGATTTTTTTTTTTTTCAGATGCTCTGTGAGTGTGAGTCGCCTTTAGTTTCTTCTCGCCACATCTTTTCCTCCTCCCTTTGCATTTGTACGGTGGAAACATTCATTTAGTGTCTTTCTCGCTCCCTCTTTCTCCATCTCTCCTTTTTTTTTGCTTCACCCCAAGCCTCTCTCTCTCCCTCTCTCTCTCTCCGTCTCTCACTGCAATACACCCACTCAAACAGTCATATCCGCTCTCACTCTCTGGCTCTCCCAGCTTGTCTCACAGTGCCTGTGAAGCGTCTCTAAGGGGGAAGACCAGACTGCTCTGTCAGGTAATCTAAACTCTGTCTGTTTCTTTCCCTCTCACGCTCTCTCTCTTTCTCTATTTGCACCCCACTCACCCTATCCTTTTCTTCCAGCCTTCCTCTCTTATTTTGATCCATCTAATCCATTTAATCTTCCTCGTTTCACCTTCTCTTTCCCTCATCATTACTTTAGTGTACTTGTTAGCCACAGTAAACAGGCTAGTTAGTTATTAAGAGTCACATTGTTGGTTATTGTGTTTGAAATATTTTTTATTGAAATTTAAAAGTTTAGTTTCTTATTTTTGAGCAATCAATAACCAGAAGAGTATTTTTTTTTTTTAGTTGAAGGATTCAAGTAGTTGTCAATAAGTCTTTTTCTGTGGTTAAAGGACATTAATGTGAAACTAAGCAAATGACAGTATGCAGACATTACGATACAACTTACAGATTTAGTTAATGTCAGAGTCTCCCTCACCATCCGAGTCTCTGAGGAAGTTTTGTGGAAAAGTGGATGTAAGTGTAGGTTGTCGCCAATTAATGGTGAAGACTTCTGAGTCAAATTCTGGGTTATAATTCAAACTAAGTCGCTACAAAAGAAACAGATGATTTAAATCCGAGAAGGTGTCAGCCATAAATAAAACAATGCAAACCTGGCAGCCTGCAATTAAGCCCAAGTTGTAGTCAGTTAATTGTTGTGGTTGATTTTTGTGAGCAGAGCGGCAGATTTTGTGCTGCCAGAGATGTAATTCAAACACGGAGGTGTGCATTACCCAGCTGAGCTCTCCCTTGTTTGATTTAAAGACCGGTATTGACCTGCAGTTCGCTGGCTTGTGTTTAATCAAAATGAACACGGCGACAGTTTGTGAACTGCCAGTCTTGTTGAAGCCCTGCGAAATCCTTCTTTACACCCAGAGGTACGGCGATCCCAGCGCGTCCCGCAAAGAGCTCAGCGAGAGAGAGTGAGTGAGTGAGTGAGTGAGTGAGTGAGTGAGGACCCTGGTATGTGGTGTTTTGTCAGACAGCGTTCTCCTTACCACGCGGCTGACAGCGCTGATATCCCTTGGCGAGTGTGATTTTCAGCATCCGTGGGTTTTTTCCCCCCTCTTGTCTATCAAATCAAACTATTCCTGCCTACGTTTCTGCGGTTCAGACTATTGTAGCATTTTGGGTCCAAGTTTGATCGACAGTTTTTGGCGATGATGGCAGGGGTATTAGGACTTTTCTCATTTTCCAGTTACCTTACAATTTTAGGAATGCAGTAAAACGTCTGTGAATGCTGAAAATGATCAATTATTGGTTCAAGCTGTCACTAAAAAGAGGTGGGTCTGGGTTGGGGGGGTGGAGTTAGATGTCAAGGGTCATGCCAACTTGTCAGTGCGTGCACAGGCCAAGCAGTACCTCTCCTCACTTCCTGCTGCCAGTGTGCGTCTGTAGTCAGAGAGGATGCTGGGAGATAAATTTAGACCTCCAGCTCCCTCTCCATCTGCCATTGCTCAGAGTAGGCTGGTTTCCATGGGAACCTGCACCAGGCTGCTGCCAGTAAGAAAGAATGGGATGGGGTGAGATCTGTGTGTTTGTGTGTTTGAAGGGTATGACAGCAGATTTTTTTTTTAGACAGCACGTAAAAAGGTTTATTAGTTATCAGAGTGCAAAGTATTCCTATACATTAATCTTATCCGTCATAACCAGCTACATGAATACGTCAGAGTCTCGATGAGGATATGACGAAGGAACACAAAACCCTCCTCGTGGGTCAAGTTTGAACTTTTGACAAAGCTCCTGTGGGTGGTTATTGAGCTAAGTGACGGATATACTGAAAGTCAGAATGAAAGTTAGTTGCGTTGTTGTACATGTTAATCAAAACCAGTGCAGGAAAAAAAAAGTAATTAAAGGCCAAACATATTATTTTGCAGATATTTACCGTTATTTGAAAGACAAGTTATCTGAAATAATGTTTTTCTCTGGAATTTTAGCATTTACTTATATATAGATAAAAAAGGTAAAACTGCAATGTGTAACCACAGCTAAGTACATGCATTTTCTGGTGAGGGTTTTACAGTTTTAGAAGTATAACTGCTGGGCAGAGATGATGAGTGGAGACAGGGTGTGACGGTGTGTGACAGCACGTGTGTGTGTGTGTGTGTGTGTGTGTGTGTGTGTGTGTGTGTGTGTGTGTGTGTGTGTGTGTGTGTGTGTGTGTGTGTGTGTGTGAGAAAGAGATGGAGTGTGAGCTCTTCCGTGTGTCAGGGCTCCCTTGGGTACCTGCAGTAACGTCTGTTTCTGCTGACAAAGCCCCTTTTGCATGTACACACGCACGCACACACTCTGCACTCGTTGCTCACTCATTCTGCCCTCTCGTCTTTTTGAGCTGGTTGGTTATCACATTTTTGGAGCAGATATAAAAAACTAGTTCACGCCACAAATCTCTGAATGCACCATAAGGCTGCTACAATGGTTCAGGACAGATGAAATCTTTTTTTTTTTTTTTTTTCGAGGGGTGGGGTTTGATCTGACATCACCGATAAAAAGAATATAACACTGTATGACAGATGCGCTGGCAACTTCCTGCTCGCACCTCAGTCTAGAAATAGAGGAAAGATCGACCTTGCTTCACCCTCATCAGTATGATACAAGGTCTTAATGTGATCTTTTTTTTTGTTAAGTACACTAGTGTATGTATTAGGATCATGAGGAAGGAAAACCCCTCATCAAACTACAGGAGGATCGGTTGACGGGGGTAGGTCACCTCAGGGCGCTGCGGCTGATTGGTCGGTCAGATCTGTCAGAGTGGATTTGGGGCTACTAAGTATTATAAGGTATTGCTGTGAGGAGGGTAGTGCTGTTCACTGTATGTACTCTGTAAACGGAAGAGTCTGTGCGTCTGTGTGTGTGTGTGTGTGTGTGTGTGTGTGTGTGTGTGTTAGGGTTTAATGTAGCCTAGACTTTTGCATTCCTTTCCCTCGTCTTCCTGGGAAGGCCTTAACTGTGTGCTTCCCCATTCAAACCTGGCAGTCTAGACTGCCATGAATAATGTAAGCAGTGCTCTTCCCAACCTTAAAGCCTTCTAATTGCCCTGTTTAAGGGCTGCATCAACAGCTATGCTTGGGATCATTAAAATTACACCCTGATAGCCGACTACATGAAGAGAGACATTTATTACGGCAGGGTTAAGGAAGGCTATTTGTCTGCTTTTCTCATGCTCAGTGCACAGAATCGTCCTTCTACACACTTTCTTTTTAACTGTCTGTCTGGCTACATTTTTCCTTTTCTTAAGCGTGTCGGTATTTACCCTTCAGTCTGTCAACTCTTCATTTCCTCACAATCTAACTCATCTTAATTTAGGCCTGGGGAGTAATGTGTCCCCATGCCTTAACACAGAAAAGCTATTGCTGAACCCTAGACAAAGTCCTCGCGTAAAACTGAGAATATGGAAGCCAGAAAAGTGAAGATGGAGAATTTTAATGCTGTTTTGGTTTGTTATGTCGTGTAATTGCTGAGTGTTGATGGTGAAAGTCTGCTGTAATCAAAGCACTAGTCTGCTTAGAGAAACACACACTGTACAGATAGATGATGGGCCCTTAGCAGATGTGTGGAAACGTGGAAATGGAGCTGAGAATCTGGCGAGCTTTTTTTCCAGGACGAGTGATTCACTTTCTTTTTATTCCACTTTAAACTGGCTCTAATGAAGGCTGACTGTGCTGTGTTTTTCTAGACATATGGAGAGAGTAAAAGCGTAGCTCGTTATAAAGAACTGTCATTGCTGCCTTGCCACCCCTTGCACCTTAAGCCGCAGTCTTCTGCAGGGTCTGTTTATTCAGCCACTGGATCACTGATTCAGTCTTTTCTCTCTTCCTCATTCCTCAGCTCTCTCCTTCCTAGTACTTTATATGCATGTATAATAGGAAATAGGTACATTTTCACCCCCTTTCAGTCGGTATCTGTGCGGCGCATTAGGTGCATGCTGTCTGCACTGTTGCAGAGGTCTGCAGCTGTGAAGTGAACACACGTGGTGTTCTCCTTCAATGAGCACTGAAGCGCAGATTCCGACACAGGGAGCTGTAAGTACTATCAGCGTCTTAGATGGTGACTGATACTCTGGACGTGACTGTGCTGGGACTGTAAGCAGTTGGGCACGGCTGCTCAGCAATAATGTTATGATTGACCCAATCCATTCCCACAGTGTGTTTTGATTGGCTTTGGTACAAGAATCCCGTGTCTTGAGCTGAGATGGAGTGCAGGCTTGGCAGTAAGTGGGGAAATATTGCAGTACATACATCTTGATAAAATATGAAATTTCATCATAGCCTCATCTCTGACTCTCTGATGAGCAATACTTGGCTCCTCATAAACACAGCTTTTTAGTAGTGTAAGTGTGAAAGAGCAGATGAAAGGTCTTACAGGACCGTGTCACTGTAGACTCTGTGCGAAGACACTACTCATAAACACTGCACCCTGGTGGCAGTGTAGTGCGAGAGGCTAACACTGACACCCAGCTGCTGTCAAGTTCTTCTTCTCCACTAGAAAACAACCCCCTTCATTTACACCCTTGAGCTTCGGTGCCAGATCAGATATGCATGGACTATATTTCGAACATTTGTTTTGACTCTATGCCCTGACACTGCGGTCTCCTTTTCTGGTGCCTGTAGTTTGGATGTTGACTTTCTGGCCCCGGGCTCCTCAGACTCCTGCCGAGTAAGCAAGCCGTCAGTTAGATATGATTGTGATTCCACTGTTTGGAGTAGAAGTCTTAATTTCTAATTTGTCACAGTCTAAGGAAATCAAGAGCTGCGCACACACCTTGGGGTTGTGTGCATATATCAGATGAGCACATGTTCAGTTTCCCGTGTAGAACAGCTTGACCTTGCATTTTAATATAGATTTGCAGTACCCACTATCTTAATAAGAGTTTAAGTGAGGACAGATGAGAGCAATAACTTATTGATGCACTTACCTTGTCAGTGTCGTCATGACAACACTGACCCCATTCAGTAGCAAGAAAGGTAGCCCAATTTCTCATAATATGATATGTGGAAGTATATTTTAATATGACATTTGCTAATAAGACACTAATGATTTTGACCTTCCCCTTTATCGGTGTAACTCTTTTGGTTTTTAAAAGCACACTAAGTCTTCCTCACAGGGCCCACTGTGTTTTCTGTTTCTAAATATGATCTGTTGATTTCTTACTTTTGACTGCAGTCAAAACAGCAGGACCTTAATTGCTACTTTGTCTTGTTTTGTTGGTTTTATTTAGAGGAACTTTGCTGGAAAGTGAAGAAGGGAAATGTTATGTTTACAGTATTTTCACATGGACCTTTTTTGAAAAAAAATCTGCTTGATGATTGATTAATTTTCCCTTTTCTCATTCAGTTCTTTCATTGCTTCCTTTGCTTTTTCTGTTTCTCTAGACCCATTTAAAAGACGAACAACTAACAGTCTTGCCAACGAACAAAGAAGATGCAAAAAAGACCTTGGGAGGACTTTTAAAATGGCTGAGGCTAGATAGAAGCAGAGCTGCTTTGAACGGAGAAATGATCCATGTTTACCTGCATCCATGCGGCTCCAGGGCACCTTTTAATGATGCCTCATTTTGTCCTCTTGCATAACTTTTGGCCCACTCTGAAAAAGGTGCTCCATTTTGATTTACAACTTAGTCTGTCAATGTTCCTATGCCTCTGACCTCTCTGCTGCCATGCGGTTAGACCAATGAGGCTCCGAGAGCCTTTCGTTACGAGTCTGTGAGGTCTCCTCCCCACTCTATGGAGGCTGAGCCCAGCCATCCGGCTGATGGGGAGCGCTCTGGAAGGCAAGCGCAGCAGCATGTGACATCTGAATCTTCATTGGGCTCTTGTCCACCTCAGCAACCCCAGCAGCCTTCTAATCCTCGTCCTGTACACAGAGCCTTGGGCCGCCTACAAAACCGCCAACCCAAGCGCACTGACCTGCTTCGGTTACAGCAGCAGCAAGCAGTAGCATGGCAGCGTTCAGATACCCCAGGTCCCTCAGGAGGCAGCTTCTTCTCTACAAGCTCCTCGTCAACCTTATCCCTCCCCTCTACGTCCTCCACCCAGGGTGAGCATGCTCACGGCGTTCCAACTCACTCCAGTCAACAGGGCCTAGAAGGGGTTAGCTCACCTAGGAAAGGGGAGAAGAAACCACAAAAACCAGGGAAATATGTGTGCACTTACTGTGGCCGTCCATGTGCCAAGCCAAGCGTTCTTCAGAAACACATACGATCGCATACAGGAGAAAGACCCTACCCATGTGCGCCCTGTGGGTTTTCCTTTAAGACCAAGAGCAACTTATACAAACACCGCAAGTCCCATGCCCATCGTATTAAAGCGGGTCTGGCATCCAGTCGAGATGAGCCCAGTTTGAGTGGTGCAGAAGGCAGTGGCGCTGGAGAAGACCCCGAGGAACACACAGAGGGAGAAAGCACTGAGTCTGAGGACGAGACAGGCCAGCACAGAAAATCCTCTAAAGAGATGCTGGGGCAGCATAGGAAAGGAGGTAAGGAGCGCCTGGGAAGCTCAGAGGAGAGCCAGAGGCCTGAAGACTCCCACGCTGTCAAGCAAAGACTTGCACTGAGGCTTAGTGAGAGAAAACGTGGGCCCATGGCTTCTCCAGATGACCCACCCTCTTCCCTCTCCACATCATCTTCTTCTATTGGGCCTGGCAGTAAAGGCAGCACAGAGTCGGGCTACTTCTCCGGATCAGGCAGTACTGACATATGCCAAGTTAGCCCCCCAAGTTCCAGTGCCAAAACCTACGCAGAAATTATTTTAGGGAAATATGGAAGGCTGGGAGGGCAGCAGCGGAGTCCCCACCAGCAGCAGCCTCCTCCCTCACATTCCTCATCCTCAGGAACCGAGGAGAAGAACATCTCCTTCGCCGTACCCAAAACCCAAGTAATAGAACACATTACCAAGCTCATCACTATCAATGAAGCAGTAGTAGACACGAGTGAGATTGACAGCGTTAAGCCTCGACGCTCCTCCCTGTCACGGAAGAGCAGCATGGAGTCACCCAAGTTTACTGCCCCCAAAGACCCCTATGCCTTTGATCCCAAAGGAGAAGCCGCAGGCCCCAGTGGTTTGAGGCACATCCATAATCCTGACGCTGATCCACCGGGTACGCAGGACCAGTCAGCAGTGCCTCTCCTTAGAAGCCACTCAATGCCAATATCAACCAGCCAAGGAGAGCCCTTTGCCTCTGGCACCATATCACCCAGAGGTTACCGCCTCTGCCAATCTTTTGATGAGCAGCAAGCAGTGGTCGCAGAGATGAGGATCGGCCATGCACAGCGTATGCTCAAGCGCCAGCCTGCCATAGAGGTTCCCCTGGGAGCCGAGTCAATGTTGGAGGAGCCCAGTCCCACCACATCCTCCTCCTCCTCAACAAGAGGCACCGAACTACCCAGACAGCCACAGCAACAACAACAACAACAGCAAAAGAATCCCGCCGTGTTTGAATGTGGAATATGTGGGGCCCGCTTTCAAGAGAGTGAAGTCTTCGAGGCCCACAGAAGCATCTGCCCAGGGCAGGAGCAAGAGAGCAGGGATGCAAGAAAAGCGTGCAGTGGAGATCGCCCGTTGATGATGCACCATAAGTTTCGAGCGTTAGCCATGGCTGTGAGGAAGCGGAGGAAAGAGGAGAGTCTGGAGGAGGATCCTCCCAGTCCTGGATCTGTAGCTGTGTCCGGCAGCTCTGGAGGCCTCATTCTAGTACCACGCATACCAGAGCAGAAGCAGGCCCTCTCAGGTTTGTCTCTCATACATACAAAATATATGTTTTTTAGCTAAAATCATTATGTTAAGTTGCATAATCGATACAGCTATTCTCTTGAAGACCTTTTCTATGCCATTTTAGCATCTGAGACATGCAGATTATCATATACCTAAAAGTTAAAGCAGTGAATATCTAAAACTACATCACTGTCTTAACATAGTTAAACAGAAAGCGGGAAAAACTACTACCATGTAACCTGTAGCACTGTACAGTAGATGGGAATAGAATCCACAAAATGCTAAGTTGCATCACTCAAAAGCACAATACTGATGTCCTATAATGGGAGCTGTTTGTGTCTAGGTGTTTCCTTACAGACTGAACCAAACCAACAGCAGCAGCAGGACAGGAAGGGTGTGTCTGTCATCCAACACACTAGCTCTTTTGAGAAGCAAGAGAGTATATCTATGGAAAGTCAAGATCCAGACCTCAGAGAGAGTCAGCAAACACAACCTGAGCCAAAACCATCACCCTCTACATCTCGCCTCATCCGCCAGCCAAATATTCAAGTGCCGGAGATACTTGTTACTGTGGAGCCCGATGCTGAAATGCCACCTGTGTCACCCCCGCTGACAGCATCCTCATCAAAGGTAAATGTACCTTTTTGAATTGTTTTTTTTTTTCTTGCTTGTTTACAGTCTTCATACAATGCATTTGTCCAAGTTAGCATCATTACCATTGACTTAAATACTAAATTTATAAAAAAATGTATCTGTCCTAGGAGGCAGAGAGAGTAGAGGAGTTCCACTGGCCTCAGCGAAGTCAGACATTGGCCCAGCTCCCTGCAGAGAAGCTGCCACCAAAGAAGAAAAGACTCAGGCTGGCAGAAGCTGCCCAGTCCTCTGGAGAGTCCAGCTTTGAGTCTATGTCTTTGCCTCGCAGCCCCAGTCAAGAAAGCAACATTTCAAACTTTTCTGTTTCTTTTGAGGATGTAGCACAATCAGAGCAAGCTGCCCGAGCTCCCAGTAGCCAAAGTTCCCAGATGTTGATGGTGCCATCTGCTTCTCACCAACACCACCAAAGCCACAAGGAGATGAGGCGCTCAGCCTCAGAGCAGGCCCCAGCTAGTCCACAACAAACGGAGCAGATCCCAGAGACCAGAAGTAAGTCCTTTGACTATGGATCCCTGTCTCCTCAGCAGTCTGCGTCCTCCTGGAAGGAAAGGAGAAAGTGTCTTCTAGTGAAGCATGCTCCATTAGGGGAACCAGAACAGGAAGTAGGAGGCAGAACTAGTCAGCTGCCCAGAGCAGAGAGTCCGCAACCTGGTCCTTCCTACTCTAATCTTTCTCCTCTGTACTCCACTGGAGTAAGCTCCCAGTTTAGCCTCGATGCCACTGGAAAGGCTTTGCAGCTGTTACAGCCACAAATCTCTTTATCCTCTCAGGAGGTGCTTCCTTTGCACCCCAGAGGGCATCAAGCATTCCCCCCAGGGTCTTTGTCCCAGCTCCTCCCGGTCACCACAGCCATATCGGAAGTACTATCCACCCAAATCATTCAAAGAGCATTTCTACAGTCACACACAGAATCTCCGCCTGTACAGATACATCCAGCACAAATCCACATGGCTGAAAGGTTGGGAATACCCCTCCATCAGCTTCCTCCCCTTTTTCCTCGCCACTTTTCTTCCAGGAATACATCGAGCCAGGCCATGTACTTGCCCGTTCCTCCAAGATTTACCACACACATTTCTTCTCCTCAAACTACAGAAAGCAGACCCCCCATTTCTTCTGTGTCTTCTTCACTGACTCAGGAGTCTCTTGTGACAATCTCCTACCACCACCCGAGGCCGGTCATCGCCACATGCCTGGCACAGCTTGCACCAGTAGTGTCTCTTGTGGTGCCAGTACGCCTCCAGACTCATATACCTACATATGCCAGTGCAATGTATACCACACTTTCCCAGATTCTGGTTTCCACCCGCTCACAGGAACCAGTTTCTTGCACGGCTATGGTCATCATGAGCCAGGTGGAACGGGAGACACTGCAAAGGAGCTACTTGAAGGTCCCCTCTCCAGATGTCAAGAGCCTTCTTCCTCTGTCTCTGTCATCAGAGCTGGCCTCAGGATCTGGAGATGGATACGGTCCACTAGGGGCAGGAGGAAGTAAGCGCATGCTGTCCCCTGCAGCCAGTCTTGAGCTCAGCACAGAAGCCCAGCGTCACCAGAAAAGAGTTAAAGAGGAGGAAGAGGAGGAGGAGGAGGGCCACCATAAGGAAGAAGAGGAGGAGGGCCGTGTGGAACCAAAGGTAGTACAGGAAGAAGAAAGGAAGGCAACTGGGAAAAAGCTGGAAAAGGAAAAGAAGAAATCGGATACATTAGAAGTAACGAGTGTGGATGTGCATGGGCAGCCAGAAGACCAGCCAAGGAAAAATGACAGGGAAGAAAAGGTGGAAGAGAAGGAAACAACTGAGAAAATCACCCAAAAAAAGGAAGCTGTGTCAGCTGTGGAGGTGGGCGCAAGCGCATCTTCGTTCCCCAGCCTCCACACTTCAACCTCAGTCAACTGGTGCTACCAGAAGTATGTTAAACCCAACCCATCTGCCCAGAGGGACCCCCGCACTTCCGTTTATTCAACCTGGAGCGTCAGCGCTCACAACCCCAACTTGCCAGGCATCAGCACAAAGGTCGCCCTGTCTCTGCTCTGCTCTAAACAGAAGCACACTTCTGAGATTTATACCATGGCTACGGCCCCTACTCCAGCCGAAGGCAAAGTGGCCCCTGAAAACAGCAGGACGCCACATGTGTCAGAGGTAAACATAAACACAATAAACATACATTTCCACTTAAATGTTGACCATGTTTAATTTGCTTACATCAGAACATTTCACGGTCTGTTTTGCTCTTGAATACTTCTACATCTTAGAAGTCAAAGCTCTGCGGTCTTCATCTCTTTAGGTTGCTAGCATAGTAGCATACTAGCATAGTAGCATACTAGCATAGTAGCATTAGAAAAACATAATGATAAATCAGTGAGATACCCTTTTAACAACTGGAATTATACTGAATCTTGCTTTAACAGCATTTAACATTTTATTATAAGTTGTTTTGAATTTTTTTCCCATGTGTGTCTTGAGTGTAGGTACATGCCACCCCACCCAGCACCCTCACTGAAGTAAAGGAACAGCAGCAGCCTGAAAAGAAGGAAGAAAATAAAGAGATGCGAGAAGTGGAGAGACCATCCACCTCCAAGCAGAGCGAGCCTTCTCGGGTTTGCATCTTTGAAGGAGGGTAAGAATTGTTTAATTCTATAGTTTCAAAATATGGCAGCTCCTCATTACACTTCTTCATAAACCAATGCCCGCTGACTGCAAAACAGCCTATGGAGAGCTGACAAGAGTGCATGGAGAAAATACAATAACAGATGGGAGGCCACGAGTCCAGAGGGACTTCATTTGTACCTGTAGCCAAGCTTTTTCCTCTCACTGCTGGCACGAATGTCTGTGTTTTAGAGGTGTTAATTTGGAGCGCTAGCAGCGTCTGTGTGTGTATGTGTGGGTTTGTGTGTGTGAGAGGGCGGAAAAGGTTGTCTCCAACTTTGTGAGACTCTCATTAATATTTTTATGGCTATAAAAAGTCACACGGAGGCACAGTATGAAGCAGTCTGCAAGCAGTCAGAGTCACAGTCGAGGCTGTCATATTTGTCTGCAGACCAGATCAGGGTAACACATAAATGCTTTCCACAAATGTCTGAGTGATTTTTCCTCCAGCACCAAGTGCTTTATTCCCAAGGTTTGAGTATTCCGAGCTAAAGTTTCCCCATTAAATGTATCTGATTAAATCTTTATTTTATGATTTCCTCCTTTTGAAAACTAGACTTAAAACTTGTTTTTACGTAATGTCATTCGAGTCTGCCTACTTGCTCACTGTGTCTCCTGTGCCTTTTTTGACTGTGACTGCATGTTTAGCACCCACTATATCTCATATCTATGTACTTCTTATCTATTCCCCTGTTGTTTTCTGTACAGCACTTTGAAAAACGTGGGTTTTTTAAAATTTGAATTGAGTGGAAAAGAATAAAAGGAAGGTGTACAATGTTGCCTTACGTGGATAATTTCCTATGATACTGGTATTCTTTTTGGTATGGTTTGGTTTTGGTAAATTTTCTATTTTTGAGTTTTTCTCTTCCAGAGTGTTAACACTTGGCAAACCCTGCATTTCCTGCTTAGGTGCATGAATGTCAGGTGTAAAGAAGCTGTCCGCGTAACAGTAGATAAGGCACTGAACTTCAGGAAGTGCACTTTCATCCACAAAAAAACCCCAGAGGTGTTGCCCATTTCTCTCTGGCAGCTCTTCCAGTTTCACTTACCTGCACATTATTTTGTTTTCATTCCCTCCAAAACCTCCTCTGTGTCCTTCCTGTCTCTCATCCCGCTCCTTGATGTTCTCCTGCGTTTCCACCATGCATGCAAATGGTCACAGCTACTCAATCTTGAAGAGAACAGAATGCTTTTCATCCTGACTCATTATCCCTGTCTCCCTTTTGTCAAGACTTTGAAATCATAGCTGTGTGCCACTCATTTCATTCTAGAAAGCAGTCTTTTATGAATATGTATCATGCAGCTTTGTTTATGTTCCAGTGGCTTGCCAGATTTTATCTGCTTCCAGGCTTCTCTGGAGTTTAATAGTACCACACTGTCATCTCAGTAATAGATTTCAGGAAATGGGCAACAATAAATGCTTTTTACTAGTCGTGGTGAAAGTCTGGGGAAGTTTATGCGGGCAGCAGCTGAACTGATTCAGTGAAAAACATGATTGTTTTCTCTGGTGCAAATGGTTAACCATGCATGTTTTGTTACACCCTGTAACACTTTACCCGTGCCACTCAGACAGACTAAGGACAAAAATATTAGTTTATTCTGTTTCTTTCTGGTCAAATGAGGATTAAATATGTTTTAATCATCTTTAGTAGCTCCTTTTGGTTAGAAGCATTATTCTTCCCACCATCCAACAAGCCTTTCATAAAGCTAAAACATGATTTTTGACTGAATGTACCGAGAGATATGCTGCTGATTTAATGCTCGATAACTGAAGTGAAACTTCTGCCGTTCTCTTACTTTACTTTTTTTTCTTTTCGGAGATGTGGGTGGATATTTTTAGCAGTAGCAAGAAATACACGGCAGGTAAACAGTAGCCAGCTCCTGAATGAACACAACACAATCTCACTGTTGAGGCTATTTTACAGTTGTGTAACAATTTGTTATGATTTACCGTTACTGGTTCTGTTATACAACGGGGGAACATTCACAGCCTGGTCTCTCGTAGATGTCGTGACATCCTGTAATTAGACACAGTCGGCACAGATTGGATATTTACAATTCAGAATGATTTGTGAGTTTCCCCATGAGTAGTGGATTTTTCATAGAGGACAATTCATTCAGATATAAGACCTCTGTGCCACGCCGTGTCTACAAATAGCCTTTTGGTAAACATGAAGCTTGTGCATAAACAATGTTTTTTATAGAGTAGACCTAAATGTGTTGGTTGATTTTTATATGTAGTATCTATTTTAGGTTGGTGGCCATAGCCAGGCTTCCCTTCCCTCTCTTTAGCCGCTGATGTTGTTGGCAGGGCCACCCGTTCAGAGCAGAATAGCTGCTATTCTTTGCACCGGGGTGTAGTGGAGGGACTCAGTGCTGAAGGGGTTTTGGTGGGGCTTCCCCAACCTGCACCATAAAGAAAGCCTTGTTTCTCAGTTTTGTGTGTGTGTGTGTGTTTGTGCATGTATCTGTGCTGCAATCACTAACTTCCACAGTTATCTTTGTTATTATCACTGAATTTGCTCGCAGTGCAATGTGAAAGAAGAAAGAATGATGACTGCACTCTGCAGTAATCCTCCAAGTATCTTTGAGTGCATATTTTGGGCTTTGGGGTTTGCAGCTTTCATTATCACCTTCTGGGCTTCTAGCAGCTGTTTTCAGGGTTTAACTGAAAACTAGCTGGCGAACATAATGCTCTGTCTCTCAGATAAATCAAGAAATATGTGTATGTGTGTCTGGCTGTCTTATCTCATCCTATCTTGTCAAACATTCATCAGATCCACTTTAAACTTGGCAGGTGCGCTGCCGAGGACACGAGTAAGTGCAGTGCCAAATTTGAGGTTATCTGGATGAGCGGGTCTCATATTTTGTCTGCGGTTTTCTATTACCTTTGTTTTCCTCAGGTTGGCTGTTCTGCTCTGTGCTGAATGGGTTGTCATTGTGAATACATTCGTTGCCCGGTTGCAATCTCAAGGCCCATACCGCAAAGCTAAAACATCACAACTAAGTGCCAAATCGACTTTAAAAGGTTAAAAAAATACACGGTCTGAAGTTTTTATGTTTTTTAAGTGTTAATGAACAACGATCAAAGCTGAATTCTATTGACATAAAAATCAAAAAAGCTTTTTAAAATCACGCAGGAAGGAAAAACACACAAACTGAACGCAGAGCAGAAGGTTTGAAGATGGGTATTTCTTGCTGTGAGGCCACAGTCGTAACTCCTGCCAAGCTCGTCTTATTTATTATTTGTTTGCTCAAATGGTGGCAGCACTGTCGTGCGGTGGTTAGCACTGTTGCCTCGTAGTAAGAAGGTCCTGATTTGAATCCACCGTGTGACCGGGGCTCTCCGGGCACTCCCACAACTTCAACGACATGCAGTTAGTGGGGTTAGGTTAACTGCTGATTCTAATCTAACCCTTCTCATTCTCATATTTTTGCTAATAATTGTTTTCTGTTATGCTTTCATACCCATCACCTGCCTGCTTAGCGGACCTTTGTATATATTGTAGCCATGCCTGAACATTTGGACACAGTTTCAGAAAGAATGGCTCTCATCACTGATTACTTAGTCCCCAGTTGTTATGTAATAGCAAATAGTAAATGAATTGGTTCTTATATAGCGCTTTATGCAATATGCCTCATTCACTCATTCATTTCTTCCATGCTTAAGTGTTTTCTGTCTGTCAGAGTGTGACTGTCGAAGCAAACATCTAAACAAGTCGACTTCCTGTTTGATTATTTTGCATCTGCCTCGGTTGGTTCTGGTCTCAAGTTCGCTTTATGAGTATTTATTAGCAGTAACACACACACACTCATTCAGTGAATGTATGCTTATCGTGGTGCTGTTTTCAGTACAGAAATAACCGGTCTTGTAGCTTTCACATCAAGCGACACATTCAGGGACTGCACCAGTTTAGAAGATAAAGAGGAAAATGTTTTTTCGAGATGAGACAGAGACATAAAATCAGAAAGAGGAGGTATTACTGGACTTAAAATCAGCAGTTGCCCTTGAAAAGAACAACAATAAAGGAATCCTAATGTTGCCCTGCATCTGCTCACCATAACCGTGATAAATTTGCAAATGGGGTAATGTGAATGTTGTGCTTACAGCTTGTTCCGGTTTTCCTCAAGTGACCTAAAATCTAATAAATGCAGCCTTAAAGTTGCTGTCTCTGAACTCTTACCTGTCTGTTTCTCATAGGTATAAGTCCAATGAGGAGTATGTTTACGTGAGAGGTCGCGGCAGGGGAAAGTACATATGCGGAGAGTGCGGCATCCGCTGCAAGAAGCCAAGCATGCTGAAAAAGCACATCAAAACGCACACCGATGTCCGTCCATACATTTGCAAACACTGCAACTTTGCCTTCAAAACCAAAGGTAAATGGAAAATTTGGGTTCTGTTTATTAAAACTTGATGAGCTCTTTGGTCCTAAATGTAAAAATGCTGTTTTTGCCCAGTGATCACATTATTGGCTGTACTGCTGAAATGATCTCATTTGTCTTAAACTCTCTTTCTTTTTCTCTTCCTAGGAAACCTTACAAAACACATGAAGTCAAAGGCTCATGGGAAAAAATGCCAGGCAATGGGTGTTTCTGAGTCATCATTGGATGAGCCGGAGAGCGAGGAAACAGGTACTTCAGGTGGTGGGGATGAATCTCACATACTTGCCTTCCCCCTGTGGAGAAATCTTGGTACACAGCTGGATGAACTCCTGCCTGTGAAGAATAGTCGCTGTTCAGCACTAACAGCTTATGCAACACGATGTTCTATTCTCCTCCCTCTGGCCTTGCATAAGAAATTTGAAAAAGTACAAGATAAATAAATGAAGAATACAGAACATGCCACAGCGTCCTGATGTTGTTGCAACAGTCTGGCTGCTGTAACCTGTCCTTAAGGATGAGTTCTTGGTATATAACGAAACAAAGCTGAGCCCTTTTGCCACAGCTGACACCTCCCCGTCAAAGCTGGAAAAAAGCCTCAAAGCCTTCACGATCTCCTCCCTAACCTTCCTCTGCAACCCCTCCTCTCTCTCGCTGTCTCTTTCTTGCCAACAGACTACACTCATCACAGCCAAGGATGCGCCATTTAAACTGTCTTTCCATTCACAAGGCTGCTGAGATAGTTTGTGAATAGAGGCATGGCGCTTTTCAATTAAATTCCTTTTCATTCTCAGTCTATTTATAAAGTGCGTTTGAAGGGTGCCGGGTTTGGTTTGTCCTTTGCTTTGACTGTCCTCACGCTTTGTGCTTGTTCCTGTAAATCGCTGTTTTGTGACTTTTGTGTGAGGATTTATTGCACGACTTTGCGCATCCAGTAAATGAGTTTTTAGGGCCCATGGTGTTGGCATGAATAGATATCTAAAGTCTGCGTGTTTTTCTGTGTCTGCACAAACAGCAGGGAGTGAAGAGCGTGTGTGCGGCTCGGAGGAACAGGAGGAGCATCAGTTTTCTGACGTGGAGGAGTCAGATGACGACGAAGACAACGACGACGACGATGACGAAGAAGAGGAAGAGGAGTCCACATCCCACGAGGACCCACCGTCCTCTGTATCGTCTGACACCCACCCATCAACAGGGGGGCGTTCAAGCTCCAGCAGGCACTCTAAGCAAGGCACTCCTGACCCCGAGCCTCCGGGTCCCATTCCCTGCACCAGTCAGGAGCCCTCCCCACGTGGAGTTTGGCCCGGCAGAAGAGCGGCCTCACCGGGGAGCAGGAGAGCAGTGTTCTCCCGGCGAGGCTGGAAAGCATCTCCAAGAGCCTTCTCCCCAAGCAGTGAGAGCTGTTCCCCCAGCCGCAGCCTCTCCCCCCGCCTGGAGTATTCGTCACCCATCCAGAGCCTCTCTCCGAGGACAGAGCTCCCCTCACCCAGCCGACATGTCTCACCTTCCCCCGAACGAGGACCTTCTCCCATCAGACCCCTTTCTCCTCTCCTTCCCCTTTCACCCAGCTGCTACCGATCGTCACAGGTTCCAACGCCTCCCTCGCCCCTGGGGATGCAGCACAGAACCCCTGGGTACTTACCGTGGGAGAACCCTGGTACATCAGGTAGTCACATCAGAGTGGTAAGTCTATTTTCTAATTGGTTCATAGACGAGTCACAGATATGTGGCTGCACTTTTAACCAGAGAAACATTAAGCAATCCATATGTCTTCTCTACACTGTCTCTCAAAAAGCTCTCAGGACTTTGTGTACTAGAGGAGCAGGCTCATGAGCTAGCAATAACATAGTCTTTGCTCCACCTACAGGAGAAAAGCAGAACAGCAGGAGAAGGGCCAACATGGTCAGACACCAGCTTGTTTCCACCTGCTTTTCGCATTTCCACTTGTGAGGGTTATCCTGGCCACCAGACAACAGACAACATCTTCAGCCATCTTCCCATGCACTCCCAACAAGCCAAGGTCCCTTATCCGATGATCCCAATAGGAGGGATCCAAATTGTACAGGCAAGACCAAGGTCCCACGCTACTACCCCGTCGTCCCCAACATCACCCCCAATGGATGGGCCATCACTGGCCAGGTTTGAAACATACTGGGGCGGGACCCCCAGGACTCAAGGGCTTAGGACTCCTGGAGACCACTGGTCAGAGCACCAGACAGCAGGAACCAGCCAGTCAGGGCAGCAAGGTCTTAGCACAGCACTAACATTTTCCAAACCAGAGTTGGAGGCCACAGACTCAAAGCAATATGGCAGCTCGCACAGCTCCGTCCACACCCACGGGTCCTCTACTGAGACCACTGAGCACTGCGCCAGTGACGACCGTTCAAGAGCACCCCCTAGTCTAACGCCCCCGGTAGCCTCGAGTGTCATCGGACAACAGCCAGAGAGGGAGGAACGAACATCTGGTAGTGATATGGTGGAGGGAGGAGCTAAAGGAGACTCCGCCACAAGAGACCAGAGACAACAGACTTGACAGCGTCTACACTTCGATGCATCGTGCATCCCATTTTGCTTTGTTTGCTACACTAGTCTGTTTTTTTTTTTTTTTTTTTTTTTTTTTTTGTAATTGCTTTGGGGGGGTTTTATATACATTTTCAATACTATTGTTCATTTAAATGTTTGTTTTGGCAATATTCAGGTTTGTTATAAAGATGCACTTTTTTCTTTATGAAAACAATGTTTGTGCATATATATATATACACACACACACACACATATATATATATATATATATATATATATATATATATATACACACACACACACATATTTTATATATATATATATATATATATATATATATATATATATATATAAAATATGTGTGTGTGTGTGTATGTATATATATATATATATATATATATATATACACACACACACACATATTTTATATATATATATATATATATATATAAAATATGTGTGTGTGTGTGTGTATGTATATATATATATGTATATATGGTAATAATGTAAATACAACCCTGTTTCCAAAGGAAGCTGGTACACTTTGACACTTTGTAAAATGTAAAATAAAAACAGAATACAGTGATTTGCAAATGATTTAAATCTCACATTAAACTGAAAATTGGATGATGACAATATAACAAATGTTGAAAGTAGAAACATTAATTTTTTGAATTGTATATGCACATTTTTAAGTTGAAGTCATGTTAAGCACCATCTTTAAAGAACTTCGGGACAGCAGCACAACCCTTTAAAACACCAAGTGTTGTGGAAAGGAGGGCACCATGTTCTATAACTCTGAGAGCACCTTTTTTTCTTAGTTTTGCTTTAAACACAATTTTAATACTCGGAACATTTTGGGATCATTTTGCTATATTTATTTCTACATTTCTTAAGAAAAATATTTGCAGCAGTCTGAGTGAGAGGCGGGCAGTGCTGGCACCTGAATGGAGCCTCGGTGCCTTCATGGTGATATGCAGAATGTATATCACCATGCCTAAAAAAGACAATCCACATAGCAGCACGTGCTGATCCTAAACCTGATTTAGCACAAGCCAGATGTATATCTCTTTAGCCTGCAGGACACAGCATCCATGATTTACAGAAGAATTTAAAGAGGTTTTTGAGTATTCGAACCATAGCACCAGTTTTTCACGTCATGGTTGCCTGTCTGTGTGTTGATTTCTTTTATCTAGCATAACAAAAACCACAGTAAGAATATAAAGTAATAAAAGTTTTGCTATTCTCATATTAGGGTACAAAACGTGCACATTTAACTGCACTCTGTTTTTATGCACATTTTTATCCAGGTCCTGACTTTGTTGGAAACAGGGCTGTCAATGTGAAAGGAATGGAAATACATTTGTAAATGACCAAAATTGTTCATCAAAAAGAATTCCATTTTTGTTTGTCCAGTATTACTGAAAATTGTAGTTACTTGTGCCTTTTATGTCCAGGTTTGTGTTTTTGAGATGTATAGTAAAGAGAAGGCTGTGAAATTTTATATCAGCTTTTTTTTAAATGTTCTTCTGGAGGGTTAATACTTTGTCCCTTGATTGTTTCTTTTCTAAAGGCCATTGCTTTAATGCCAGGATAACTAAGAGTTGTATCGCAGACGTGCTGAAGGGGCAGCAGAAATGTGTCAAAGGAAATGCACTGAAGTTCTATTTTTATTACAAGAGATTTTAGACTAGAATATATGTCTGTACAGGGAAGAGTGCTTCTTATTTATTATTCTTTGATGATAATTATTATTGTTTCAAGGTTTTTGTTTTTTTTTTTTTAAACTTTTTGTTATTGGGGGGGGGGGAAAGAAACTTTTTATTACATCTGTGTGTCTTTTTCATGATGTTCTTGTATCTTGAACTGGTGACAAAAAGTTAAGACGCCGAGTCGTTGGCTGGTACCAGAAGATCAAGTGCCCTGCGGATTTCACACAGCAAAATTTCTAGTCATTAAAGAAATAAAAACAAAAAATGCACCAGACTCTGAGGTCGTGACTTTCTTCTATTTAGCCTTAGCGGAACATTTTGAACAGAACAGTTTGTCAAGTTTAGGACAAATTGTTTTCACACATTTGATGATTTCTTAACATTATCAGCATTGGCTTCAGTTGAAAAGCAGACAAAACGTTAAAATCATATGATAAATATCTACTGTTGCCAAAGTGCTTACTCAGAGGGGGTCATATGATTGTCTGGGATTTTAGCTTTGTACTATTGTTACCTTACAATACAAAAGCGCCTTGAGGTGACTGTTGTTGTCATTTGGTGCTATATAAATAAAATGCAATTGAAGTTATTTTGATGGGAAAATGGGAAATGGGTGCAGTGATTTACTGGAACATGCAGTGCATGAGGCACAAACAGAGCTTTTACAAACCCAACCTTTATTCATCAAGACATGCTGGACGCTCTTAGGCAAGCTTGTAATTTCTGTAAGTATAGAGCATAGACCTTCAGCACAGATGCTTTAGCCCAGGGGTGTCAGACAGAAGGCCCACACCTCATGCATGTCCCCTACACCACTAGCCGTTTGTTCTTGTTTTTATGCCCTACCCTACCTCCTTTTTTAAATAAACATTCATTCACCTCTCTTTAGTACGTGGGGATCTGCCTGGCCTTCCTCAAACTGCATTTTTAATCTGTGCTCAAACCATGTGCCATTATCTATTAGAAATGCAGTCAAACCTAGATGAGGATGTGGTGAGTAAATGTGTAGTTAAACATTTTTATACTGACAGAAAGGGGAATTTCACTGGTCTGGCCCGCTTAGGATCTCCTCCAGTTTTCTTCTGTTTTATAATGACATGACTTAAGATACTGTTCATCTGCTGTAGGTTGTTTTTTAGACCTGAAACCCGTGTTTGCCCTGCACTTATCAAGTTTCCTCAATTTTCGATGGAGCACACCGTGCTGAGATAACCTATGGCATGTGCCATAGATTTAACTAAACAAATGGGAACAAATGATGTTTTTTTTATGACAGTCCCCTATTAACAGGTAAAGATTATATTTAAAACTGAAAATGAGTGAAAAAGCAGCCAACTTCCAAAGAAAACCACTGAAAAAACCTTCAGAAAGCTCAAGACTTTTGCACAGTTCAATGTGTGTTAAGGTGTGTTAAGATCTAGGGTTTGTTCACAATATGTTCGTGCAGATTATCCTTTGAGCTCTCGTGCCTGTAAAGCAGCAAGCACAGTAATCACAATCAAACTGTGAGTGTTCGAGATGTTTCTGTCAGCGAGCCAGGCAGCTGTACAGCTTCAGCACCCCCACTAGATGTCACCAGTTTCAGATGAAAAATATATTTCTCTTCCATGAAGCTGCTATGCTAGAATCAGGGTGTACTCCTAAACCTCAGCTCAGAACCACTGGAGCAAGTCTGCTTCCTGGTCTCACTGGCTTTAGATTTCATTGGGGTCAGCAGGTGACACACCTTCTAATTCTTAACCAGAAGTTATAAGTTCCAAGAACTGTGACTATGTATATGTGTCATTCTGTTACTCCCATTTTTTATTATGAAAGCACATATATTTATCACTTCTAAAGAATTAGTTTGAGATTATGAAGATCAGCTTGATCAAGCCTCACAATCTTCTGATCACGCTGGCACACGCAACTCTCGGTGTGCGTCGGGCAGTGTAAAACAAGATCAACACACAAGTCAATATTCAGATAAACAGTATCTCTCCCATCGCGTCTCAGGCCATCCGGTGTTTTTGGTCTTACTTTTAGTTTGCACAGCAATGTTTAACCACACAGCCAGAAAGAGATTACGTAAAGCTTACTCAGCCGTTACACGCCAGTTTTTTTGACGAGGAGCCAAAAACCTGAGAGCTGGTGTGAATAAAATGTTGCACAGAAAGTGTTACAAAACAGGCAGCAGTGGGGCACTTTTATTTTTAGATTCTTAGTCCATCAAAAGCAGTCTGAAGCAACAGATTCTTCTTCCTCCTCCGAAACATTGCAGATGCCAACGCCTTACGGAGCCCTGCTGGGATAGTAGGAAGTTTTATCAAGGAGTCAACTGAGGAGGGTGGATTTTTAATTAAAAGTAAACAGCTTCCAATACAAAAGCCTGCAAAGACATCAGGGTGTGGTTTAGTATAAAGACACTCTCTGGCTATTCCTCTTGCTTGCTGTCTTTTCCACTGCTTTGCATGCAGTGATGCAGAGGGCTGCCTAATGTGACACATCGATCCCCGGGGGTGTGCTTTAGGAGGACACATCTGTGTTTCTCAGGGAGCTGAACTACTAACCTCTGGGAGACAAATGTGAAGAATTCACCCAATCACAAAGCAGCAGTGATAGCAGTCACACCACACAATCCCCACATTTTTATGTAAGAGGAAAATGTGTTCCCCCCTAAACAAGACTGTCAGATTACATCTAGACACTTGATAGACTTGTGCCAAGTTGGTGTAAAAGAGGCTGAGCCGTAGAGTGCACTACGTATTGGGGCGACTGTGGTTCAGAGGGTTGGGAAGCTCGTCTTGTAACCGGAAGGTTGCTGGTTCGATCCCCTGCTCTGTCTGTCCTGGTCGTTGTGTCCTTGGGCAAGACACTTCACCTACCCCCTCCTGGTGTTGGTGCGATATGGCAGCCTCGCTTCTGTCAGTCTGTGGCTACAACTGTAGGTTGCCTCGGCCAGTGTGTGAATGTGAGAGTGAATGAATAGTGGAATAAAGCGCGTTAAGTGTCTAGAAAAGTGCTATATAAATGCAATCCATTATTATTATTATTATTATTAGTATCATTACTAATGGGCCTAAAATTAACCACAGCACAGTGGACTCATGAATTTGTTTGGCTTTTCTTTTTTAAGTATTAAAAAACCTCCCAGGATCCATATGCGGTGCTTCACCTCTTCCTTTTTTATGTTTAAGTCGCTGTCTTGTGTTTTTTCCAGCATACTTTCCATATCCAAGTGTTTTCCAGGCATGCCTGCCCTAAAGAGGAAAAGTGCTGTCTGCTTCCTGCTTGTTCTGCACGTTCATGCGTAAGCTTTCATCAGCTCTTATAGCAAACAAACAGTCGATTCTGTCATCCTCTCATGTCCATCTGTCACTGGCAGCTTCGCATGCTTACTCTGTCATTAGAATGGGGGAAAAAACAATGGCTAAAATGTATTGTTTCATCATAACAGCTTGACGTACTCAAAATTTTGCTATTCATTACTTCATTTTCCTATCAGATAGCTGATGAGCATTTGGGAAATGACAGCAATGAAGCGCAATAGTGATAATCCAACATGTATTTAATGTATTTACATGTTTGAAGGCGGCCATTTGGCTATCTGCGTGACTCTGGCACGGCTGACCTGCCTTGGCTTGACTTGACCGAGAGACCAAGTGCATGTGGGCAGGGATGAGCCACACTATCTGTGTGCTCAACTTCACCACGGATTGAGGATGGAGGGGCGTGATTTTGATCTGGTGTCACAAGTTTTCAAAGCACACCCACGGTTTCATGTTATACTTCTTTGGGTTAGGGTTACAGCCTTGATTACTCAAGAAAAAGGGTCACAGTGTCTCTGATATATCTGCATGTTAATCTTTGGAAACAAAAAGCATTGTGCTGGGATTCTGGAAATCAATTAACCTTTATTCTATTGATCATTTGATACAATACAGAAACTGTTACTGAGAAGACAAAGTCAGTTTAATTTAAAATGTCTCCATTGAATACCAGCATATCGCAGCATCTCCCCTCCCACAGTGGTCATAGTGATCCATTGTCTTGTTCCTCCTCCCCGTGTTTCCGCTTTATTAGATAAACAACTCTTCAGACCTCACGTCTTCCTCCATCCCCTTCTTCCACCTCTAACCTTATCCACCAGCACAAAGCCAGGCAATCCCTCATTCAAAATCAGACCGGTATCATAAATGTCATTCAAATGTAATCTCTAAATGACATTTACCTCTGTTACAGATGACTTCCAGAGCAGCAGATACTTGGAAAATGTGCCACAAGCTCACACATCCTGGGGTCCTACACTGAAACTCCATGACAGGCAGATGTGGGTGGAGCTTTCAATGTGTCATCAAGTGAGAGGGGCGAGGAGATGTTTAAAAAAGAGTGGCACAGTTCAGACAGCTTCAGACCAGACACTGGCAGCACATGAAGAACACAGTTGCAACTGCATGGATAACAGTCTCTGCAGAGCTCCATCCGTCCACTATGTCTGCTCAGAGCAGCATTCTGCTTCTTGTCACTCTTTGGGCTTCAGTGCAAGATGGTAAGTGCCATATATTCTTTTTCAGTGGGGTGTTCATGGCACAGTTTTTTGTAAGACAGCAGCCTACAATCAAATATTTACACTTGCATTAATCACAGCCACACTGTGCACAGTGACATGTAAAATATGCAACATACAGCAGCTTGTTTGTAACACCTTTAAAGCTGCTGCTGTTTTTAAACCTAAAATCACAAAGAGAAACTGGAGTGTTTGTGAGTCCTTATTATGCCAAAGTATTCATAGATTCATTTGCTTGGTCATTGTAAATGATCAGAATCAATTTTAGAGCTGAAAACTGGAACTCTTGAATCTAGATCGGTGTTTCTCTCTCTCTATATATATATATATCTTTTTAAATATGTGGAAAATAACGAAAGTGAGCCAGACTACTGACAGGTATTGTTACTTAGCTGGAGCTGATGTTGTGTTTGGTTAACCCTTCCCATCTCTGACTAGGTTTAGGTCTTCCAGTGATGAACCAGATGGAGGTGGAGGTTCAAGAAAGAGTCCCAACACATCGATTGAGGACCAAACGCTGTGCCTGCTCTAACCCGCTGGACTCAGAGTGTCACTATTTCTGCCACCTGGACATCATATGGATCAACACACCCAGGTGAGCTT
Source organism: Perissodus microlepis (assembly GCF_051167445.1). Classification (NCBI taxonomy): domain Eukaryota; kingdom Metazoa; phylum Chordata; class Actinopteri; order Cichliformes; family Cichlidae; genus Perissodus; species Perissodus microlepis. The sequence continues at coordinate 8,885,255 of NC_140471.1, forward strand.
AAAAGGAAGCGCCGTGAAAAATGCCTCAAGGCTCTGAGCATATTTTCCTGTATAGTAGTGACACATCTCACAGCCTTGCAGCCCAGACGCTGCAGAACAACTTTGCTGTCATTATCACTGTAGTCGGCAGCAGTGAGATATCATAGAGCAAAGTCTGCAGGCTGGTTATATCACAAGCAAGGCACTGACTTTGTATTTCTCTCTACAGCAAGACGACAGTTTATGGTCTAGGTGGTGCTTTCTCTCGACGCAGACGAGCCACTGGCCGCTGCACATGTGCCAACCGCAATGACCAACCCTGCACCAAATTCTGTTATCTCAGGTGAGCACCTCATACAGCCTCAAAACCTCAATGTAAAGCACTAGATTAAAGGCAAAGATGAGCTGAGAATATACGTTTAGCTCCTTTGACTACGATGACCTGGATGACTGAGAACCTTCACAGACATATTTAGCTCACTGTAGGTAAAGGCACGTAATATTTCCCTTTGAGGATGACAGGGAGAAGTAGGTATAAGGAAACAGCTCGTGCTATTATTAGCCTAAATGTGTTTTCACTGAGTCCCACTTGTCCAAGGGTGTGACTGTCAAAACAATGCAGCTGGAGCTGAGGGAGTGGAGTAAGCGCACAAAGTTCAAGCAGGTTGTTTTTGATCGGCTTAGATGTGCAGATTACACAGATCGTGTAATAAAGCCGGCCTGGTCCCTGTCCTGTGATTTATGTATCTGGATCTGGATATCAGTGAAGCGCTAAACAGAGAAAACAAGAAGAGTGATTGTGGTTCCAGACCCACAATCACTGCTGATTGTGGGTCTGGAACATAAAACATTTAGTGAGCCTGTAAAGATAAGAGTCTTTTAGGTTACAGAGTGCTAAAAAATAAGCAGCGCTGGCTCATGATCAATAAAAGTTTTTAAAGTGACAAGCTTCAGCTTAAGCATGACTATTGGTGTTTTATTGGTTCTTTCTCTGCAGCCCTGAAATCAAATCTCTACAAAGACAAAAACGGCACTCAGTCAGCATTCTCAGGTGAGCTGTGAAAGTTTTTAAAATGCCTTTAAAACCTATATATAAGTTATATTATGATGATTATGATGATATTTGAAGTTGGTGGCTGACGTTTGTCTTTTTTGTGTGCAGCAGAGTGAAGAGGGCACAGGGTGCACATGATTCAGACAGAGGCAAGTCTCCGTGGGCTCAGATGAAGCGCGCTGGCTAAACAGTGGCGGTACTGGAGCAGGGGGAAAATGAGAGAGAGAGAGCAGTGAGCACCTGAACAAATTACCCTCCTTTGATACAGAGGAGGGGAAACAAAGGGCTGAGAGATGAGTCCCACACAGGAAGGCCATGGAGAAAAGCCAAAGCGCCACAAAGATCGTCTGTTCGTACCTGCAATTAGAGGGCGGAAAATATGCCGCCAGTTCTGCAGGCGTAATGGGATCAGAAGAAGAGGATCGCAGCTGATATGAGTTATCAGGTCATTTGTGACTTTTGCCTTTTGGTGTGTCAGAGCTGTGTGACTGTGCAGACAGGCCAGCACCGACGAAGAAGACAGAAAGAGGAAGAAGAGACTTGTACTTCGTATGTACGAGTCATATTTTTGCTATTGCATAAGACTCTATTTACTATATTATAGAGCTCTAATACTACAGCTTATAAAATGAACTTTTTCACTATCATTGGGGGTTTTTGACTTTGTTAAATGAAGTTTTTTTATTCAAGGATATTACAAGATTTCTGTACAAAAGCATATTGTGTGTAAAAGTAAATAATTTATGAAGTTGCAAATCTTTTAATCAAACAATAAAGAAAATGCACATGACGTTGTGTGCGTTGTCTTATGTCATGTCTCTTACGTTTCCCTTTGTGGCGTCCTGTGTTTGCTTCAGGAAAGCAGAGAGGTGATTACTCTTAATAAATCACATGGGAAAATTGATCTGAGGGAACCATATTTAGCAGCTGTTGCTATTCAATTGTGTGTGGATCAAACATATTGTCAGAGATCAAACAGAGGCCTGACATGGGTGAATGGTTCAGGAATTTGCGCTTCACATCAGTTATAAGTTTACCTGCTGTTAAAAGGCAGCACAGGCTTTGTTTTCATAAGGATCTATGGAAAGAATGCATGTTTTTGTAAACCAGAGGGTGAGAACACGCTTTGAAATTCCCACTCGCTCCGTGTTCCTTACCGACTGTTTGTACAGCACATACTCTCCGTTCACATGTGAATATGTAAGAGGGCAGATGAGCGTCAAAGTCCCAAAGGAAGCAATTATCAGAGATGATTTATCTGTCATCAAATGGATAAAGTAGAAGAAAACTGACCTGCCCTCACTTTCTGATCAAAAAACACTAACAGCTACACACAAGTGATAGTATGCCTTTTTATTTCTGGAGTAGGATTTCCTGCTTGACTGCATTTCTTTTCAGGTCATAACTTCCCTTCAACGCTTTCTGGGGAGACCCCCTGCAGCCCACTTTTCCAAACAGGCCTGAACACAGTCTCAGCTTTTCCTCACAAACAGACTGCCTGAATCCACAGTGGACACAGTAATAGCAGACATCTTCAGACGCAGTTTCACAACGCTTCACACAGCTCTGATATTCTGCTTTATCCTTGCCTTACAAGCTACCTGCAACACATGAAAGAAGAAGTGAGAGCGGGGAAATGACAGGAAGTCTATATACGTTCATTCGGGGTTGATGTTGTGGTCATGCATTTTAAATTAGGGCATTTCCTCATTCTGCTTGCCAAGAGGGACCAACAGCAGTAATAAACAACTGTAATGACTGCTGTAAAGCAATACAGAGATAAAGATGATTTAAAAAAAAACATTCAAATGATTAATAATTAACTGATACAAAGAAATATGACTGTGTCAGCTAAGCTGTGAGAAAGCACGGGCTGTCTCAGTGCAGAACTCTGTCCATGGTGCTGGAACAGGAGAGGCTCTAGTAAACCACGTTACTGCTGATGGATGAGCTTTACTGGTTTCCACCAACACTCTGGCAGTATTTCTCCATTGCCAGTAGAGAGTGCGTTACTCAGGCCTTTTCTAAATGATCAGCTTTTGTCCTTCAATATAAATTGCTTTCCAATTACATTCAGATACAGAAAATAAAAGCATGGTGCATAAAATAAAAAAGTTAGTAAATTAAGGTGTAAAATTTAAATGTGTGTATGAAAACAGGCTGGAAAAATCCAAAACAGTGGACATGCACTATGCCCTGAATTGCACGTGAGTGAGTTATCTCTTGATCTAAAAAAAAAAAAAAAAAAAGTCTGACAAACATTAAACTGAATTTTATGCACTTGCCAATTTTGTGTTTAATTGGTTTCCACAAAGACAAAAACCGTTTGGGTGTAGCTGTTATGTTTCAGTGGTGTGTCTGCCAGTCTTACAGATACCTTGTGGGAGGTGTTATAGGCAAGTGGCTGTACAATAATAATACAATAACAATGTTTCTCCAATTTTGTGTCAAATGACGATTAAAAAGGAATCATGTGTTGATGTACAAACACCTGACCTTTGATTTTGTGAAACTTTGTAGTGGTTGTGTAGCTGTTCTGCAACTTCAGTGTCTTAGTACAGCGTCACTGCACTTGTAACCACATCAGGATGCTGTTTTTTCAGTTCTATAAAGCCACACTACAGGGATTAATAATGGTGAGCAGGTAGATTGCCCTTCATTTCCAATTATTTTATGAATATTTTTAAAATAAACTAGATAAAGTGGTTAAAGCTGTGGCAAGAGAAGAAACAATTCATCTACAATCAATCAAATTATAGGTAATAGCTCATAGTGCACTGAGCAAATACACTATATTGCCATTGCTCACCTACACATATGAACTTGATGTGCATTCCATTCTTAATCCAGTGGGATTATTATGATGTTTACCCCTTTGCAGTTATAACAGCCTAAACTGTTCTAGGAAAGCTTCTCACTGTGCAGGAGTGTTTATGGAAATTTCTGACCATGTTTCCTGAAGGTCAGACGCTGATGTTGAACAAGATTCGCTGCTCTAATTTGTCCCAAAGCTGTTCCATCAGGTCGATGTCAACACTCTGTGAAGTTCTTTCACACCAAACTTGGTCATCCATGTCTTTATGGACTTTGTGCACTGGTGCGCAGTCATGTTGGAACAGGAAGGGGCCATCCCAAATGTCTTGGTACGCTGAAACATTAAGAGTTCCTTTCACTGGAACTAAGGGGCCAAGCCCAACTCCTAAAACACAAGCTCACACCATAACCCCCCTTCCACCAAACTTTATACTTGGCACAGTGCAGTCAAACAAATACTGTCCCCCCGGCAACCACCAAACCCTGGATTGCCAGCGTGATTCATTGTTCCAGTTCTGTTCAATTCAGTTTTATTTATATCTTGACAAATTACAATAAGAGTTGCCTCAAGGCCAGAGAACACATCTCACTGCAGCTGGCTCTGTGATTTTTCCGTGGACTACTGCTTTGTTGCTGTTGTTCCCAGTTGCTTCCATTTTGCTATAATGCCACTAACAACTGACTGTGGAATATTTAGTGGTGAAGAAATTTCATGACTGGACTTGTTGCATCCTATCACGGTACCACGCTTGAATTCACTAAGCTCCTGAGAGCGACCCATTCACAAATGTTTGTAGAAGCAGCCTGCATGCTTAGCGGTTTGATTTTATACACTTGTGACCATGGAAGTGATTGGAACACCTGAATTAAAGAACTGGATGGGTCAGGGAAAAATGATGGCAGTACCGTGTATTTTATTGCCAGTTCTTCTGTCTTTATTGTGACTTACTGATCATGATTATGCTGTGCACTGAGATATACAATACAAATACCAAGGTCTTGCATCAGCCATCTTCAGCCATCTCCAATGCAAGAAGTTCCTCTTTACCAATCAGACAAACTCTCTTTATCTCAGTGATAAGTCCAATTGTCCACTATTCTCCCGGTTCTTCACTCCTCGATTCTGTGTCACATTCAGCATTGTGTTGCATACATGAGCACTGATTTGCCCATTGACGACTGAAGGCTACACACACCTAAAGTCAGTACGAGTTACATATCATGGTCACCTGGTTTATTGATTGAGTACAGCTGTGTTTTAACCTTTGACAAAGTGTTGAAGATGCGGACCGTACTGTCACGGCGGCGTGGGAGATTCTAGCTTGCGCTGCAACGTTTGTGCTTTATATTGAAACGTTGTCTTAATTAAACACAAGAGCCCAAATAGTTTCTACAGTGTGCTTCTTTCTGAAAAGCCAGTTTGTCTGTGAAGCTGCTCCTTCCACTAACACGCAACGTACAGCAGAATTCAGGTTTGACATAAATACCTCTCAGAGCCATAGTTTTCCACAGATATAATTTCCTGCCTATTCCTTTAATCATCTTTCATGGGATGCAGAGTTTTGATGAGGAACTGTAATTCATGGAATATTCAATGTTGATTTCTTCACCTGCAGGTATGTGACGAAGCTGTTAAACCCCTCTGTAGTCATAATTATTACTTGTGTTCTCTTAATACCAATACTTTCAGCTGACAGCTCTCCTAATATGAGTTATGTAAGTGACAGATTGTGTTTGGGTTCATGCTTTTGTAACGTGAGAGCTGTTTTCTCAGCAAACACAGACGCTGACCTGTTAGCTGAAATATTTCATACCTGTCTGTGTATATTTCACAGCTAGGCAGACATCATACAGTCAACATCGGTTTCCTGAAAATCCATCTTGTTTATTCATATTGTAAGCATGATGCAGTTGCACAACACTGAGTTCTCCAAATGACACATTTACCGCACCGACAGTGACCCTGGAGTTTAATTAGCTTCAAATTATCACATAACATAACACACAGCCCCTACTGATTCAGCACACTCTGTAAACATTCCTGAAATGCTTTGGCTTTCTGCACTCCGCTTTACTTCAAAAGGCATTTTCTGGGTCACAGCCAACTGGCATTGATCAGGATCGTTAACAGCATGTTCCCTCTCTTAAAAGAGCCCGCTGTATCACCCATCCTTAACCAAGAATAAAAGCTCAGCAGTAAATCAAGAAAATGTGGACATGTTAAATGTGTAAGATAATTGCATAGGAATTGAAAAGCCCTCTGTCCTCCTTCTGTTCATCCTGGGCACCATTAAGTGCGTTTAATGGTGTTTGCTACTATAAAGGAGTGCAACCTTGTCAGTTTGATTTAAAGAAAGTAAAAGCTAGTGTTCTGTTTAAAGTGTAAATAAAAACAGAATGTAGTCATCTGCAAAAGACTCTTTGAAAATACAACATAACAAGCTGAACTGTGTGCTGACGGCAGATGTTGAAAATAAGACATTTTTCACTTTGGAAAGAATGCATCACTTGAAAAAAGCTGGCAGAGGAGCATGTTTATCACTGTGTTGCATCAAATCTTCTTGTAGCAAGTTTCGTCTGTCATACTTTGTCAACGGTTGACTGCTTTAGCTCCTAAACTTTTTTATGACTGAGCCATGCTGGTAATGTGGAACGTGTTAAAGCTTACTGTATGATGCCTCAAAACCTGTAAAAATCTTTCACTATAATACTGTTGCAGATGTTTGCTTTAAACCTGTTTGCGAAGAACACACCACGTGACACTTCTCTTTAGTCTAGAGGACACAGTCTCCTTCATTTTCAGGAGAAAATCAGAATTTACTTGGTTGGACCACAGGACTTCAGTCCACTTTAAATGGTCTCTGTTACACAAAAGGTGGCATGTTATGTTCTTGCTTAAACCTTATTTTACAAAATGTATCTGCAAAGAAGCATTTCAGCTTGCAAGAACTGTATTCAGAAATCATTTTTAGAAGTATTTCCAACCCCAAGCACCAATTTCAAATAGCACTGAGAAATGTTATTGTTAAATTGCTGAACCACTAATGCGTGAAATATTTCACAGTTTGGTGAACCTCTTCCCATCTTTTCACCTGATACACTCTCAGATCATATTATTAAATAACTTAGTTTTCACATACTCCAGCTTTTTAAGCATTACTAAGTATTGTATAGCAAGTATACCATCTCAAGTTCTTAATGTGTTGCAGGCATCAAATTCAGAATGAGTATATTCTTGTTTTTCTTGGTTTCAACTTTTAATGTGTTGCTTTTGTACACTTTTCAATTAAATCTGGAGTTTAAATGATTTTTACAAATAACTGCATTGTGTTTTTGTTGTTGTTGTTTTTAAACAGGACTGTAATAGGTATTCATAAAAATTCTTATCAACAACTACAGACTGATGTTGTCACATACACAACTGTTCTCTGGGTATGTAGCCAAGTCAAGCCAACTTTATTTATAAACAGCTTTAAAACAGCAAGCACTGACCAAAGCGCTTAACATTAAGGAGAGAATAAAAAGGAAAAATACATTAATACTAATACTACTACTAATAATAAGAATAAGAATAAGAAGAATATATTTAAAAACAGGGAAAAAGTACATTAAAGCACAATTTGCATATATGTATAAAATACAGAGCAATAGCCCAGTATGTTAGCCACATACAGTACAGACACATACACATTACACTCATATATGCACACAGCTGTTCCTTTATAAGGGATGGTTTTGTTTTGTTTTTTAGTTTTTATTTCCAGTCTGTTTACTGAATCTTGAGATCAAAAACACAAAATAACCTTTACAGTAAATCAAGTGTGAGTTTTGCCCTCCATTGTGCACTGCAGTCATTCTTTACCACCAGAGCACAGGATCATTTTTCTGTATTTTGGCTGAAACAGCTGCCTGTCCCATTCATATCAACATATGCACCACTTAACCCGTGGAGGATTCCACACTGTGCAGTACCTAGCTGTTTTTTTAAACTTGGCTCAGAGAAATCAGCAAAAAATTAGGATAAAGGACAAAATGCAAAGACCTGTTTGAGAGAAGGATAAACTAATCCTTTATGAAAGCAGAAATGTGCTCTGTTGACTTTTTCAACGACTCTATCGCTTTGAGTTGTTACAAGATCTTGTCATGATTGTGAGGTAAATCCAAGAAAAGCCATTTTCAAGGAAGGTTATCCATTGGTTATTTTATGCTCAGTTTATCAGTGATATCAGACCTTAGCAATATTAGCAGATTAAAGCCTCTACAGAAGCTCTAAAGAGATTTCTCAGTGAAAAACATTGAGAAATCTCTCAGTGATAATTTGAACATTACAGAATGTGGCTTTTCTTAGTCATCTGTTTCTTGGTAGGCTTTATTGCTGTAGATATGCCCTCAGCACTCCCTTAACTAGGAACACCTAAAACATCTAAAGCAATCATGATGTCATAAATACCTGTGTTTGGGATGTATAAACAGTTCAGAATTTGCTGATGTGACCACAGTGGTATCCAGTCAGACTTTCCACACAAAGTGTGCAGTGCTGGGGGTTATATTAATTAGAGATAACACCTCATACACTCCCCTCCAAGTTCTTTGACTACAAAAGCCTTCCTGCACAATAAACTGTTCACATTTTCATTTTCTTTCTTATCTTACACAGTGAGGATTTTGCTGATCGCACGCAGTAGATAAACAACTGAACGAGGATTTAAGACATCTATAATAATATAGTTATATAGTGAATTTTTTTGTTGTTTATAACAGCCTTGAACCGTGCTGTTGTTATGTTATTAAATTGTTGGCACGCTTTTACAAAATAGACATCAAAATACGCTCAAGGAAACCAAGTTGCATTGTGATGATAAAGTTATAGAGTGTTTTAGTGAAAGTGAAAACTGTGTATTTGTTGCTTGGAGTGAAGAAGCATGTCATCACTGCAGTTGACCAGTAGATGGCCTCTGGTTATCATTATTTCACTTGAGAAAATAATAAGAAACAGGTACTTACTATTGACTTGCTGCTCAGACTTAAAGCTTGTGCTTTCAATTAAAAATAGGGGAAAGTAAATCTGGAAAAGTTTGTCATTAAAACAAAACAAAACAAAACAAAAAAACTGCCCCACCCCAAACACAGAGTATTTGAACACTGCCGGGACACACATTGGCTGATAATTTGATTCATATTGAAGATATATAATTTTTAAAATAAATAAATAATAGTCCAAAAAAATTGTCTTTATGATTCCTAATGGATTTAACCTGAATAATTAAACATTTCAGTTAAATAAAATCCAGAAAACAACACAACATGAAGTGGCTCATTTTAAGAAATAATCAGATTGTTTCATACACAAAATGTCAGAGATCTGCTCTGTCATGAAAAAAATGGATGTATATTTCACCAGAATTTTTAACATTAATTACACACACCTTCACGGCATTGTCATTGTAACAATCAAAACCTGTGTTGAAATCTGAAGTGCCCATGATTGATTCAAAATGTGCTCTGGAACAATTATAGGTGTTGGTTTGTTATGAAAACAAGAAATAAAGCAGGTTTGGATGCTATGGGTTCAACAAATATTTAATGGGGTTGGGGGCAGGGTAACATTATGCAATATATTAAGTTTTAGAATTTATGTTCAATGTTAATTGTAGCTAGGCTCAAAGTATCAATTTTAGCTTATTTAAATAAAAAACATGAAAAAAAAATTCCAGTTCAGCTGAGGAGACTCTAGAGAAGAATTAAATATTCTATTTTGATGGCTGGATTTAGCTTTTGAACAAAAAGAAGCAAGACCCTTATTGATTTAGGATATAGTTCAAGAGGAGTGTCTTGATGCTCAATCATCCAGGTAAAGAAATCCCAAAAAGTTGATTCTGTTCATCTGGATGTAGAATTTTTGGTGGGAGAAACATTTCGTCACTCATCCAAGTGGCTTCTTCAGTCTCAGCTGACTGCAGGTTTCCTCAACGTTATAAACAGTACATTACACAATGACTGAAACCAGATCACTGGCAAGCAATGGGCTGTGAAGTCAGTTTCTTGATCATTAATATGCAAAATGTCATGACCATTGATCAACAACCACTGATCAAAGACTATTGATCAATGATCAATGGCCATGAGTCCCATTCACAGAGAGTTGGGGAATGGCTGCAATCACAGCATTGTAAGATGGCGATAGATGTACCCTTAGGCCCCCTCCTCGATTCAGAGATGGTCTTTCCCTTTTCACCTAAATGGCCTCCTTGACTCCGCACTCAAACCAGCGTTCCTCCCTGTCCAGGATGTGTACATCCTCGTCACAGAAAGAGTGTCCACTGGCCTGTAGGTGTGAATAGACTGTGGAGTCCTGGCCTGACGAGGTAGCTCTTCTGTGTTGTGTCATACGCTTTGCCAAAGGTTGTTTAGGTTCCCAGATGTATAAATCCTGGCAATCCTTCTGGCAATTAACAGCGTACACTACATTACTCTGCTTGTGCCAGGAGACCCGATCCTTGAGGTGGACCAATTTTTGACTCAATGTGCTTTGGGGTTTAAAAGCCACAGAGACTCTGTGTTTAGAGTCTCAGCTGTTCCGATACTCCTGACACATAAGGGATCGCTAAGGGTTTTCGTTTAAACAACAGTTGTCCTCCTCTCCTGGATTGTCTGGAGCTTTCTGTAGGTGCCTTCCTAGCTTTGACAAAGCTGGGATAACCACATTTACTCAGGGCCTTCTTGATATGATGTTCTTCTACTTCCCTGGTGGCTGTATCTGTGGGGATGGTGTTCACTCTGTGTTGTAGCGTCCTAATGACACCCGTAGGTTTACGGTGAACATCAACTTTTAAATGTGCCCCATTACTGATGGAAATCTCACAGTCTAAGAAGGCTAGCCTGCCACTTTTCATTATCCTCCCTGATGAATTTGATGTGTTGGTCCACCGACTTCATGTGAATAGTGAATAGTGGTACATCCTGAGATCTGATTTTCACCCAGGTGTTATCCACATACCTGAACCAATGACTTGGTGGTGGTAGGACTATGATCAATCTTCATGACAGTTTGCATATTAATGATCAAGAAACTGACCTCCCAGCCCATTGTTCATCAGTGGTGTTAGTTTCATTCATTGTGCAAACGTACTGTTTATAAGGCTGAGGAAAAGTTTGCAGTCAGCTGAGACTGAAGAAGTCAGTTGGATGAGTGACGAAATGTTTCTCCCACTGAAAACGCTACGTCCAGATGAACTGAATCAGCTTTTTGGGAGTTCAAGAGGAGCTACCACCATGGTCTCCATCTTGTTGAAAAAAGGTAACAGATCCAGTTAGTAACCTGGATTTTTAGTGGACTAGGGTCAACAGCCTATCCAGCTTATGAGGCTTAAAAGACATATACAACTGAATGTCATCGGCATATAACTGATAAGAAATGTCATTAAAACAATAAATAATGACAGCTAATGGAAGCAAGCAAGCAAGAAAATAATAATGGTCCCAAAACTAACCCTTGTGGAACCCCATATGTTAGAGAAGCATTGTTAGAGGTTAAGGGTTTATGGTTAAGGGTAGGGTTATGTTTATCCATTTGGCACACCCAAAATGAAAAACAAAACAAAACAAAAGAAGTGAAAGATCCCATTAATATAAATATTTCAGAGCATTTTTTTAAAGGTAAAAGTATCTAGTTTTTTAAAAGAAAAAAATGTCCTTAACAAGTAGCTAAAGCAGCTGTATTGGTGAGGTTGTGGATGTTAAGAGATAACTGATAACAGTTCTATCCCACCTTGAGAAATATATATGCACTATATACTAAAATGCTCCCATTACACAGGCAGCTTTTATACACAGCACATAAACAGTTAAAACTGAAAGATTTGTTAAGGAATTAATTCTCGAATTCACTACTAGAGTCAAGGATCTGTTGGTGGGCGTGATACGTTTAGTTTAGCTCTCTTGTGATGTATGTAAGTGCCCTCTTGAGCTAGAGTGTAAATGTATATGTTTTCATCAGACAGTTAGCATGAGGGCCCAGACTGCATTATGCTGTGGCTGTGTGGACCTATCTTTACATATGTTGCACTAGCTACATTCAAAAGAGAACAAATGCACATACATCTGCCAAGTGTACTTATTCAGTTACAGTTGAGCAACTGAGCGCAATCTCATGTCTAACTTTGTTTGAGGGTAGTTTGTGAACTTGGTGCCTCCTCTAGGGAAACAACAGTGTTCTTATCTGATTCACTGTCAGCAGAACATGCTGGTCCGCTCACTCAGATAGAGATTTGATCTGGGGATGTAGCCTGTGATACTCAAAGGTTTGAAAAAGACAGTTTGTGGAAATTCTGGGGAAGCTGTTTAAATGACCCATGCTGTGTGTTTACTGCTGCCAGCAAATGATGAGGTGTTGTTATATGCATTAACAGCCTTCTCTACCCTTAGATTGGTGGGTGTGCCATGAGCAGGTGTTACCCTGCAGTCTTTTCTGATTTTTAAATGCAATTCAAAGTTTATCCAGATGGAATGCATGAAAGTTAGCAAGTACAGTTTTAATGACACTGACAGGTCAACTGATCTAGATCCTCTCATGGACACTTTATTAGCAATGACATATATGGTAAGCCTTTTTCACTTCTCCATGAGCAGAAATTGATGTTTATTCTCTTTGTGTAGTTTGAGGTCTGTGGTAAAATTGCAGTCAGAGAACAGGACTTCCCCAGATGCCTGAGAAACTAGAATCCCACCTAGTCTCAAAGGTGTAACGGCCATTTTTCAATACTGGAAGAAAATGTTCCCATTCCCAGAACTTTTTTCATCCCTCAACATGCCTGCTGTTTTATATCTAAATGTGTATGAAGTCATGTGAAAAAGAAAGTATAGCTGCTTTCAATTCTAAGGTTTTACAGGGCTTTTTTTACAGGGCGACCGTGGCTCAGGGGGTTGGGAAGCGCATCTGTAACCGGAAGGTTGCCGGTTCAATCCCCGGGCTCTCTGTCCTGGTCGTTGTGTTCTTGGGCAAGACACTTTACCCTACCGCCTACTGGTGATGGCCAGAGGGGCCGATGGCGCGATATGGCAGCCTCGCTTCTGTCAGTCTGCCCCAGGGCAGCTGTGGCTACAACCGTAGCTTGCCTCCACCAGTGTGTGAATGCGAGAGTGAATGAATAGTGGCATTGTAAAGTGCTTTGGGTGCCTTGAAAAGCGCTATATAAATCCAATCCATTATTATTTACTTATCAGGACATAAAAAATAATCTGATGTTGAAAGTAAATGCATGTGATGTGTTGCACCATATCATTATTTATTTTATAAAAACTAAGCCGAAAAGCAGTGTGTGGAAAATGAAGGGTACCCTTATTGCTCCCATAGTAATTAAGAGGGTAAGTAGCAGCCAGGTGCTTCTAGTTAAATGTTTAATTAACTGGTCATCAACAAGGAGGAAAGACAATAGCAACTCTGCAGTTACTTCAGGTTATTGCTGCTTAGGGTGGATCTACAAGCTTTTAAATAATTTTTTTTAATTTTCTGATAAATCCTTGAAATTGAAAGAGTGTGTCCAGTTCCTCTGCATGATGCAGGCGTCATTGTTTCAGAGTTTGAACAGCTGCTGTCAGACTGCCATTCAGCTGGGTCCATAATTTGCTGGACTCTGTTCACAACTGATCAAACAATCAATATTTGAGCAAAGTGAAGACTTTAAGCTTTTATTTAAGGAACTTGACATGAATTTTGAATGAAGTGTTTATTTACTATCATTTTTATACACAGTCCCCCGCTTTCAGTAGAGAATTGACTGTAGTTTCATATCCTTATTACTGCTGAAACAGAGTTAAGTAAAGTTGATTCTGAATTTTCACTATGGGGCCAAAAGAGTAGGAATAAAAAGGATACATCTGTTAGCTCAGAGGAATACATTGTTTAAAGAATGCTCTTTTCTTTAGTTTTCTTTTCTTTTCTTATGACTTGGGAGTAAAATTTTGAAGATTTTTTTTCCCACGCTGTTGGTTAATTGGTCCGCTCTACTTCTCCCATTTACTCAACTAAAGAAAGATTTTTGATATTTTTTTGTGACAAATCATTAAATAATTCAAAAAGCATCAAACATAAGCGCCCCCAAAATGGAAGCAGCCAATCGATTTAGTGAGAATGGTCTCTATGAAGAGATACTGGGAAAACAAGAACAATACAGAATTTCACGGAGCATATAATACACTGAGATTATTGCTTTACAACAATCCAAATCAAATCAAATCACTTTTATTGTCACATCACATGTGCAGGTACACTGGTACAGTACATGTGAGTGAAATTCTTGTGTGCGAGCTTCACAAGCAACAGAGTTGTGCAAAAATACAATAACGTAAAACAAGAAAAATATAAGAATGGCATCAAGAATGGCAATCCCATCAATAACTTAATGTAGTTTATTATTATTATTGTTGTTGTTGTTGTTTTTGTTGTCACTGTTATTATTATTACATGTTTAAGTGGTTGTATTTTATTTTCGGCATCAGTCTCATTCTTACAGCGTTATAACTCAGGGTGTGTGTTTAATAAAATGTCATATGGGGGTTAAAATGATAGCAGGCTCAATCTGTACGTCAGGGCTGCCTTTATTATTTTGTTATTTTTAAGGAAGGGAAGAGAGGGTCTTCATCCTGAGAGTGTGAAGCTGGACAACATAACGGTATGCCCTTCCACCCCCTTCCCACCCCAGAGCTGTGGACTGCAAAGCCTGGTGGGTATTGAAGTCTTCACAACAAAGAGAGAAGCCGTATTCTCAACGGCTAATGCGGCGCTGTCGCTCCCACTGAGGACTACCGGTACCGAGATGCGCAGCTCGGGATGGTTTCCGGTAAGTGCGCAAAATGTTTGGACCGGGCACTGGAAGAAGGGGAAAGTGTGAGGTGAGGAAATGACCGGGCTGCTATTTTTAAGTCGGCTGTAAGTACTTTCAAAAGAGGAGGCGGCGGAGGAGGGACGTTCGTCAGGAGGGATGTAGGGCTGCTGATTCCCGAGCAGCGAGTACGACACGGTGAGTTTGCTGCAGAGATGTCTGCACAGACAATAACCTGCAAGTTGCGCTCTCAAGTTGGTCAGTGCGAAGCAGCCGTTTTCAGAAAGCGATTTGCACGTTCACAGTGCGATGCTGCGCGTGAAAGTGCTGTGTTTCTGCACAAAGCGAGTGCCACAGGGTCAGCACACATCTTTGCTCCTGCTGCAATTGTTTCACACCCTGGAACTCCATTTTCCCCGCTGATGCTCTGCTCAGGAGACCGTGCACAACAAAGGATCGGGATGATCAGGATGTGCATGGTGTGTGCCGATGAATCTCGTCGGAAGGTCCGCGGACCGGTTATTTATCCACGTCATATTGTGCCATATATGCTACATCTAAACTATATATACTGAGAAAGAGAGATGGCCAAAACGATTGTCCCTGTATCTGTCTTGTCTCTGTGTAAGTGTTGGTGCTGGTGTGCAAAAGAAGAAGAAAAACATGGATTTCGGTTACTTTTAAGGACATATGATGCATTTATGGTGGGGTGTAACACCTATAGGCCCATCTTCAGCTCACAGTAATAATTAGCACACTTAAAAGGGTAATACATTGCCTCAGGGCCTGCATCTGTAGGCTTGATAAATCACAGCATGGCGGAAATGTCAGGAACAATGACAAATCGGGGGATAACAGACCCCACTCTATTTATGTTTATTTGTTTATTTACTCTATTTCATAAAATGTGTCTACCGGCAGAGTTTTTATTTTGAGGTGTGACACCGGAAGTCGCCGTTTTCGCTGCGTGGCTGACTTGACTCCGGTCTGTCGTTCACTCAGCAGCATCTTGACTCCACTGGCGCGAGATCCGCTCGCGGGGAGAGAGAGGGCAGGTCGGTGCCGCGAGCCTTCTCGCACGGGCTCCCGTTTTTCCTCTCCTGGTGCCGGGGAGTAGCAGCTGTTTAATTTGATGCTTTTTTACGACATTGCCCGATTCAACCTCTCAGGTAATTTTGTATTTTTGCCTCGGGAATGAAAACCGGTTAAGTAAGAGTCAGTTTAATCTCGGCGATACAATTAGAAATCCGCTGTCCGTGTAGGTCTAATTAGGACATGGATTGTTAGGGCAGCGATGAAAGACGCGATATGTGCATGTGTCTGACATCAAAGTGTGATTGGAGAAATGGCAGTCTGGCAGAGCAATTTATATTTATTGTATTTTTTTCTTTTCTTATACGGATTCATCGCAGCCCATTATTATGGAGAGTGCATACTTCTTCAAGGACGTTATAAGCTATACTGCCATGAGGAAATGAGAGTGAAGTAAATTATTCAGCTTTACTCCAGACCAGGCTGATAAACTTCCATCTCAGAGAGCCTCCTGATGGAGAGGAATAAAAATGTGTTTATAATAAGGCTATTATTTTATTGTCTCAATTTCTTTTCAATGCATTGTGAAGCTACTGAATCTGACACATGATAAAACTTGGCTAATGGTCTCATCAGGTGTTTTCTCTCCTTAAACATGCAATGAAATCCTTTTCCTGTGGTTCCATCCACCATAATAACTCTTGAAGTTAATGTGCTCTTGCAGAAAAAAAAAGAAGCTCATGGCTTGTGTTCGGGCTCTTTCCACTTCCCACTGGAAGCCTCCTCTTTAATGGACCATTAAGAGGAGAACCACAATGGTTAAGCTGTCGACTGTGCCTGATTCATTTGGTTAAACCGCGCAGATGAGACTAGTCTGAGCATCACATTCCTTAAAAGCTCTTTGCTGAATGTCTCAGATCAATTCTCGTTCACAGGGCAGCCGCTGGCAGGGAGCAGAAGTGGGCGGCCTGCTCCGGTGTGTAAACATGCATGTGCGCCATGGCAGAGCTTTTCGCCGATAATCAAATAACTTCACTTAAGTTATGCTTGGTTCCCCTGCAGTGCAGCCTTCACGCAGGTGGAAGGACACTACAGAAGAAAAGTTTAGCAAAGGCGAGGAGCTTTTTGGGCTCCTTGTAAAAGTGGGGCACTGGTCCCTGTGGTGAGAGGCACTTTTCTGGGGCAGGCTCAGTGATGACGCTCTCCCAGCACAGATTGGGAACAGACACCCTCGTCCATCCATTTCGGAAAGAGGTGTAGAAACTGTGCAGCCCGGGACAGACAGCTACAGAAAGGTCCAAGCGTAGACACAGCAACAGGGGTTCGATCGCCATGTTCTGTTTTACAATCCTTATTTCTTTTTGATACCTCACTGGAATTGGCCTGTAAGTATGCCTCAGCTCAGCCTACCTGCTGCAGATAATAACTTGTATTCAAACATTTGCTCGTTGTGTTCAGTTTGTAGGAGTCTACCTTGTTAGGACTTAAGCATGGAGTTAATTACTTTCTTCCAGTGATTTGGCAGCTTTTTGTGCCCAGAACCCTGGAGTGAGAAGCAGACTGCTATTTAAAGATGGCATAACTCAGCCAGCTGCTGCCGTTTCCGTTCCCATCGTAATTGAATCAACACTAGTAGACTGCGCCAGTGAGGGTGTGTGCACTCCGCAGAAGATTACACAGTCGGGACCTCTAGGCGGTCTTTAACAGTCACTTTCACATACCTGGTTGGTGCATTTGGGATTTGGAAGCCAGGCTGAAATAATCGGCCATGCAGGGATGTAGTTTGTGATTAGTGATTGATAAAGTGGGCAGGTAAGTTAGGCTTTATTATGTATTCTTCTCTCTGAAGAGTTCAGCTCGAATTAAGAGTTTGTGTCATTAATTGATTGTGTGCATCCCGTTTTCTTCGATCTGCTTGTCCAGCTGTGTGAAGCGATATATGGCAGCTGTTAGGGGCCTCTGAGAAGGTATCTTTCGTGGTTAAAACTCAGAGGTTCTGCACAGTTTCGATAAACACATTACTTTCATATCGATCTGTTCTGTACAATCAAAAGGCAGGTACAGGGTTAACAACTCAATAAGGAACTAGGCCATGAACATCCCTTTTTTTAATCTGTGACTGGCTGTGAGCGTGACAACAGCAAGTGAAACAGAACAATATTTTACTGTGGAACGTATCTCCTCAAGCCAGTTCTTTATTTATGAAAAGCCTGAAGTGAAGTGTAGTCGAATAATCCTGTTTATATGTATAGATATATATGGAAAAGTCCCAGTATTTTAATTTCCACCCCCTGCCTTTAATCCGCTCGTACTTTGAGAACCTAGAGATATTTTCTCTTTCTGTGGAACACTCACCGCACAGCTCGATTATTTTGAGTCATCTAGCCAAGGCTGTGGCACTGGGCGGGAGTGTAAAAAATTTCATCTCTGACCACAAATGCATCTGCCTCGTCTCAGTGGTGTTAGGGTTCTCATCCAGGCTGTGTGAGTCTGTATGCGAATGGCTGCACTACGAAGGCTACAGTAATTTCAGGCTTTCAGGCAGTGCTGTTTGGCCTGTTTGATGTGCAAGTGATGTTACTTACACTTCTTCTTTTGAAAGGGAAGCTGACCTCTGACCTGCCAGAAAATTGCCCTTGAGGAGAAATAGAGAAGAATGCCAAACTGAATATCCAGAATTATATATGTAGTGAACTGTTTGCGCTTATATGTGATATTTGGATTACTTTGCAATACGATCACAGCTTCCTTAGACTGACAGAGCTTACCTTCAGGGTAGGACATTGGCCAGTAATAATGTTAATGATCTAGTCAAGGGCCTCCGGTAACATCAGCCAGCACACTTTCTCTTAATATATCCCTCACTGGCAAAACCATTAGATTTCAAGGCAATAAAGCTGCAGTTTGCCTAATTTACTCAAATGTGAGATGATATGAAGGCCATTAAAACCCAGAATTTTGCCTTGCAGTGAAGCTCATCAGTAATATTTAAGAGCAAGAAGGAATTTTGTGGCCCAAACCCAAACTTTATGGTTTGGGTTTGGGCCACTTCGTACACTGACAATTATAACCAGCGTTTTTGTTTGGGTTTTTTCCACATTAGATTGCTTGTGGTTTTCTCACTGCAGAAAACATTTGTGCCTGATTTTCTCTAAAAGATGTGGCTTCCATAGCATTTCAGCTATTTTATTGCTAAGAATGTCTAATTTGCGCTCTGCTGTACAATCATGCTTGCATGTCTTGTTCTGTCATTGAACCATTTAAACAATCAACAAACACACTGTCTTGAATTATTAATCAGGTTCAGCTGGGACTAGAACTAATGAATTAATTAGAAAATAACAAATTATTTTCTTTATAGCTGAAACTTTAAATCATTTCAATTTAATTGTATTAATATTGTGCAAAATCACAACAATAATCACCTGAAGGAGCTTTAAAGATGCCATAACAGACTCGTAATATTGTTTTATTTATAACTTTCTAGAAATGTCAGAAATGTATGAAATAATTCCATTCAGATGTCGTCATGTGCAAAGAAAGTATATGATTCCTGCAGTATATGACTAAGAAACCCACCAACACATTAGATTTGAGAGGGTGGAGCTCTACCTTAGTTCATTCTGTCTCATCTCACTAACACGCTTTAATCTATACCTAGCCCTTTGATATTATCATTCCACTAAGCATGTGACATTAACTTGTCAGCCAATTTGGAGGTTGTTGGCATATGCTAGGAAAGTGGTTACTATATCCCCAGTCACACAAAATCTGTATTCCCTTACTGGTTGGCAAAAACTCCTTGTGCTTGCTTTGGTTGCTAGCATATTGCTGCAGTCACCCAGGGTTTGCATGGAAGTGGTTGTTAGCAAGTGTTTACAGACAAACATGAAAAACTACAGTCAACCATGAAAATCTGCCCGAAACCAAAGCAGTCGCTAGGAAGAGTTTTTCCATCGTTATTTCATTCAGCGAGAGCCAGCAACCTCCAGGAACCAGTGCCAACCAGTCGGCGGATGCACATTTTTCCATAGCAACTGGTCATTATGACACGTCCAAGATGGCAAACAAATCTCAAGCAAAGTGTGCATGACATCAACACATGGTCCCCCCAAAATTCCCGACAGTTTACATACTTTAAATCAGCGATCCGCAACCTTTTTTGCGCCACGGACCGCTTTAATGTCAGACAGCATTTTCACGGACCGGCCTTTAATGTGTCGCGGATAAATACAACAAAATAAAATGATACGACCAAGACAAAAACTGTGGTATTTTGTAAATATAATAATAAGCGTAAATTCACTGTGTAATTGTGTAACTTTATTAGCAGCGCCCTCCTGAAATGTGCCAACAGCATCCTCCTCTCTGCCCCTTAAGCCTCTCTAGTTGCTATGGTAACGCGTTAATATTTATTTCAAAATAAGACACACAACTACAACACGGGAAAAGACCCAGGGAAACCGAGTTAACGATAAAAACTCTGAAAACCATAAATTTCACACACGAGCTTCAACTCTCGCGGCCCGGTACCAAATGACTTGCAGACCTGTACCGGTCCATGGCCCGGGGGTTGGGGACCGCTGCTTTAAATAATATACCCAGTATGTGTATGATTGATTTAATCCATTTGATTAAAACTGCAGTAGATTGGTCCAAACCAGTGTGGTTGTAAAGTCTTTGCAGTCTTGTGTTAGTATTTGAAGGCAACATGACAGAAGATGGACCAAATGAAGGACGATTCCCAAAAACATAGTGTTGACTCAATGTGCTACAAAGCTTAGCTAGATGTGCATCAACACTATATCATTGACAATGTATTTTTACTTCTAATTATACAGCAGTTATACTTGTTAATCAGTCAGTACTGCAAAAGTAAATATTTCTGCTTGGTTTTCTTTGCTGCCTTAATTATCAAAGCTTTTGTGTTGTGATTTTGCTTCTGTTTTCCAGCTTTTCTATTGCAAAGAATGGACGGTGCACCACTTTGAGTACATAAAATTGCTATTTGTGAGCTTGTCCATGAGCGGTTACATAACTGAAGTGTCATTTTACACACGACTCTGATTTGAATGAATGCCAGAAAGCCATTTACTCATTACTGTCACTATGTATACATCAATGGATACAAACTGTGGCATCAGACCTTTTGTGATTTAGTGGAGTGGATAGACTGGAGCTATAGTCTGCTTTAAGCTCTGTAAAGTCTGACCAAATTGTATCAGTTTTTGTTACACAGGGGCTTCTAAAGGCCTTTGTAGTATTTCCTTCTGCTTTCTTTCTCCTACAGCACACACCTTCAAATACACAATAGATTCAGTCTGGTATTAGAAATTACTTTTTTTGCTTCATCCAAACTCATAGATACATCTTTTCCGGACATTTATTGCCGGACAGGTTCAAGCTCTGAGATATGGAGTATTATTTGTCTGGTTGTGACTTTTAGTTGGTGTGCCTGTATTTTCACGCCCAGGTGTAATCGATTTCTCTTCGCAGTCTTATCGGAAAATTCCTGGGAATGTGTGGATCTCCTAGTTGTGTGTTGTATGTCAGACTGTGATGTGATCGACCTTGTTTTTCTCTCTTTCAGAGTGGATAGGATGGTTGGAGGTGGCATCGTCAACATGCTAGAGACCTGAAAAAATACTGCTGTACTGTTGCCAAGAACCCCGACCACCCACACCCCTCCCATGACTTTGTGTAGTGTATGTGTACGACTTTTTGCAGTTGCACAAATCCAATTAAATATACAGAAGTCAATGCACAGGAGTTTTATTTATATATCATATGCTTTATACCTGAAGGCAATCTAAAGTGTTATAGCTAATACATAAAAGGGAAAAAATGCATTAAAAACTATAAATTGAAATAACAGAATAAAATGAATTATATAAAAGTATAAAATGAAACAAATGTAGAGTTGAGAATGTGTCTGCTCATGTATTAAACTTGTGTTTTTCAGGAGATGTTGATTGGTGTGCCTCAAACTCTGTAATGGAAAATCGTGGTGAGTACCAAGTTACGCGTTTTGGTTTTTTTAAATGCAGTGTTAATGCTGTGTTTCACTTTATGCACACTCTTGTCAGACAGGGCTGGGGATGTTTATGTACATATGTGCGTACCTGACTTAGTCTCCCTCCCTGCTGAAGTAGCCTGTCCCAGTCTGTTATCCAGGTCAGGCCAACAGGTTCTGGAGTCATGCGGATTGGCTCAGTTCTCGCTGGAAGCTAGCCCGGCGTGGTGGCTTTATGTGGGGCACAGGAAGAGAAAAGGAACGCTGCCGAACACACTAGCTCTCCATCTTTAGAAGCAGCTCGAGATGCAGCCAAATGCTCACAAAGCTCTGATCTATCCAGGCATAATGACACAGCACAGTGCTCTGGATTCCTCTGAGGCTCAGACGAGATTTTTTTTTTTCTTCTAAAGACACTCAAACGTCAAACGAAATCAAAGCACTAATTCAGGGGGTCCACTCCCGCTTTTCTTCTCATTTATAGAAAGTGCTCACTTTTTCTTTGCTGCTCTTCTCTATTTTCAAGCCTGATACAAGACTGTGCTTCTTGGCAAACATATTTCAAAGTCATGCTAATCCTTCCAAGTCTTTTTAAAATGTGATATAAGGGAGTTAAAGAAGTGTATAAAATGGTGCCTGGAGACATTAAAGGAGGCGAGCAGCATGATAAACACCCTGCACTAACATTAGGTTACTGAGCAGGAGTCAGCTAATGTTAGCGTGCAAACCCTGTATAGAAAGTGCAATGTTTATTTCTCTGATCAAACTGTCCACTCAACCTGTTCATTGTCATTCTGTTGATGGCGATGAGAGCATACTGGACCTTTCCTCAGAAACAGTAATGCATCTGATCTTGCAAAGCATTTCTACTGGTCAAGGGTACTGATTGAAATTACATTACTATAGTTGCATTATAGGTGTGTATATATAACTATATCTTGTGTGTTGTGGTCTGAGATCTGCAGCTTCAGGTCTAGTGTCTTCTGTGTTGGTTAACTCTTTTTAATTCACTATAAAGGAATATTTTACATTGTACGGATATTACTGAGTACACGCACTGCACCGCATACTACAACACGCGCCATATTGAAAACAAAACGTGTCTTTTCCCTGGAATGGTAGGCATCTTTCAGTGAATGCTGACCTGTGCTATGAGCCAAGGAGGGAGGGTCAGCAAGGAAGGGGGAGTCCAACTCCAGGAGGGAGGGAGGGGAGGTCTGAGGATATTGTGCGAGGGAGGGATGGGGGAAGGATTGAAGAAAAGGCACAGAAGGCGGCTAGATGACAGACACAGAGAAGCATAAAAGATCTTAGGGCATACGGGGACTTTGTCGCAGAAGAAGCACGGCAGGTGAAGGAGTTGATCTGTATCGTGTAAGGCGCACACTTAAAGGTGCAGGACAGGTAGGGGCCCCTCAGGGGCTGGATCATGGGACAGAGCCTCCGTGTGGAGATCTCAGCTCAGGACCCACAACAACAACAACATAGCCGCAGTGGTGAGTTTCTGGGCTTACATTCTTGGTGTACTTTACACAGCTGTGGTTTCCTCCGTCGCTAACATCAACAACATAAAACTATTTTCTCGTTTACTAGTTTTCAAGGATAGAGGATAGAGCAGAGCTGAGGATTGGTGATTGTGTAATAAACTTTGCACAAATGTTGCGTAGCCTCTCCCCTAATTCTGCCCCTCATTCATGTTTACCACCACAAGGAATGCTAAATCACTGGGATCATGTGGCTAATTCTCTACAGTGTTTTTACACACTCATGCATGACTTGTGCACTTATTTTCTTATGTTACACTGCACAGGAACATCAGATTGCATATGTTGTCTGGCTCAGAGGTTTTACATAATTTTGTACCGCACCAATTATTCCAAGTTTCTAAGCGCCGCACGATGTTATATGATCGTGCATTTTATGCAAGTAGTGAGTAAAAAGATATGTACAGCAGTAAAATGTTACTCATATTACAGTGTCATGTAATGACATTTATTTCTACTGGATCTTAAATTGTTGAAAATGTAAGGGAACACATTTTTTCACAGGAAACAGTCAGTGCTCATAAGTGGATTAAATGTCATAATCGGCCCTGACAAAGGTAACTGTTACACTGAGGTTGGAGGTATTTCCTAATATTTATCCGCCTGGACTTTTGGTTTTTGTGTTAGCGATCGGGATAGCATGCTCCTTTACAGCAACAATCTCCTTTACCCACATGCTCACCTGACCAGCCTGCCATGACTCAGTGAATCATGAGGTTCGAGGGAAATCTGGCCAGTTGCATGGGGGAGTAGTAGGTGTGCCTTCTGGATATGGCTATGTCATAGGAAGACACCAGCACAGTCACACACTCCCGTGTTTCCTGTCTGCTGTGGCTTATCTGGGCAGACTTTCTCATTAGAGTAACACTATTAAGAATGTAGCTCTGTTATGAATGGAGGTATTTTTTTATATATCATCATTCATTAGTTTCCCTGTTGTACCTTCGAGCATAGTGTTTCCATGAGCTGTACAGTGGACTATGTTATTGAATATGAGGGGAAGAGGCTGCCTTTGTTCTCTGGGAGGAAACGGCACTCCACCCTGATTCTGTGACTGCGTTTCCAGCCCCCCCATCCCAGCCCGCCACATTATGTCTGTACTTTTTCTCTCTTTGTAGCCCTTTTTTTACCCTCTACTCCCATTCCAAAACCCACAGTCACACTCAGCTATAGTGTCACAACATGCCAGACCTCTTCACACTACAGCTGAAACAATGGCATGTTGGAGAGTTTTTCTCTGTATCTGTGAAGAATAATTTGGAGTGGATCTACAAGCTCTCTTGAACGTGACAGCTGATTTGGGTCTTCTGTACTTGTTTCTTTTTTGAGGACTTTTTTTTTGTACTAGTGGATTGGCACCTTTTTTAATCGAGCTTCACTGGCTAACGGAAAAGACCGCTGAGGATATGGTCAGTCGTATCTTTCAAATAGATGCCTGCTGCATGGGCTGAGTCCTCTGCCATCGTCATCTCTGCAGTGCTTTGGAGTGTGCAGGCCTGGCACAGCCAGCTCTTATCCTGCTTCACTGGCTTCAGCTGAGCCACTGTGGCAGAGGCGTCTCTGACAGAACGGTCTGCTGTGTGTGAGAACCTCAGTTCTGGATCGCGGAGAAGCTGCCTTAAGCAATGCTTAATCTGGATGTTATGGCAGCTGGTCTGAGTCCTCAGATTTCTACCTCGCAGAGATAAGCTGGATTTCCACAGTGTGGACATGTCTCTCGACTCCGGACTCTCTGCTGTAGTTTCCGTCAACTCTCTGCAACTTGGTCTCCTGCGTTTTCGTCATCTGTGATTTGATGCTGGCATATACACAGGACAGTAGATTTTTGGTTGCTGAATGCTCCTTGCGTCCTCATGGCGTGCTGTTTTAAGTCCCACCACCATGCAAGCTGGACACTTAACACCCCTCTTAAAGGTAGATTAGTGTCTGCTTTTTAACTACTTGTCAAAAATGCCATTTTTAAACTCACAGTAGGGTATGAAGTTGAAGTATTGTGATTAAAACTGTTTTCCTATCCGAGGTTTACAGTCTGTCAGGCTTCTGAGG
Source organism: Perissodus microlepis (assembly GCF_051167445.1). Taxonomy (NCBI): domain Eukaryota; kingdom Metazoa; phylum Chordata; class Actinopteri; order Cichliformes; family Cichlidae; genus Perissodus; species Perissodus microlepis. The sequence continues at coordinate 8,910,557 of NC_140471.1, forward strand.
TCTGTGTAAACACTCAACTCAAATTTTACACCGCCAGCAGTGTGGAGTTAATGTGCCTGTCCTTCAGCTGCAAAAAATGGGTTTGAATCTTGTGTCAGCAACCGTTCGCTTTTCTGTAGTGTCACTTAGCAAGATACTGAAACCCTGCCAGCTCCAGGGGTGCTGGACTGCAGCTAGCTGATACTGATGTATGCGTATCAGTGTGTGTGTGTGTGTGTCTCAAATAAAGAAAAAGTTTCTATCCAGGAATAACGTTTTGTTGTTTTAGTGTTCCCTGGACTGCCAAGTAAGCCACATCAGTATTGTGTGAGAGCATATTGTTGTGGGAATCAGACTGCAGGCATTACTGTCGCCAAGACATCCTGTGTGAGCTCGAGACTGGATGTTTTACATCGGACTCTGTTCTCTCTCTGCTGGTAAATATTATGTCTGCTGAATACAGCAGCTGCAGCCTGTTTGAAAGCCTCTCCAAGCTCAGCGCGCTGTCAGTTGGCCTGTCAGTCATGTGACCCAGAGTATGTAGCCATGTCTGCAGATTGCTTTTTAGTTGAGTTCTTGAAGCCTTGGTGATACCTAATGATAATTAGTGGTTTTTAAAGAGCTTTTGCTTCTTGTTACCTGTATGTGTGGGTGTGTACATGTGTATATATTTTATATATGTATGCAGAATGACTGACAACCTTTTTCTGCTGCTTATGTCTGCATTCGTGTGTGCCCCTCTTCTCTATGGGAGCACCGAGGGCTGAAAGGCTGATAAGGCACTAGACTCCATCCAGTTAAGGAATGTGAGTACTTGACAGCGAGAAATCCTGGCTCAGAGCCAGTGTTAGGCTTCTCCTGTTAGCTGTGGATACGTGGAGGAGTCCGTGAGCTCTCAGCGTCACCCTGCCAAAGCACGCTCGGCCCCCGAGAACTAACAGCTAAAGATAATAACCGCCATAATGATCCTGGCCCTCTTTAAAAAGCAGCAGATGAGCTCAGTTAAAATAGAAAGCGCCGCTGCTGAGTGGGGTGTCTATAATTTTATGTTATAAGTTCTATTGTATTTGTTTTAAATTTGTGCTTTCTGTTTTAGATGATGAAGCTGAGCAGCACCACAGCACAATGGTGGGAGAGGGAGGCAGCACCGGGGACAGCACCCCTCCCCCGAAGCGCAAGGGCAAGTTCTCGACCCTTGGCAAGATCTTCAAGCCGTGGAAGTGGAGGAAGAAAAAAAGCAGCGAGAAGTTCAAAGAAACTTCTGAAGGTTTGTGCTGCAAACTTGTTCTCTTTGCGAATGCCACCTCTCCTTTCACCCCAGCGGCCGTATCAGTTGTATTCAAATGCCATTAAAATTCGTCAGTGAACATGTTTCCGCCCAAATGTTACAAGCAAGTTTGTCTCTCGCTATTTTCAGTGCACATAATACAATAAGATGAATACAAGATGTCTCGTTAAGAGATGACGTGTATATCATGGTGACCTTGCGTTTTGAAGCGTCTTTTTTGGCTAATTAATCGTCTCTTTAGCAGTGTGGCACATGCCATCTGTGAATATTTAGAGGGTGGAGTTCTAACATATCATCTAATGCAGGTTTAGGCAACTCCCGGCCTTGAGTGCCGTTGTTCTGCAGGTTTTAGATCTCACCCTGTGTCAACACACCTGAATCAAATGATTAGTTCATTCCCAGGCCTCTGGAGAACTTCAAGACATGTTGAGGAGGTAATTTAGCCATTTGAATCAGCTGTGTTGGATCAAGGACACATCTAAAACCTGCAGGACAGGGAAGTCGTGTCCATAGACTGTATATGAAAGATGGATCTTTTTACTGTGACACCTGCTGGTTACTTCTAAGTTCTAGACTTTTGGCTGTCTCCTCGATGGTTTGATGCCGGACGTGATAAGAGACCGCTGCATCTGTACGAAAAACCGAGGGCAAAGTCTCGCATAAACTTGACAGTTACAGGGTGTTTATCCTTTTGTAGAGTACTATGTACTTTTGTACAATCTGACTTCTTTCTGCAACCAGTAGAGTTGCCCTTGCTGGTCATTAAAAGTATACTGATTTAAGACACTTCTGAATTGGCTTCACTTTTCAGGCCTAGAAGCTACACCCACATGTTATATAGAGTATGTTATATATAAAGATACTTGCTAACTGGTTCTAAGTGTTACTGAATAATATGGGAAACTTACCAGATCTGTACCACAGACCACCAACCAGAAAGCATGGTGAAGAGGTCCAGTTCAGTGACTCGAATTAGCGCAACATATATATATCTATATATATATATAGATATATATATTGCTTCTGGTGCATGAGATCACAGTGAAAATTTTAAATCATAAATATCTTGGTGAAAAAATGGTCTATAAAATGTCATTTCCTTTTGCTCTTGACAGAACTAGAGAGGCAGATGTCGACAAGGCGCACCCGACAGGAGCTTATAGAACAGGGGGTGCTGAAGGAGGTCCCGGACAGTGGTGAGGGGACTTGTGTGATTCAAAATGTGATATCTTTGCAAAGCTTTGTCTGCGTCTGACAGCAGCAGCCCCGAGGCAATAACGCCCACTCAGACGGTACAGTTAAGTCTTCAGCACATGATAGCAGGAACGCTGTCTTCCCATGCAGCAGGTGCCTGAGACAAATTTAGAAAAGCAAATTTGAGAAAAAAACTGCTTTCACCTTGCTGTTTCTCAAAGTAATGCAATGTCTGTTTAAAATTACTTGCCACTCTCCAGAGCTGAGGAAAAGTGGAACAAATTGTGCCTTGCAGCAAAATAGCTTAGAAAGGGGGTGTGTGCAAACGTTCTGCTGGTCCCGCTGTTGCAGAAGCCCATTTATTAAATCTACAGCAGCTTCTTCAAACACTGACTGTCCATGGGGCTTGAGTTAAGGGCACATTGTATTACTGTGGGAAAAAAACTGCAAATAGCAATTATTTTTGAACAGTTTCTGTATTGATTCTGTAGTCTTTAAAATCTCCCCAAAAATCACTCCTCACTGTATCTGAAATCCAGATTTAAAGAAGAAATAAGCAGCAAAAAGTATGTTTAACAGTGTTATGGCTCAGTTGGATAGTTATTAGTTATCTTGCCATGCATCAGGTTAATTGTGGAATATTGAACACAGCACTACCAGTATGTAAAACTTAAAAAAATGTATCAATATAAAATCTTGTTGTGTATCAAATATTTAACATGTAATGTCCTTCTGCGCTTTCTCAATAGCTCAGAATATCATTCAGTCTTCTAATGTATTTGTTTGAGTATTCACCAAGTGTTTTTGGCCAATCTTTTTAGATGGAGAAGCACAAAATGTGAAGCAGTCGTATGTAAAGAATGGCCACACTCTGCCTGTTGGAGGAGGAGGAATCATCAGCGGTGTCAGGAGCCCATGCAACCAGGGCCAACTCCCCTCAGATTCAGATTTTAGGATGAACCCTGCATGGCTCGCCCAGCCAGATGACCGAAGGGGCCGTTGTTCTCCCTCAGATGGAGACCGCCGTGGAGCTTTGGGCTCCAGGGGAACAGGACTGCATGACGATGGACGGAGAAGCGCAGGGATTGGGGCACGGGCGCAAGGGGAGGGCGAGTGGAAGTCTAATATGGCCTGGCAGGGCCACATTCACGGACAAATGGAAGAGAGCAGACATGGTGGCAGGCTTCACCCTGACGACGGGCAAAAGAGGCCAGGACTGCAGAAGGCCCCATCCGAGGACGGCAGGAGGAGTCGGCCTGCAGAAGGAGATTGGAAGCCTACACTCCCTCGGCATGCATCTGCTGAGGAGGGGAGGGCCCGGAGAGGTGAGTCACTTCCAGTAGTTCTCCTCCCTGCAATCTGAATTTTTCCACCAATTTTTACAAGTTGCAATCATCGCAGCACTGCTGTTGTCAGTGTAAGGCCATAACGATAAAGTGCACACCTTTTACACCTTAACCTCCTTCATATTCGAAAAGTCGGTGATTCTTGGGTACCTTATCCCCTCCCTTTTGCTGTCACTTTTCTGCTTATATGCTGTCCTCCCAGATATAGACGGGCTCCTGTCAGCTCCCGGGAGGCCTGCTCCAGCTATGCTTCTTATTCAGGAACATGAGGGAATAGCTCGTCCTCTCTTCTCCTCTCCTAATTAATGTGGCGCGATCGCTATACTCATTATTGCCCTTTAAGGCTAGCACAGTGAGCTCAGTGATAATTGGTAAAGTGCCACAGCTAATTGATTTCCCAGAAAAATAGAATTTGTTCAAAAATAATGGTGTTTAGCTCTGTTTTTAGATCTCAGCTGTGTGGTTATCGCTCACGTGACAGGTTATTCTGTGCCAACGTGTAAACATGTTAGGAGTTGAAAAGTATGTAAACACTATAGCACGTCATTGCAGCAAAGAAGAAAGAAAATTTTGTCCACTTTCCTTCATGTGTCATTGCTCTGCTCTTCTTTTCATCTTACCTTGTTTTTTTCTTTTTTCTTTTTTGTGATGCTACTTTTTTTTACCTCTCCCACTCGCATTTCTATCTTTATCACATCTTCTGCTTCCTCTCTCTCTGTTCTTCAGTCTGACTTCCTGCTTTCCTCTGGATTAGTTCCTCTTTGATTACATGGCATCACACTGATAACACTTCTGTAAATAAATAGCCCTGAACCTGAGAGCGGCAGGAATGGCGTGGGCGCAGTGGTGGGAACAGCGTGGGGGCCGGCTCGCGGGTTTAGTGGGGTGGGCAGAGGGAGGTGGGTTTTTTTGGTGGTAATTGCAGCCGCCTACTCTGTTTATCTTCACAGCTGATCCCTAGATAATGCCATTCTCAAACAAGTGCTATCACAGAGAGTGCTTGGAGTGCTTAGAGCTGTAGAAAAGTGGCTCATCGCTGAGTCTCTGAGCTAAAACATTTATAGCAATCCACTGGGATATTTGGTGAGATTTTGCTAATTCACTGAAGTGTATTTGTTATGATCATGCATAAATAGAATACAGTATATGCACTACAGCTGAAAACCAATCATTTATTGCTTAAGTTTATCAGTCTCAGTTGACGTGCTGTAACTTTTAAAATTATATAAGCAGAATTACATGTTATGATATAAAACTATATGGTTAGCTGCTTTTTCCTTTTTTTTTTAGAATCAGACAGCCATTTTGCTCCTGACCTGGACACCCTACGTGAACCTCTGCCACCCAAACAGGTGATCATGCCTCCAAAATGGCTGGTGAGCTCCACCCCTGAACCTGGCAGTGAGTGTCCACCTCGAACTCCATCCAACCACCCCACGAGCCAGTTCTCTTCTCCGTCGGGTGTGACGTCCAAACCTGTTCGATCGGTGTCTTCTGCGTGTTCCAACACTCAGCAGTCTTCGGCCGCTGCCCTTACCTCCACTTCTCAGCCCGCCAAGCAGCCCCCTCTGCCTCCACCCAAGCCTGTGAACAGGGGCAACGCGGCCATGCTGGGTAAGCCTTTACTAACAGTAGCTTCTTAGGTTAACAGATGTTGCAGGAACAGGAAGCATACATCAACAATCAAACGCCTGCTCAGTTAGCGTGTAGTTTTCCAGCTGGCGTATACAGTATGTACATTTATGCGTCAGTGCACTACTGATGGTAAACTCTTCAGCACAACATCCTGTATACGATACTATCTTAACAGCACGAGCTGCTTTTCCCCAGTTAATTAGTTATTATGCCTGGATTATTGTAGCAGAAACGTATTCCAGCATTTTACGCTATGAGGATAACAAGGACTCCTGTGGCTGTGGGCCACTGCTTCCACAGATACAGTGTAGCGGTTCTGTGGTTTTGCCTCATCTGGGATCGTGTTTTAATTCCCAGTAGGGGGAGGTTACAAAAATGCCCCATTTGTCATCAGTTTATTATACTAATTGTTGTTCTTGACACAAATAGAATACAAAATGAGTCAGTTAGGAACTTACACTAGTTTCAGGTTAACATTTACACTACAGAGAACTCCTCGAAATCTAATTTCTCAGTACACTTGTTGACAGTTTACTATGAAGTGACTGTATTTTAAAAGCCAGGAGGCTTCTTTGCTTTGTGGCCAAGGTTATGGACAAAGAACAACTGAGACAAAAGGTGTTAATAAAACACACCGTGAAGCGGATACTGTTACAGTTACAAGGATAGTAATCATGTTCTTACCTATGTGTTTGTTTTAGTGATTATCACTTCGGGAAACAGTACCATTCCCTCATAGTGCAACTCTGTTTATATACAGTTGTGTTCAAAAGATTACATCCGCTCATCACTGGCATCGTCATGATCATCCAGGGTGGAATGATCGTAGAGCGTACATGTGTAATGACTTTAAAAACACGAATTTGGGGCACAAGTTTGATTTTATTCTGGGTTTTCTCGATCCACTCGATCAGAAGTATACATACAGGCTCAAATATATACACTCACCCCCACTAATGTTTGGATAAATGTTCCTCAGCAAGTTACACCTCAACCAGACACTTTACTTACATAAGATCATGTTATATGGATATGTAACTACTTTGCCAAGTTTTGGAAAAAGACCGAAACTGTCAATATGAAATTCAATTCAATTCAATTTTATTTATATAGTGCCAAATCACAACAACAGTTGCCTCAAGGCTCTTTATATTGTAAGGTAGACCCTACAATAATAGATACAGAGAAAAAAACCCAACAATCATATGACCCCCTATGAGCAAGCACTTTGGCGACAGTGGGAAGGAAAAACTCCCTTTTAACAGGAAGAAACCTCCAGCTCAGGGAGGGGCGGGGCCATCTGCTGTGACCGGTTGGGGTGAGAGAAGGAAGACAGGATAAAGACATGCTGTGGAAGAGAGACAGAGATTAATAAAAGGTATGACTCAGCAGAGAGGTCTATTAACACATGTTGAGTGAGAAAGGTGACCGAATATGATATGAATGACGGTAAACTGGTTTTACTGGACTGAGAGGATATCGACAAAGAAAAAAACGACACCTTGAAGCTCGACTGAAATTTTCAGCTGCCCACATGGTCAAACCAAATTCCTTCTAGACAAAAGTTTTGTAGTCAGACAAGACCTAGGAACATGGTACTGTCGAGCATGGTGTTGGTAGCATCATGCTTTGGGGCTGTTTTGCTGTCAGGGGTACTGGTACATCGCATAAAGTGGATGGAATAATGAAGAAGAATGACTACCTCCAAATTCTTCAACTTCAAATCAGCAGCTAGATGGTTGAAATTCCAACAAGACAATGATCCCAACACACATCAAAACTGGTTTTGGGATGGATAAAGCAGGATAACATTAAGCTTCTCGAATGGCCTTTCCGAAGACCCGACCTCAGTCAGGAAAATCTGTGGACTACACTTAAAAGTCGGATCCGTGACTCTGTGTGGATTAGAGGAAACCCAAAATAATTTCAATTGTGTGCACCAAATTCTTTTTTTTAACTCATTAAAGATGTTTGCTGCACAATCATTTCACCCTGGAAAAAGAAAAGTTAAAACAGTTCAAAGAAATCATTAAATGCCCAGAATTACTATGAAATTCATGGCCACGATGAGTGGATGTAAACTTCTGACCACAGCCGCAACTTATGAAATCAACAACTTACACAACACCAGAAAGTAGCTGCATTCATTAAACATACAAGCTGAAGGCCTCCATCTCGTCCCTGTTAGTCTCCGCCCTGCAGGGGGGAGAAAACGCTCAGCTTCCTCTCTACTGGTCCTGCTGGAAGCGAGAGTGCGACTATGATGTCTACCTGTCCCTGCCTGTCTACCTGTGCCGGCGGGCTGGAGGCCTGCGCTCAGGTAAAAGGATGCCCCCCTGGTATTTCTTTGGCTGGGGTGCCAATTTCTGGAATGCCCTCTTCAGAGTCTGCACACTTCATCATGTCGCATCCTTTCCTGCTGCCAACATATGTCTTCTGAAAAGCCTTTAACTTGTTCACCGGCCTTCATTGCTTTTCTTTGGACCTGGTATATAAGAGCCGCATGCATATAACAAGCTGATAATGAGTGTGCTTACTGTATGCAGGAGACAACTTCTGTGTGAGTGCAGTTGAGTGTATTTTGCCTCTGAATAAGGGAGGGCCTTTAGAGGGTTCCAGCTGTGTTCTGCTATGCATCAAATGAATTTTATATCTCTAATCCACTCAGCTCTCACTCAAATGGGATGGATGGGTGGACTTGAATGGATGACTGAATGGGTCGAAGAATAAAAAGGCAAAATGTTTCTAACATAAGGGCTCGACTTATTATAGAGAGGAAGTCCATTACAGTGTAGGTTACTGCATGTTGTAAGTCTGTCAGCACTGTTCACTTATTATGTCTGCTTTTAACAGAAATGTTGCCTTAAAGCTGTCCTCTGAAGTCTTAAGAGCCAAATAGCAAATATGCAAATGTGCATGCAAAACTGGAAGGTTTGCATTTGAGCTTTTTGTTTAGGAGCTTCAGGAGCTTTACTATGCTAATAGAAAAAGTGTCGGTGTGGGGTTAGAGTCTGGCTGTGAAGAGCATGGATGCATCTTTTTTGTCTCTGTGACCTGGAGCACTCGCTGCACGCTGGTCTTTTAGAGCAAAGTGTGCGTTCATGGCCGTCATGTGAACCAACTTGCTGTACGGATGCAGTAATGCTCAGTCAGACATGTAATCCCAGCATTCGTGTGTCTTCTGTCATACCGGGTATGTTATACATGTGTGACTGATGCTTGTGCACTTGCGTCACAGTGACAAACTAGATTCAAAAGTAAAGCACTTGCTAGCAAATCACTCACACGCCTAAGCTGTAGCTGTTTTTCTTTAGCAGTTATGGTTGGATTAGCTCTTTTTCGTTTTGCAGGTGACTTCACCCAAGCAACAGGGGGCGCTAGCCTTGTTCCGGCCAAACCCTCTCCTCCGATGCCTCCTAAGAGGACCACCCCAGTCACCAAACGCAACACAGAGGACTCTGCTTCAAGCCATCCCATCATCCCCTCACCACTTTCTCTGGAGGAACACAGCAGCCTCCCCTTGGGCTTCCAGCTGCCTCCCCCTCCTCCGTCCCCACCCCTGCCGACTCACATACCACCTTCTCCACCCCGCCAACACATACAGACCCACCACCTCCACCATCAGCACTCCTACCCCCATCCGCTGCCCCAACCCATACCAATGCTTTTCGACCCACCGAGCCCGACCAATGAGTCTCCCCAGCGCCCGGCTCCCGTACCGCTGCACATCATGATCCAGCGAGCCCTGTCCAGTCCCGGCCCGGCTCAGCCACATCCAGATGGGTCGCAGCGGGCACACACACTGCTTTTCGAAACACCTCTAGAGTACCAAGGAGGAGGTCGCCCTCTGCCTGTCAGCATTCAACCACTAAAACTGTAAGTTTCTCTGCACAGAAAAGTCTGTGAATCAGTGTATACAAAGACAGTACATGGTGAAGAAGTATGGAGTCTGCACGTGATCTGTCTTTGCATGTAGCTTTCGGATCTTTTTCATCCATTTTCTAAGCTGTGTACACTTTGTACTTACTTGTATATCCATTTCAAGCTGAAAAAAAGTCCAGTCTTCATCATTGGATATAGCTGGAGGGACATATTTCAGTTAAATTCATTGAAAAACACGTCTTCAGGATTAGCCCAAAAAAAACCGAAAAAATGTTTTATATGCATGTATTTTTTTCCTGTTAGATCTGAGGATGACTACTCAGAGGAAGAAGAAGAAGAGGAAGAAGATGATGAGGAAGAGGAGGAGTATGATGGGGAGATTCCACAGCCAGAGCTGGAGCCAAGGAGTCGCCGGTGCTTGGTCGGTGACGCTGGCATTTGTGTCATCCCACGGGGAAACAGCAATGACGACGACGAGGAAGAAGATGAGGAGGATGAGGATGAGGAAGGCGAACACGACATGCACGGGGAGGACAGTGATTCAGATGGTCCTGTGCCTCATAAAGATGAAGACTCAGATGAAGATGAGGAGGATGAGCCCCCGATGAGTAAGCATAACAAACTGATTCAGAGGTCATTTAGTGGCTTTTCCGGACTCTTTGTAAACCTGTGCAGTGTTGCTGCTCCTTCTCAGCTTACTGCATCTCTCCGCTTGGCTTTTATCCAGGCGCACTGGCCAGCAGGGTGAAGAGAAAGGACACCCTGGCTCTGAAGCTGAGCAGCCGCCCCTCTGCTCCCGACAGGGATAGGTTTACGCAGGAGAGAAGCAGCCGAGATGACCACCCTCCAGGACAGACCGGCCTCACCTGGCAGAGCAGAGAGCAGTGGGAAGCCATTCGCACACAAATCGGCACTGCACTCACGAGGTAAAGATGAGCGGTATCATTGTATTGTTTAAAATGACAGCAGTGAAAGTGCATTTCCTGAAGAAATTAGACCAATTTTTAAAAGATCCTTGACCTGCTTATTACCTGAATGTCCAAGTGAAGTAAATGTGTAAAAATAGGACTCCATTTTTCTTTTTTCTTTTCTTTTTTTTTATTTCAGGCGACTAAGTCAGAGACCCACTGCTGAGGAACTTGAGCAAAGAAACATCCTCCAGCGTTAGTATTAACTCTCTCTGTCTTTGTTCATGATCCTTGACTTGTTTGGACTCCTTTGTTTCTGGGTTTTAGCAAAACCACTCCTCATTCTTTCGTCTGATGCTTTTCCCTCAGCATTTGTCAACAAAGTACATTTCACATCTGTCAACAACAAGCACATATCTAATTTTAGAAATTGCTTTTAAACCTGCCATCAAACCAAGCCTTTTATGCCAAAGTCTAAATTTGGCTCTTCTATTCTTTCTCCCATCTTTGTTCTCCCCTCAGCTAAAAATCAGGCTGACAGACAAGCCGAAGTTCGAGAGATCAAGCGACGGCTGACCAGAAAGGTGAAGCAGCACACCTGCAAACATCCCAGTGTTAAACCATTTATTTACCTGATATTAAACTGACATAAAAAAACATCTTTATTGTAGCTGAGTCAAAGACCCACGGTTGCAGAACTACAGGCAAGAAAAATCTTGCGATTCCACGAGTATGTGGAAGTCACAGATGCCCAGGACTACGATAGAAGAGCAGACAAGCCGTGGACTAAGCTCACTCCTGCCGACAAAGTAATCAGCTGCATGTAAAGGCTTTATCGGCACAACCGCTTTCTGATACAGCACTTTACAAAATGTCCAAGACAGTGTTACAAACATATGCATTTTAAATGTTAAACATGTGCAACTCCTTTAGGTTAATGCAATTTTTTAGCAGTATATTGTCTCGTTTTCTTTCTGAGTTCATGTTTAACCAAATTGCTGTTTTGTCTAGGCGGCCATCCGGAAGGAGCTCAATGATTATAAGAGCACTGAAATGGAGGTTCATGAAGAGAGCAGAATTTACACAAGGTATACCTTTTAGTTGAAACTTGACTGGCTGATTGATTGCTTTGGTCAAATGAGTGAGGTACTGTGTTTTGCTGATTTGTTTTTCTACACCACTCCTTCATGTTGGTGGGGTATGGAGTCTATCTCAGCTGTTATAAACCGAGAAACTGGGTACACTCTGGACAGCTCATGAGTCCATCGCAGAGCTAAAGGAGAGACAGATGAACCACTCACACTCGCGTTCACATCTACGACCAATTTAGAATCACCCATTAAGCTAACATGCATGACCACCCAAAACCTAGGACTGTGGGAGGAAGACGGGTACCTGGAGCACAGGGAAGCCATGCAAACACCACACAGTTTTGTTTTTGTTGTTATTTATTTCTCCTGGTTGTGTCAGGGAAACAATGAAATATGTAATGCACACTTGAGAGTGATGCATCTTTGAACACTTCCTGCCATTTGCAGCCAACCTTGGCGCTCATCCTGAAGACATCTCCCCCCAACAGCAGGTTTTAGCTAAAGGAGTTTGTTACCTTGCTACTGTGTCAACAGTGTTTATTTCATACTCCCTCAATTGTTAACGACCTTCAGGATGTCACTTATTTTAGTCTGTAGACATCGGCTGCCTTAGCTGCACATGCACTGTGTGTCCTGTGATTGCTTTACACTTAAAGCCATCTTGTGTTGCTTGCACCTAAACACTTTAAATATGAATTAGCAGCAGTGGTGATCTGCCACTACATTAATAGAGTTGTGACCAGTAAACATCCATGTAGAAACTGATTGATTGGTCATCTTTCTTATGCATGCCTGGTTGAATGGCAGAATCCAGCACTAACAACCGGCAGAAGAAGACTTTTAGAGAAAAATCTGTACCTTAAATAGCAATATAATGAATTTCCCTGCATTAAAAGCTTAAGGATTACGAAGGTGTGATCTTGCCTCATGAGAGCTGTTTGTTTCTTTAGGTTCCATCGGCCTTAACATCCCTGCTTCCGGATAAAGAAGCACTTAAGATCTCCGGCAAAGAAGCAGCTGCTCCCTATGCAGACAGATCGCCCTTTTGCGTCTCTTGAATGTACTGTTATCAGGGAAAGCCTGGAACCGACTCCACGCGAGAATGCTTCTTGCTTGTCCTCCATCGCCCTCTCACTACATTGCTTTCACTGAACCGAGGTGTTGGTGGGTGGAGACCAGATGCAGTATTTCTCCCAGACGGCAGGGGGAACCACGTGCCAATAAAGTGGAGAAGTGGCAAAGGACCTACAGGGCTTACTCTCACTCTGCTGTTGTGTGGTGCCCCTCAGGGACTCGGATATAGTTACAACCTTTAATGCAGCCTCGTCCTGTGTTGCCTTTTTCTTTTTTCTTCTTCTTCTTTACTGTATATGGAAAAGCTAACACATCTTTGCTAATGTAATAACGTAGAATAAAAATGGTAACAATAATGATGACCTATAACACTTCACACAGTAATAATAGACACAAACGGTCAGGAGTTGGCTGAAGACTTAGATATTCTGTTTTAGAACTGGACATCTCTGGGATATCGTGTGTTTGTTATCCACTCTACAGACTGCTGCTGTGATACGTTAGAGTGAAACTGGAAGAGATCTCATTGCAAAATATTCTGTAATGCACAAAATATTTTCTATTACAATTTTGATCACAGGGGTAGTGACAGCTTTTCTTTGAGCCTTCTTTATTATTATGATTATTATTATTATTATTTGGCTTGCCTGTGTTTGTGGTTGTGATGTGAGTCGGCCTTTTAATACCTATAGGAAAAGGTCAGGAGGCTGTTGGTGTTTTAATGCGTGCCAACACATCCAATACTGGTTTTCATATCACTGATTTCTGCAACCCACTGCATGAGCCATTACAAAATCCAGTGCCACCGCGTCTGGATAATCTCTCTTCATTTATACTTTTTTCTTTTGTAAGTTTTTGTACTTCCCTTTAAAGATTGAACATGCAATACATTCTGTAGCCATTTTAAATAAGGTCGTTACGATAGTGTCTAAACTAAGAGTTAAATGTAAGTTGCTTCAAGTGTAGATCAGGGATTTATCACAAAAAAAAAGAAAAAAACCACACCTGAAAACGCATAATCGGTCAACAGAAACTCAGTTTGGCTGGAACTTTTTGAAACTGCAGAAGTGTTTTACCTTGTCTTGTCTGGCCAGTAGCTTACAGGGTTCTCAGTGCTGTGTGTATAAGTTGATATAGGTTTATCTGATGCTTCTGTATATCTTGTCTTCCTTTTATTTGAAAAGAAATTTTAAATATAAAAGTATTATAGGTTGCTATTTTTTTAAGCAGAACATGAGTTTATGATTAAATGCTACAAGAATGGGAATATGAAAGTGCACCTTTCTGTAAATCTGAGTTCATTTTTAATTGAATGTGGAGCTGTATGAGCTGACAGTCTTCTTTTTAATTGTAAATAGTCTGGATCTAATTAAAAATCTTGCAATTCCTCGAACCTTCTTGTGAAACAACTCTGCAACTGAGGTCCAGTAGACCTAATGACTGTGTTCAGGTTGAGTCTTTTGTCTAAGCTGGAACGTCTAAAGAAACAGTGGGTTTGCAGCAACACCTGGTGGCGATTTAAGTTTTTGCAAGTTTTTTTAATTTTAAAAAAAATTTGCTGGTTTATAATAATAATGGATTGCATTTATATAGCACTTTTCGGGGCCCTCAAAGTGCTTTACAATTCCACTATAGGTTTAAGGACCTTTAGTGTAATTTAAAATGTATTTTAGGTAATAGGTTATAGTTTAGATTATTGGATAAGGTGACACCAAAGGGTGGGGGTGTCAAACATGAGCCCCCGGGGGCCAGATTTGTTCCCGCAAAGACTCCAATCTGGGCCACTTGATGGTGGTTTTGGAATATGTGAAGGAGGGAATAGATTTTAAACTTTTAACTATATTTTTAGAAATTTTACAGCTTTTCCTACTGATAAAATCTCCCATATGGGAGTAATTAAGCCATAGATAAATAATCAAAAGTTCCTGCTTTTTCATATGGACTATAGTCATTTCTTTTTACAATGGGCCCACAGTAAAAATAAGTAAATAATTAGAACAATGAAAAATTAATCTTCTGTGAATTACCAACATCTTTCAATTTTGTAATTACTGAAAAGTCTGGACAGTTAGCTGCCAGAACCTTTTCTGTAATTTTACTTGTTTATTTATTTGTGCTAATAGAATTCTTTCATTTACTACAGCAGTATGTCTTCATCGTGTACAAAAAACCGAGAGGTATAGTTGAAATTGCACTTTTCATATTATTGGGATTAAATGTGTAGGTAAAGGTCTTCACACTGAGAAAATTGAGAGTTTTGCTAGTAGCTTTAGCATCAGCTAAAGAAAGAAAGACAAGACTGAAGGTAAAATATGTTCACAGATCTTTAAGGTCTGGGTTGGAGAAAAGGAAGTCTAGTTACAAAATATACAACAGATAAGGGGCAACCTAAAAATAGGTTTGTTAAAAATAGGTTTACTGATAAATTTTTATCTCTTAATGTCAATTAGACATAAAAGTGATACAAGATGGATGAAGGTGAAAATCAATACATTCCCAACAGTCTCTGTGTTGATATCAGCTGGTCAGCATTTTCTTTACATTACATACAGCTTGCTTAATTATTGAGCTGTACAAGATAACAGAAATATTAACTATATAAGGTAAAGGTTTTATATTACGCATTCAACTTTAGATGAAAATACCACTACTTTTACATTGTTGTTGTTGGGTGTTTTTGTTTGTTAACAATAATACACTGCCCTATTACAGCTATTGACGTGTACCTTTACCTAAATTCTGCACTTTTTGAAGTACTTGAGGTACTGAGGGTGAGATGGAGCCAGATGATCTGCTGTGGCGACCCCTAAAGGAAACAGCCAAAATAAGAAGAAGGAGGAGTAGAAAATACTCTCATATCTTTGGTTATAATAAAAACTGAGTGTTCCACCAGACGTTAGTACTTTTACATTTATAACTGATCTGTAGCCCGTTTAATTCACAAGAGCTACCTGTCCCAGTTCTGAGAAAGATGATAGGAGTACTTCCTCCAGCACCAAGTATTACTTAATTTACGCAGATACATGGCTTCGCCGGATGCACTTTATCATAGATAGATAGATAGATAGATAGATAGATAGATAGATAGATAGATAGATAGATGTGAACATCTGTCTGTGTCCATCCTCCTGTGGCTCTGAGTGTTACTGTCTCTTTAAGGAGGCGGGCGTTCCAAAGGTTCCACAGAACGTAACGTTGCACGTCTCGAGACCGGGAACCAGGCTGTGCACGTTCACTTCAAACTGCACTCTTCAACATTTCACAGGTCAGTAAATTATCACCTCCTACACTTTACAGATGGATTAAACAAGTATCGAGAAATACTGCACCACTGAATCGCATGCAGTTACATTGTTAAATTATGTTTCTCGGTTTCATTCATTCAGTGTCACGCTAACACCCTAGCTAGCCAGCTAGCAGTGGCTAGCAAACAGTTAGCCGGCATTTGGCTGAAAGGCTTTACTTTCAATGCCGGCCAACTAACTTTGGTTAAGCTGTGACAACTTATATTTTCTATCTTGCTTTCTCGCTGTGTTCGTTGCTCGTTGTGACACGATTATTTACAGTCAATGTTTTACACCACATACAACTCGTTCAGCAGCCAAGTTAACTGAATGTTAGCAAGGGCACATGGGCACTGCCAGCGTTAGATCACGCAGCTTAATTTAAACTGTCCAGCACTGTAAAGGAGATGATAGCACTATCCAAGCACTTCCTTATGAAATCCCAGCGTCTGTCGTACGATCTATAGTGGGGACCAAAAGCTAAAACTGACTCTCATTTCAAACTGTACCACGTGTCCTTATTTTTGTGGGCAGTGGTCTCTTATCAGCATGAGAAGCAGGGGTGACTGAAGCGCAGCTGTTTGTGGGGTGAAAGAATCATTGAAGTTAGGCTCCGACAGCTGTTGAACCCTAAGAACTGCTGGGCAGTCTTAGAACAACAATAAAAGGCTTTTTGTGTATTATGTTGGTCTGCTGGCTAGTCTGTAGTGCTGTCTAAGAGTCAGGACCACTGTGGTCTGGACTCTGGTTTGGGGGTGATTGTGGTCTATAAACACTTTTGTATTTAGAGAGATCATACTAGTGTAGCCTGGTTTTCTCCAGGTTACACTAGTGTTTTGTTATTGTGGTCCACGTTGCTTTTCTGTCTGCAATTAAAATACTCATCATGAGTATCGGTAAGTAATATAGAGAGATGGATGTATACTTTACTCATCCCCAGGGTAGACATGCAAATGACTTGTAGGTTGTAGGTTAAATGTCGGCTGTTCATGTACTTAATTATCTGCCTTGCGTTGTAAATTTGAGACATTTGTGGTATCTAATAACTATCCTGTTTAGCCTTTTTGTTTCTTTTATTTTGTGTGGTGTAAGAATTCTAGCGTACTTTACATTACTTTGTTGTACTGTTTAACTCACATTATCCATTTAGTTAAGAAACTTACCCAATTTACACACAACCTTATATTTTCTTAAAGTCCAAAAGTGTTGCTATCATGCCTGCCAAAAAGACAACCACCAAGAGAAAGTCTGCTGCTATTGTGGAAGATGATAAAGACTCCAAAAAGGTGAAAGGTAAGTCACTTCCCTTTTCAAAACAGGAGTTTATAGAGGGGTAACCAGATTCAGTTTGAACAACTGATAGTCCAGCTAAAAAGTGGCATTGCATTTAAACATGTACACCACTTCTATTTGAGTTTGCTGAAGTAAGATATTTCTGTTAAGCAAGTATTATGGACATATGTGAAGGGAAGGCTTTTGACTCCCAAGTGTATCACACTGCATTGTCAGTGTTTT
Source organism: Perissodus microlepis (assembly GCF_051167445.1). NCBI lineage: Eukaryota > Metazoa > Chordata > Actinopteri > Cichliformes > Cichlidae > Perissodus > Perissodus microlepis. The sequence goes on from NC_140471.1 coordinate 8,927,753, forward strand.
TACTACCTTTTTACTAATTTCATCATTTTCCATGTGTTTTCCATCAAACCAATAAAATTCAGTGCTCACTATGAAACTGGTTGTATATGTGTTTCAGTTTCACACAGGAGTCATTTCAAAGAGGTGGGGCAGGTTCTTGTTTTGGGCCAAGGTGATGTTGGACAGTTGGGTTTAGGGGAAGATGTCATTGAAAGGAAGAAGCCAGCACTTCTGTCCCTGCCAGAGAAAATTGTTCAGGTGACAGCTGGAGGCATGCACACCGTGTGCCTCGGCGAAACTGGAAATGTAAGAAAACATCTGTCTTATTTCACACTTCAAAAAAATGTAATGGCATTGTAGCGTTTAACAAAGAGCTTCTTAGTTTCTCATGTAAACTGTTTTCTTTGTTTAGATTTACACGTTTGGCTGTAATGACGAAGGGGCTCTTGGTCGGGACACATCAGAGGAGGGGTCTGAGATGATCCCGGGAAAGGTGACGCTGAATGAGAAGGTGGTCCAGGTATCGGCAGGGGACAGCCACACAGCCGCACTCACAGAGGATGGATCGGTGTACATCTGGGGCTCTTTCAGGGTTAGTGCTATCCCTGCTAGTTAGGGAGCAGTCTGGTCCTGTGTGCTGTCTCAGCAACTATTTTTATCACCCTTCCATTACTTTCTATGTAATTGTTTTTGTTCTTTGTTACTTTACTATGTCTTCAAAGGTTTCAAATCATTTTTCCTTCAGCACTATATTATTATCCAAAACCTAAATGTTGTTCCTAAACATTTATTAACGCTGTAAAATAAATGTATAAAAACTATTTTAGTATATTGTAGTATGTGTGCAGTGGAATCAGAAAGCATTTAATTTTAATGAATAAAATCATAATCTTCTTGTAATTCTACACAATGTAGGGAAAAGACTTTGAAATTTATTTAATGTTTTGACTGTCTAACATGTTGTCTACATATTACCCTGTTTTCTTAGGATAATAATGGAGTTATTGGTCTTCTGGAGCCGATGAAAACGTGTGCTCTACCAGTTAAAGTCCCTTTAACAGAACACGTTGTTAAAATAGTTTCAGGTAAAAAAGAAAAAGTTTTCGTTTAGTGCTTTATGTTACTATGTGTGCACTATAAATGAGTTTCTAACTGGGATATTTGTGTAACTGATTTCTTTACTAGGTAATGATCACGTGGTAATGGTGACGCTGGAAGGAAATCTATACACGTCTGGCTCAGCTGAGCAGGGGCAGCTGGGAAGAGTGCCTGAACACTTTTCAAACAGAGGAGGCAGGAAAGGCCTTGGTACGTAGCACACACCTTTTCTGTTTTTTGGTGGATCAAAAACTGTAGATTTATGTTAATATCTGATTACATAAATGTTTCTTTTTTATAGTGTCTTTAATGTCCTATACATCACTCCTGTTTATTTTTGTGATCTCAGAGCGGCTGCTGGTTCCACAGATGGTAAAAGTGAAAGGGAAAGTTCACTTCGTTGACGCCTTCTGTGGAGCGTACTTCACCTTTGCTGTGTCAAAAGAGGGCCATGTGTATGGATTTGGCCTCTCAAACTATCACCAGCTGGGTCAGTGTGACTCGTCACTCCTGCGTTATCCTTTGTAAACTCTACTGCCATGTACTATTTGTGACTGTGACAGTGACTGTATCATTTCAAATGAATCTTTTTAGGCACCAAAAGCACCAAGATGTGTTTTGTCCCTGTAAAGCTTACATGTTTCAAGAACTCGACCACCGCCTGGGTAGACTTCTCTGGAGGACAGCATCACACACTTTGCCTTGATGCTGAAGGTAAGCTGGCTGTGTGTAATTGCAGGCAGATGTTACGCATCATCTGTTAGCACTCAAGTCAGCTGGAGTGTTGGACTCTTGTCTTTCAGGGCAGGTATATAGCCTGGGAAGAGCAGAGTATGGTCGTCTTGGTCTGGGAGAAGGGGCTGAAGAGAAGAGCGAGCCCACACCTGTGATGGGGATAGAGCTGGCTAAAGGAGTGTCGTGCGGGGCGTCTGTCAGCTATGCAGTTACCAGAGAAGGTGAGAACCAAGGCAATCGGGATGGGAAGAGTAAAACAACTGAGTCTGTTTGCAGCCTTTTTTTTTTGTTATTATTTTCTTCTGAAGCATTGAAGTGCAACGAGACACTATACTTTGCCTTAAATCTTTCTAGCTTTAAATTTATCTTACAAACACGACCCCTCATTTCCTGTTTGTTTAGACATTGCTGCTGGTGACAGTGAGATAGCAGCAAGTTTAATCCAACTTTAGGCATGAAGAGAAATTAATGTGAGGTTTATTAGCAGGAGATCACAGTTAACCTTGTTTTGTAAGGATACTTGAAGCTATTACTGTACGTTAACTACCAGTTGTAACTTACACCAGCGGTCTCCAACCTTTTTTGCGCCACGGACCGGTTTATGCCCGACAATATTTTCACGGACCGGCCTTTAATGTGTCGCGGATAAATACAACAAAATAAAACTAGTACCGGTACCGAAAAAAAGATTTATTCATAACACACATGAAAAGACCCAGCAAAACCGAGTTAACGATCAAAACGATAACAAAATAATGCTGAAAATCGATAAAAACCCTGAAAACCATACATTTCACACCTGAGCCTCAACTCTCGCGGCCCGGCACCAAACGACTCACGGACCGGTCCGAGGCCCGGGGGCTGGGGACCGCTGACTTACACTACCAGTCACATCTGCGCACACCTTCTTATTTAATGGTTTTTCTTTATTTTCACGACTATTTATATTGAAGATTCTCACTGAAGGCATGAAAACTATGAATGAACACACATGGAATTATGTAGGAAACAAAAAAGTGTGAAATAACTCAAAACATGTTTTATATTTGAGATTCTTCAAAATAGCCACCCTTTGCTTTGATTACTGCTTTGGACACTCTTGGCGTTCTCTCTATGAGCTTCATGAGGTAGTCACCTTGAACAGTCTCCTTCAACAGTATTGAAGGAGTTCCCAGAGATGCTGAGCGCTTGGTGGCACTTTTGCCTTCACCCTGCGGTCCATCTCATCCCAAACCATCTTGGTTGGGTTTAGGTCAGGTGACTGTGGAGGCCAGGCCATCTGATGCAGCACTCCATCACTCTCCTTCTTGGTCAAATAGCCCTTACACAGCCTGGAGGTGTGTTTTCGGTCATTGTCCTGTTGAAGAATAATTTGGGTCCAACTAATCGCTGGATGGGATGGCATGTGGCTGCAGGGTGCTGTGGTAGCCATGCTGGTTCAGTTTTGAATAAATTCCAAACAGTGTCACCAGCAAAGCACCCCCACACCATCACACCATCGTTGGGAACCCTGCATGTAGACACCATCCGTTCACCTTTTCTGCATCACACAAAGACACAGCGGGTGGAAGCAAAGATCTCAAATTTGGACTCATCAGACCCAAAGCACAGATTTCCACTGGTCTAATGTCCATTCCTTGTGTTTCTTGTTGTTTTTGCTTAGTCGTGGTTTCTTAGCAGCTATTTGACCATAAAGGCCTGATTCGTCTCCTCTGAACAGTTGATGTAGAGATGTGTCTGCTACTGGAACTCTGTGTGGCATTTATCTGGGCTCTAATCTGAAGTGCTGTTAACTTGCGATTTCTGAGGCTGGTGACTCGGATGAATTTATCCTCAGCAGCAGGGGTGACTCTTGGTCTTCCTTTCCTGGGGCGGACCTTATATGAACCAGTTTTGTCATAGTTCTTGATGGTTTTTGCGACTGGACTTTGGGGACACATTTAGAGTTTTTGCAATTTTCTGGACTGACTGACCTTCAGTTCTTAAAGTAATGATGGACTGTCGTTTCTCTTTATTTAGCTGATTGGTTCTTGCCATAACATGAATTCTAACAGTTGCCAAATAGGGCTGTCAGCTGTGTACAAACCTGACTTCTGCACAACACAACTGATGGTCCCAACCCCGTTAAGAAAGCAAGAAATTTCAGAAATGAACCCTAACAAGGCACAACTGTGAAGTAAAAACCATTTCAGGTGACTACATCATGAAGCTCACTGAGAGAAGGCCAAGAGTTTGCAACACTGTTAACAAAGTAAAAAGTGGCTACTTTGAGGAATCTGAAATATAAAACATATTTAGAATTATTTATCAATTTTTTTCTTTGCAAAATAATTCTATATATCTTGCCTCATATATTTGATGTCTTCAGTTTGTTTCCATAATGTAAAAACTAGTACAAATGAAGAAAAAACATTCAATAATGTGTCCAAACTTATTCTTTAATGGTTAGACAGTTTTTAGATATGGAAAAAAAGTCTTCAGTAAATATGTGACTGACTGTCTGATTGACACAAAATTGTGAAGCAGGATTCTTATCAGAGCCATCACTCACAGTGCAACAAGTACTAAACTTTCACTCCTGGGTTTTCACACAGTCGACACCCTTAGAGAATAAAAGGTTGCTCACTCTCCTTACTGTCACTTTTTCCTACTCCAGGATCTGTGTATGCCTGGGGCATGGGCACCAACCTGCAGCTTGGCACTGGAGAGGAAGATGATGAGTGGAGTCCTGTGAAGATGACAGGCAAACAGCTGGAGAACCGTGAAGTACTGATGGCCTCCAGTGGAGGGCAGCACACCGTCCTTTTGGTCAAAGACAAGCAGGAGAGCTGATGTCCTGCACTGACAGAGAGTGAAGGGGGCGCTTCAAGGTGGGGCCAGGGTGCCTAAATCAGGGGAAGGGTGTTGATGAATGTGACTTCCTATGCTGAGTCGAGGGAGTGTGAGACGTGCGTGATAGAGGGGAGGGTTGAGGTTTGTCCTCTTTTATGGAAGCTCCTCTGCCCTTGGCATTGGGGAATGTGATGTGATGTTTTTGGTAGATCATGACAAATGAAAGACTATTTTTTTTAAAGCTAGTTTTTGACAGTCCTTTAAAGTCTTTTCATCTGGTCATTTGTATGACTCTAAGATGTTATATGTGATGTTTATGACTGTGCATGTACATAAAGGAAATGGCAGTGCAGGATGTTTAAGGACATAAAAATAGTCTTTTTAATGTTTTCATTAAAGCAATAAGTAGATTAGACCTTTGTCAGACAGGTCCTGTACGCCTGGTGAGTTTAACATGTGCGACTACTGTTCGTTTTACCCAGTGCACACAAATTTGTTGTAACTGTTTGGACATTTGGTAACACATCATACTGTATCCTATATTTTGTTGCATTTCCTGTCTGAAAAAATAAAGCTGATTTCTTTTTTAAGGAAAATACAAGACACGTTTACTTCATTTCATTTACTGTGTATTAATAAGATTCTGATTACAGCTTTTTGATAGTAAACCCTTGCTGCTTTTCTTTAACTGTAAAAAGAACATTTCTCTGTGTGCGTGTGTGTGTTTGTGCTACTTTTTGCTGCAGAAAAGGCAAATAGAGGCCCACTCACTGAGCTGTTTAATGTTGAATACTCGTGCAACACAATGCTGGAAACATTGCTAAGAGATTTTAGTCCATGTTGACATGACAGCATCACACAGTTACTGCAGATTTGTAAATTGTACATTCATGATGAGAATCTGCGTTTCCAACGCATCCCAAAGTTGCTTTACTGGATTGAGATCTGGTGACTGTGGAGGCCATTCAAGTACAGTGAACTCAAGCAGTCTTCAGCAGATGGATACGTGATATAAAATGTTCCCCACACCATTACAACACCACCAGCAGCCTGAATTGATGATACAAGGCAGGATGGATCTATGTTTTCATGTTGCTACGAGTTACTGTTGTCTTTCTATCACCTTGTAGCAGTCTGGCCTTTCTCCTCTGACTTCATCAAGGTATTTTTTCAGTGGGCTAAATGTTAGAGATTGAATCTGCAGAGTTTGGAAAGGTTGCCAGGAGATGTCAAGGATTGATGCTTTTATCAGCTTTCCACATACTGAAGCATTCATCTTATTATAGTCCAAAAGCTTCTCAGCACAAAGACTCACATTCATACAGGAAGTCGGCAGTGACATCCTGCCATTAGTTCCTTTCACTTTTGGCTCTGATCCTCTTCATTTCACAAATAAAAGAGGAGAACAGCTACTCTCACACACCTGCACACGTGCACAGTCACTCAGAGATCTACATACGTCTCATAAGCTCATATTTGGGTACCACTCTCTGCAGGGCTTTAGACTACACACCTCTGACAGACTCTTCATGAGCAGCATCACGTGAAAAAAAAAAGATGAAAACATCACAAATTTAGCATCATGTAGCTCTGCATCAGTCTGGGATGTAGCAGCTCTTGAGTTACCCTGCTGCTTTTTTTAATTAACATGCAATTTCATAAAGTCTTGAGTGCTATTTCTCAAGTGTGACCTAATCATGAAAATCCAAAGTGGGCTGATGACTTGAATCCTTTGGAGAGGCTTTTCTCCGAGTTTCTTTCATTTGCTGGTAAGAATCTGTTAAATGCGTGCAAGCAGGAAGCAGTTGTCCAAATCAGTCCGTCTTTATATCGAATTTCTGCCTCATATAGAATTAACACAGTTTGGATAATATGCATCTGAATGTGTGTTTAGGCAGGTTAAATGTAGAGAGGAGAAGAAGAAGGAGCAGCCTCAGAAACACTGATATCGACCAAACGGCACACTTCACACTGATGTGTGTTTTTATTCAACTTAAAGCACTTTAAAAATGCACTGCTTAATGACTTGCATTTAGCAAGTGGAAAGAGACTACATTCAGTAGGTGTAGATATTGTCTTTAAGCAGGCACATGGTTACGTTAGGATGTTGTTTGGTGTCAGGCTTTAATAGGAGGAGAGTCTCACTTGGAGAAAACATGCCTGAGAGCATGTGCGCTGGCGAACCAAAATCAGATCTTATTAGTAAATAAATGACTCTCTTGCTGTTAAGCTGCTGGTCCTCCGTCCTCTGTGATCCATGCTAAGAGTTATTAGTGACTGCCTTGATAGGTTGAACTGCTCATCCGCTGGTTTGAGGGGATCTCCTGAGGCCCACAGCAGTGAATCAAGAGCCGTGCAGAGGCTTAAAAGAAGGCAACATCTTTTGAAAATAATGCTTTTTTTAAAAGACGTGTTGTCCCGATAGGATAACACAACACATTAAACACTAGCAAAGCACAATTGTATGCAACGCATCACTTTAACAGGATGTGATGTATCTGTCTTATGGACTGTGTTTAGCACTGGGTTTAAGTCACCTTCATGGACAGCAGCTAACTGACAGCAGGGAAGAGGGAAACTGAGACAGTCTTGTGACGGAATTGAGTAATTAAGGCTCAAACCACATCTTTAAACTGTTATTCTGACCTGAACTGGTTGCTTGTAAAGTTTCACGACTGTATCCTCTTCATTCTAGTAACTACACCATCCAGCCAGGCCTCCTATGTAGGATAGGTCCCTGACTCAATGACTTATATACAAACCACTGTGTAAAATGTAAATAAAAACATAATGCATTGATTTGGAAATCCCATAAATCCAGATTTTATTCACTATACCACACAAAAACTATCTGATGTTTAAACCGAGACATTTAACAGTTTCTTAAAAAAGAGAGAGAGAGAGAGAGAGAGAGAGAGAGAGATAGCTCATATTCTGCCCTGTTCTGCATTGTCAGCCTAGATGAGATTGTAAAGTGAAAACCCGCTGTCAGCCATGCAGAGATGTCTGTTATGTGTTTTATACTGAAAGATTTACATGACTGCATCATTGCGATGTAATGGAGCTCAAATTGTGTATTTATCCCAGTCTCCCAAACAAGATAATTGTCTTTTATTAAGCCAAACAACAAATCTGAGCTTTTGCTCCCAGCAAAGCGATATGAGCAGGGACACACACAATGCAGTGCTGTTGTGAATGCTTCAGTGAGATTTTCTCTGTTCTCCATTCTGTTGAGCATATGAGCCGCCCTGAGCGAGGATTAAAACACCAAAGCACTTCATTAAGCGTGTGTCACTCTGCAGCTAGACCACAGCATCTCAGTGTTTGACTGTACTTGTTTTATAGAAAATGTGAAACAATGAAAAAATTAAGCAAATGTCACAGTTGTGGCAGTGCTGTAAATCTGGGTGCTTGAGGGGTGAGCATGCAGTCACGTCAGAAGCCAGACAAATGTTTTTAACTAAATTCTTTATATTTTTTAATGCTTTGTCTTTTAAACAGCGAACGTGCAGGCAGAGTCATGTAACTGTCAGAAGGAGCACACTTCTAGTGAGTGTTCAAAGAAATCTTCAGCAAGCTCTGCTCTCCTTCACTCTCCCAATCACAGATGTGTCTGGTCTCTCTTTGTTAGCACTGTGATGTAATACACAGGACCGTCTGAGACATCAAGACTGAACATTTCTCACTCCAGGCGTTTGAGTGACATATTTCAACTTTCAGCAGAGAGCCTGATGCCATCTAAGGTTTCCTTTTTCTGAGACATCATCAGTCATTCTGAGCAGAGAATCTTATCAGTCTTTTAAAAAATGAACATTTGAACACACAATCCATCAGCCACAATAAATAAATATATATGGCCAAGATGTTGTTGTGTTTGCCTCATCTTCCCCAAGCCTTGCTGACATTTGCTGCAAGCATGTGTCACTTAAGTGTTAAACGTGTCTGTAGTGTTTTCTTCTCAGGCAGTTGCTCAGCGAGAGTCTTAATTGTTTTGAATGCACTGCGGCGCAATTCGTCCTGTCCTTGTATTCTCCAAGATGAGTACCAGTTAGTCGAGTAAATAAAATTAAAAAATAAAATATAATTAAAAACACATCGCTAGAGCCAGCACAATATTAGCACATTATCAATCACAAGGACACGTTATTTCTTTAATTTTGATTTGCTATAGAGCCAAAGAGGCGCTGCAGAAGACATTAAGTTGTGGGGAGTTAAACTAGCATGTTGATTTAGGTCTTCTCATGGGATTTGTTAACAATAGCATAATACAGTATTGTGCAAAAGTCTTGAACCAACACTTGTTTCTTTATGTTTTGCTTCTGAGGAGCCAGACTTTTTTTTTTAAGCGCTCCTGAACAATAGTTCGTCTTTCACTTATTTGCAGAAGAGTGATTTTTGTTGTTGTTTGTTTACTTAACAAGATTTAACACTTACCTATGAATCACTGAAACATAGAAAGGCACCTAACTAAAGGGATGAACCAGCGTTGTGTCTACACATCACAGAGATAACAGAACAAATTCTAAATAGCATCATTAGCCTCTGTGTTACTAGCCACATGTCACAAAAACAGATCATTTGTTCCCATTTCTTTAGTTAAATCTATTTAAAAATGCAGAATAAAACACAGTTCGACAGCTATAAAACTTTCCCCCCCCCAAAAAACTCTGCCAAATTGAAACTAGACAAATGGAGGACAAAAGAAGAAATGGTAGGGCTAAACAACTGTCTCCAGCATATGAACAGTATCTGAAAGTCATGTCCTTAAGAAAAAGGAAATAAATCCAGCAAAAACCTGAAACAAGAGCAGAGAGACAGATCTTGTCAAGATTGATGGAATTATGAACGCAGAAAAGTTTCATCAGATCTGGATTTGATACATCCTGCAATATCATCTAGACCAGGGGTAGGCAACTCCAGGCCTCGAGTGCCGGTATCCTGCAGGTTTTAGATCGCACCCTGGGTCAACACACCTGAATCAAATGATAAGTTCATTACCAGGCCTCTGGAGAACTTCAAGACATGTTGAGGAGGTAATTTAGCCATTTAAATCAGCTGTGTTGGATCAAGGACACATCTAAAACCTGCAGGACACCGGCACTCGAGGCCTGGAGTTGCCTACCCCTGATCTAGACGCTTACATTTTCAGCATGACAGTGATCCCAAACTCACTGGCAATGCAGTAAAAAATACACCTGGATAGAAAAACGCACAATGGACCACCATCAAATCATGGATGGGCCTCCCCGAAGCCTCGACCTCAGTATTAAGCAGTGTAAGATGCCCTTAACAGAGATCAGAGCAAAAGGCAGCAAACATCCCAAGAAGAGCTCTGAATGTCCTTCAAGAAGCCTGGAGAACTATTCCTGAAGACTGCTTAAAGAAATGACGTTCAGGGTGTGTTGAAGAATAAATCTTGTCAAATTTTGACTTTCAAACTCAGTATTTGCTTCGTATACTGTATTTCCAGTCACCTCAAATTCAACTCTAGAGCTACTAGGGTCCTGATCAATTCAAGTTTGAAGGAGATCAGGTTAACACTTATCAAAAAGTGGCAGACCCAGAGACAGTGACACCAGTGACAAAACAAAAAACACCTTGAAAGTAAGACTTGATTACATTTTATTTTTTACATTTTAAAAAATTAACAAAAAACAGTTGCATCAAGGCGTTTTATACTGTAGAGTAAAGACCCCACAATATAAGAAAGAAACCCCAACAATCTGATGATCCCCTGTGAGCAAGCACTTTGGCAACAGTGGACAGGAAAAAACTCCCTTTTAGCAGGAAGAAACCTGTGACAGAACCAGGCTCCGGAAGGGGCGGCCATCTGCCGTGACCGGTTGGGGAGGGTTGATAGTAAACAAGTTAAGTTTCTTCAATTTTTGAAGAATAGCCAAACAGCCTTAAGAAAAAGTTTTTGACCCCTTTCCGTAATGAAATCCGACGTTTAGCAGGATCTCTATTGACTGTTCTTTCTCTGCTGTCTGTACTTGTACAGGTACTTGTACTTTCTATGCTAGAATCACTGGATTCTACCAGATTTTTTTTTTTTTTTTTTTTGGGGGGGGGGGGGGGTTATCCCAGGTTTGACACCCAGCCTCTGCTGATCTGATTTATCTGCAGGGAGTGGTTTGACCTTTTTACCCCAAGACATGTCATCTTCTGCATGCCATGCAAGCCTTCTAAATGCGGGCTGATCCTGTTGCGTGCAGCTGCTCTATTTTGTCGGTTTCTTTGGATTTCAGCTGCAATCGCACGGTTGTCAGAAGTGGATGACAGTCTAGAGTGCTTTGTTTTCTGTTTTTTATGATTTCACTTGAGGTAACAAAGTTTTCGATTTCATTTTCTGGACTGAGGAGTGGGCACACTTTCATGCTCATGCGGGATGACTCCACATAGCAATCTACTGCAGGGTCCTTGGGAAGATGTTTCATCGTAATAAAACGATGTCCCAGACCCTCAGCAGGTGTGATTCTTTTTACAGAATCCAAACACAGCATCCTCTCGAGCAGGCTTAAAAATGCCAGTGTGTCTTCCACTTTGGATTCTGTGTTTGGCTGTAGGTGGTGTTTGGGTAAATCTTCTATGCATTTGTCTGTGATTGTTTTACTGTGTTTGATCAAAGTGCCTGCAGATACTGAATACTGAACTGGTGTCTTCAGTACCCATGTGTGTTTCATTACCTCTTTTCTCTTCCAGAAATATTTCTTGGTGTGCTTCCCACTTTCTAATATGCTTTCATTAGGCTGACCAAGCATCTAGCATTTCCATTGAAATGAAAGTCTCTGCGACATAACCGAATGACGCATTACGTCATGGGACGTAATGGAAAGGCTGCTTTGAGATGGAGCAGCGGTTAAGAGCTTAAGAATGCAAAGGTCTCTGAAAAGAAATACAAGTTAGGAACATAAACTCTGGTTTTTAAGCAGGACTTGTAGAAATCAGAATGTAATTTGAAGGCGTAGACGGCCGCTGTAGCCAGCTGACTGAATGTAAGAGCACTGGACATGAATTCACACATTGTGGATCTGTCATCAGTGCTGTGGCTTTGAAGTTGAGCAAAACTGATGGTAGAAGTTTCTTCTGAATTCTTCAATTCAGGATTCTGAGTGCAACCCATTTGAACTAGCTACCCAGAATGCATTGCAGCGTTAGCCGTGGTAGCCTGTAAGTGAAATGTTTAGTTTTTAAAAGTACATGAAACTAAAACCATATAAACTATATAAAAGTGCTTGTATAACTTGGTGAATGCGTCAGTATAGTGCAGAATAAAAACTATATAAGAACCAGTCCATTTCCCACTGCACACCAGGTGTTACCACTGTTCACGACTGTGAACAAACCACGCTTCATATGCTGCCCCTGCAAAAGGACAGCATTCAAACCAGCTGAAAGGTAGGCTGTGGAAAGGCTTGTTGATATAGCTATCAGATAAATATCCCACATGAACAAAGTCTTTCAGAAATGTGTTTGAACTGACACACTGTTCTTATCTGATATTCCAGAGCTTGAGTGAATGCTGGCGTTCAGTTTCATTGAGCTGTCAAATATACAAATAAATTTGATTGTGGAATTTCTATAAAATGCAGAAGTTAGTAGTTTTTGAGCAAAGTATCATCACAATTGGTCCACTTGTCTAGGAGGAGATATACAGACATACAAAAGCTACAGTCATTATATAATGAGGTACAGCTAAATGATTTGTAATCAGTGTATTACAGCTTCATTTACATTTGAAGTGTATAACTTGTGTGAATACAGAATTGTATGCCTTTTTATTATGTGACAAGAAAAGCAGATTATTTTTAATAATCAGAATATGATTAGACTGTTCACCTAAATAAATATAAAAAGGTAGAATTAAATATCAAAATCCAGACAACAAACCAGTTTTAACCGGTTGTTGTTATGACTTCACTGCATGAAATCGTAATTTGCATCAGTGGGAACAAGAGCTGGCTATTAATTTTCACCGAACAGAACAAATAACCGCAAATGTTCACGTGTGTTTCAATACCTATCCCATACAATTTTCCCAATAAATTTCCCATTTTCCTAGCAAAATATAAAGAAGTGAGTGGTGTCTCGAGACTTTTGCACAGTGCTGTATAGGAGATTACCAGCCTCAGCCTTCCGTTCATACAAGGATCACAGGATTACTCCACACTTATTTCAAATTGTGCTTAATTTAAAGATGGACTTTAAATGTGTTCTTCCTACCCCAACGCCCTACGCTCAGGCCACCAGATGACACTATGTCCCATCTGCATTGCCTGCTCATTACACTCAATCCAACCAAGAGATCACATGTGAAACTTCCACAGTGTCAGTAATTTTTAACAGGATCTGTAATAATGATCACATACAGGTGGATGCTTTATTGAAACAGTGATGATAATCAACAATATTTCAAAATAAAAGTCCAAGATACAACTTATACTAGTCTGTATGACAGTGGGGCTTCTTTTTTTTTTCAAAAACAAAAGCAGTTATTACATATGCACATTAAAGTACTTTAGATACTGCAGAATATAAACAGATTTTAAAGATCAAGCACAGACAGTCAAACATCTGTCTGCAAAAACACAGAAACACAAGTTGAAAAAGGCATTACTTACTTTCATTCAGCTGAAAATACTATCATCCACACTGCAGGACATTTTTACTGTGCCTATAAAAAACCCAGTTAGAGATTGTCCAGACAGGAGACAGAGACCTATTTCCTTTCAAGATCTGGAATACTTCTCCTCACATTTTAACTATGTGTATATAGTTATATCAGATTTGACTCGATGGTACGACAGCTAAACAGCACACTGAAATAAAATAAATCACATTGAAAATACTGAAAAATATCATTACACCGTGATATTATGTACAGATCTGACACAGTTCGTACTCGTGTATATACACAATACTGCCAAAGCAACACTACATTGCTGCACTATCAAAATGAGAGGCATCAATTTGAATTCTCTCTCTTGTGTAAATGTCCAGCAATCATCACTGGAAAATTGTCCATTAGGTTTAATATGTTTAGGAAGATTCTTCCTGCCCACTAATGCATTTGATCTAATTCAGATTTTCCTCCAGGTCAATTTGAGGCTATTTAGTGATCTATCGCTGACTTGAAACAGCATTTCCACTGCATTTCCATTGTCCCCTTCAGCTTGTCACCCATCTGCCAGCTGAACAGCTTTTTGGTTATTGCCTAACTGCTACAGGAGCGGAAACATTGAGTCAGCCAAACAGCCATCGCTACTTATTCACGAAGGCAGTATTTTCATGTTTTTTGACATCTCTTTAACCGGCATCTTTCCTTATGTGAAACATCTGCTAGTTCAAATATCACCGACAGAAAGCAAATAAAGCCTCAACCTTACATTCATGATATTAGTGAGTTTTTAAACGTGTTGACATGAAAGAATCTGCTTTTAGTGACCAGCCCACGGAGAATTATCACTCAGCTCAACAGCAATAAGATGGTGGAGGTTTTACTAGCTAACCGAGCTAACGAAAGAGAATAAACATGCAATTTCTAATTGTTAAATTGCAAGAATAAACCTTTGTAAATGAAAAAATAAGATGTTAGAAAACTAGTGCACATTCTGAACAGTTGTTGAGACACTTTTTAGCCTTCCAACAAAAATGCCAAACAAAAAGGAACCTCTACCTCACTCTGATGACATGGCCAGTTAAAGTGGCAGAGTGCACATTGGCTAAAACGGTCACCAGCTTTGAAAGAGCTTTATCAAATCAACCTTCAGGGTGAAACCGGTTTGTGTGTAAGATTAACAGATTGGTAGCCCTTTTCTGAAACAATCCCACAATTTTAGTGTTAGATGAATAACAAGCGGCAATCAATAAAGTCCCCAGGTCTGATATTTGTCTGTAAATCAGTGAAAGTCTGTGCTCCACACATGTGAGGAGACAGCAGTGTTTGCTCTGCCAGCAACGACTGGCATCATCAGTCGGTCTGGTTTTCAGTAAGGAAAACATATGATCTTTTTGATTGTGGTCAGCTGACTGACTCGGCCAATCACACAATCGCCACCACTTGGCCATAAAAAGACACCTTGCTGGCAATGTCTGTATGCTTAGGATCAACGTCCTTCTTGATATCTTGCTAATTTATGGACTGAGCACATATTGTGCAATGACTCCCATTGTTTACCTAATATGGATGTGAAATCCCACAAACATAGTTAAAGCTAAAAGTCAGCTTGTTGGCTTCCCAGTGCGCATGTACTGTTGAGATAGGTGCATTGTTGGTGTGTATTTTTTTTACACACTGCGGTAATTTATATGCATTTTTAAATACATATTAACATACACAGGGACACACGGGGATGTTTGTGATTGTCCTGAAAGAACCCCCCACCCCAAAACCTTGTGACACATAAAAGTTTCATTATATGAAACGGAAAAAACAATCAATCATTCATTTAAACAGCAGCTCAGAAGCCTGCATGTTTAAATTCAGACTCCTGTGGTGGAGAACTGCGTGACTTCAGTCTGGAGGTCATCATGCACTGCTCTCCCACCCAGCTGATCCATACCTAGTCAGGCGGGCGGCTTCGCTGTCGGCGCAGGGGCACAAACAGACGCGGGCTCCCGCGTGCTGTTGCGGACTCTGGAGAAGCTGCTCTGCTCTGGGCGGGAGCGATAGGGCAGGCAGAAATCCCTGAAGCACCTTTTGAAGTTCTCATCCATCAAGGCATACAGCACAGGGTTCAGACTGCTGTTGGTGTAGCCCAGAGCTATGCAAATATGCCAGCAGGCCATGGTCAGGAGATTCTTGCGGTCAATTTTCACAGCGGTCTTGACAATGACGAAGATGTGAATGGGAGTCCAGCAGATTATGAAAACCGCCACGACAACCAGGACCATCCGGGTGATCCGCCGCAGGTTCTTGTCCTTCTCTTTGGAGCCAGAAAGCAGACGGACACTCTTAAGACGCAGGATCATCAGCCCATAGCAAACGGTGATGACCAGGACGGGCACCACGAAGGCAAAAATGAATACACATATTTTTGTCACCGTGTCCCAGTACCTTTCCGGTTCAGGAAATCCAAGAGAGCACAAAGTGACTCCTGAGGAGGTAAAACAATTGCAAGTTTAATAAAAGAAGGAGAGGCTAACTGAAATTAATAACACAGCTCAAAAGTCTGTTTTATTTTTCCTTTTAAACAGCCAGTATGTTTTCACAGAGCAATAGTATTTTCCAGTACCTCTTTTTTTTTAGCAGCAGCAATGAAAATTCCCTCACCTTCTTCTGTCACCTTGGTAACAGCCATGATCATCACGGGGACTCCGATAGCAGAGGAGAGGATCCAGATGGCGACGTTGATAAGCTTGGCTTTGGCGGGCGTGCGGAAGTCCAGGGCCTTGACCGGATGACACACAGCGATGTAGCGATCCACGCTCATCATGGTGAGCGTGAAGATGCTGGTGAACATGTTGTAGTAGTCAATGGCTATCACCACTTTACACAGGAGCTCCCCAAACGGCCACGTGCTCATCAGGTACTTGGCGCTCTGGAAAGGAAGGGTGCTGGTGGCGAGAGCATCGGCCAGAGCCAAGTTGAAGATGTAAATGTTTGTGGCTGTCTTCATCTTCGTGTACCTGTTTGGTGGGAAGAAAAGTGCAGAGCACACTTTAAACAGATTGTGACACACAGCGGATGGGAACAATTGTCAGCTGGAGGAGACTGGATTTCTTCCCAAGGTTTGGCTGTTGCTATAACACAAAGAGGGTGTCTCGTGTGGCTGACTCACGACTTCCATTAAAATTTTAAAAGTTACAAAGTTTTATTTAATTAATTTAACCATAAAACCAATAATCTGCTATTTCCTCTAAATAAACAAGATTTTTTTTAGGTGCATAATGTCATTAGAGCGCTACACTAAATGCACAGCAGCTCATGAGCTTCTCTGGAGCCTCCATTAAAACACATTTCCATGTAATGAATTGATTATAGCTCAAAGCCCTCCAAACTCCTACTTGATTTTAGATTAAAATTATTTTGTGTGTGTGTTTTTTTTCTGAGTGCCAGCTTAACATTTGCCTGGCTCTTTTAATATGGATTGCTCCACATCAGCCCACAACATGACACTCTGTGGGTCACATTTGATTAAATTATGTTTCTGAAGTGTTTTGCTGTAAAATATCAGACTCTGCAAGGATTGAGGGAGACACATCTTATTCCCAGGTATAAAGACATCTATGTATTACAGCACACTGATCTCATCCTGTGCGTAACTGCTTTGCCTGGGAGTGTGAGTGATATATTTAAAGTTTTCTTCATTTCTTTTTCAAAAATAAAAAAAAAAAATCCCCAAAATCGACAATACATCATATCGACACAGTATCGCTTTTTAAGGTTGAGCTTTGGTTTATCATCTCAATTTACAACCCCACTCTCTTACAGGAATAATTGGTGCAATTAAATAATTTCAGGGCTAAACTGTAGATTAGCTCCATCCTCTTCTTACATGTGGGAGGTGTGTGTGTGTGTGTGTGCGTGTGTGTGTGTGTGTGTGTGCGTGTGTGTGTGTGTGTGTGTGTGTGTGCGTGTGTGTGTGTGTGTGTGTGTGTGTGGGTGGATGTGATGGAGAGCGGCTCTCAGGCGCAACTGGCACTGTGGGCAGTTACAAAGGGGACCATCACAAATAAAGTACGAGAGTGAAAATGGATTTCCCTCGAATAGAAATATGTGAAATTGTTCAGCTATATTTTAATACGTAACATACAGAGTACTTTATGGTCATTTAAAATAAACCCTGATCATATAAAAACATATTTATCCTATCCATATTGGGGTTTCTGTCATATGTGCATGAGTGTGTCGCTTTTCACCTTTTAAAATGTGCCGAGCAAGTAAATTATTTTGTCTTCCTTTCAACACATTCCCTTTGGGTTATCGTTATCTGAATAGCGTGTCCTTCTTACCTGACCACCCCGTACATTACAAGCACGTTTCCCACCAGTCCCACCACGCAGATGAGAGAGTAGAGAGCCGTGATGCAAACGTGGATGACAAGTCTTCTGTCCTTGTTGGCCTCGTTGCCAGGAATGGAAAGCAGATCCTCAGAGCGCGTAACATTGAAAGGAGTTACTGACACCGAGTTAAAATAGTCCGGGAGAAGAGTGGAAAACTCCATTGCAGGGATCCAGGTGCGGACAGAGCGCAATAATTCGAGAAGTACAAGCGCACGAAAACTGTGTGACAAATTAAGTCATCGGGCGCTCGGAGGATGTGAGAGCTGTGCCTCTGAGTCTCGCCCGCCCGCGTGTGAGTGGCGCGTGCGTCTCTGTGCACTGGCGCACAAAGAACAAGCAGACCGTTTCCCTGACAAGTTCTTACCTTGCCTAAAGAGACTTTTTTTCAGAACGCGTTAATTAAAAATGCTTCATCATCAAACGATTGCCAGTCATAACCAAGCTGCCATAACATGTTCTACAGCCCGACTCTTCTCACCGGGCGGTCACCATCACGTTAGCACCTGACAGCACCAGGGAAACATTTAGCTTGCTTTTGATAGCATTACTGCATAGCAGCAAGTGCGTGGATGTTAGGGAATTACAAATGAAGTCATGTGATTTGGAACCGCCTTTGGGAGGTCGTTGTGAAAACCCCATGGAAGTCTGCAGATCTTAAGTGATACTTTGATAACTTTTTATTGATTTTGATATTTTTGAAAGAAAAAACATGCTGCCAAGTGAAACACTTTAAGAACTTTACACATTAATGATGTATTAGGGTAAAATGAGGCAGTCAGCCGATGTTAAAAACGACACCAGATCACCAGCTTTATTAACAACTCAATTATGTTAACTATTTTTTTAATGGTTAAACCAGTTTATCATTTCACTCATGAATCCTATCAGTGACCTTTATACCCTAATTTAGTAATTTTGCCTAAATAGATCTCGCCAAACACGCTCTGTAAACCTGTGGTTTTCCTGCTGTTCCTGTCATCCATCCTAGTTATGGCAGATCAGTCAATAACTGTTTAGCGATGGGTTGCAAATGTTTAAAGAGTCTAAGTTGTAAAACCTTAATGTCCCAAATTACCGGCTTATGACCCTCACAGTACTGATCACAGCTATATGAGCAAACACACTGACGCAAGCCTACAAATACATATGCGCCTCCATTTGAGAACTGTGTATTTACTCTGGGTGAATATTTAATAAGTGAGGGCCATTTTTTAGTAATATAAATGTGATGAAGCCTTTCTTGTCCCTGGATATCACTGTATCACTGTTCTGTTTTTACTTATTAGAACATTTAATTTGTTTACTAACATTAGATTTACTGAAGCTTTACAGCCTAACATGTACAGCTGGCAGCAGATCATAGGCCCTTCATTACTCTTTTTCTGAGAGTGCCAAGCAGACATCTTTTTCCAATTTTAATGAAAGCATTCATTTATCTGTAGCTGCCTTTCCATTAACCTGGACATCAAAAACCATTACAAACAGGCTGCAGCATGTAATGCTTTATGTCTCCTGAAATTGAGTGTGTCATGCATTTGAGTCTTTCTCTAACATGTGGGTTTTTTTTTTTTTGAACATGCACAAATACAGATTCTCCTGTGGCTGTATTAAAATTGCAATAATCGATGCACTCTGCAGACTGACCTTTAAGGAGCACAAAGCAGTGAACGGGCAGCATTTAAATGGTAAATGGACTGCATTTATTTAGTGCTTACTTACTAAGAACATTCACACAGTGTGTTTGTGCTATACATACAGCATTTGTCCTATTACATACTAATGGACATGCTGGAGAACATGTTAGGTTTTCAGTATCTTGCCCATGGAAACTCTGCCATACAGACAGGCAATGATCAAACCATCACCTCCAGTTAATGGAAGAGCCATAATCTCTGGTAAGCCATAGCAGGTAACACTTTAATGCCTTTGGAGTGCCTTTGAAATAGACTATTTGTGTCTCCCTAAGAAAAGAGCATTTTTAGATTTCACAAGCTTGTGTTTTGTATTGGACTGATCTGTTGTTCAGTGTTTGAGTGCTATGAAGTCTGGTGAGGAGGACTGTTCCTTGAGAGCAGCCAGGTTAACATTTCTGATGTTCAGTCAAATGTCTGTTGATTCTGACTTTTAGTGATCCTTTACTTTTCCATCATTTTCTAACTTGCTGTTCTTTTCCTTTAAAATCTCTGTGAGATTTCCCATTGTCTTTTTTGTACTCTTTAAAACTGACATGCTCTGTCTAACACAGCTGCACAATTCAATTTAGTGGTGAAGGTGGCAAAAACAAAAACTGCTGGGACCAAAGTTAGGCTTCTGACACAAGAGTCACACTAAGGCTTCCTCACTATTTTCATTCCTTCCCATGAAACTTGAACCAATTCCTGCAACATAAGGCTAAACAACATTCAGTTCTCAAACCCTGGAAAGTGTAAGCTGAGAGTATCAAGCAGGTGCTTTTCTGGGATTTTTAAAATAGGCTTTAACAGTAGGGATTTATTCACATGTACATCACTTTAATGTTGCTGTTACAGATCATTTGAATAATCTTTATTATGTGGTGCAACTTTATCTATAATAATGTGGAAAAATGTTTATTAGACTAATATATTAAAATCTGAAAAGTAACTTAAGGTTTTAAACAAACAGAAAGTAAAATATTTGCATCCAAAGTATAATTGAGCAGAAGCAGAAAGATGCTAACTGGGAAATATTAACACAAAATGCTGTCACAGATATATGCTGATATATGCTAAGACTCACACTACTCCATTCCAATTCAGTTCAATTTACATGGAACCAATTAACAACAACAGTTGCCTCAAGGTGCTTATTATTATAAGGTAAAGACCCCACAATCATGCAGAGAAAACACCAACAATCAGACAAACCCCTATGAGCAACCACTTGGCAACAGTGGGAAGGAAAAACTCCCTTTTAACAGGAAGACACCTCTGGCAGTTCCAGGCTCGGGGAGGGTCAACCATCTCATTGGTCTGGTTCTGCCCTGCCAGTGGCACCTGCACCATAACTAGGCCTCCTCCTTTTCTTGGTGGCTGTAATGACCATTTTAACGTCAATGAAGAGAATTGCATTGTGGGATAGTTATCTTGTGGTATTTTTGTGCTGTATATTAAAAATGAGTAATTCTGCACAATCTTTATTTTCATGCCCAACTTTTATGATTAAATGGCTCGTATAAACAAGTTTGAAAGCACTACAGCTTTGTCATTCTCAACAGAGTACCATGCTAAAGTGTCATGTGCTGATATAAAAGTGCCTCAAAAGTGAGCGTAAGCTGATAGGAAGGAGGCGCGTAGGTGGAGAGGTCACAGTTACTGTCACACAGACATTTTCCTTCAAACATTTCATTAAATTCAGCCCACAAGCTCTGCTGAGGGCTCTGTGTATATCTAGCTTATATACTTACACACTTCTGGCGGCCATGATCACAGCAATCAATCTCAAAAACAATAGTTCAAGTGGGACAGCACATCCCACCAGCATTAAATGACTTACTCAGCAGTTCAGAAACAAAACTCACTCCATTTAATTTCTGGGTGGGAGAACAATGTATGCCACAGAGGTTATGTTGGAGGACTATCTACTCTGTTAATGAATAGGACTAAAAGTACTGTAGTGTGTTAGTTCTGTACAGGTGCTTCCTATAATGAAAGAGTGTGCACGTTGAGATGCATGTTTCTCTGTAGACAGTTGTTATAACTGGTGGAAATATGCTGCAAAGGAGACAGAAATGGGTCTGGACATAGAGTCACCAGCAGGAACAAAATGCTGCTGTTGCTCTTGTTTATATTCTCCTCGCTCCTCGGGGAGAATCACTCAAGATTAGTGTGTACAGGCAGTGTGATTACCCGCATCACTCATCAGCCCAATGGAAACCTTGGGAAACATTATGCTGCTTTCCTGAACCCATTCATAGCAGGGAATACAGAGTACGGGCAAATGAAAGTGAACTCGTTGTTGAGTTTTTGCATAAACATATAACGATGATGTTGCATATTTGATTTCATAATGATTGCATAAGACAGGCAGACTCCTGTCAGCTCCTAACAGATTGTTTAGTTTTAATGAATAATTTTAAATAGATTAACTTTTCAGTGTCTATACATTGCATTTTCACATTGTATTGTGTGGAATTAGTCCCCTGTTTCGTGCACGCAACAGCAGTTCTGATGTGAGCCAGAATACTTTAACTTCTTAAAGGTCAGAGAATAAAGTACATGGCTTGACATTTTATTTCCTCACGTTGTGAGTTTCTCTTCTGTTATTACATGGATGAGAAACTAAAAAGAAAATATATGGAGGCTTTTTTAAATAATATTATCATTTAGCTGTATGTTCTGAATCTGTCAGAGCTGAAGGACAGTGGAAGCAATCACTCGTGCTCTGTCTTAGCTGTAAGATTAAAGGACATTTTGTTAGTTACACCTTGTGTTACTACCTGATTAAGCCTCCTTTTGCCTTCAGACCTGTTTTAATAACAGGGTTCTGGAAACATTGCTCAGCAACAACATTGGTCCACATTGCCGGGATAGCATCCGACACGTGCTGCAGAGTTGTTATCTTGGAATCTCTCAAATCATCCCAAAGGTAGTCTGTTGGATTGATTTCTGGTGACTGTGGAGGTAATTTGTGCACAGTGAACTCATTTTCATATCCAAGAAGCCGTGTTCAAAGTGACTGAAATCGCTTTTCTTCCCCATTCTCAAGCACAGTTCGAACTTCAGCAGGTTATCTTTATCATGTCTGCATACCGAAATGCAATGAGTTGCTGCCAGAGGAGACATTTGCATAAATGGGCAACTGAACAAGTGCACATAACAAAACTCTGTAAACAGACTGAAGGTAAAACATTGTCTATATAAAATAATACTTCACCTAAATTATGGCAATTTCCGATATGAATCCATGCTTGTAGTGTTATTGATGCACATCTGTTAGACTTTATTTTTTGTACTATCTGCACTTCATGTTCTGTCAGAAAAAGTTATTGCATGATCAATATGTCCTCTTAGTATGCTTTTTAATGGATGAGCAGTGACAAAAACAACTCAATCATTTCAAGAAAAAGATAGGAGCAGATTTCATTCACAGCAGTCAGCAGCCTGGTAAATTTACGACTTTGTAATAAAGTCAAAACTTTAAGCCTGATATAGTGTGGCAAATGAAAACTGTGTGTGAGTGTGTGTTAAATGCAACCAGAACAGCATCATTAACTGCTGTGCAGAATTGAACAGGAATACACACTTTTTATCTTTTACATGTGCCAGCTAAAAATGCATTTCCCTCGTTGCAGTGACAGTGCTTATGGCCAATGTTTTTAATTTGCAGGGAAGTACACAGACACCCTGCTGTGCTTTCATTCAGTCATGGTGCACAACAAAGCTGCTCTGGTCTACAAATCATCTCACACCTGTTTATTCTGCTTTAGCACCGGAATTTAAAACTAAACAGAACATCTTTAAATCACGTTTGAGAAAGATATGGATAAGCGCAACATATTTATATCATATTATACTGAACACAGATTAATAATAGTTGATGGTTGTAATGAAGGTAGGGCAAGTCGGAGGTTTGTAGTTTTAATATTTATGATTTGGGGTGTGAGAAATAATTGATGAAGGTGAGGAGCTTAGAAAAGGGTGTATTTGCTCAGTTTTTTGCATTTAAACAGAAAGTGTTTCAATATATTTAATTGAATGCAGTGGGGAGGAAAAATGCTGTGTTCAAGTCAAACAGCATCAAAGGAGTTTGCACTGAGGAAGGTTCACTTAGTTGCTTCCTGTACTTGCACTATGTCCCTAAATATGTCTGTTATAATCACATACTCACTAGCCATCATATTATTAACAATTATCTAATCAGCCAATCACACTGTAGCAATTTAGTGCATTCAGACATAATCAAGATGACCTGCTGAAGTTCAAATCAATTATCAGACAGAGGAAGAAAGGTGATGATAGTGGCTTTGAGCATGCCATGATTGACAGCTGGTCTGAATATTTAAAAAAAAAACTGCTAAACTGCTGGTATTTTCCCAAACAACCATCTGTAGGGTTTAAAGAAAACCATTCAAAGGGGAGAAAATATCCAGTGAGTAGCAGTTCTCTGAATGTACAACACAGTGAATCTTGAAGCATATGGGCTGCAAGCTGACCACACTGGGTGGCATTTCTGCCTGTAGAAACAGGAAACTGAGGCTATGGTTCACAAAGGTTCACCAAAACTGGACAACAGAAGATTGGAAAAACATCGCCTGGTCTGATGAGTCTCAGTTTCTGCTGTGACATGCAGATGGTAGGGTCTGAATTATATAATCAACAGGAAAACATGACTGAACCTGCCGTGTACAGTGAGGTCCATAAATAGTTGGGCAGAGAAAACTTTTTTCTAATTTTTGTTCTGTACATTACCGTTTCAGCAGACGCTCAGCTTTAATTCAGTGGGCTGAACAAAAAGATTGCAGAAAATGGTGAGAAGCTCAGGATTTTTTTTAATACAATCCCTTCTTTTCAGCGGCTCAAAATTGGACAAATTAAATAGCTGAAAATAAATTGTTCATTTCTAATACTTGGTTGAAAACCCTTTGCTGCCAATGACAGCCTGAAGTCTTGAACTCATGGACATCAGCAGACGCTGCTTTCCTTCTTTTTAATGCTCTGCCATATTGCAGCAGTTTCTTGGATGGACTTTTCTGTTTTCGCAGTTTAAGGACGGCTTGTTTCACCTACACAGAGCGATCCTTTGACCGCATGTTGTCTGTTCACTTCACAGTCTTCCAAATGGAAGCACCACACCTCAAATCAACTCCAGGCCTTTTATCTGCTTAATTGATGACATAACGAAGGAACTGCCCACACTTGCCATGAATGACACTGAGTCAATTACTTTTGGCCCCTTTAAAGAGAGGGTGGCACATGTTAAGGAGCTGAAATTCCTAAACTCTTCATCCAATTTAAAAGTGGACACCCTCAAGTAAAAGCTGACAGTCTACACATTATGTCCATGTTCATTATAAAACTACAATTAGAACACGTTTCAATAAACAGATTTAAAAAAAAAACAAATATATATGGACCTCACTGTATGAGTTCAGGATAGTGATGGTGGTGTAATGGGTGAGAGGCAGAGTTGGGAAGCAAAGAAGTACCAATAGTTTGTTACTGTAATAAAGTACAATTTTTGGGTACTTTTCTTCAGTACGTTTTCAAAAACTTCGTTTTGGTTTAATGTATTTGAGGGGAGTTATTATTTCGCCTCCAAACATCAAACAGACTTGAGCCTAAACAGAACCACAGGAAAGGCAGGCCTGTTCGTTTATTAATCACCAGAGGATGTTGCATAAAACAGGATGAGTCAGGATTTAAAAGATTAATTTTTTTTGTTTGCTTTGTTTTTGTCACAACACCAGAAGGACTGCAGGTGTCCTTGAATCACAACTAGCGCTACAGAAGAGGAACAAGCATAAAGGGAGTAATGTTCTTTAAATTTCAGGTAATTTCAGCGTTTCCATCAGCTCAACAAATATCAGCAAACACACAAAGTGTTTGTGGGCAGCCTGTTACACAGTGTGTTGCTAGCTGTTGGACTTTTGTCTGTACTTTTGTCAACTCTGTTGAGAGGGATGTTTTCTTGGCACACTCTGGACTGTTTAATACCAACTAAGCATCGTTTAAGCACCACAGCCTGGTTGAGTGTTGTTGCTGATGATATCCATTCCTTATGACCACAGTCATCTATGGATGGCTGCTTTCTGCAGTATAACATTTCTCTAAACACAAATAATCTCAAACTATTTGTTTTCAACAATGACAATGAGTGAAAATATTAATAATGCTGCCAATTGTCAGTTTTCCAAATACAGTATGTAAAATTCAGCCTCACTTACTGCGATATTAATTTGAATGTTCTTTTGCCTTCTTCCACAACGATTTTATGATTATAATTTGACAGTCAAATTTGAAATGAACTACCACAGAAGTTAGCTGCTCACGATTTTTATGAGCCTGTAAACTACTGAGCTGTCAGCTCAGCCTGGTAGTCATTTTCAGGATATTGAAGAATATTATTTGTGCTATAGCATCCTTGGAGAGGTTTAGTCTTCTCCTTCGTTTTTTGTCTGTGGTCTTTTCCTTCATAACTTGATAAATAGTGGGCATAAATACAGACAGAGAACACACAGTTAAATATATTTCCCTCCATTATTAAATTCCAACCTCATGTCTTATGAATACAGAGTTTAGACTTGGTCGACTGGTGTGCACAAAATTAATTATTCGGACTAATTCAAGCTATCACTTCAAACAATAATGAAAGCATTGGTGCCAAATCCACTCAGTGTTTTTCCCCCTTTCTTAACAATATTGAGGTAATAATATTTTCTTATGTAAAGAGAACGTCTCCCCTGACATGATAGCTGTGACTGACAATCCTCTGTCTGATTATGGACGAGCTAAATGAAAATCCACAAGATGCTGTTTTCTTCTGAGTGTGTGTGTGTGTGTGTGTGTGTTTTTCCATTCACAGCCATATTTAGCAATAATGGATAATGAGTTTCAGCAGTTTCTGTTGATAATTATGCAACAGTGATTTGTTTGGGTCTAGGACTTGATGAGCTTTTCTGATTTCCACCGGGAAGAGACAGCCCGCACAATGTAGATTTGACAAGACCCAGGCAGCATGTGCTAATTTAAAATGCTTTCAGCACTCGTTGTGTCAGCCGTTAATGTGAGCTTTGTAGTCAAGCTTTTACGGTGAGAGCGATGCTAGAGCCTAAAATCACAGTTTTTATTTAGGGGGACATGATTTGTTGTAATGCTGCGTGACCAGAGGCAACACAGCAAATCAAAGAGGAGGCAGAAACAGCCTTCAATTGGGAAGTCAGGCATTTTTTTTTAATATATCTTTTTTTTAAAGTTCAAATTCTGGAGCAGCTCTCTATCTGGAAAAACATTATTCACTCGGGGTTATGTGACAAGCCCGACTTCAGTGTTTATTTAGCTATTTCCTGTTATATGTTGTTTACTTAGTTCCTTGAGTGCTTTTGGGCTTATATCCTGGATTTGTCTGCTCCGTGTCTTTTAATTTGTGTTTTCTTTTCTGTGTTTATCCAGTTACCGGTTCACTTCCATTAGTCTTCTTGATCCTATTGTCCTCGCCTGTTAAACACTCACAGATAGGAAGACAGCACCGAAAAATTGTTCTCATCTGAATCGTTATTATGGCTGAGATTGAAATCTCACTGCTCAACATCTCAACATTAAAATACTGATGAAACCTGACAGTGTGACAGGAACGACATTGATTCATAGTCCTGCTCATAAGTGACTGCGGATCAGGTGACAATGATGAGATTGACAAGTCACTGATTTATAGTTGCCCGGGAGATGATCTCATGGTAGACAATATTACCATACTCCATAAATCTCCTCTGTGAATACATCAGAGTTAATAATGTATTTATTTAATCAGTAATATCCATCACTGCCTGCTTATGCCATTAAAGCTGCTATCGTCAGGATTATTACCTACATATCTCTTGTTTTTATCTATAATAGAACAGGACATATTGTTTTTTATTGCCCTTTTATTCTAATGGTCTGACTGTTCATATTTGTTTATATGCACCAAGTATACCAAGTATAGCAGTAATTTAATTGTATGCTTGTGTTTAATGACAGCAAAGCTTATCTTATCTTATTTTGTATGTGTATTGTAAAACACTCATTATATTTATGGCTGTCAGAGTGCTCACTATCAGATACTTCTAAAATGTCATTTAGTGAAGTTTGCTTGGTAACGTAACTGATAGAACCTAGAATGATTATGTTTGCTAGGATGAATTAGGGAAATAGACAGAAAGATATATACAAATTGGAAAATCTGAGCAAAGTGTTTTTCACGTGCTTATTCAGTTTTTTTCCTTTATGTCTTCTGACTCAGCAAATTGGCCGTTTCCCCTGGCAGTTCACAGCTTCGATCCAGACCGGGTGGAGGCAGGACAAGATGTAGGAGCGAATTCACCAAATGTGACGTTAAAAAGATGAAATAGACTTTGTGTTTTTTACCTGACTTGAAGTTGTCTGTTGTCATTTACATGTTACATCAGGCCTAATGTTACTTTGGTACTTTGCTGAAATACCACTGAGGCTCTGTTAGTCTTCTTTTGTGATGTATCTGCTTCAGTATTAATAGTACAGGATACACCTTTAATGACTTAGTTGCCACCAACAATCTTCTTGTCACGATCCCTCTGTCCTCGCCATGCTGGCTCACCACCTTTTGTCCATTTCCTCTCGCTCGTGTGTGTGTTTTGGTTTTGATGCTGAAACGGGGCCTTCCTCAACTTCCCACCTTTTGCTTCCACACACATGATGCAGTCACACACCTGTTCCTGCTGTCCTCGTCTGTGGCCACTAGTTAAGGCGGTGGAAGACCTTCAGTCTTTGGTGTAAAGAGAGCAGCTGGTGTGATCTGGCGCTTTTATCTCTGTGTTGGTGCTTACCTGTATCCTTGTCAGCAGATTCTGGAGACACCCTGGCTAAAGAGCAGTGAGCTGTTTTGTGTTCTTGTGACTGAAGCTTTGGGTCTGTGTGGATTTGTGGATTATCCCTGTCGTACGGAAGCCCTGGATGTTCCCTAGAGTTTATCTTCTGTTTGAACAGTTTTGGCACTGTGAATAAATCACTGAACCGTCTGAGTAAGTCCTGCCTCACCTGTGACATCTCTGGCTGCATATTTGAGCACTCCTCTTGGCAGAATTGCTCTGTCCTACTTCCCATCCTGCTCTGCTCCTGGACTCTGCTCTGCTATGTAGCTTCCTCACAGTCTAAACAACAAATGGTTTATTACTCAAACTCTGTACTTCAATAAATCATGTTTGTTTCTTTTAGTTTCCCTTTTGTCTTTTGCTTTTGAAGCTCCTTATATACCTGTTTGTTTCCCTTTGCTTTCCTCCCTGTGGTTTATTTGACGTTTTTGGGCCACTTTTGAAGAATTATGGAATTAGAATTGCTGCTTTGTGTTTCTCATTCGACTCCTCCACAATCTGAATAAAATGTAACTCTGCCTGCCTTTTAAATCATGCATTTAGGTCCTTTACCAGCACATTAAGGCACTTCTGACTTCTGCAGCAGAGATGGTGGTTCTGGGCTGTTAACATATGCCTGAGTAATGGTTTGAAAAAAGGAATAATAAATGGTTTTGTAATTGAACTGCTCTTTTGTTAATTGACAAGTGTTTGTTTAATGGAGCATGTCTGTAACACACACTCCAAATGGCCTGCAATATTTCAGCAATAAATCTTTAATGCCTCTTTACCTGAAGGTTTTTACACTAATTATGTTTATACGCACACACACACACACACACACACGTTATTTTCTTTCATTGACTATCCTTACTCCTGCTCTCACTGGACAATTTCCTTGAGGGTCGCTGGATATCTGCGCTAATTTGTAGTGACGGTACAGTATGAAAATGGGTGTCAGGTGGGAAATGAGATGGAAGAAAGCAGGAGGTACTTCTCTAGCAATCACAGGAGTGTAAGGCACAGACACAGAGCTTGCAAAACTGTACAAAAACTGTTATTAGAAAAATCTAAAATTACATGAGCGGAGAGAGGAAAAGGCTTACACATGATTATACACATGACTGTTTCTGTGGCAGGGGCTCATCAGCTTTCTCTGTTAAAAGGAAACCTGCTAAAAGGTTGAGAAAAGCATTTGACTGTTATGTCCCTTGATACCACAGAGTACATCCATCTGTAGAAGCTGAGGTCAAGTTCTACAGCAATGTTTTTTGGCTTTTGTCATGCAAAACAAAGGCACAGCTCCAAATATGTAAACAATAATTTTAAAGTGTTTATGATGTAAGAAGTGAATATACCAGTGGTGCCACTAGGTCTCAGGAGTTGAATTTAATTAAACTTAAAACAAATCTCTAGGACTGTCTTAGTTCATCTGCAAGATATTGTAAAAATGAATACAGCAGTTTACACTTAACAGTGTTTGTTCTTTCAGAGTATTTGAAATACGTAAGCTGGCGAATAAGGAAAAGGCTGTATGAATCATGGATGCATGAATCATGTAACACCAATGTAATGTCAAAATAAAGCATCACAGACATTAAATGACTTCCAAGGTTACAAAAGCAATAAACAACAAGCATGTCCCAGCTGAGTCCATCACTTTATTGTGTTCCCTGGAAGCAAAGACACTGTCGTCAGTGTGACTCGCAGCTACTGCTTTCCTTTTTTTGCTTGTTATTCTTCATCTGCAGTTCATTGAGCTCTCAGGGCCACCATAGACAATCCAAGGGTGACAGAAACAGAAAAATATACCAAACTGGCTCAGGATGAGAGGGGGGGAAATTACAGAACGAGATGAAGTGAAGAGATTTTACAAAAAAACAGCCCTGAGAGGCGAATTTAGGAGCAAAGAAAAAAAAGAAGAGTGACAGAAAAGTATGCATTTATATTGGGTGGAAATGAGAGAAGAGAAAGTCAGATTTGGAGGACTTCAGTGAGCACTGCCCCCCCCCCCCCCCCCCCCCCCCCCTCGACGGTAAAATGCAGTTGTCAGGGAAACAGTGGTGCTATCTCCATATGTATTCTCCCTGAAAGAGAACGAGAGAGCGCTTCTACAATTCTGCCTTTTGCTGTCCTCTGGAAGCCCCGCTAACCTCCCTGCGACATTCGAGGGCAGTGACACATACTGAGAAGTTTATATCTGCATTAGGCCAGAAAGGACGCTGAATGATGAATATGCAGAAATGGAAACTGAGGTTTAGCTGAAAACCAACTGAGAGCTGCCTAAAGGAAAACAATGAAAAAAATGAAAGCTTTTAAAGGAAAGTAATTAGAAAATAGTAAACAAGGATAATTTCTGTGGAGTAGTAAGAAAAGCGGTCGAGTGGATCCACGGTGTTAGACGTTAATTTTAGCTGACAAGTGAGTGAAAGGTTACTTTGTCCTGTAAGTGGAAAGAGATAAGATCCAGACTATAAAGCCAAATCCATTTTAAATGTAACTATTGACAGCTTAAATCATCCTTACTCTGATTTCTGCTCTCTCCCATAAATTCGATTACAAAAGCATTCATTGAGGAAGCTTATTTTGCACATTTCCTGCAATTTCATGTAATTACCTGGTCTCTATGAAATTTCTCATTGATTTTTTTTAGGTGAAATGCATAAGGTTTACTTGCTGCAAATTGCTTTTCAGTGCTTAGTTTCTATCTGCAAATCAATAGCACATTTTGGTTGTTTTACAGAAGCAGCTTTGCAAATATAACCTGCCAGTTTTCCCACTGGCAGCTGTAGCTATTAGAGGGTGATGGTTACAGAGGTTCTCCACACTTCTGGGCATTTTTTAAAAGCTGTTTACTAAGTGATATTATGGCACCGTGATGACACACAGCAGTGCTGGTGATATTTAGTTTTTGGTCCAAATTTATAAACATGAGCACTGGCTGAAAACTGCTGTGTGAGAAACCACACTCCTGTGTTTATTAAGACTTATCATTCAAAGGCATTTGTGGTGTATTTTTATCTTTTTTTGATGACTTGGAGCTTTTCAGTTCTGCTGCAGTGGTTGAGACTTGTGTTTTCGACAGCTGTGGAAGCACCACCAGACTGCGTTCGTTCCCTTCAGACGCTCATATGGCTCAACAGTGTTTGCAGATGGCAGTGCAATCCCAAGAGAGGGGGGAGGGTCGGATTAGCTCCTAGTTGTGGAGAACTGTATGTTCTCCAAAATCTATGTATGTATACAAACCCATACATATATAAACATGATAAACAGGCATCTTTACGTAGTCTATGGTTCTCCTTTATAGTTCCCTTTGATTGTGCAGTGGGCGGCTTAGAGCTGGGGTTTAACCTGCACTTCAGAGTTGCTCCAATTACAATGACCCTTTATAAAGTGTTTACAAGTTATAGCTAATGTTGTTCTTGTTATGAAATGTTAACAAATCACTCAGTCAAAGGTCTGTCCATTGTCATTATTAAGAACTGCTTTTGAGTAATGAGGTCATTAATATGGGGTCAGAGGTCTGTAAGCTTGTAATGGGCAACTTAAATGTCTGTAATTGTAACTATTGAAAGTTGTTTGAAATCCAAGTTTTCAATTGTAAACATTCGACTACTCTCACGGCATTATGCTAATGAAGGGGTGACAGACATAAGGCCCGGGGGCCAGAATCAGCCTTGTGATGACTCCAGTCCGGCCCATTGAATGCCAGTACCAGCATTGGTATTGGAACTGGTATTCATCCAGCAACTGCCAACAACCTTCAGCCACTCACCAACCAGGGAGTCACCGACCGCCTCACGAGTTGGCCTGTGTGACTCAAGCCTTAGCTAAGTAGAAAGAAGGAATGTCAAGATAGCTAAACTTGTTCTCTCTGCCTGTTTATATTTGTATAATCAGTAAAAATCAGCCAAAGTGTAAAAAGATAGGACGTCCATTTGACGAGTGGGAGTTTCTATTAAGCTCAAGGACACACTGGGTATGATTTCATCATTGCAGTAGTTTCATATTTAGCCTTCCTTAATAACAATAGAGGTAAAAGTCATCTTTGGTAACTGTTGGTATGAAAGAAAGTAAATTTACCTCAAAAATGTGAAATTATTCCTTCAACAGATGAATACAGAACCCACGGGAACCAAATCACTCAGCTGACTAAAGGAAGATGTTATTATAGGACAAAAATGGTTTGGCTTCTCCAATTCACTCATCATTGTGAATATGGTGCAGCTATAAGGTATAATTTGTCAGTGAGAGAGAGAGAGAGCCACTGTGGCGCTGGCAGGGCAGAAGGAGGCGTCTGCAGCCCATCTACGTTCATATTTGTTAAACAATGTTTTCGAATGTTATTAAAGGAAGAAAAGAGCTGTCACTGCTCACAGCTGTGATAAAGTAGCTGAGCAGAAGGTGACCATAACCAGTGAGGAATGTCAATAGCAAAAGATAAACAGAAAAGCAATATTATTTTTCATATCTTTCCATAACACAGTCTATAAACCCAGACAAGCATAATCATCAACAGTGGGAGAAAAAACAGAAATATAAATATTATAAATACCATACATACAAGACAGACGATGTGTTTGGTTTTCTGAACAGGGGTTGAAGACATTACATCAACTCAACAACTTGTTGCCATTCAGACCTTCACTCTCTGGAAGCGGAGGACTTGTTTATGGTTCTCGCTGCATGGTTGCATTTGTGTTAGTAGCTCCTGATCGCCACTGACATTTACAGCTGGCTAAAGGCAATGGCATCATTCCACCTTAACCTTGTCTCCCTGAAACACAGCATGGCTAATTCCTGTACACTGAGTGATCCTGTGCTGTATCGTTTCTGTTCATCTAAAGTGTTTGACATCGTTGCATCACTGGCCCCCTCAGCAGCTCAGGGTTTCTTCCAAAGATTATTTGAACTAAAAGGAATAGGTTAAGAGTCCTCTGTGGCTCAAACATGTGGTCTGTAGGATTATGACCAACGGCTTAAAGCAGGATGGGACCCAATGTGGGAAGCCTTTCCCAGGACTGGATTGATGAGGAGGATTATGTGGTCAAGGTTCTGTAAGTGTAGGACTGACAGAATGTTATACAATGATGATAATAACAAACTCTTATTATGGATTTGTTACATTATAAACAGAAACTTGTTTGAATGAAAGTTTTATCTCAGAAATGTCAGCAGCACAATGTGGGCAAGAAGACATTAATCATTTCTGGCTTGAAAATATACCAAAACATACATTCTGCATTAGCAGAAAATAGAAGAAATGAATAAATGAACTTACAATGAAGACAGGGTTGCAGAGGCTCCTTCAAACATTTTACATTTTTAATTCTACCTAGAAAATAACCGTATTGTAACCACAAAATGGAATGAGTTGCTGAATGAATGAAGATTTAAAAAGCAGGCAATTGAACAGCTAATTGCGAGCTTCCTGTTTTCCTTCAAAGGAGCTCGATAGGAAAAGGCCGACTGCAAACCAAAGTCCTCATTAGGTCCTTATTGAGAAACGGCGTGCTGGACAGAGTTACTCAGAAACCCTGTAGCGAGATTAGTCATCCAAGAAAACAGATGTGACGGTGAATACTGTAGCTCCCTCCTCTCACCCATCAGAAGACAGTGAGGAACAGTGCCTTCCTAATAGCAGCCGGCTCTCATCGACCTCCAAATGGATCACGGTTTTGTTGGCTCAGTGCAACTGAGATGTGTTATCTGATTGTGGAAATAGAGCCATAAACAAGATCCTATCAGTGATGTTTAACTGAGAGGGTACACAGTAATAGTTCTTGTGTCATTAGAAAGAACATCTGGTTCATTTTATTCTGAAAGGTAAAGAAGGCAAGGCCTTTTTTACTTGTGAGGGTGGAGTGACTAAGGGTGTGAGCTTTTGAAGAGACCTGAAATTATGTTTTTAAAGCATTTAAAAAAAAATTATATCACGTCATGTATTATATATTATATATAATGTTTACCACATATACCTACAGGCATATTTTATGTCTGACTGTATATCATGTCCTACAAGGCCACTGAGAAATTATAAATATACAAACAAGGAGAAATAGTGAGCGAGAGCTTCATTAATTCAATTCAATTCAATTTTATTTATATAGCACCAAATCACAACAACAGTCACCTCAAGGCGCTTTATATGGTTAGGTAGACCCTACAATAATACATACAGAGAAAACCTCAACAATCATGTGACCCCCTATGAGCAAGCACTTTGGCAACAGCGGGAAGGAAAAACTCCCTTTTAACAGGAAGAAACCTCCGGCAGAACCAGGCTTGGGGAGGGGCGGGGCCATCTGCCGCGACCAGTTAGGGTGAGAGAAGCAAGACAGGATAAAAGACATGCATTATTCCGTATTTAACATTTGTGCATTTTTTTCTCTTTTTACATATTTTTAATAAAAGCTGGTGTTTTTTATATAAGTTCCCTCCTCCTGCTTTGGTGAAAAGTCTGAGTTTTTCCACGAGTTCCCACAAGGCTCACTGAATAGAAGAGGCAAGGAGAGCTAAATTTCCATGAGAATGGCTTCAGCCTCATTTCACTTGATAATTCTGTTTGTGAGGACTGTCTGAAATGGAGGAACATGTGAATATTCATTATTATTATTATTATTATTATTATTGTTGTTGTTGTTATTAGTAGTAGTAGTAATAGTATCATTATTATTATTATTATCAATTATTATTAAAAAGCTTTTGGAGCTATTATTCAGCACTCCTGAATTAGACAGCAAAGTCATCCTGCTGGTTTTGATTTGTAACAAATCTTCCTGCTGTGTCATTATTGCATTTTTGTTTTAAATCTCCTTTGATCGGGCATCTTTGTATGAACTCTGAGGTCTGCAGTTTGCACATTTCTGTTTATAGACCACTGCAGACAGCTTGCATAAAGATAAATTCATTTTTCCCAACATCCCACCTTAATAGCTTGAGAGAAATAGCAAAGCTGAAAAGATATATTGGTTTAATAAGCGACCATTATAAAGTTTATACAGTGGGTACTTTTGTTACTACATTTGTTTGCAGTAGTTTATCAAACTGTCTTTTAGGAGCAGCTCTGAAATAGCTTTTTAAGATCCAAACAGAATCCTGTATTCTGTCCTCCAGTGCTCTCAAGCACACTACTGTGTCTCTTTTTGGTCTGGGTCATTTCACATAGACATAAGCAACCATGCATGTAATATCTGGTACTGTCTGAATGCCATTCCCCTGGCTCCCTTTTCTGACAAACACGACTTTTTCCAAACATCTGCTAAGTTGTATGTAATCAAGTGAGAGTGGAAAGCAGCCTCATAGGTCTTTTGTGTAAGCATCCGTTTGAGCAAGTAACCTTAAAATGAAAGCAGTAGTATTTATTATGGTAGCGGCAATGGAAGGACACAGGTGACGAGTTTTCACCAGATTTAAGAACAGCCACGGCTCCAGGCTTCCCTTCCTCTGAACTGTATGAGCTACGTGATTATTTACCCATCAGAAGGCAGTTGGTCGAGGTGAAGTTTGCTTTGCAATTCCTAATTAAATGGATTGTATATCAAAGAGGCAGGTGTATATCCAAGACATGAATATCACACCAGGGTCTGACAGCTCTCAACATCAAATGCATTTCATTTAACAACTCATGAGCAAAGGTAGCAAAACGGCACTCAAGAGCTGGAAGATGAGGCAGTCGGAGTACAGAGTTATAGATCATTGAGTCTGTGTAGTTCAAACAGTCTTCTCTCAGACACAACAGTCATAAAGGTGAACACTGAAAACTTTATGCCCAGGTTTAACAAGGAAGATTCAAAACACGAGGCATAAAGCTTGCTGAAACATCCCTGCTTCTACTTCTGCAAGTGCGTTTTCCTTTAATTTTAGTTAGCAGTGACTCAGGTGACGCAGTGACAGCTTGTGTCGGCTAGTTTGACTAGTCCAAAATCCAAATACACAATACCTGAGGCAGCAACATGAAAAAATCTCAGTAGGTTTGGAAGTGTAATTTTAGAGCATCACAGGCTTCTCAGCAGATGAAACATTTGCAGAGGTTGTGAGAGATCAGCAGGGTGCTGGAGTGCATTAATGGCACCGTTTCAAAGTGTGAAGACAGTTTGGATGCTTTAGAAACTGCAGATGTTCCAAATTGAAAAGTTTCATAGAGAGATAATGTTTCCTGGCAGCAGGTTGGTATAACATCACTTTCAAGATGCATTAGAGGCAGGAGGAAAACTGATATTGCAGGGACTCAAACTCAAGGCCGTTGCTTTCCTGAACACTTGTCTCTTCTACAATACAGATGGTGCCTCTTGTGAGTTTGCAGCATTTGATATGTAATTCTTCTGAACATGGGAATTCATTTTCAGTTCCTGAACATGTGCACTAACAACACGTGAAATTACAATAAAATAAGAGAATAACAGAAGTTCCCACTGGGTGTTTTAAAATAAAAGATATTTTACGTAATAAACTTCAGGGCTTACTAAACAAAAGGACAAAAGATGGCGGATCAATTATTACATTATTTTGCACGTTTAACTGTGTTTGTAACATTTTATAAGTCAATATTGCTTCCAAAGGATGATTTTTGTCAGGGTGCTGGGTTGTTGACCAATCATTTGGACTGTCTTCTGTCATTTAGATTTCCTTTTGGAGTTTTGGGGAAATGTTTAAGTGTTAAGTTTAGTTAATTTTATGATCTGTGTTTTCTTGTCGATTTCCCGTGTTAGTCTGTCCTGTGTATGTCTCTTAAGTTATACAATGTCTCCTTCATGTCTCACCTCCCTTTCCCATTTACATATTCCCCTCGTGTTATCACTCCGCAGGGCTCTAGACTAACTTTTTGCCATGGGCGTACCGGTACGCCTAACTTTAAAAAGTTAGGCGTACCGGCACAAAAGTTAGGCGCACACTAATTTTATAATAATTTATATAATATAATGTGTTTTTCTGGATACACTGTGCTTTTTCAGCTTTCAAAGATTGATGACACCGTGTCAGAGCACTGGCTATGAATTTCAGAAGGATCAGGCCTTAACTTAACAGAAAAGTTAGCAATAGTTCTTTTCCTATTACAGCTACATCCACTTCTGTCGTGCCTAGGCTGCTCACTAGGGCTGGGTATCATCACTGATTTCTATAATCCATTCGATTCCGGTTTTCAAAGTCCCGATTCGATTCAACTTAGCCTCAGACAGTCAGAAATATTATAATTCTGATCATTTATCAGTACTGACTTCATCAGAATTGTGAACATCACAGCAGATGCCTTTGTGTGAAAGTAACTGAGAATAAAACAGAAAAACATGAAGGAGATTTTCCTGGTCTGGCTTTTTATAGCAGATAACCTTAAAAATATTCTACAATGTTCTGCATATAAAGTTTAAATTTCTTCAGTATTGAACAACAGAAAAAATAGGCTTTCTTGTCCGAGGTCATTTAAGTGAAAAAAAGAAAAAGAAAAGAAAAAGACAGCAGCCGACAGCGCTGTAAACAACGGTAGACTGGTGGGTAATAAGCGAATGAATAATACAGAAAACAGAGATTGGAGACGGGAAACTGTTCTTGAAGTACAGAGAGAGATAGAGAGAGAGCTAGCTGTGCATGGAGTGTGATTTTAATAGTCGTGGAAGCAAAACAGCAAAATTCATGACGACATTGATCAAATGTGAAGCGCAGGTTGCTGCTTCTTTTGCTGCTGGCTCGGTGAATTTTGGTTGGAGAGAGACAAAACCTGCAGCTCAGAATCAGCGCAAAAAGACGTAAACACAGCGCGGACCGGACGCATCAGAATCGCTAAGCTCCGACAGCGTGTCCGTCTACGGGCCGTTGGGTGAGAAAGCCGAGAAAGATAAAGTTGATTCTGATGCGTCGGTCCGTTCTGTGTTTACGTCTTTGTGTGGAATCTGTGTACCTGCTCTCATTTGCTGTTTGGTTGTTGTTGAAATGGTTTTGTGAGCTTTAATCTGAGAATCTGCCGTTTCTGGCAAAACACAGTTATATTTAAAAGTCGATTCAGGATTTAATGAATTGATATCGCTTTATTCAAGCTACTCACCTCCCACTTCCACCTGCACTTTCAACTGGACCACGGCCAATCAGAGAGGTCCCGCCCCTTACTATCTCTGATTGGTTTAGTCCACGATAGGGGCAAAATGTGTGTCTGTTGTTGACCACAGGGAAGGTTGCAGATTTTTTTTTTTTTTTTTTGCTACCCGAACAGTTGGTCGCACAGGTGCAACCAAATATTTTTTTTTAGTCGCACCACTGAAAAATTTGGTCGCATTTGCGACCAAATTGGTCGCACTCTAGAGCCCTGCTCCGTGTCTTCTGTCCGTGCTTGCATGTATGTTGTCCCCAGCACGTCATGTCTCTCTCTCTTTCTCCATGTCCCTCGCTCCCCCTCTCACTGTGTATCATCTCCCTTAACTGTTTCTGCGTTTCCACTCTTTGTGACTAGTTTAGTCTAGTTTCCCTGAGCATTCTTTCCTCCTGGCTCCTGTGTCAAATTGAGTGTATTAGTCTGCATCTTAGTGTTTCCTGTTTTACTTTGACAGTGTCGGTCCTGTGTTCAGTGTGTTTAATTTTGCTTCCTCTGTGTCGTTAGGTCTATTCATCCCAGCAGTGTTCCCATGTGTTTCCTCTCTCCCTAATGACCCTCACGTGCTTATATTGGCTGTATCCCAATTCAGGGTCTGCAGCCTTCAAGTACGCAGTCTCAATGATCCTCAAGGGCCGCGTACTTAAAGACCGCTAAGGCCGGAAGTGCGAGGCTTGTGAAATGGGACGGTCTAGCCTCCGTTGCGCTGCCCAGGTTGCCTAGCAACCATGATACTAACAGCTAGAAACGTTTCATACAGCTTTGTTTGACAGAAATGAAGGAGAAAATCTTCTGTTCATTTGTTTGTTTGTTTCTACATGAGCTTTGATCATTCTCTGCAAGATTAAGCTCAGCTATTGAACGGCGTATATTTTAAAGTAAAGGCTGTAAAACCAAGTTAGTACAAACGTCACTATTGTCACATAACTTTGCCGACATGTGGCCAACAGTAATATTTTAATGTTCTTCATTAGTAAACATTTGCACATAAATAAGTGACATAATATTCAGTACTTACTTAAAGTTTACTCTTCGGGCGCCCCTCATCCGCCGTTTTTTTCGGCAAAATTATCCTCACCCACCGCCACGCTATGCATTCTGGGATATGTTGGGCCACGAAGTCTACACCGCCACGTCCTTAAAATTCAGGGAAATGAAGGACGCATTTGAGGGACGCATTTTGAGCAGCCTTTGAATTGGAACAGCCTTCGTCGTGTCGCTGTGACGTAAAATGCCTTAAAATGCAGCCTTTAAGGCTGCAGACCCTGAATTGGGATACAGCCAGTGTGTCTGTTTTCTTTTGTCCTTTGTCGGGTTGTCTGTGTTCCTCGCATCATGTTCCAGTTTCCTCGTCCAGGTTTCCCTGTGTTTTGGTGTCTTAGCTTTGCTTTAGTTTGCCCAGTTTAGTCAAGTCTCAGTTTCACCTTTT
Source organism: Perissodus microlepis (assembly GCF_051167445.1). Lineage (NCBI taxonomy): Eukaryota > Metazoa > Chordata > Actinopteri > Cichliformes > Cichlidae > Perissodus > Perissodus microlepis. The sequence continues at coordinate 8,967,455 of NC_140471.1, forward strand.
GCCTTTTATTTAACATTCCAGCCTTCCCTTTCTAACATTGAACTTGTGGGTTCCCTTCAGATACCTTGGTTTTCCCCCTTTCCAGCTAAAACAGCAAATGAGAGGAGGTAAACGGATTCGTACACAGACACGCCATCGCGTGCTGGAAGCCGACATATCACAGATTCTGAAGCAGCAGGTTTCGTCACTCTGACCAAAATTCACTGAACCAGCAGCCAAAGAAGATGAAAACTACGCTTCACATTTGATAAACTTACTTTGGCAATTTTGCTTCCACCACAATGAAATCACACTTCCTGTACAGCTCTTTCTCTCTCGCTGTGAGAGAACAGTTTCCTAACAAAAATCTCTGTTTTCTTTATTATTTGCTTGCTTATTACACACCAGTCTACCGTTGTGTACAGCGATGTCAGTGGCTGTTTTTGTTTGTTTGTTTGTTTGTTTTTCATCTCTCACCTTTTGACCTCCAAGCCAGCGTTTTAAATACAGGTTTGACAGGTTTGTGAGTGCACACTTTATCCAAAACCTAAAACCACTAACCTTCCGAACCTACTGATCGGAAGGTTAGTGGTTTGATCCCTGACTCCTTCAGTCTACATGTCGAGAGTGTGAATGTAGTTAGGAAGCACTCAGTTTAGAGAAAGTGTGTGATTGGGTGAATGTGGCATGTTGTATAGAGCAGCGGTCCCCGGGCCACGGACCGGTATCGGTCCGCGAGAGTGAGACTCGGGTGTGAAATGTATGGTTTTTAGCGTTATTTTGTTATCGTTTTTTTTCGTTAACTCGGTTTTCCTGGGTCTTTTCACGTGTGTTATGAATAAATCTTCTTTTATTCGGTACCGTTACTAGTTTTATTTTGTTGTATTTATCTGCGACACCTTATAGGCTGGTCCGTGAAAATATTGTCGGGCACAAACCGGTCCGTGCCGCAAAAAAGGTTGGGGACCGCTGGTATAGAGCACTTTGAGTAATCTGGGAGAGTAGAAAAGCGCTGTATAAGAATCAGTCTGAACACAGTTTCATCATGTTTCTTTTGCACTATTATGTTCCAGCACATGTTGTTATTACATGGTTTGATTACGGTACACATTAGGGTGACATCTGGGGCCAGAGCTGAAACTGTTCTGGGCCAGCACAGGGCCAGCAGTGTGTCTGCAACTGGCCGGTGGGTCATGACATGGAGGATTTGCTGTAACTGATGAAACCATGAATTCAGCTCTATGCCAGAAAATCTTGGGTTATGCAGCATGACCATAATCTGAAACACACCAGCAAGTCCACCTTTGACTGGATTTGTTTAAGTAAAAAAACTAAATGAAGGTTCTGCTTCTAAGTTGGCCAGTGCGTTTTGATCTGAGAGTGTGACTCTTGCCCTCTGAGACCTGGGATAGGCTAAAAGTTAAAAGTTAAATCTGTAGTAGCTGCAGGTACACATGAAGGCAGATATACTGAGCTTTGAGGATGGAGCTGTTATTCCGCTGTTATATAATGTTTGCACCATAATTTTTTCACTTTTTTTTAGCCCCACCAGCGGCATAATAACTCTGATGACAATGCTGTCTGTCGGCTGAGACACATCTGCACTCGGTGAACATAACTAAAACAAACTAAACTCACTAAAACCTAAATGACTATAATATCATGTCAAAATTATCAGTTGCTGAATCGTAAAGATACTGTTCAACACATTCATACCACCAGTGTTCAGTACAATCTTTAATTGCCTGCATGACTATGTTATGTGGAGGAAACTGCGTGCCTACCAAGTCTCATCTGATTCCATTTATAGAGAGGCTGCATGCAGCGACAACAAAGGACAGTGTTACAAATTCATCACTTCACTCCAGAGAAAAATTTCAGACAGAGTCAGAAGGGAAAGCTTTCAAAAATAGGCCACAGCCACTATGAACCATGTATGCAACATGATAACAGGAGGTGTGAATATATTAACAGGATCAGTGACTCTCATAAGAGTTCAATGTTGAGCTCCTCAAGACAAAGCAGACTGAATTATGCAGCTTTTTATCGGCTATTAACAAGGCTGGTTAAAAAAAAAAAAAAAAGAAGGTCCCAAACATTCCTGTGATGCTTGTTTTCCTCTGACAGAGATGCAATTATGACAAAAATGTTCCACTGAGCGGTGAAATAAACTCATTCCAAATGACAGCCACATTGACCTCCTGAGGTCCGGCTCTTACGATGCACAGGGACTCATCTGATTGGACAGGAGTGGAATTGGCAGAAATGCTCCCAGGAGCAACTTTGACATTAATACTGCATGTACATCACAGTGGGTCTTTAATTTACCTGACATGCGTTTCATGTCACACGTGCAAAGACTTGCATTATGGGTCACGTCAGAAGGAAAGACACAAAGTAGTTGTGTGCAGCACAATTGAAGTCAACTAAAAATCTCACCACAAACCACGTGAACAATAAATGAGCAGGTCACTGCATAAACCTTTCAAAGTGAGCCCAGTGTTCCCATTGGGGCCATCAAATCTGCACTTGATAAGCCATAATGAAAAGAATGAAAATACTGATCTAAGTATGAGCTTAGACACAACAACTGAAGGACAGATTTGTCTGTTGTCATATCAGTCAGCATGTACAGGGTTATATTAGGCTGCGTTCACACTGCAGGCGAAAGCGCATCAAATTCGATTTTTTTGACCCTATGCGACCCATATCCGATCATGGTCTGACAGTGTGAACGGCACAAATCCGATATTTTCAAATCCGATCTGGGTCACTTTCGTATTTGGTACTGAATCCGATACATATCCGATGTTTTAGAAAGCGACTGCTGTTTGAACGGTCATGTCGCATTAAATCCGTCTTTTACGTAACTGACACAAGACAGACGCCAATTATCAGCTCCGGAGAAGACATCGCGAACGCTTCCTGGCCTTCCAGTGTAGATGTCAGTGAAACTGTTGGGAAGACAACGTTGGAGAAACATGAACATTTTATTTGTACTGTATAATCTGCAGATTCTGACAGGAATCTGCAACTATCCTTTGAAGCACCGCTCCTCTCTAAAACAGCAATAAGGATAATTATTAGGTTATTTACATTATTATGTAAATAACAAAATAACTTAAAGCAAAAATTGGGAAACGTAAAGTCCGAAGTCTTTATATTAAGGGCCATCAGTCAAACAATATTGTTTGCTCTGGGTCTAAACAGAGCGCGTTGTGTGTGACAGCTTCTTTTGCGCATGCGGGCCGCTTTGAGCGTTCACACTAGAGCGCGTTTGCTGTCGCATTTTATTTGTAGTGTGAACGAGCAGACAAAAAAATCGGATTTGATCAAAAAATCGGAATTGAGCATTAAGACCTGCAGTGTGAACGTAGCCTTAGTGACATATGAGCACAGCTTGGAGTTCTGACCCCAAAAGCTCCATTTTCCATCTCATTATATGAAATAATCTTTATGGTCATGGTCTCAGAGTTAAATGCTATCTGAAAAACTCAAAGTGGACTGTCTCATGTCTTATCTTTAACGTGCCTCCCACATAGCTGCTCAACCTTAAAGTACTGACTGATGAAGTGATGCTTTTAACAGCTTCCCCCACCTCTGCAAACAATTTCTAAACTGATTCTTGGTCAGGGAGCTTTGTTCAACCCTTCAAGTCCTGATCAATCTTCTTTGTGAAGGCCACTGTGCCACCACCTTTGCTCTGTGAGGTCTGCAGAGAGTTACTGAAACCTAATTTCTTGAGTTCTGCCTGGCATTCAGTGTGATTTGTGGGACTTTATGTGAACAGGTGCATTGCATACACGTATCACAATCAAGCTCTAGATTTATCTCAAGAATAATTAAAGCAAACAGCATCACAGCAGATTAAATCTCTTGTCAAGTTGTGAATTTGCATAAACATTCAGTTTTTCATTATGGGGTTTTGGCTATTGAGTGTTTACAGAAGCAAGGCCATTGTTTCCCAGAGACAAAACGGTGAAGTGCCCACTCCGAGATGAGCTGCTGCCTCAAGTGGAGGAGTTCAAGTATCTCAGGGTCTTGTTCGTGAGCGAGGTAAGAGCAGAGCGGGAGACTGAAAGGCAAACTGGCGGACACTGCACTGCTCCGTTGTGGTAAATAGAAAGCTCAGCGTAAAAGGTGAAGCTGTCGATTTACTGGTCGATCTACGTTTGCTACACTCAGCTATGGTATTGAGCTGTGGGCAGTGACCGAAAGAATAAGATCTGAGGTTCTAGCAGCAGGACTGAGTTTCCTCTGGGGCTCACCCTCAGAGATGTGGTAGGAGCTCAGTCACAGCTGCTGCAGAGCCCCATGGCTTGGACCCCGATAAACAGTTGAAAAACAATAGGAAGACTGATGGATACCAACAGTTATTCGTTTAAATTAAGCCTGCAAGAAAATTAAACACGCAGACGATCTGAAGGAATTTATGATTTTGCAGGATTTTATGATCTATATCAGGTGAATTTAAAATGTAAAAATTGCCTTTATTTTGAGAAATGGCTCAGAGCATCTGTTTGCTGCTCAGTGTATCACATCTAAAGCACAAAGGACTCAATATTTAGATTAAAAATTGAACACTTTTAAATCAGTGTGAAGACTTTTCTATGTGGATGTAAATTAAAGGTCAATGAATGTAGTGACCAAAACTGACATAAAACAACTGCTGTGTATTATTACTGCAGGAAAAGCTTATAAGGCTTTAGAAAAGTCTAGAACTGCTAATGATAAAAGCATCCACTTAAGTCAAAAGGCTGTTTTTTTGCTTTTCTATTTGCATGATAACAATTAGCCCTTCCTTGCAAAGCATTTAGGTGTTTGGAACAGAGTTTAGAGATGATTTCAACAGTTTTCTGTTTGGAGGTTTTTCCACACCAGCTGTCAGAGACACAGAGGTCACAGAGCTGAGCAGCTGTCATTAAATGAAAAGATGGGAATGATGTCGCAGAATCCATTAACAAATTATTACAGAGAAAAATTGGGGGCTTTGCACTGATTATTAGTTGTATTTGCCAGTGAGAGTATTTCCAGAACACAATATAATGCCTCACGAGTGTTTTTAATTTAGGCTTCATTTCAGGATTATGTCCAAGTAACATTTCATGGCTAGGTGTAGATTTTAAGCTCACAAAGCAACGTCAACACAAGTGTAGTGTGACAGAATGGATGAGTGGTTATGCTTTCCCATCTCTGCCTGCACATTAGAGGAGACTTTAATGGTGCAACTGATGCAGAAGAAGTAAATGAATTAGGTTTAAACTCACAGGAAAATCAGATGGTCCATACTCAGCCGAGGGTAGTCAGAAAGCTGTTCCCGTGGTTCTTTTCTGCTGAAAACAGACTGCATCTCCAACAATAACAACACACACCTTCATGGGGGAATGACGGGATGTCATCGCTCCAGGCACAAATGCAGCCTGTTATTTATTATTCGTCATAGGCTTGTTTCCTGATCAGAAATGGTGCTGAATGGCTTTAAATATGATCCCATTAAGAACTCAGCAGAAACTTCCTCCAGCTTTAGCAGCCTGTCAAACTGACACTAACCTGCAAGCCTCTAACCTAATGTCAGTAACCTCTGAATAGAACAATGGAAATCTGGGAACTGCTGCTGAATGTGTTTTGGTGAATTGTTGCCCTCTACTGTTTGCTTTTAGATGTGCAACAGGAAAACTACCATTGCACCATTACCATTCAAATGTGTTGGATGTACTCATGAACGAAGGTGAATCATTTGTCTGTTACATCAAAGTTGCACATGCACTGCAACTTTTTGCCCAACATTATGAGTCTTAATACATTTGTAATACGTATGAATATAATTTAATGTATAAATCACAAGCCCTGGGGCAGGCTCCGGCCCCCGCCCACAACCCTGAAAGGAATAAGTGGCAGAAGATGAATCAATCAAGAGGTGGATGAATCCCTTGCTCTCTTCCACAGCAGGTCTTTTGTCCTGTTTCTCTCCCTTCACCCCCAATCAGTCAGTGCAGATGGCTGCCCCTCCCTAAACCTGGATCTGATGATTCCTTCCCATTATCGCCAAGTGCTCGCTCAAAGGGGATCATCTGATTGTCGAGGTTTTCTCTGTATTTATGTGGCGTCTTTCCCTTACACGATATTTGGCGCTGTTGTTTGGATGGATGGACAGACTGATGGACGGACAGACGGATGGATGGATGATGGCCACATACATAATAATCTTATACAATAATGTAGGGAGACAGATATGGAGGCTGAGAGAGTTTGGGCATGTGGATATGTTGGACAAAGGATGTTGAATGATGCTGATGTAGTGAAGGAGGACATGCAGTGGGTCCGACACAAGTAGATGCTATGAATAGGGTGGCAGGGCGGACCAGAAGAGGAAGACTATAGAACATCTTAACAGTTTTTAAAGCAACCATAACGTTGATTGATGCAGTTTTATTGGCTTTAGATATGTACAAAGTGAGCAGTTGTAATATGTCACAGCTTATTAAATGGATTATGATTCTCTCCATCATGACAGCACCATGATTATTGTTAAGTTACAGCTAGGTTGATTTAATGACTCAGTCATCAAACTGTCATACACTCTTAGTTCTCAAAGCTGCATAAAGCAAACTCTGATTATTAGCACATGCTTATAAATCTAAAAAAAAAAAAAAAAAAAAAAAAAAGATAAAATGGAAATCTTAAGAACAACATCATCACTTTAAACACTAGCTGCAACAGTTTAGAAACTCCATTCCCATCCCATTATAGAAAATAAGCTTCTCAGTTTGCTCAGAAAAAAAAATGTGGGGTGACCTTTGATGGCATCAGCAGAACTGAAATTTAGAGAAGAACAATAAAAAGCATTAAAAATCTCTTTAAAGTTATTTAACAGAGCATGAAATAGTGTCAGAGCAGAGCTGTTCAGGTTCAGGAAAGGCTTACCTTCCAGCGGTTGCCACACTCATTGCACAGAACAAATGTGGTCATTGGCTCATCAGCACTGCGTGTCTGCACCTAAAACACACACACAGACACACACACACACACACAAAGACACACACAGACACACACACAGCAGGTTTAACTGTAAACAAAACACCAAAGTGAAAGGAAGCGGTTTATACGACCTACAGTGAAGCTGAAACACTCCTTCCTCACTAGTACAGTGTATATCCCCCACTCTGTGACTGAAATACATCAATCTCATTATATTTATTTGAGCCACATACAACTCCTCAAATTATCAAATAGCATCGCTGAAGCTGATTTAAGCCCCAGCTCTAATACAGCCCCACAGCTTTCTTGTTTTTCTGTGACATTCAAAAGAGAAACAGTTACTCTACAGGCTTTTCAGAACATCACAAACAACAGCAGTAAATAGCCGACTCAGTGCGGTCACATCGTGTGAAACAGCAAAAAATTTCTCATTATTATGTGATAACTAAAAGCAAACAGCTGGAGAATTAACTGCCCTATTACAACACCACCTCTCCCTGTGAAAAAGGCACAAACATCACAGCCTGCTTCACTCTGGAAACACATCGGTTTCACACGCTCACTCGCCTTAATGCCACCATTAGAGCCCTATTAGTCCTGTTATCTGCTTTGTTCTGACACATGTGTGTACCTGGTTATAGGTGCAGTTTTTCTTCTTGCACTTGCCGCACTGCAGCAGGTCGGTGGTGGTGCCACCAGTTTTAGCCATCTGGTGTTCCCTGATGGCCTCCTGGGTGAGCACGTTCCTCAGCTGTTTCAGCTCGTCGCTGGCCATTTCCTTAATAAAGACGACATGATGTGTGATAACAAAAGAGGAAAGAAAAGGCAGGAATGTGCAAAGTGTTGCTCATTGCTGAGGAGAGGTGAACTTGCAGGGCTGTTGTACCTCAGCAGACATGGTGGCGATGCGGCGTAACTCGATGCTTCCTGCGAGCACATTTTTGCGAAGGCCTGGGTTCTTCGGGTCCTTCAAGTTGCTGATGCGGCTCCTCACTCGGTTCTTATACTTCATATCAGTGGCTTTTATCTCCTGGTAGATATGTGCGATCACGCTGTCAAGGGCAAACTAATTCCTCCGAGTAGCATGCTTGATAACAGCTATAATGTTGAAACAAAATGCTTTCCCTTTGGTTCAACACTGAAAGAACTACAGTTTAATTAATCATAGTGCATAGTGGAGAATTATCAACTCTGAAGGATATGATCTTCAATCTCTGCTGCCATGCCCTCACAGTTAGCTCCAAATTCCTTGTAATCATCTGTGAAGTTCAGAAATTACATTTCATGTAAGTCAGCAGGCAGTCTGCAGCAGGTCTTAATGTGAATATTAAAACTGCAGCAATGATAACGTGCAGCCTAAGCCTCACTATCTGTGCGCAGGGCAGCTGCCAGCATCTCAATGCACTTGTCTCTGATGGAGTCTCCAGTGGCCAGGTGAGAGGACAGCGGACCCCCAGGAGAACTGAAGCTGGGTGACATGGGGCTGGTCGGGGTAGTGGGAGTTTTGGGAGCCTCGGATTTACTCTTTCTGTAAAAAAAACAAAGATTTTTAGTGTCAAATTCATTAAATACGGATCAAAACGTTGTTAGTGCTGCACACCAGCCACACAAGTGCAGCTTTAACCTTTAGCAATAATTCATCCATCATGTAAAGAACCCATCCTGAAACGCTCTGACTCATCAGTCCTTGAAAAAATATTAAAGAATGATGAATGTCAACACTGATAAAGAGGCTATTTGGAGTTGCTTGTTGCCACCCACTGAGTCCTCCCACGAACTGGCAGCTTGTCAAACAGGAGTGCAAAATAATAAGCATACAGTGCTGTGCAAAAGTCTTGAGCCACTACTCTACTCAACTTTTTTTTGTTTGTTAAGCTACTCAACACTGACCAATGAATCATTCAAGCATTTAAAAATGCACCTAACTCAAGAGATGAACCATTGTTGTGGACCAATTTTAGACTATATCAGATTTTGATCCACTGTGCGATACCATACCTACGGCTTCATTTTCCAGCATGACAATGACCCCAAGCACAATGTCGAAACATATGTAGATAGAAAAACACACAAGGCCTCCCCAGAGCCCGAGCCTCAACATTACTAAAGCAGTGTGGGATCATCTTAGCAGAAAACAGAACAAAAAGGCACTTAACATCCAAAAAAGAGCTTTCAATGTCCTTCAAGAAGCCTGAAGAACAACTCTGAAGACTAGTTAAAGAAGTGAGAAGAATGCTGCATCAGAGAGTTCCTGCTGTGTTCAAGAATAAAGGTGATCAGACCAAATATTTACTTTCAAGCTAGCTAGAATCATATAGAATCATATATTCTTTATATGCTGTAGTTCTATGAATGTTTGAATTTTCCATTTTCCTACCAATATAAATAATTGAGGGGTGGCACAAGACTTTTGCACAGTACTGTAAATCTACAGTGAATAGCCATCCTTACCTTATTTTGCACCCAGCAAGATCGAAGATAAAATCATGCTAAGAACCTGAGAAACATAATTAAATACCTTTCGATGCTGTCAGTAGAGGGCTTCCTCTGTAGAGGTCCAAGCTGAGGAGCCTTCGAGCCCTGAGACTCTCTCCTGTAATTCAAACTCAAGGTCATTTATGTTTTTCACGTGCAGAAGTACACAAAACTTTAACACACGAGAGTTGATAGTTTGGTGAACTTGTATTTAATCAGCACCGGTCGCTGTTATTTACCTTTCTCCTGTTAGCTTCTTTGCTGCTGGCGAGCTGCTCGTCTTTGAGTCAGTCGATTCCCGTCTAAGCAGTGAAACACTTTCAGTCAGTCTGGGTTTAATCATTTGGATTTCACATTTAAGTACTGGTGAGATTTAAACTGGTGCACAGAACTGATACCTGTCAGCTGAATGACGTTTCACAGGTTGGCCAGGCTTTGACTCACAGGAGTCCTTTCTGCAACAAAGGATTAGCATCACTAGCATCACATTTCATATAAGATGAGTGCACACACACACACACACACGTTTATGCTGTATTCTCAAACGTATTTCCTGGCTCTTGCACACCTGTGTTTGTCTTTTTTGGCCTCCAGGGTGGGTTTTTTGGGAGGGGGGGATTTAGAGTCTGATGAATCTTTCCTGACAAGAGGAAGAGTTTGTGTGTGATTTTTTTTTTTTAACCAAACCCGTCTGTGAACAATAAAACGAGAATGCATCCATCTCCCTTTGCTCTAAAATTCAACAGTCTTCACACAGGGAATGAACAGATATTTTCATGCAGATGACTTGCAAACCTTTCTCGTTTGGTTTCATCTGAATGTTTTCTAGACATTTTGGTATCCACTGAGTCTTTCCTGCAAAAAGAACACAACTTTGGTACTACACTGAACACCAGTGTTTTATGTAAAACCAAAGAAACAGATTTCTTAAGGCCACTGATCATCCAGAGACTGCAGCCAACTTGTTTTTTTTTTTTTACATGAATGAGAAAAAGAACCATTCCCAGATCCCAGACCTGTCTTTCTTCACATGATCTGACGTCTTTTTCTGTGGAGGAAGCAGCTTAGAGTCTGACTCCTTCCTGCTTTAGCAAATAAAAAACAGATTCAAATTCTGAGTCCGAATAAAATTGTTTTTTTTTTTCCAAAAAATATTTTCCCGTCTGTAACTCGTCTGAATCAGACCTGTCTCTCTCCTTCATTCCATCTAGAGAGGGCCGCTTCGTAGGAGGAGGAGGGTGAAGGTGAAGAGGAAGCGGAGGAAGAGGAGCGTTGGGGTCAGGAGGCTCTTTTCTAAATGAAAAGACACCTCTGAGCTCAGATGAATCACTTCATAAACAGAGTGAATAATGACAGAAAATCATTACGGCACTGCAAAGAAAGTAGGCATGCAGAGCCTGACCTTAAGGGAGGAGGAGGATGTAGGTGAAGAGGAAGAGGAGCAATCGGAGCGTTTGGATCCAATGGAACTTTCCTGAAAATCAGCACTTGTTTGAGATTTTTTAAAACTCTGTCATTGTTTTCTGTCTAACGTCACTCAAGAACTTCAGAAACATGCACCAAACCACATCTGACCTCTCCTTCTTTACTTCCACGGGAGGTCGTTTAGTCGGTGGAGAAGGAGGTCGGGGAGCGTGAGGGCGAGGAGGTCGGGAGGAAGAGTCTTTGCCATCCTTCCTGGACATATGTCACAACAGCAGAGGTCAAAAGGCCACCTGACGATGCGGTATGCTGTTCAAGCCCACAAAAACACACCTGAGTGACTCTTGTCAGCATGCACCATGCACAGCAATGGAATCCTGTTAGGCCACGTGGAACACACTGATGCATGTTAAGTCATTAGCAGCAACCGCGCGCTCTGCAGCTCAGGCAGCACGAGAGTCCAAACCTGTCTTTCAGAAAATCCATGGCGGGGCGTTTGATGGGAGGAGGCCGAGCGGGTCGAGGAGGAGAGGGGAAACGGGTGGGATAGAGCACACTGCTGTCCAGCACACCTCTCCTGAAATATACAACAGAGTCTGAAGCTCTGCTGGATCTTACTGGGAAGTGTCGTGCGTTTTTCTGAGCCTCTACGTTCTCACCTTTCAAACAAGGGCTTGTGGGGGTCAGTGGGTCTCTCTCTCTGAGGCTCGCTCAGAGGTCTCTCCCTCTGAGGTGTGCTGGTGAGCCTCTCGTGGTTGTTTTCTTCTCTCTGTTTGTCCTTCCTCATCTCATCTGCAGAGCTGCACTTCTTGAGCTCCGTGGGGTTTTTCTCTTTCTTGAGCTCTTCCACGTGCCTCGTCTTTTTTGGTTCCTCTAATGGTCTCCCTCTTCTCGGCTCCGACTTGTGCTTCTCACCCCGTGGGTCTTGCGCAGGCTTCGGCTTCTTGTTATCAACCTCCACTTTGGGATTTTCTGGGGGTGCTTGTTTCTCTTTCCTGATTTCCTGCAGATGTTTTGCATTTCCAAGATGCTCCAGGTGCTTTTCTTCCACGAGGTCGTCAGCATGTCTCTTTTTGATTTCATGGCCATCATTGTGTTTGTCTTTCCTGATTGCATTAGCGTGTTTTTTGTCATGATCGGAGTCTTGTTTTAGTTTGACTTCCTGCTCGCCGTGACTAAGAGAGAAAAAAGAGAAGCACTGTTTTTACCTCTATGCAAGAATTACCACAGTGAGTGTTAGAGGTGGAAGTGGGTTGAAAAAATGGCAAATATATTAACACGAACATGATTTAAATCACTGACAAGCACTGAAGAAGTCAGTGCTTTCATGCAGTTAAACAGTGAAGGACACTTCATAGCGTCTCAGCTTTTACCCTACATATGCACTTGTAAACAGTGCTGCTTTGCAGAACAGAATAACATCACTGTGCTGACTTCTATATTCTATAATCTATCCCATGCATCGGGTGAGCAGGTGGGGTCTCACGGTCAGGCTTGTGCCTATTCCAGCCGTCACACGGTGAAAGGCAAAGGGACAGGTCACTAGCCGACCACAGGACTAACACAAAGAGACAAACAACCATTCACACCTATGAGTAAATCACTAAAATTGGGGAAATCACTGTGGGAGGAAATGAGAGAGAACCCACCCAAACACAGTGAGAACATGCAAACTCCACACAGTTAGGTCGGACCACACAGTGGAGTCGAACCCAGGACCTTCTTGCTGTGTGGCAATAGTGCTAACCACCGGACCATCATCCTGCCCGATGTCAAAAAAAAAAAACTAACTAAAGAGAAACAAAGAAGGAAATATTTTTAGTTTTAGTCAGTTGGGTCACATCCCAGCAAACATGATTGACACCCCAGCGTCATCTCCCTTCTCAAAATTAATCATGACACCAAAAACTGAACAGCAAGCAGGTGGATGTTGATGTTGTTCACAAGTACAATACAGGTCCGACCATCTCTTACAAAGTAAAACATATATAGATCCGATTAATACATCTGTCTTTGTTTTCTCTTTAACAACAACTCATTTGGTTAGTACGTGATTGTGACGTCTTCTCCACACAGACAATATTACCAAAACCTGTTTTTAAAGAAAATTTGATGCTTTTTACATGGTTTACATGTTAGGTCCTAAGCAGCATCAGGAGCCCGGAACTTGTTAAGCATGAAGTCAATTAGCTCAACAGAAACATAAAGGGTAAAACCTTGAGTCTTAGTCACTCCTGAACTGAGATTCTTCAGTCTAATAAGGACGTCTGAGCAACGCTGAAGCTTTACCTAACACAGACGTCAGACACAGACATTACTTATGGGCTCAAAATGTGGTCATAAATATTTTGTACTTGTAAAAAAGATTTGTATGTGTAAAAAAGATTTGTGTGTGTGTAAAAAAGATTTGTGTGTGCGTAAAAAAGATTTGTGTGTGTGTAAAAAAAATTTGTGTGTGCGTAAAAAAGATTTGTGTGTGCGTAAAAAAGATTTGTGTGTGGACTTAGAAAAAAAACCCTGCAAGTTACAAGTACGAATTTTGACCCTATTTTTCTTCCTTTCATCTGATTGGTCAATGTCATGTCAATCACAAATGTAACAATCCAATCAGAGAACAGATGGGTTTGGCTGTCGGAGGGGCGCTTTTTTGAACTGCAGGTCCTTGAAGGGTGATACAGTTTGAAGCTGGAGGATCTCTATATAAATATCCGATAGCAGCTAGGTCCCCTAACTTTCAGTAGCTGTTGAAAGGAAAAAGTTGTGGTATATCAGTGGTTAGAAATACCATTATTACTTTAGGATTAATTTAACACAAAGTCAGGGCTGACCCAGGACCATTGCTGTGAGTCACAGTGCGCAGCATAAAAGTCCTTTCACATCAGACGCAGGATGTGCTGCTAATGCTAACTGCTAACTAAAAGCAAAGGATCCAGAATTTGTTGCGCTGGCTGCTGGGCTCTGTGGGTTTTTGCAGCAGCTCTACCTGTACTAGATGCACCTGCTCCTTGTCTTTTCTATCTCTGACTTTATGTCCTCTACAAGAGTTTCTGTTTTTTTTGCTGGTTCTTCAAATGTTCAATAAAAACATGTATGCTAATTCATAACGAAGAAAGCTTTGTAATGAAGACTGTCATTTCCAAAACACTGCCCGCCCCCACCCCGCGGTCCGCAGCGCTGTTGAAAAGGCTGTGGAAGTCCCTATATTAAACACGTAGACCTGTGACATAAAAATCACCAAACTCGGACGACCACAGACTGTTTTCCTTCGTGGTGATGAAGGAAAACGCTGGGTTGGCATGTAAAAGGGCATTTATTCCCTTCAAAGACCTGCAGTTCAAAAAAAGCGCCCCTCCGACAGCCAAACCCATCTGTTCTCTGATTGGATTGTTACATTTGTGATTGACATGACATTGACCAATCAGATGAAAGGAAGAAAAATAGGTCAAAATTCGTACTTGTAACTTGCAGGGGTTTTTTTTCTAAGTCCACACACAAATCTTTTTTACGCACACACAAATCTTTTTTTACACATACAAATCTTTTTTACGCACACACAAATTCTTTTTATACATACAAATCTTTTTTACACATACAAATCTTTTTTACACACACAAATCTTTTTTACGCACACACAAATCTTTTTTACACATACAAATCTTTTTTACGCACACACAAATCTTTTTATACATACAAATCTTTTTTACACATACAAATCTTTTTTACGCACACACAAATTCTTTTTATACATACAAATCTTTTTTACACATACAAATCTTTTTTACACACACAAATCTTTTTTACGCACACACAAATCTTTTTTACACATACAAATCTTTTTTACGCACACACAAATCTTTTTTACACATACAAATCTTTTTTACAAGTACAAAATATTTATGACCACATTTTGAGCCCATAATTACTGATCATTATTAACATCAAGCGAGGCTTTCAGGGACACGTTTACTTAGACACAGGATGTCTGCATAACTGTGAGTCACCTGCCCTCACAAAGAGCAAGGTTTGTATTATTATACCTGTTCAGAACTTCCTAAATTTGGACTCTAACAAATATCCACTGGCAGCAGCTGCTTTTGGCTGATTTCCCTTGTTTAATTTAGCACAACTTTTTTACACCAGATATCCTTCCTGACACAACCCTGCCATCTATCCAGGCTTTTAGACTGGTACAATGAGCACGCTAGCCTGTGTTTGCCTGAGACTGGGTCTCAAAACAGGGATCCTTCACACGTAACCACTACACCATGGACCCACCATATTGTGATATTTAAAAACACTGACGATAACCCAGGATTAAAACATCTTCAGTGAAAGTGAAACAAGCAAAACCAAACAAGAACCTACCTGACACTAAACTGAATTACGAACTAGAAAAAAAACAATGAGTCTGACATGTAGCCCTTAAGACATCATCATCATCCACTGATTTGTGGTCTCCCATCTACGGTGGCCCTGAGAGGTCAAACCCACCGCAACTTAAGAAAACACCAGCTAACAGAAAAATGCTGGAAAAGCAGACAAAACACAGCAGAATTGGGGAAAAAATCCACAACTGAAGTGTTTCTGGGGGCACAATAACATCATGGACCAGCTGCAGAAGTAGAAACCAAAACGTGTGAAGGATCGCAGTGAGACACGCTTAAAGAAGTAGAGGATTCATCGCTGTTGTGAGGGAGAAAAAGACGCAGGTAATGTGTGTTTTAATCACATTATTCATGTAATACTTTAGATACATATTTGCTGTTGTGTTTTGTGTGCTTTCGCAGCATTTTTTTATTAGCTGTTGTTTTCTTAATTTGTTCGTTGGAACTCTCAGGAGCACCATACCCATCTTTCTTTCTTGTTGGTGAGTCTGCACGCTAATATGGTATCAATCTGTCAGTCACAATGCAAAATAACCTGATTCAGTCGTGTCTATTCACAACAACTGACACCCCAGTGCATTTTATATGGTAAGGTAAAGAACCTACAATAATGCATGGAAAATCCCAACAATCAAATCATCTCCTATGAGTAAGCACTTGCCAACAGTGGGAAGGAAAAAGTAAGAGGGACCTGCTGGGGGTGATGGGAGAGAGAGACAGTCCAAAAAAAGAGAAAGGCAGAGTCCAATTCATGAGATTTTAACTTGTTACTGAGAACATAAAATAATTTGGAAAATATATCCTGGGGTAATAAATCGTCCCACAGACTTCTGGAGTCGCCCCCTGCTGGCTGTTAGGAAGAATGACGGTGATAGAAAAATTATTAAAGTTATGTAACACGCTTTGCAGTAAGCTGAAGAGTCTATCTCTCAATGTCTCTCTCCATCTGTGCTCTTCTCAGGCTTTGTTGTGGCTACTCTGCTATCTGTTATCCAAAGAAGACAGAACCATGTTCAGTACAAGGACGCCAAGTAACTGTTAACAATAAAAAAAGTGGATAACATTGGAAAAAGTGTATAAATGAAACTCTGCCCTGCTTTTGCTTCCTTGCAAGTAAAATGAACATGTTGGAGCTCACTACTCCGTGTGTTTCACTTCTTAAGAGAACTGTTCTATCAGAAGGTTTAACACACTTTCAAACGGGCTTTTATCTGCAGTTTATCATTCAGGGGTTAAAAGAAGTCTGCCTATTTAAAGTTATGATGCTACCTAAAGGATAAAATGTGACATTACAGTGGCTCACAAGTCTGTTCTGTCCTTAATGTCATTAAACACCCCAAACTGTTTGCAGCAAATAGCTGCCCCTCACTGAGCCTGGTTCTGCTGGAGGTTTCTTCCTGTTAAAAGGGAGTTTTTCTTTCCCACAATTGCCAAGTGCTTGTCAAAGGGGTCATCTGACTGTTGTCTTATTGTAGGGTTTTGAGGCAGCTCCAGTTGTGATTCAGCACTATGCAAATACAACTGAACTGAATTAAATCGTCTGAATGTAGCTCAGCCAGGCAGTAGATTACCTTGAAATTTTATTTGAACTTTAAACATTTCAATGCCTTTTTTTACAAAGCTGTTGTCACTTTTAGCAGAGAGTTATTTTTCAAGGTGTTTTTATGAATGCGAAGAAAATACTTTTGTTCCAGTGCACTGTAAAGCCACACACACACATCATTACGGACCTGACAGCAGGCAGGCACAGCAGGTATGCGGACATTAACCAGAACTTCACTTCATAATGTGTGTGTGCTCTTTGTATTAAATGTCACGTTAAGTGTACCTGTGTAGTTTCTGTGTAACCGCTGTGAAACCACTGACCTGCTCTGCGTCTCCGAGGGAGAGCTGTTTGGAGAAGCTGCCATTTTGCTGGAGTTCAAACCATTCTTGGTCTCAGACGATTTCTCGGGATGAGAGCGGCCAGAGTCTGCATGAGTGCGTGTTTTGGAGGAGAAATCATATCAGCAAATCAGACTCCGTGCTGATGTATTGACTGCACAAGCAACCATTTCACCGCTGTGAAAACACTGTAGTATGCATGTAAATCAGTGTGTGTACCCAGAAGTCTTTTCCAGTCTTTAATGAGGACTTTTGCCAAAGCAATCACTTCTTCATCTGTGCAGTGCTTCCTGATACCATTAACAGACATTCCAATTCTCGTTTCCTGAAGCCAACATAGACACACGGGTTAATTATTTTCTTTTTTCCACATTTCCCCAGGATGATCAGCAAAATTAAAATTTAACCCACCTGTAGAAGTTTGAGAGTCATATTGACGCCTTTCAGCTCCTTCAGCAGGTCAATGGCGCCCTCCTGTATTCACCAAACAGTGACATCGTTACTTGCAACCCCTTAACTCTTTAAAGGGTTCATTTAGAAATGCGTAATAACAGTGTAAAGCACAGATCTGGCAACAAGAATGCGTTAACCTTTCAAAAAAAGAAAGCGCAATGTGATTAGCAAACAAGAACAGTTTCACTTCTTTATTATTATTTTTCAATAGCACTCGATGGGATTTTTACAACATTAGATCCACTGTTTTGCACGGCTGTTTACTCCGATTACAGCTGGTGGCATTATCTTGTGCAGCCCCCTAACTGTGCAGGAGCGACGCGAACAATGTCGTGTTTGCAGATTCAGTCACAACACGAGCACGGCCTTACGCCCACAGGCCGCGGTGTTTACTTTCTGTTCTGCGAACTTCCATGTCAGTTAAACTCGCTAAGCATTTTCAGAAAGAGAGAGAGAAAAAAGCTTTTGACAAACACAAAAGAGCTGGGCTACACAGCAGAGCTGCACACTGGCACTGAAACGGTCCTGCAAGAGAAATACATGCAAACCCACGAACACCTGTTGATCGTTTGTTACGGTCAAGCTCGCGCTTCACTTCTGCACACTTTCCAAACACACCGAGTCAGCAGGAATCAAACTCGTGTTTAACAGAAAAGAAGAGGAGCCCATTTTAATTTATGGAAAAGTCTATTGCAGGCCTTCTGCGCAGCGCGAGGTGGCGGGACAACGCGCCACCTGTGGGTGTCAAAATAGAGTCTCACCGTGTTATTTCTAGACACCATCTTGTCCAGTTTTTTTGCAATCCGGATGAGATCTTCCTCTCGAGTCATCGCTGCATTTAGTCGTCTAAAGACCGATCGGTTGCGCCAAATGGATACTTATTTTAAAAAAGAAAAAAACTCCCGAGAAACAGAAAAGTTTGTATCTGCTACAGGTCGGACTTTACGCGCGACGCACTCCATTCAGCCGAGAGGCGTGTCCTGCGGAGGGGTCCCAGCTGACCTGCTCCACAAATGACAAACTAAATATAGACACAGTTGTAGACCCGTGGACAACAGGGATGACTGAAGTTTAGTGTGAGAGATTTTACTTCTTTTTTTTTTAATCAACTTTATTTTGTCTTATCATGCTTTGCTCTCCTGTGGCTCCTTAGATTTCTCTACACCCTGGACGGATTATATCACAAAATGATCTCTCTTTAAGATTTTCCAGCAAAAACGAGGTCACTGTGTAATGATTAATCTTTCCTACACTGGAGGCAGAACTCGGGCAGCTGCTGCTGTGCCAAAGAGCAGCCCGACACTAAGTCACCGTTTACCGCCTGTTTCTTTCTTTGTTTCTTTGTTAGTTACTTCATTTTTTTGTAACACGGAACAAGGGCACCTCGAACACTAAATCAGACAACAATTTCACTTTCTCTCACAAAATGGGGAAAAAACACGTCCTGAAAAGTATGTCTGTGTCACGGCCACCAGAGGGTGGTGTGATATAAGTCGACATGAGAATTAACTTTCGTTTTGCACTGAAAGCCACGAACCTTCGTGTTTGCTTCTGTTTGTCTTGCAGTGGACCTAACATTAAGACCTGACAGTTTTCTTCTTCTTCTTCTCGAGGAAGCGTGAAAGAAACAGAAAAGTTTCCAATTCGGTTCCAATTGAACCGAATAGTCAACCTTTACATTTATACATGTTTTATAAAAGTAACAGCCGATGTCTCACACTGCGTGCTCTCCTTTAAAGAAATAATGCTTATTCGATAAGTATTGACTTTCTATAGTTATATTGTGTTAAAAAAAAATAGTGAATAAGGCAAATCAATCTTATGAGAAAAATGAAGGTTTTCATCCTTTTTTTTCTTATGAGAAAACATTTGTGGACGTTAGCGGGGATGTCAAACTCATTTTACTCCTTTGACCTTTTCTTTGATCTTATTGCGCAGAACCAGAGAAAACTGTCTTTCTGCCAGTCTGAAGGTGTTTAACTACACATTTAAGGTCATTTAATATAAGAAAAATAAGTGCAAATTTATAATAATAAGAAGAAGAAGCAGAAGAATACATTTTTTTAAAAGCACCTTTCAAGACACCCAGGGACACTTAACAATAGAATAAAATCATAGTAGAACAAAAAATGAAAAACAATTTTAAAAAACTTTCAACAGTGCATCTCGGTTTTTCTACACGATAAAGAAATGCTGCTGCGGTAACTGTAAGAAATCTGTCATCACAAAAATCTAAATGTGTAAAATTACATTTCATTATGTTAGATTCGATAGCAGTGAAAAAAATGTTTCCAAAATTTATGCCCTCCTTCACATTTTCCAAAGCTGTCCGGAGGGATATTTTATGTCTCTGCCCGGCCGATTCTGGGACCCTGGCCTTATGTTTGACACCCCTGATTTAAAGGGTGAATGCCAAATACGTTTTCCAAGAACTCCACAGACACAATTAGTGAAATTATATTAGCACAATATTCATCTAAATTTATTTTGTTAAAGTCGAAGAAATTACTTGAGCGAGGGATTTCTTTATATCCTTGTGTTTGTATCTCCTGCTGTGACAGCTTGTGATAGCAATCACTATTTCTTTCAGAGGGAAATAGAATAGCCAGATACTCCCACAGTCCAACAGACAGTGAGACCAGATACAATTAAGATCCTAGAGATGTGTCCCCCCCCTCCACTGTGGGAAGCAAAGGCATGACACACAATATGCATGCATCAGTTAGTTTTAGAAGTTAGATTAAATATCAGAGGGATGAAGAAAGTCAGATAGTTTAGATCTCTCTGCCTCTCATCCAAAATATATTCATAGCCAGCAGTTTATAGGGACACAGTTTAGACATCAGTGCCGACTTAATTGTATATCATTACAGAACAGCAATGGTTGGAAAACTGAAACGCCTGCCTAAAGATAAAGTCTAACCATTCGGGGGTTGTTGGGGTTTTTATGTTTTCAAATATCAAGTATATGAAGTATAAAATATGAAGGGCCCATTAATCCAGAAGCAAAGTGTGACGGTCTTGTTTGTAGAGCAGGGATTTTAAGATAACTGTGTTAATGACCGCAGGTGAAAGTGCAGACTAAGAGCTCATTATCTCCTTACAGAGCTCTTACACAACAGGCTGAGAGTACAACCCACCCCTGCCTCCGTGCCTCAAGACAGCAATCTGTCTGGCAGGTAACGACCGAGGCGGCCAACTCGAGAAGTGGGACAGCTCACTGTGAGGTAACAGAGGAAGCAGGCCAAGAGGAAGAAGCAGTGATCAAGCAACATCCTTTAAATCCAAGCACTAAACGGTTCACTTTTGGGGTGGTGAAAAGGAAAGGTGGATGTGCTGACCCCTTTCTCAGATGGTTGACTTAAATGAACTTTCTGATCTCTTCATTCTTAGGAAAAGTCCAACGTTCTCCTTGTTCCTTTAGCCTTTTTCTTAAACCTTAAATTAGGCAAATGCGCTAAATATTACCTTCTTAACATCCGCCTGGTCTCCAGCAGCAAATTGAGCGCTAGAGTTAAGGTTAAGCCATGTTTCAGATCTTCTGTTGTTTGCTTTTCTGTGCACCTATGATAAATTTGTGAAAATGCAAAGTGAATTGACACAAGCAGGACCAAAAACAAGTGATGGCAGTGATGAGGAGGTGTTGATGGGAAATTAATGAATACCAGACGGGTTGAAAATAGGTTGAAACTGTTATAACAAGTATAATAAGTTATAATCATTTTAACCGTGGACAGCCCTTCTGCCTCCATAAACATGCATTAGAAGTATTGCAGCATGCTGCATACATTTTCTCTTCATCTGTAGCAAATAACATCGAGGTGTTCCAGTTTTGGATTTAAATCTTTATAAAACAGGCAAATTTTAAACTTCAACCAATAAACTTTAAACTCATCTATTTTAACCCTTACATACTGTTCAGTTCAAATCTGTAAAAATACCCTAAATTTATTTCTTTTTACCTGGAAATTTGATGTTTTTTTCTTAAATATACCCAAAATTTATAAACATGAAAACATTTTTTTAAATTAAAACCCTTGTTGTGCAGCTGTTACAGATGTTTATACACTTAAGCCATTCTAGGTCAAATTTTATCCCGTATCTATTCAGATGTATTTTAAATCCACCAGTGTGGGTCAAGGAAAAAATGATGATTTCAGAGAATTTGAAACTGTAAAACTGTACGTGTGATGTGTGTGTGTGCGTGTGTGTGTGTGCGTGTGTGTGTGTGTGTGCTTTTTTATGGGACAATAGTGATAGAGTTCAAGGAGAACCTTGTTACTGTCAAGGTAAATGTTTTTGTTCCCACCACATTAGCCCAGGTTCCCACAGACACAGGCACCTGCTGCTCTTTAAAGGATCATGGGGGAATATCCAAACAGCTTAACAGTAAAACAGCACAGGAGCGATGGTTTATGGCACACATAAGAAACATGACATCTGAAAAAGGGTGGCATGGTGGCACTGCCTAACAAATCATGAGTGGGACCTTTCTGTGTGGAATTTGCAAGTTTAACGCATGCTAGAGTGCCTGGAGTGGGTTTCCTACAGGTATTTGGAGTTCCCCCACAGTCTGGAGCAATGTGTCAGGTTAACAGCCACACTTGTGAGGTGCTGCTGCATGAATGCATGATTAAAAAGTAACTTGCAGTTAAAAGTGCTTTGAGTAGTCGGTAGGACTAAAATGATGCTCTATAAATGCAAATAGATTACAAGTACAAGAATCCACTGTGCAAGAAAATATTCTAACATTGAACAAATTATTTGTAATTTAATTGTTTATTTATTCTGATCCAACTGAGAATAAATAATGAGATCAAAAGAATGGTTAGAGAAGTCCTAATATTATAACGGCACCTGTACTGCCATTTCAGTGAGTGCGGGAAACATGCAAATCCCACACGAGCAACATTTCCTATCAGTGCTTTGAATGCACAGACTAGCCTGGAATAGGTATTGTTTGTGCTCTAAGTGTTGATGAATATTGAATTAACAATTATGATACATGAATGAGGATAGTGTTAAATGGTTTTAGTGGTTATATGTGGTCATATAATAAATCCCAGCAGTTCCAGAATGTGCTTTTCATTTCCCCTCTTAATAAAATATAATGAAATCATTATGCCTGCCATATTTTCATGTCTTACGTAAAAAAGAACATTGTGTTGTTCAAAAGAAGACATTTTTCTCCAAAACCCAGTAAATACACCCTGTCTTCCCATCACTGTATACCTACTTATATATTCTAAACAGATCTGTATTTCAAAATTTGATATGAGGGAAATTTTGTTCTGGGTTAAATCTGACAATATTTACCAAAAGTGGTTTCTGGTTTGTTGTTGTGAGCCTTTAATCAAGCTTCTAATGTACAGTTTTCAATGTGGTGGAAGCAAAAATGAAAACTGTGGCCAGGTGAGGAGAGTTATTCTTATCCATAGGGCCCTGTGTTGTTCAGCTTAGTCTTCCAGTTGTGGAGTTGTTACTGACTGCGTTTAGGGATGGGTTTTTTGGGTTTTTTTGCCCTGGAGCAGATGCAGGACACACTGGAGAGATTACATCCCTTAGGCTTAGGTACACGTTGGAACCCCCACCCACCCAAGTGAGATGTCAGTTTTCGAGCAGATGGAAGAAAGTGCAGTGTATAACTGCACTTGAGTTTAAATAGACAAAGAGTCACCACAGATCCAACAGGGAACATCCAACAGTCTGCTTTCCTCTCCGTGCACCTCGCCCAGCACTGGTGTCTTTGCCAGTCACAGACCAGAGACGCCAGGCCTGGGCAATTATGGCAATTTTTGGATGACATCAGACCAGAAAATGAATGATTTCATTTAGCTGTCAATTTTTTTTCTGGATCTGCTGTAGGATGCAGAACCTATAATAGAGCATGTCAAAACAAAGTGGCAGAAATGTTTTAGGCGTTCACATCTGCAGTTGGCTGGAAGGTAATCCCAGGCTGGTGGGGCTGGTTTGTCTGTTAATAATGACCAGTGTTCAGTGGCGGCACTCGCAAAGAGTAGGCTCGAGCTCCCTGAGAGGTTGGACCACCCAAAGACTTTAAGAACATCCTTGTACCTTCAGCTGTGTGTAAGTCTCTATTTACCGCCACACACACACACACCAAATCTGCCATATCCAACACTATTTTGGCAGGTGCCGCAGTTTCAGGCTACCTTTGACCAAAATAACTGGTGGTGCCACTGCTAGACACAATCCAGCCAAAATAACCAAATGAGTGAATAAACTAGAAGGAGAAGGAGATGACTGACCCAATTTCTGAGAACAAAATGTAGCATTATTTTATGTGCAGATTATAAAGAAATCTTTCAGTCTGCAATTGAAGTAGGGTCAATACTCCAAATATGCCTTCAAAGACAGAAAAAAAACTGGAAAGGGATATGTAAAATATGTACTATAACTTATCCAGAACCATCAATTACACACTGGCACTCTGGACAGACACTGAGTCATTTGTATAGTGTGTCTGCAAAAAGATCCTGTGGTTCTTCCAAAGGCTGCGATTTGATCTCTGAGCTCTTTTTCGTTTGTGTTTGAGCTTCTGCTTTATGCTGACAAACAAGTTCATAAAGCCTCTCACTGTAGACTGAAAGAGGGATGGGGAAAGTCCTTCAAAACACAGAAACAAATCAGTTAGTCGTGAATGGAAGCGCAGCTTAGACGGATGCTGCAGTTTTTGGAGCCGAATATCTCTAGGGTGGGATTCGATCCCCGCTCTCTGTTTGCAAACATCCCACTGCATGAGCCCTTTAGATGAACCTGTGAAACTGACAAAGCTGAGTTCCCATGCTAGCAGGCTAAATTGTGTTAGTGTGTAAATCCCTTCTTAGTCTCATTTCCTTTTCAAATGCTCACTAATCCAGTTACTGCACCATATTTCAAAAGCTACAAAATCTATTACACCTTTCCTCTGTATTTGCAGCTATTGCCGAGCTTTCTGTTGAACTCTCCTTCTACTGTGTTTTAAGAGAAGCTGGAATGGAAACTTTATGTAGTATCTCTTCCTGCTATACACAATAGCACATCTGGCTTTGTTTAAACATTGTAGCGTAAGTTATCAGCAGAGCTGAAAGGCAGACCTTTATCAGCTGATTAATGCAACTAGATACAAATTTTAAAAAAAGTTTCCCATAACATAAGTGCAGTTGCTGATGTCTGGACTGGACTTCCTCATTTGTGACTGACAGTTAACAGATCTGAGAGAGGATGTCGTTTTTTCCAGCAGCCTAATCAAGCTGCTGATGTTTTTATTTGGCAATGATTTTACTCCGGATGCCCTTCCTGACACAACCTTCCCCATTTATCCAGGCTTAGGACAGGCAATAAGAGCACACTGGTTTATGAAGCCACGAGGGGGGGTCTGTGGCTTCATCGCTGCCATAGCTGAAGCTGCCAGGTAGGAGGGAAAACAGGACCACAGAGAAAGTTCATGGATGTTGGTATGAGTGAAGAGGGTGCGAGGGTTAAGGTGAGAGGGAGCAGATCATCTGCTGTCATGTCCCACATCATCATTACCTCTTCATCTTCCAGAGCATTTGTCTTGTCTTCTTCGTCTCACCCACAACCAGTCACAGCAGATGGCTGTCTTTCCTGAGCTGGGTTCTGTTGGAGGTTTCTTCCTGTTGAAAGGGAGTTTTTCCTTCCCACTGTCGCCAAAGCACTTGCTCATAAGGGTGTCATCTGATTGTTGGGGTTGGTTCTGTCTTCTCTGTAATATTGTACAGTCTTTTTGTCTTACAATATAAAGCGCCTAGAGACAACTGCTGTTGTGATTTGTTACTATACATTTAAAACTGAATTGAAATTGAATTGAATAATAGCCAGAAGAACAAGAAGAATCAATTTTCTGACACAGCTTACATACATGTGCTCTCTTACTGAATATGCCCATTTACAGACATCCACATTTATTCTTTAATGTCAGTTAGCAGGTCAGAGTGAGTACAGGTAAACCTTTGGAAAATCATACATAATGTCCAGAAGAGTTGAGTCTCCAATTACTTAACCCTAATGGATCTTCAGGATCTGCTGCATGGAAAGAAGCTGCTACAGCAAGAACTTTGTGCTCCTGCATGTTTATGAAACATATAAGATTCTCCAAGCGTTAAGGAAAGAAATGCAAAAATGACTAAAAGCAACCAAAAAAAAGACAGTGGTTTAGTCAGTAGGCCTTTTGTGCTTAACTGGGGGGAAAGGATGTGTGAAAATTATGAAAAAAAACATTTGATCAAAAGATAATGAAGAGCCTCACTCTGAGACTGGCTGAAACAAAACACTGACTAATGATATCATTAACAGTTGTGGCAACATTATTTAAACCAATTACCCCTTAAACTTTGTATATTTGCTCTCAGGGTATGAGAGGTTTTTTTTCTCTCTTTGGGGGTTTATCTGGTCTCTTATTACGTTGTTTGTTCTTTTAGCTTCATTGCTTCATCTGCCAGGTTGCTTTGTCTTAAAATGAAAACTGTTTTAAAACTTTTTTCTCTGTCTTCTTAATTGAAACGTTACACGGTAGCTTAGTAAATGCAGCATATTGACATGTCACAGTATATTTTCTACACTGACTATTTAACGTGAACTTCTTCTCTCCACTGCTTTGTGGAGAGAAAAAACTAACAGGACAAAAACTAACATCCAAAAGCAAGAAAATCAGGATATGATATGGAAAAGAAAAAGATGAAGAAAATGAGCTTAGTTATCCAAACATCTTTTGGCTTAGCTTATTTCAAGTCTGTGGTGGATTTAATGTTTCCACATGAGACTCAGCTGCCCAGAGGAAAAGGAATTTTGTCCAATGAACTTATATTGAGGAAATAAATTTCCTCCTAATGGCCTTAACCTACCGCCTACTGGTGATGGCCAGAGGGGCCAATGGCGCAATATGGCAGCCTCGCTTCTGTCAGTCTGCCCCAGGGCAGCTGTGGCTACAACTGTAGCTGCCTCCACCAGTGTATGAATGTGAGAGTGAAGGAAGAGTGGTATTGTAAAGCGCTTTGAGGGGTCCCGAAAAGCGCTATATAAATGCAATCCATTATTATTATTATTATTATTTAGAGGTCACCCCAAGGTTAACCTGGGGTCTATCTATCTATCTATCTATCTATCTATCTATCTATCTATCTATCTATCTATCTATCTATCTATCTATCTATCTATCTATCTATCTATCTATCTATCTATCTCGATAGATTTCCTTACTTGGATTATTAAGAATGCATGAAGACAGATACAGGATATCTGTTTGTCCTCAGGAGGACACAGGAGGACACAGTGAAGCAACAGGAAAACAAAAAGATTATTAAGACAAGGAAAAACAATGTTATCCAATCAAACCATTAATGTATCTGTGTCTGCAGAGCTGGGGAAACCAGGTTATTGGGTTACATCACTTGGCTGAAGGCCAAAGGATACCATAAGTCTGCCACAGCATGCTTTAGCAGGGCTGTGTTACTCGCCCTGAAACTTTAAATGACGTTGAAAACTTTCGTGTAAATGTAGTTATTTGTTACTTATCTGTTTAAGAGAAGACTGTTAAATACAATGAAAACAAAAATAAATTGTAGGAGAATCACATCAGTTTCACCACTAACTGGTGGACAAACCTCATTTCAGGTCAGTTATTTGTACAAGTAAGGATTCAATGTCTGAACTGCAACAAACATTTAAGTTGCTTTAAAGTTTTAAACAAATCCATGTAATGTAATGTCTACACTATCTAAGAAAAGATAGAAGCTTGTTAACTATGGTACATGATGATAATGAGATGTGAAATATTTCATTTAGCCCATATTTGGGAAATACTTCTGATGATATTTTGAATTATTATGAAATATATATAATACTAATCACAGCCAATCACAGAGCTAACCTTCCTAATCACTTTCATTGGTTTCCTGGTGTCACCATATCTGATGCTGCTCCCTGAGTGGACCACAGCTCACCACAAGTGACTGACAGAAAATCTCTAACATTTAGCTACACGTGTCCCCTTCCTTAGGAAATCAATCCTGCTCTTCCCTCGTCATTTTTGTTTTGCAGCCCATGTGTTTGTATTCCAGTTCAGAGGACCCAGGTAACTGCACTCCACTGCATCCTTTCCCACAACAGACATGAGCTTTGCGACTATCCTCTTCCTTCTTCCATCTCTCGGATTTTACTCACATTCAGAAGCAGTAGATTCCTCCCAAACAACTCCACGAAATCATCCACCAGTGCATCACTGATACATCCATCCACTGCAAAATCATCTAATTTAGCATTTCTATAGCTGGCATTGTCACGATCCTGGGTCTTATGACCCAGTGTTTTGAGTTTTAGTTCATTTTGATGTTTATAGAATGTTTAAGCTCATTAGGTCTCCTATGTTCATTTGCTTATTAGTTCCCCCTTGTGTTTCCAACCCATGTTAAGGCTCCCCTGCTCTTCATGTGTTTCATGTCTGTGTCTTACGTTGTCAAGTTCTGGTTGTCATGTCTGCGTCTCATTATGTTTCCTATTTTATTTTGAAGAGATCTTGTGTTTTTATATTATGGTTTATGTTTTGAGTCCTTTGTTGTACTGTTTCTTGTTTCCCTAGGTCTCAGTTATGTTTATCATAGGTTTAGTTCTTTGGCTTTGTAATATGGCTTCCCTGTGTTCCATGTTGTGTCTACTGTGACGTTTTTGTATCCATGTTTCAGGTTCCTATGTTCTGTCTCCCCAGTTGCTGTTAAGTTTGCATGTCTAGAGTTCAGTCAGTGTGTTTCCTGTTTTACTTTGAAGGTCCGTGTCTCATGTCAGTGTTTCTAGCTTTGCTTCCCTTGTCTCGTCCAGCTTGATTACTCCCAGCTGTGCTCTCCTTCTGTGTCTTGTTCCCTCGTTATCCCTCTGTGTATTTGAGCCCTGTGTTTCTCTTTGTCAGTGTTGTAGTCTCCCTCATGGCTGTGTCTCCCTGTGTGTTAGTCAGCCATGTCCCAGTTTAGTTTTCCATGCCATTCTGCAATAAAGCAGCTTTTTGAGTTTAATTTCGTTGTCGTGAGTTTTGCGTTTGGGTCCTTCTCCTGCCTGTACACAGCCGAAACATGACAGGGATGGTCTAAGGTGTACGAGGTGGACAGAAATGGAGACAGTTTCTTGTGGATCTCCTGTGCACGGCCCATCGTCAAGTCAGACTTATACTGTGGCCCATCTATCAGGTAGTCAGTAATGCACTTACTGAACTTTCTATAGCTTCTATAGTTGGCTCACAGAAGCATGTAGATAGCAAATTAACAGGGTTCTAAGAGAACTTGGTGCACAACAAAGGAGGAAGTTGCAGATAGATACAATCAGAAAGGTCTTTTTTCTGTCAATTCAGTTTAGGCAAGTTCAATTCAATTTCATTTATATGCTGGCAAATCACAAGAACAGCTTCTTTAAGGCACTTTATATTATAAGGTAAAGACCCTACAATAATACAGAGAAAACCCCATCAATCAGATTACCCTCTATGAGCAAGCACTTGGTGACAGTGGGAAGGAAAAAAAAAACCCTTTCAACTGGAAGAAACCTCAGGCAGAACCAGGCTCAGGGAGGGATGGCCATCTGCTGCAACAGGGGTCGGCAACCCTGGGCAGGTTAACTGATGGCACGACCATAGCTGGACTGGCCATCCGGCATACCGGGCATTTTCCCGGTGGGCCGATGGTGATTTTTCGTTTTTATGGGCCGATGTTTTTTGTGTAACGGTATAAACAATGAAAGGTGGTGCATTGGCCAGATGCTGGCACATGTGTAAAAATAACTTGTTCAGTTGTTTGGTGGTGGCTATGGCGGAGCTTCCACAGAGGTCAGCAGGTGGATGAGGGAAAGGGGAGGCAGGAGGAGCTGTCAGGGTTCCTGGGTCGGTGACCCAGTGTTTTCAGTTGTGTTCATGTTCAGTTTATTTTGCCACTTCCGTGTTCTCACTTCCTGCTTTTCCTGTGTCAGCTCGTCTCGTGTCATTAGCCAGATTATGTTCAGCTGTGTACTCACCGGTCTCTCATTATCATCCTCATCAGTCTATGTATTTAAGCCCTCTCTTCCCTTCAGCCCTTGTCGTGTCATTGATGTTCCTGTCGTCTCTCCGTATGTATGTTCAGTTAGTCAGCCAGCCATTCATCCAGTCTTTCAGCCAGCCAGTCCTTCGTTCCTGCTTTGTTCATTCACCCGCTCCAATAAATCCTCATCATTTCTGCACCGTGAGTCCTGCGTTTGGGTCATCTCTTCCACGCCTCCACACACAACCCCTGACAGGAGCAGAGACCTGAGGCGGCCGCCGGTCCGAGTGTCAGGTGAACTGAACTTCAGGTAAGAAGTTATGACCTGCAGTCTATCTGGGTCAGATATAAACCAAGTTTAGATGTAGTTTATTTTCGTTGTGCTGACTTTTTACCGTCAGTTACAATAACTCGTACTGCGTACTAGCTAGCATGACGGAGTTTATATTAAAGCTGGGTGGGTGCTATGATGTTACTGATAGTGAACTTTATTTTATTCATAAGGTTAGTTATTAGAGTTGCCAACTGTCCCGTAAAAAATGGAATCGTCCCGCATTCAGAGAAAATATTACGCGTTTCGTTTTAAGCCACAAAGGAACACAGTTTGTCCCGGACTTCAGCTACAATGGAAAAAGACACAAAGCTGGAGTTATTCTGTCGTTACGCTGTCAGCTGCCTCTTCTTCTCTCATTCTCTCCCCCTCCATCTCCTGTTTCTACTTCAGTCATGAAACTGATCAATGATCAGCTGATCGGCTTTTCTCTCTTGTTTGTTTATCGCCCACTTTGCGCCAGAAAGAGGAAACCTGCGGATGTCGCGCTAAACAACAGCAGCACGTTTAAGCTTGATCAGCTGTTGTTAGAATTTATTTAATATTAATTTCTAGTATCAGTTGATGTTTGCTGGAGCCACAGCTGTAAAAGCTGCTGGTCATGATATTCAATTTAATTTTATTCAATTTTATTTATATAGCGCCAAATCACAACAAAAGTCGCCTCAAGGCGCTTCATAGATACAAAGAAAAACCCAACAATCATATGACCCCCTATGAGCAAGCACTTTGGCGACAGTGGGAAGGAAAAACTCCCTTTTAACAGGAAGAAACCTCCAGCAGAACCAGGCTCAGGGGGGGGCGGGGCCATCTGCTGCAACCGGTTGGGGTGAGAGAAGGAAGACAGGTATCGGTTTGGATGTCTGATGAGAGGGAAACATGAAGATGAAACCAGGAGATGTCCTTACTGAATCATCAGAGCTGTGATGGAGAAACAGGTTTACCTTTTGGTGACATGAATGACTTAAAGGGAAGTTATGAACTGTTTCTGAGAGACAAATAACACCAGGATCCTTTTCTGTGTAGCTGACAGCTGGTAACTGTGCAGGGGCAGGTCTAGCAAGGTTTTGCCAGGGGGCCAGGTAGGGCATTAACAGGGAAAGGGGAGCACAAAGAAATACTTTTCTTTCTTATTCTCATTTAAAATGTGTCGCTTTTATTAAATAACTATCTGAATCTTACAACCAAAGCTTTTATCTGATGTAAAATGCATAGAAATCATACATATACCAACAAGACTGTACATCACTGTCACAACAGGCTTTATGGCTTTTCCTATAATACCTGGTGGGTTGAATGAATCCAGTGAATGAATCTAAGATCACATTAACATGTGTATCTCTGTATTAACAAACATATAATTCTATAAAGTTGTTCTATATAGTGTGTAACTGTTAATATCGAGCGTTATGAAATTTATTGCTAATGCAATCATATGGCACATTGACTTCTGAGGAAATTTTAGATGGCACTCATCATCAGAAAGGTTGCCGACCCCTGTGCTGCAACCTGCTGGGGGTGATGGGAGAAAGATAGAACAAACAACATACTGTGGAGGAGAGCCTTTAAAATAAAGCCATGCTAATACTATCCAGCGAAAGCACGACTGAATCCTCATGTGCCCCCTGTCCTTACTTTGTCCAGATCTGATGGTATTAGTCTCTACAGTCTTGTATCCAATGAGTCTGATACCAATGAATGAAGAAAGTTGTTTTCATATCTATGTGTTCTGGTCCTCACTTCCTGCCAGGGAGATAAATATCTAAGCACTGGAAAACACAGCGTCCAAAGCACTCAACAGACTGACCAAAGTCAACAGAGCATACTGGATAACTCAAATATTAAATCCTCTTATGAATAAGGAAACACTGTGTCAGCTGGGTATTTGAAAAAGCAGCTAATGATGAGTTACAGACTCTGTGGCATAAAGGAAAATTGTGTTTTCGAATAGTTATTTTTCTTGGGGTTCTCCTGCTCATGTCACAGCTTTTAACGATGAACTTTAAACCTTTTTGGTGGCGAGACAAAATGATTTCATGAGAAAGAACTGCTCAGTTTTATATCTCACTATAAAAACTGCTCGACAGTACAAGAATTAAAATTATCAACAAAATAGCTGGAACACACAATGGCTATTACATGCTCATAACTCACTCCCCTTTGACTGTTTAACAAGTGTGGCTGGATGTTTCGAAAAGCGTTCAAGTAATAAAATGGAAAATCCGTTGTGTTCATCCCAGGGACCAGAAAAGTTTTATCTTGGGAGTCATCACTCTGTGTCACCAGGAACAGATTTCTCAGCATTAAATGTCTCATTCAAACTCATTTCATATTGTTTTCTTAAAATTAATTCAAGTGAATTGTGTGATTTCTTAAATGCATCTGGAATCATTTCTTCCTCTGACAGCCTCTGCCATTTATGAAATTTATACTCAGTAGTGAAGATGGATTGAGTTTTATTTTTTAATTGAAAAAATTACGGTTTGTCAAGCAACGTTTCCAAATCTGATCTAAATCAGTGAAAACCAATGTTCCACTAGATTTCAAAACATTGTCATTCATATGTCAACTCAAAGAAAACTTACAATTTAAAAAAGCTTTTTTAAAACTCAAATGATATATTTGAGAGTCCCGATACTGATGTTGATCCGTGTTACAGATGGACATGGTTGGAACAAAAAAAGTAAAAGTAAAATGCGCATTGCCAAAGCAAATGTCTGATTCATGTGTTTTGACGAGGCCTCGTTTTCCATCTGATCTCAGCTTTAGATGGAGAAGAAACGCCGTTTGATAGAAATGTTGGTTTTGAGTGGGGAAACTGCCATCCTCAGACGTTCTCCAATGACCTTGGAGCAACACCAAGACGTGGAGCGTTTAATGGATTTTGCTCACATTAATATCAACACAAAGCCATGGAATTATTATAACCAGATCAGCCTGATGTGCTCAGCAAACTGGTAGCCAAAAAACTCCAGCCACTCGCAGCAGGAGGCAGATTGTGGGGGTTGAGCAGCCAGACAGCGGCGGTGGTTGGGAATACAGAGCTGCTTTGAGACGTGGAAAACTTGAAATGTGGAACAATGACTTTTATTGGGCTGTGGGTAAACAAATCCACAACAGTTTGGACCCAGGTACGCATGCATCACCCGCCTCTCCTCCTGGAAACCCCCTCCTGCGAGGATGTTCGGCTAGCGTTGATGAAGAGTGCGACGAAGCCCCTCTGTCAACATTTCACTTCCTGTCCTGCTTTGGGAATGCGGGAAGGGGGACACCAGTGAAAGGAGCTTTCTTGATGGGCTCTCACATGAAAAATCTTGGAAATATAAATTTTAGAAAAACTGCCACCACAAGCTCCATTTGGTGGCTCGTCTAGAGCTGTTGATCTCATCATATGAACTTCCACAGAAGATGGAAGTTCGCCCAGTTGCTTTTAAATAGTAGTTGTCAAAATTAATATTATTTCTGAGATTATAGACCTTTTCCCAGGCTGAACATTTCCATCTTAAAAAGCCTCCAAATTCATCCAGTAAGACTGAACGGACCAAAGATGACTAACACGGGGCGGTAACAGACACCGGAGAAAATGGTAAATGGCCTGTATTTGTATAGCGCTTTACACATCCAGTCATCCACCCATTCACACACTGGTGATACATTGTAGCCACAGCCACCCTGGGGCGCACTGACAGAGGTGAGGCTGCCGGACACTGGCACCACCAGGCCCTCTGACCACCACCAGTAGGCAACGGGTAAAGTGTCTTGCCCAAGGACACGACGACCGAGACTGTCCAAGCCGGGGCTCGAACCGGCAACCTTCCGATTACAAGGCAAACTCCCAACTCTTGAGCCATGATCGCCCCGGTATCACAAAATCACAAAATTAACATTTTTACCTCTGCTTAAAAAAACTGTCAGGTTTGAAAGTTGGCTGCGACAAACACATCAATGATCCTGTGCCATTAAGTATCAGCCATAACTCGAATTACAACAAATGTGTCATCCTTTTTAGTCCAGTAAGAGCAGTAGGTGGTGCATACTTATAAAAGGTAGAGGAAATGGGACATTGATGATGGTTCAAAGATGAGCTACTGGAGCGGCTAAATATTACCAAAACCCTGCAAAAGTTTTGTCTTTTGGCACATCACAGTTTGTTGTGAAACACTGATTTCATCTGAACTATTTCTACACTATTACTTTGTAGCCTGTTGCAGGATAATTCAAATCACCACTCCTCAGTGCGAGGTCCTGTGAGATCACTGTTTTTTTGTGTGTAGTCTTTGGCCTTCAGACCCTTTGTTCCAAATATAATATTCCAAATATTAGTAAAAAAAGATGCAGATAATCTTACAGTATTTGCTTATTTTACCAGTAACATGTAACATTTTATCCCAACAACAGTATAAATTATGCGGTATCATTGTAGTGTGGATTTTTTCGTGTGCGTGACTGGGCGTGTGGTTGCAAAATAGCAGGCGATAGTTTGCCTCATACTGAAGGGTGTTGTGTTGTGTTCTCATAAAATCATTTTTATAGCTGAATGAAACAAGTGGTAACGTTTGCTTTCAAATCTTTTAAATTCCTGCTGACAGAACTTTTTTTATTATAATATTATTTTTATAGACACAATCATGTGCTTATTTGTTTCTCTTAGGATTTATGAATGTGCTTTAGTGCATAAATCTTTAAAGAGATTTATGCACTAAATCTCAGGACACGGGAGATTTATTTGCAAAAATTAAATACAATTTTGAAAGAGGATTTTAGCAGTGATTGTAGTAATTTAGCCTACTAAATGCTTATCAATTGCTGATAATAAAATGAGTTGACAGTCCCACCTGAGACATCATAATGTTCGGATGGGGACAGAGTGGCCCTGTCAGTGGGTAAACTCTACACACTGCAGCCATTCAGTTGGACCGGCTCACTGGATAAAGTTAGGATTGTTTGTCAGTGGGCTGTAATGCCAGGAATGCTCAGGGCTGCCTCCCCCTGTGTGTGTGTGTGTGTGTGTGAGTGTCTCTCACACTTCTGCCTCTCCAGCAGCTGTGGTGACAACTCATGCTCCCTGAACCCTGAGGTGAAATCATAGAGTCTATTCCTCTCCTGTGAGCTATCTTTGTACCTCGACACGCTCCTTCAGATTACCCCGTCCTTTAGCCGGCTAACCCAGACTGTTCACTTTAAACTCTGCATTGGCTTTTCTAGTTTGTTCCACCAGCCCATAATGACATCACTCTCTAAACGAATGCACATACAGATGTACACGATCGTTCAGGCCACTCTGATGATTCACAGCTTTGGTCGAAGTAGTGTCCTGAATCCACATCTTGCTTCTCTCCTTCGAAAGTCTGTGTTGGGGAGTTTAAGAGCAATTTGAAGTTATTAAGGATACCTAGTACGCTGTGAAAAACTTTAGTCTGGGCTAAAAATAAATAAAAGAAATCAATAAATACTCAGGGCAGACTGTCATTTCTTCATCTTCTTATTGTGAAAACCTTGTGTTTCCAGATCTGGCAACTTAATAATTGCAAGCTTGCTATTTATTCATTTATTCTGGCATAAAATCTAAAAAAGAAACTAAATCCACACACAAAAAAGTTGGAACACTGTTTTAAAATGAAAATAAAAAGAAGAAATTTGCTAATAACCTCGTATTTTATTCACATTAGACCATAAAAACATTTGAAATGTTTAAACTATTTCATGAAAAATATTAGCTCATTTTGATTTTGATGCCAGCAACATGTCAAAAAAAAACCCAAAGGATGAGGGCAACAAATAAAAGAAACAGCTGGAGGAACATTATGCAGCTGATTAGGTTAATTGGCAGCAGGTCAGTAACATGATTGGCTCGAGAGCATCTTAGAGAGAGTTTCTCAGAAGTAAAGATGGGCAGATCTGTAAAAGAAAGAAAGAAAGGTTGCATCTTTAAAATGTGGAACAATTTCAAAATAATGTTCAACAACAAAAAATTGTCAAGAATGAATATATAATCATCTGCATTCAAATATCATCAAAAGACTCCGAGAATCTGGAGAAATCGCTGCGCCATGGGGATAATGTAAAAATCAGCCTTGAGGCCGCCTGGCAGCACCGCGTTATAAACAGCAATGATTCTGTGATGTAAATCACTGCATGGAAGATAACTTCCTGTGAACACCGTGCCATCCACAAATGCAGATTAAAGCTCTGCCATTGCAAAGAAGCTGTATGTGAACATGATCCAGAAATGCTGCCGTTTCTGCTACGTAGCTCATTAGCTCATTAGCTTTAAAATGGACTGAGGCAAAGCAGGAAACTGTTCTGTGGTCGGATGAATCAAAATCTGTCGTTATTTTTGGAAAGCACAGATGTCGTGTCATCTGGACTACAGAGCAGAAGGACCATCCAGCTTTTTATCAGCACTCACTTCAAACGACTCAATCTCTGAAGGTATTGGGGTGCGTCAGTGCCGATGGAACTGACAGCTTGCACATCTGAAGAGGCACCATCAATGCTGAAAGGCAAATACAGGTTTCCTATCCAGGCTATGTCTTTTTCAGGTATGGCCTTGCATATTTCAGCAAGATAATGCTTAATCACGTACTGCATTTATTGCAACAGCATGGCTTCATGTTAGAGGAGTTAGGGTGCTGAACTGGCCTGCAGTTGACAACTTTTACCCAATAAAAAACATTGGAGATGAAAAGCGTGAGAAAGCAGACCCAGCACTGTTGAGCAGCTAAGAATCCTTCATAGGACCAGAATGGAACGGCATTTCTCTCCAGACGTCCAGCAGCTGTTCCCCTCAGTTCCCAGATGTTTACTGACAGGGTGCACAGATGTACCATGATAATGTCCTAACTTTTTGTTACATGTGGCTGCCATCAAATAGAAAATGAGCTAGTATTTTTCTTAATATGATACATTTTCTCAGCTTAAACATTTGATGTGCTTTCTATGTTCTGCTGTGAATATAATACGGGGTCTTCATGAGATTTGGAAGTGCATTCTGTTTTTATTTACACTTTACACAGCATCCCGACTTTTCTGAAATATGCTCATAAAACACTTTCTAAGCAGAGAGTAAACCACCCCTCTGAAACTTGTCATTTTGGTAGCAACATGCTTAAAGTCCTAACCGGATGACACTTTAAAGTGCATTAAACGGGATGCAGAGATCAGAGCTGCTCGGACAAATTCACCTCGTGCAGAACTTTTGTTGAGCTCATGGATTTCTCAGCACTGTACCCCAGCAACCAGCAACACACAGACCGCAACACATATCTCCACCAGCTGAAGCTGCACTGTCAGTGTGCTCCAATCATCCAGTTCAACTGAGACATGTGTTTCCCTTTTGCACCCTGAGGATGATGTCACATCCACAGAGTCATGTGCTCCCCAAGTACAGTCTAATTTAAAACATATCCACATCCCTGAGTCAGGTCAGTGTGACCCGCTCTTAAATTTTTGTTTTGCATCAGAGAGCTAACATGAAGGCAAAAGTACACAACAACAATAGAAAGAGGTACAGAGTGAGAAACTTCCTGCGGCTAATGGGTTAGTGGGACTTCATAATCGCTCCCTTGGGCGAATAAACCCTTTCTTGGGCGAGATAATAGCACACATACCAGGACAGGGTGAGTTTGATTTGTGTTGTGGCAAGAAATTTGCAAAATCTCTGTCATTACTGCGTCTCTGTCCTGTCCTCACCCTGGTTTCGCACAGGCGTGCGCAGAACCTCAGCCCGCACACAAACTCCTAATTAAAGCCTGAATTAAATCTCTCACAGAAATTGCTTTGTTATCTCTATGATAAAATGTTTCATTTCAACTACTGCCACTATTATTATAAATCTATCAGCAACGTAGCTCACTTTTCCTTTCTTTGAATCCTAATGTTTCATATGATAATACCATAACAGGTCAGAATTTTAGCTAGAAGCCATTGACAATATCTTCACACAAGGATTAATGTTGACCTTAGAACCACTGAAACGATTGTGTTGCCGCTTGACTAGTGTGCAAACATTATAGGAATGGGAAATGAACGCACACTTTGGGACGTGTGGTGAATCACTCGCGGGTAAAAAAGGAAAAAAAAGAAAAGAGAGCACACAGTGTTCCAGAGCAAGCAGGGCCAGTGATCATGACAGATTAATGGGGATTGTCATTGGAGAGGGGTTCAAACCAGCAAGAAATCATTTCCAGTCAGCTTGTTGCTATTTACACCCAATGTAACTCTGTGGCTCTTAAATTTCAATGTTCCTGAAGCTCTCATTTTATAGAGCGTAAGAAAAGATGATCATGTTCAGGGTTGAATGCAGAAAAGACAATGAATGAAGAGTGTAGGTTTTTAAAAACACTTTATTTATGTGCACCTTTAAGAGGACGCAACCCTCTCGCAACCTGCGATGGTAAACACTTATTCTATTCAGGGTGGCGGCTGCACTGGAGTCAGTCTGTTGCAGGGCTAACAAGGACCACAGGCAACCTGACATGCATGTCTTCAGAGTGTGGGATGAAGCTGGAGTACCTATATGCAAATTCCACACACAAAGCTTTCAGCAGACTGGTGCATTCAAACCCAGGGTCTTTTTGCATTGAGGCATAGTGCGAACCATAACATCATGTTTCCCCTGTAACCTTCATCTCTTACTCAACTCTTAAATGCTTCGTCTACCAATGAAAATCAAGGAAACATGACTGTATTACCCCTGCCCTTATTGTAAAATAACTGAACTCAATTAAATTCCATTTTATTTATATAGTCACAACAACAGTCAAGGTGCGTGACATTGTAAGGTAAAGACCCTACAATAATAGAGAGAAACCCCAACAATCAGACGACCACCTCTGAGCGAGCACTTGTCAACAGTGAGAAGGAAAAACTCCCGTTTAACAGGAAGAAATCTGGTTGGCGGTGTTTAACTATAAACAGATCAGATCTGTGAGAAACTTTAATGTTATATTTTGTCCTTTAAGTAGCATCATAATTTTAAATAAGGAGACTTTTTTTAACCCCTAAATGTCAAACTTTATTACACCAGGAAACATTTTGTAAGGGATTTTACGCTCAAGTCACTCAGAGCTAAAAAAAAAAAAAAAAAATCTTGTGGAAAATGATATTTTAGAGTCAAATGTACCATTAAACAGATTTTTCTGCATTGTGACCGAGAGTCGGTTTCTAACTTCTCATTTGTCATTTCTTGCTTTTAAGAAAGAGATGGGTATGGTGGCCCTGAGAGCTCAAAACAAAACAAAACGAAACAAAAATAGACCCAAAAAAAGGATGTTGGAGGTGGAAGAGCTAACAGTAAGTGGCTAAAAGCAAAGATGTATGTAGATGATTAAATGACTCATGTGATTAAAACACACACTACCTGTGTCGTTTTCTCGGTCACAACAGCGATGAATCTTACACTTCTTTTTCAGTGTTATCGTTTGCATGTTTTGGTTTCTACCTCTGCAGCTGCACACTTCTGTTCCATTTTTCTATTGGTCAGTTTTTTATTAAGATGGAGTGTTTGACCTCTCAGGACCACCATAGTTGCAAGACTACAAACCAGTGGGTGATGACCTCTACCGCAACCAGTTTGGGATGATGGAAGGAAGACAGTACCAAAAAAAAAAAAAGATTTAGAGATAAATAACTAATGATTAAATGCAGAGTGGAAAAGAACGTCAAGACTTTCTAAGGATTTGAAGGCACTGGGAGTCCACAGTCTCTAAACAGGCTATTCTGGCCATGTGTGAAAGAGAATAAGACACAAGTAAAATAATTTCATATTACAAAAATGATCAGGCTAACTGTACTTTATCTTGGCTCCAGCACTGTTACTCCACAGCGACCTGACTCTGTGACCAAGACCAATACCCTGCATTTAACAGATTTATGCAAAGACAGGGCTGTGCATCGCTTTAATAATACCACATGTCTAATTCTGCCTTTCAGCATCAGCGTGAGTAGTTCTGTTTAAAAAAACAAGAACATGTGTGTGAGTCACATATGGCAAAAATGATGTTTTTGTTCTCAGTTTTCTGAGTAGATGTAATTATTGGCCCAAATAAGAAGATCTGTGGTCTGCTATGAATCTATACGGGCTCAGTCACTCAGTGTTTAAAAAGAGAAAGACCTATGTGTTTAAGGATTTTTGATTTTGACTCAGACAAAATGACATGGATATAGTATCAGTCAAGCAAACTGGGCTGCGTTTCCAGCAGTAACATGGGTTGGGAGAACAAGCCAGCCTTTGTTATAAAGCTTTAGTATCACAGAGAGCAGCTATTGTGCTTTAGAAAAGCCTCCTTATGGTTCATGTCCTCAGATTGTAATGGATCCTCAGCCCCAGTTTAACAAATGCAAGTGACTCCAGCCAACAGTGTATGCATTTCAATGGTCCTGGTTACTGCAAACGAACCAACTCATCAGTTTATTAAGCGTGGGACCAAACACCGAGAGGAAAAGAGGACAGACTTTTGAGTCACTGTGTGTGTCACATCTTGGCCAAAGCACATTGTTTATTGTGGACACGTAACAATATAAAAACTCAACTGTGTGAATTTTGAAGCAGCTCAGACAATGACCAGTTGGAACCAACTGCAGTCCTAAAAACCAAAGATTAAAATATCAACAATCATTACAGGCCAGCAGAAAATAACCACAATACAAAAGGAGGGGGAAAAAAAACTCAAAAATGAATGCTTCTGTTCTTGAAAAGAGAAACAGAGTAATCTAGAAAACACTGGATGCACAACTCTCACTTTACAGATGTTTTCAGAACATTGTGGGGTTTTTGTTTGGTTTTTTAAGGCACTTGGAAGTGTGATTACATTCCCTTTCAGAACAAAGAACAAAAAAGAAAAACCACATATCTTTGGTCCGTATGCAATTTAAAAAATAAAACAAAATAAAAGCCAGGGTATGAAAACACCACCAGCTTCATTGTCTGCTTCCTCAAAAATGCACACCTGACAAAGTTGTTTTTTTTTTTAATACTTAAAGATATTATCGCTACATCTCAGAAATGACCAGCAATCTTACAGACCCTTTTCTCTTGCAAGAGAAAACAAGTGGAAGAAAAAAAAGAAAAAAAAAAAACTTGTCGGCTCAATCAGATGTACAGCAGTACAGGATTGTTTTTATAAAGTCACATTTGGCAAATGGGTTTCTTTATTGTTTGTTTTCAGTCCACATCCTGGACAGAGCGATGCAGTGGAGACACAGTGACCTCCGCGCCCTGACACCAGCTCAACTGCAGGGCAGCCACGTCTGATATGAAGCACTGCACACAGCGACCTGTGGCGGCTGCACGTGTGCAATATAATAGTTGCTGAAGTTTATGTCCTGCACATACGGCGCTGGCTGGTAGTAACAGGTCACATTGGTTACCGTGGGGATAGCATTCTGCTCAGCCAGCACCTTCAGCGCCAGCATGGAGATGAGGCTGAGCGTCTGGCGCCGCTCGTGGCCCATCAGACACACTGTGCTCTCGTTCACTACTTGGTGCAGAGTCGTGAGGCACTCGTACCGCTTGTGCTCCATCCCGGCGAAGTGGTTCTGCAGGTAAGCCTCGAGCTTTCTCTGCTGCTCACCTATGTCGGGGAAGTCAATGAAGAAGCGCGAGCACATGTAGCGCTGCATCTGTTTCATGTCCGCCTCTGACGAGGGTCTGAAGCCTCGCACGAGCAAGTGGCAGTACTTCAACAAGCCACCCCCTCTGATTTCTTCAGGGGTGCGAGTAGCTATGGTCCTCTGACACAGATGTTCCATAGCTTCTTTGAAGTCCCCGTACACACTTTCGCCAATTACGGTGGGGTGAAAGCTCTCAGACATGGGCGTCTCAGAGCAGCGGTCAAACAAGAGCAGAGAATCAAGGCAAATCTGGAAGGAGTCTACACTGAATTCAAACTGCCGCCGTAAAGAGTCCACAAACTTAAGCTCCACGTTCTTGCCTGTGTTGTTGGACAGCGAGATGAGGCTCCAACGGTCCGTGTCATTGCAGACTTTCACAAGTTTCTGCACATAGGCCTCTTTAAGGGTCAGTGCTGTGATGCGCTCCTTAGAGACCCCGGCTGGCAAGAAGTCCAACAGGCAGTCCAGCACGACGTCTTTCACCAGACGGAAGGCCTGGTCATCTTTCAGCGACACACCAAAGATCAGGTCGAGGTCCTTGTAGCCCAGTCCCGTGTCCTGATGGAGCACGTGGCTGGCAGCTGAGCCGTTCAACCTCACATCCTTAACATGCACACCTCTTTCCTCCAGCCTCGCTCGCACAACCTGGACAGGGACGAGACAAATACAATCTTATTAATAACATACAGGTTCCTTGAACAGGAGGCGAAAGTAATTGCTTCATAGGATCAAAAATGGCATTTAAAAAGACTCAAGTCAAATCAATAGCTGGCATTAAGGGTCAATAGCCTTTCCTTTGCTCCAGTGATCAGCACGATATTTAAACACAGGAGTCTTCTCTTTGTGTAGCCACATCTGAAAAGGATCATCTACATCATCGCTATTAGGTGCGAAGGGAAGGGTCGGAGTCCTCAAATAAGCGGAATCAATCTTTGATGACTTACAT
Organism: Perissodus microlepis; assembly: GCF_051167445.1. Lineage (NCBI taxonomy): Eukaryota > Metazoa > Chordata > Actinopteri > Cichliformes > Cichlidae > Perissodus > Perissodus microlepis. The sequence goes on from NC_140471.1 coordinate 9,009,938, forward strand.
GCCCAAAGGGAAATGATACCCCACATGCGCCATAAAACATTCTGTTCTCAAACATTTGGAAATATTTAAAGAGTCGAGTGGTAAGAGCTGCAGCTTCCTTGTTCTATCCGTCAGTCTATTTGGGAAGTTTGTCACTTTAATTAGGCATATGCACAGCAGACGCTAGAGATGATTAGGATAAGAGAGTGTAAATATGTGCCTAGCTGACTAAATGTGTTAGCTGCACTTTGACGTCACAGCATTTTGGGAACTGAAACAGCCAAACCTGCTACACAAATTAGTTGTTACACCTCGCATGCAATCCTAAATCTTCCTACCGGCACTAACCTGTCAGATTAGTGTCTGTTGACAATCCCTCCCATGGTGATCAGATAACATGACAGTGCTATTTATACATACTGGGTCAGGCTACAGACTGACAAACACTTGAAGACAAGTCATCCCATCACACGGCGGAGGAACAAAATTATAACTGAAACCTAGAAGCGTTGCAGTTGTTTGGCCATAAAGAAGCTCCAATTGGGTTCAAATTCCAATTAGAAGCAATGATAATGTTTCTAGTTTCTTCTGTGACCAACCTGATCTGCCAGATCACACAGAGTAAAATTCACTCAGCCCCACACTGAACTCCTTCCTTTGCTCCTACATGCTTGGATGCAGGTGAGTAGTTAAGATCCCCTCGCTTCCCCTGGAAGCCCAGGTATTATTCTGCTGGCTTAGGATCAAATCCTTCCAGAAAGAAGACTCCAGCTCCATCTGAACTAGTCGGTCTCTCTTCTTTAAATAATAATAAAGAAAGGGCATGTGAAAATGTGTGTTGTTCATTCATAAACCCTGAGCAGAGCATATGCTGTTATCCTAATTGATGCAGGACTAACTCCTGCAGGGCTTCATGATGCTGTATCGGACACAGCATGTTTATACCTCCAACCCCACAGCTAGACAAAGCCTCACACTCATGCCTTGTGTGATGCATAGCATAAAAGGCACTCACCTAGATCAATTAAAAAGACAAGGATAAATAGCCTTATTCTATACAGCTTGCCAGGAGGTTCATTAGCTTTCCCTACATGAATCATAGATGCATTCTACGGGGTTTCCATGAGTCCAGAGCAAGCCTGAGAGTCCCCTCATCTGGGTCTCAAACCTGCATTTAGGCCTTTCTGCATGCTAAATGGAGCATTCATCTTTTCCACAACCACAAGCTCCTGGGCTCGCATGTTTGCTGAGCTCATCTTGAATATGTCAGTGAGTAAATTACAGAAAAAAGGGGGGGGTTCTTTAACAGCTGTATGTACATTTTGAAACTCTAGCATGGGATTTTCTCAGCACTTTAATGCATTGCCAACAAACTCAGAGACACCACAGGGGAAGTGAAACGTGATCCAGCCACAATGCATAAGAGGCTGGAAATGTGGAAGCCGTTCAGGGCCATGCTAAAGCCAGCATATAACAGGTTTCCCTCTGTCTGCTGTTTGAATATGACGGAAACCAACGCTGCATTTTTACTTTTTATGTGCCAGTAAATCAACATTAAATGCTACATAGCAAAAGGATGAAGTAAGCAGACATGCAGGAAACTTTTAGAACGTTTGACACAGTAATCTGTTAAGGAATAAACAGCACTGCTCCAAATGGAAACGCAAAGTTAGCCCCAGAATGAGGAAACAAAGCAAACAAAATTATGTTATGGAAATACAATCAAGCAAGGAGGGAGCCAAGAAACCGAGAGGGTTACATCCTGAATGGATCAGTAGGCCACCAGAGGACGGTGAGGGGTTTCCAGTGCTCAACAGAGTACAGCGCTGTTTGTTTTGTGGTAGTTTATTGTGCCATTAGTATTTCACATGAAACTAGAAAGAAGAAAATACGATTTTTTTTTTTTTATTTAAAAAAAGACGTTGCTTGAATGAGAGGTCCTGATTGATATTAATAATTTAAATATCATGAATTTGGCTCAAATTGAACTGTCAATCTAAAAGTGAAACATTTTATTATTTTTTTATTTTAGTTTTTCTTAATTCTCTCTTGGTACCTGGACAATCTGGCGGGGCTGCACGGAGAGCGTGGGGAAGTTTCCTCGGCCGTGGATGGGGATAGCCTCGCCCAGGATCGAGTCCAAGCGCTGCACCTGATCCCAAGACAGCACGCAGAACCGCCGACTGTGATCCGACTCACCAGACATGGCGTTGTGAACTTTTAAGTCCCCCCCACCCCGAGAAAGAAATCAGCAGATTGTGAATCAGCGCTTCCTCCCCCCGCTCAACTCGGTGTCTTCAAAGTGCGATAATTCCTGTGTGAGCAGATCCGGATATTATTACTGGAGGCAAAAGAGCGGAGAGGAAGAAAGAAAGAGGGGAAAAAAGTTTCTTCTCAGATGTGGATGTTTCAGTGGGAGCCGCAGTTTCCTCCTTTCTCTGTGCGTGCTGCTGAAATCCGGTCAGTCTGCAAAGGTCCAGAGGGTTTAAAGGCTCCTCATTAGCATGAGCCCTGTGATTGGCTGCTGTGTTTGGTCATTGATTATGGATGCCCTGCCCTGCCCGCAGGGAACACCCTTCATGTGACGTACTTGACAGCTCGGTGAGTTCTGCTCCATCTGCGGTGCAACCCCGCATACCATCAGGGTTTTCCTTCAAACCAACACTCCTGTGATCTGCATCGCTTTAGCTCCGGTGCTGCTAGAAATAACAGCAATTAGTGATATGTCATAGATTAAATTACAGTTGTGCAAACACGGCACACGCATTTCACCTTGCAACCTTTTCAAATTTCTTCATGGGGAAATATTTGCAGAGCATACAGGATGTTTTTCCTGTATGCTTGCGTCTATATTGTGCAATTAATCATGCAATTAGTGATCATGCAAGCGTTAAGAGCAACCATAAAAAAAACAGAACGAAGTCGGAGATTTTCCTGGAAGCTCTGCGGACTCAGCTTTGTATCTTTGCAGTGATAAAAGCACTCTCATACTCATTCCTTCTTGGCTTGTGGCCCTTTAAAACAACCTCGAGTCTAGCTGTCAGCAGTTGTATATCTTCTAGTAGCTCTTACTCGAGCTCTGTTTTTGTGCTTTGTCTAAACAAAAAAAAGTAGTAATTTACAAACAATAGAAGGAGCGCAAAATTAATTTTTTATGTTGCAAATTCTTACTTCCAGTTCCCAATTTGGGAAATACGTGACAAACTACATCCATTATTCAGCAGCTTGTAGAGGCACATTTATCAGCAACAACTTAAAAATAGTCATTTTCTGTGTGACTTTATCAGTTTCTTGCATCATCTTTGCAAACTGTTCTTCACAACATTGCTTCAGTTCATTGAGGTTAGCAGACATTTGCTTTCTCTTAAGGTCTGCCACATCATTTCATTCAGGTTAAGATCTGAAATCTGACCGGGTCATAATGCTGTGGTTAAGCTCACTGTCAGATCATTGTCATGCTGTGTGACACAGCATCAGCCTCACATTTGACTCCAGAGTACTTTGGTATATAGAGGAGCTGATCAACTTAGTGACTGCAAGGTGCCCAGATCCTGTGGACACAAAACAAGCCCAAATTATCGCCCCTCCACCACCCCTGCCAACACCCCTGCCAACACCCTGGCAACCCTTCCAAACAACCATAATTTTTTTAGTTTTTTTGTCATTGTGCTGTCATGAATTTTGACATTTAACTTGCTAGCTGAGGCCCGTAGAGTCTGAGATGAGCTTATGGATTTTTTGAGGTTTCTCTGACCTATTCTGAGTCGTCCACAACTGGGAAGACTGTGTTAATGCAAACATGAATGTTCCAGACCAGAAAACTGTGAACACATCTGCGTTTATAGAGGTGCTCACACTTGCTGATGATCCATTAACAGAGTTCATTTAATCTGCACCACCTGGTTGCTGCTTACCCTCCTAATTCCTAAGAGTTCAATTCAGTTCAATTCAATTCAAGTTTATTTATATAGGGTCAAATCCTAACAACTCCAGGCATTATACTATAAGGTCGAGGCCCTACAGTAATACAGAGAAAAACCCACCAATCAGCCAACCCCCATATGAGCACGCACTTGGTGACAGTGGCAAGGAAAAACTCCCTTTTAAAAGGAAGGAACCTCCAGCAGAGCCAGGCTCAGGGAAGGCCAGCTATGTGTGCAACCGGCTTGTTATTGAGGTGAGGAAGACAAGGCACCAGTCTTCCTCACCCAGGCCTCTGTTATAGCCAACAAAAATACTTTTTTCCATCCAAGAATTTGTTGATAAAACATGTCAATCTTTTTTTTTTTTTTGTTTAAATCCAGAGGCTGCTTGTTAGTATTTGAACTCTAATAGCAGGCTGTGAACACTCAAAGTTCTTGCTTGCTCGGCACTCATTTATTTATTGCTGTTATCGCTGTGGAAACTTGATATGAGAGTCATTTATTCATTCACCGATTTAATTTGCTCATGGCTGTGCTGGTGTTTATGAAAAGACTCAGATAATGATCTTTTTAGATTAGACTTTTCAGTTCCATTGCTTTCTACTATAGTCTCCTTCCATGCTGAGCTGATTGGGTTTTTATGTGATTTGGTGCAGATACAGAGTCATTCCACTGATCTCAGCAGAACATTTGCAGTCTTTCATGCCTAATACTCTCTGCGCTAGTCAAGACCATCCACAAACTCTTCCGCTTTTTACTGGTGTGGACAACTGCCACATTATTGTTGCCTTTAACTGTATATCCTGTTTTGCATGCAGCCTATTATGTGTTTAAATGCACTAAATAACCCTTAATGAGAGTCCTCACGCAAATGTAGACATTACGCACAATAGCAGACGTTACTCTCTCAGTGAAGGCCCTCAGATTTTCTGGGTATATAATTTGTCAGTGAACAATACAGGCAATAAGTTTTGCAATTTCCTCTTTTTAAGATATATCATCATTTATAAAATCCCACACGTCACATTGTCTGTCAACTCGGGTTGTTTGTGCACCTGTAAAATGTTTACAAGAGAGTAAAGTTCATTTCAGGATCGACCTGAATGTGTTTTTAGTGATGAAGCAGTAAAAACAGGATGGCTGGGAACACGCGCAGGCAGGCACGCACATTAAAACGTCTTCCCAAGACGCATGTGTACCTGTGTTTGGGTTCGACCACTACTCGGGTGTTGCCAGCAGATGCACAGCCGGAAGTAGATGCATAACCCTGCCTCACAAAAGCTCCCAGAGGTCAAAGCGGGAGTCGGGCTCATTCATTTAAGACATCGTGATGTCGACATCTGGGCAGAAGCGTCCCCAGCTGAGGGTGTTTGCCGGGTACTGAGGTGAGAAAACTGCGTCATGCGTCTATAAATAGCCCACCGTGTGGCAGCTGTGCATCCTGGGAACGGAGCCAGCATCCCCCCTGAATGTGAAACACTTGGCGACGAGTGAACAATGAAGGCAGATAAATGTCAGTTCACCTGACATTCTCAGGTTCCCTCACAGCCCTGTGTCAGCGGGAGGAGCCTTTTCTGGATGAGAAGAAAAGACTTTAATGCAGTGGAACAAAAGCACATCTTACACAAACCGCCTGTATCTGTACAGCGGCTTTTATTTCCTACCTCACCTTTTGTTAATTCATGTCTGTGTTATTGTAGCCTCCATTTACACACAAGTTTGACATCCTGGTGGAACTACGGCAACTGAGACTGTGAGTCTTGTAGGCGTGGTGAGATAGCCTGTATTTAAACACACCTTAAACAAATGACACATATGACAGGTGTATTTCCCACTTTAAACCACAATCAAACATTACTAGGAAATCTGGAAGCCATGAGTGCACATTATTAGAATTTAAATGAAACTCTATTCAAGATATTTGTGATTTTTTATCCTTAATTACTTCCATCCTAAGAGGCATCAGATAGCGGCCGCTGTTGTTGTCAAACGCCTCAGCGAGTAGAAGATTAACAGTGCAGCGGAGTGAGCTCGTCTCAAGTGAATGGGACACGTTTGGACGTCACAGGATGTCGTAAGAAGCGGCTGGAAACTGATGTTGCCACAGTGATCAGTTGTGTGTGAACACAGATAACAGCGTGCCTGTCACAGTGGATGAATTGTGTCTGTCAGGGCCCCCAAAGTCCAAGTGAATTATTTCCCCCATAGGAGATTTCTTTTTCTCATTTAACACTGAGCACATTCAGACGTGTTATACAAGATCACCAAGTGTCTGCTATTATTAGAGGGGGCGTCACATGTAACTTTGGACAGTGTGGCTAAAAAAAGCGATGCAGCTGTTGCGTGTGTGACATGACACTGCAAGTGTGATTTTGAATCAAAATCTGCTTGGATTGTTGCAAATGAATTCACCCAGTTTCCGTTTAGGTTTTCCTCTAAGATCAACCTGCCACAGTGGCAGATAACCTGCCTATACAACCTGGTTGAGCTGACCAGTCCAGCCGGACACCGGGACCTACCTGAGATAGAGGGAATGTGTGATAAGAGCAAGTTTACTTTTCCAGATTGCTCCATATGAAAAAATCTATGGCACTGCGGATCGAGGTTACGCAAGCGGCCGTGCTGCTGACGTCAGGCTCCCTCTGTTGCCTACTTGATTGATTACAGTAGTACTAAAGTGAACTCTAGTGCACCTGGAAAAAATAAAGACATGCCAAAACACATTCAAGGAGCTTTGTGCCGCACATGCACTCTCTGCTCTGTGCACACACGCACCTGTCAGATAGGGAAGAAGCGAAGCTTTGAAAAAGTAAACACATCCTTTTACTCTGCATCTTCTGTTGTGGCAGACCTACACTGCCTCGTTGTAACCAGGCTTGTCTTCCCACTGGTGTACTTAATAAGTCAGGACTACAAACACTGTACGGTGAACAACACACCGATCCTGTGAGACCAACACAGGAGTGAAACCAGTTCTCAGACGTAAATTTTATAGGCCATTGAGCAGCAAGGCTCCACCAGTGTGTCTTGAGGACTACCTGCTGCCATGGCACCCTGGTTAGCTGGTATCTCTGCTCCATCATCAGGTTCTTCCTCTTGACTCTGCTTCTTTCACCATCTCGTCATCATATTCTTTCTCTGCTGCGTGGATCCCACTCCTAACACTACTTGTGACGAATGACCATGGAGTAGCAGGGCTCCAATCATTGCAGGGAGAGTACAGTCCAATTTTTGTTATTTTTACTTATCAAGCTTCAGTTTACAAGCTTAACATGGCAGCTCTGTGGCGCACTCGTGGCCTCTACCAGCAGTAATGCTAACAAAAAGCCACACTTTTCTCAACCATGTGATAATCAGTTATTTTTGTGGCTAATGTTGTCTCCTTATCTGAAAGTCTTTATCCACCATACACTGAATAGCTGCTCGATAAGTAATCAATAAATATTTTAGATTTTTCATGTGTCAGAATGTGCGAATGTTTTCCTATAGTGCAAAGTGACCAGAGAAACTTCCACTATTTGCAAAAACAAAAATGCAAATTACTCTAAACAAGTAATGAAACACCTTTGTTGCACACGCTGTATTTCACTTGTGAATGATAATTACAGCTGGAAATGTTAATGTTAAATGTGTTTTTTCCTTTTTGGAGATACGTTTTACATTTGGGCTCCGTCTGTGTTTACAGTGAGGACTCGTGAATTAGGGTAAATATTTTGGCATGAAACCTAAAAATAAAAAACAATATTTAATTCCCTATAAAAGACAGAAAACATAATAATTTCATAATTTTACTATTTCAGGAAAAATATTATCTCATTTAAAATTTGATGAAAAGGTGTTACCGGGGTTAAAAAAGCAAGTGGTTCTAAAAAGAAACAGCTGGAGGAATATTTTTCAACTAATTAGGTTCATTGAGTTATGATTTACTATTTTTTTAAGAGGAGCATCTTTGAAAGGTGGATTCACCAATCTGCAAAAAAACTGTGTCTGCAAATTGTGGAACAGTTTTGGAATAATATTCCTCAATGTAAAAATTGTGAAAACATTGAGTATCTCAGCATCTCCAGTATATAATATCTCTGTACGTGAGGGACAAGCTTTAAATCAATACTGAATGCCCTTGATCGTTGGGTCTTCAGGCAGTACTGCACTGAAAACAGGAACACTTGCAGAAATTGCTGTCTTTGAACACAGTTCGCTGTGCCATCCACAAACGCAGGTTAAAACTCTACCAAGCAAATGAGGACAAAACATGTGAACATGATCCAAAAAGTCTGCTGTTTTCTCAGAGCTGAAACTCATTGAAAATGGGCTGGAAGTAGAAAAACTGTTCTGTGGTCGGACCAATCAGGATTTAGATCGACATATGCTTCGATCCAGATGATCGAAGCATATGTCTTAGTGAAGGCCTTTTATATTTCAGAAAAACAATGCTAAACTGCATACTGTAGCTGTTACAACAGCATGGCTTCATGGTAGAAGAGTCCTGGTGCTGAATTGACCTGCCTGGAGTCCAGACCTTTGACCAAGCAAAAACATTTGGAGTGAAATGAAGCAGACCCAGGACTGTTGAGCAGCTAAAATCACATAACAGACAAGGATGGGACAACATTCCTCAGTTTCCAGATGTTTACAGGATGCTACACAGTAGCAAACATGGCCCTATACCAACTTTTCTGAGACACATTGTTGCCATCAAACTAAAAATGTCAATTTTTTTCTTGAAATTGTACATTTTTTTTATATGTTTTCTTTTTCTATTGTGAATAAATATTTGGGTTTGTGAGTTTGAATCTTTGCTTTCAGGTTTATTTACATTTTTACAGCATTTTAACTATTTAAAGACATTCTGACTGTATTTTACACATGTTGATAAAGTAAATAAAAACCTTTTTAAAAACAAGAGGGCTCCCAATGATTCACAATCATCTACAATCACATTTGCCAAGAATATGTCTTGCTTTTGAAGTTGCAAAGGGCACAACCCTCTTTTAAGCCAGCTTTGACACATGGGTCCTGTCTGGTCACAGTCCAGGATGTAACTTGGTGGAGCGGTTATTGCATAGTTTAAGTGCTCTGAAGATCAGAGGTCAGAAATATTCTTGGACTATGTGTTATGTAAGCCTTGTCTCACGTTACTTTCTGATAAAGCGAGGTAAGCCTGATAAAGTGGTTGGAAGGTTCAGGCGCTTATATAAAAGAAAAAAAGGGAAATCTAAATCACACAGCATCCGGTGTTTAGAAACATTAGGTGCATGGAGGCTAGCAACAGAGCCAGACAGGAAACTCCTTTAACTTGAAATCTTTCCAGGAAATCAACTTCCTTCTTTACGTGATGTAATAAAGTCTGAGAAAAAGAACAAAAGAAAAGAAAAAGAAAAAAAACCCATTGCTTAACTTCACTTTCCAGTTTCTCTGATGGTGAATGGCTGGTATCATTCTCCACTGATCAAACACAAGCAACTATACTGGAAGGACGTAGAAGCAACTCGACAGCTGCCAAGAATGCACATCCACTGCTGAGTCAACAAATCCCAAACCATAAAAGCATATAAAATAAACATGTTCTGTTATTTTCTCAGCACATGTGCCTGGCTTTATATTAAAAGCCACCAGGGGAAAAGAGCTGTCTGCCTACGCTCCCGGTTGCATTTACCAGAAGGAAGAGGGAACCCCTATTTAGCAGCAAGCTCTGATTTCATTCCCAGAAATCCTGCTCCTCGTGCCCCTATCCAGTAGCTGACAGACTCAAATTCTGGTTGAGGGGAGACTTTTTTTTAATTGTTTTTTTAAAAACAGCGTGCCAGAGACAAATTGTGTCAGCATACTGTTCATCTGTGGGGTTAAGCAAAGCGGAGATACAGTATATGGATACAGCAGTGCAGCTTTACCCAAATGGTCGATATAGTTACCCAAAGGAATAAAAAATGATGTCGGCAGCAGTTTCTTAGATCATCGGGCTAGATCTGACTTAGTGAAGCTTTTGAAGGAGTTGCTCTTCGGGTCAGAGAGGGCCAAGCTGGATGTTTCGAGAACTTTTATGACCAAAAGGCCAAAGTACGCTTGGTAGATTATGAAGTGTTTATGGATATCGAGAAAAAAATAAGCGTCTGAACGAAAACAAACCTGGCTTATTCGTTTGTTGGTTTTAAAGCTCCGCGTGAGGTTTTCTGGGCGATTTACTCAGTGCCATAACCAAAAGCAGACAGGCAGGCTTGTTGCACACTTGGCCCAAAGCTGTCCCGAGTTACAAGCTATAGACTGGAGCACAGACATTGTGCTCCACGTTTTAAATCAACAAACCACTCGCCATTCATCCCAGAGTCACAAAAACATTATAGGGTACAATTAAAACCACCTGCAGCATGTAGTTATATATATCTATATATATATAGATATATAGATATATATAAATACATGCTGCAGGGGGTTTTAATTGTACCCTATAATGTTTTTGTATATATATTTATATATATATAGAGAGAGAGAGAGAACATTTCTCTGTGTCTCTTCATCCTTTTGTAATCTTTCCTTTGTTACATAACTTTCAAAGTTACACAGGCAAACATGATAAGGAATATGGAGCATGGAAGGTGTTCCTAAGCTGTGCTGGACTACGTCGGGACATGTTGTCTGAGTGACTATCTATCCATCTGTCACCTTGACCCACGTTTTCTACCGTGTCACTTTATTGTCATTGCTCCACAAACCTGGGCCATGAACAAGAGTGTGAAGTTCAGCTCCCCTTTACCAGTTGTTGTTGTGCAACCTGCATCTCTACGTGACCCCAGTGCATTTCTACAGCATGGCAGCTCTTTTACTATGTGATACAATAACAAATCCTGCAATGAGAATTTGACTTCAACCGGGAAAATGTTCTCAGTGTTAAACTGTGAAATTTTAAATGAATAAGAAGGCAACGCACGGTTACATGTTATATTACACACAAGAAGTATCTCATGGAAATTACAGTAGTTGAGGAAAAGTATTCAAGTTTAAGTAAATATTGTAATTATTTTCAGGTAGCAGGTAACTCTATACAATAAAGGCATGCAAAAACTGCAATATGTAACAATCAATATTCTCTTTACATATTGATTCCATTTTTTTCCATGTAGTTTTCAAATAAACTTTTTAAAATTGTCTGGCTTCTTTAGGACTAACACAGAGCTTCAGCAGTAAAACAACAGCAGCAATCATCATCATCATCCAATATGAAGGGCACTGTACCCTGGCAGCTGATATACTCAGTCTTTGTTCATTCCTCCTATAGTTCAACATCACTACAAATATTCTTAGTTCTAGCACTAACATTGTGTTTGATGGACAAATGGGTAGTTAGGAATGTAAACATAGACACATTTCTGTCTGTTGCATAAAAGCAAAGGTTTTTTTCTCTTTTCTTTCTGTGTTATTGATCTGTGGACATGAAGTGAGATCATCCAAACATTATCTACAGAAACAGTTTGGCCTCCAGTTTAACTGCTTGGTGAGCCTTAATGTTGTGTGAAGAAAAAAGAAAAAGACTAAGCAACCGAAGCGTTTCTCAACAATGATTGAGGCCATATCAAACAGTCCTTATGATAAGAGCTGCTGTGATAAGGTCTGACCCTATGGTACCCTGGTACACTAATCCACCTCCATGGCACATATTCAGGTTTCCATGCCAAAGCTTTTTCCACTTCACAACACAGAGCCGATGTTTTTCCTCTGCAATGATGTCTCCTGTGTTTTTACTTATTCACTTCTTCAATCTGTACACAGAATAAAATATCAGATGTTAAGATTGAAAAGACCTGGTAAAAAAAGATGAGGGGTTTTTGTGAGATATGATAACAGAAGCATTTAACCTCCTAGGACCTGGCGTCCGCATATGTGGACATCACATTTTGGGTTATTTAGACCAAAATACTCAATTTTGCTCTGCAGGGGCCTGATATCCACTTACGAGGACATTATACTGCTACTGTTCTATCTAAATTTTAAACAAATATCCTCATATGTGGCTCTCATTTTTCTTAGAAACAAAGATTAGGTTTAAAAAAAATCTAGTAATTCTTTGTTTTTACATTCATCAGGTCCCAATCAGCCCAAATATCAAAGAGAAATTAAAAATGCATATCGTGGAAGAGTTTGGGTCTTAGGAGGTTAATCAAGAGCTACAGTCCGATAGTTTTGGGGTGTTTTTATGTAATTTGGCTTCTGTACATCATCACAGTGAATTTTAAATCAAACAATCAAGATGTGACTGTAGTGCTGACTTTCTGGTTTAATTCAAAGGGTTTTTTGGACATTTATATACACAGTCCCCCTACTCTCAGAGGCTCAGTCCATTGACTGCCAAAGAGAATCATTGGCCAGGTGAGGTCTTTATCCTGGTTATTCAATGGCAAATTCAGATAACATAAAACACAACTAAAGTGCACAATGACAGGATTATTTTCCATAGTTACGAGAAACAACCTCACAATATATAACCAATTTAAAAACATTCTCAAGGAGGTAAACATAAATGGTAAATGTCAAGGTCGATTGAGAGACACCCTCCTGGATGGAAATACAGAGGCTTTACAACCAAGTGCAAACCTCTGTTTACGCACAAGAACAAGAAGTGCAGATTAGACTTTGCCAGAAAATATCTCAGACAGCCTGCGCAACTCTGAAAAAAAAAACACAAAGAACAAAGAAACACAAGGTCAAGTTTTTACAGATGAATGCAAGATTCATTATTAACAGAATGTTGAAAAGAGGAAAGTTTGGAGACGGAGAGAAACAACTCATGATCCGAAGCATCACATCATCTGTCAAACATGGTGGAGGCGGTGTTATGTCATGAGCTGCCTGTGTTTATTGATGATTTAACTGCTGTTAGAAGAAGCAGGGTGAATTTTTAAGTATGCGGAGCTATGCACTCTGCTCAGGTTCATCCAAATGCTGCAAAACTGATCAGACAGCAAAGTTTCTCGAGGCAAAGAAATGTTATATTCTTCAGTTACATGCCTGATCTCGAGCCGGCAGAGCAGGTTTCCAATTACTGAGGTCAAAGCTGAAGGCAGAGAGACCCACAAACAAGCACTATCTGTGAGTGGTTGAAGAAAAGGCCTGGCAGAGCAACTTAATGGAGAAAACACAGCGTTTGGTGATGTGCATGAGGTCTGTCCAAGTCTGCACTAAAATCACGTCCCAATCATTTCATTTGAGAAAAATTAACATTGGTTTTGGGACAATGACACTTTGTTTTTTGTATATGTGGCCCAGTCTATAACAAGCATTAGTCAGCGTGAAGTGGACATAAAGGCATCCTCCTAACTGTACATTCATACCTGTAGCCCTGTACTGACCATTTGACCCACGTCCACTCTGTGAGCATAGCTTCTGAGTGAAGCAGACTAAAGCTTCAGATTATCAAACACACCACTGTTACACCCAAAGGAAGTCCCAGTAAACAAATAAGCACTGAACAAACTCCTCATGTAAGGTATGTGAGAAGCACTTAGTGTCAGCATGGACACATGAGTTGCAAAATCTTCACATGGTTGGAACATGTGTTAGGACGTAATACAGCTCCTAGTTTTCTTGAGACATTTTCGCAGCATACATCCAGCATTCACAAATGTTAACCACCGTGTGCCTGTTACTCTCTGGATACGGTTGTTTCATGTTTCACTTGCAGTGGCAACAAACTATTCTCGCTGGCAGCTGCACGTTCCTGGTTTATTCTGCTCAGCGCAGGGTTAATTATATCCAGCTTCACTGCCCAGCGCGGAGATGCACTTTTAGCTCAGCGGTGATGCTGACAGCAGTCCTGACTGTGAATCACCTTTTGTGTTCACAGAGGTACTTCACTTCTGCTTCGGTCAGGTCGGTGAGCGATGAGAAAAAGGCTTGTGAGAGGGTGACACACAGCTGTGCACATGACAACAGGACCAAAGTTGGCTCAGGGAAGAGGAACAAGGCACAGTGAATCATGTAGTGGAGGACATCCAGAGATAAATCATGGTGGACAAATTCTTTTTAAAAAAAACTGGAATTTATTAGTTTTAAGTGAAGGAGCGAACTTTCCCTGGTGTTGCTCATGGAAACTAAGAAAAAGTCGAGCCTTCAGATTTCAGCTCACTGTTGTAAAAGGACAAGTTTAATATCTCTATAAAGTAAAACAAAAAGCACAATTTTAAAAAACAAAACAATAAAACACATGCTCTTATACTGAAAATCAGGAATTCACCCCTGCTAACTGGGTGGCCTGCCTCTGTGCCACACCAGCTGGGGTTAAAGAGCGTGATAAATCCTGCAAGCGAATAATCACCTGCAGCCAGCAAGGACTCACATAAACCAGCTACACTTTGATGACCTGGTACCCTCATTAGATTTGTTAAACATTATTTCCAAATGCTGATTTAATTTTTTCATCTTCTGCAAACAATTTTCAGTCCTCTACGCCACGAGGTCTGTGGTCAAAATGCAACCCAGCTGCTGAGGCTGTGATTCTTTAACTTTCTCCACCCGCATGACACTGAGCCACAAGTCTGACCATCTGCTTTAAGTCCACTTAAGATACAGGTTGTTGTACTGCCATGCCAAATTCCCTTCAAGTCAAATGAGGTAATATTTTAACTGTATATAAACAACCCAAGAAATCCATTTAAACTATCATATTTCACTGCAAATATGTTGTTCAGTTTTGCAACAGTCTGTAATTTGTATGAAATCCTTTATCTCGATCCAGTTAGTGCTTAAGCATGATTTTATGCATTGAGTCTGTTATTTCTCCCCATTATTTCATGCTTTTCTCTTTGTTAAACACTGAAATTTTACCCAAACCTAAATAAAATTACTGTTTTTAAACTCGTCACTTCTACTTCACCCCAAAGTCTTTGCAGGGTGATCGCTGATTGGAAATTCAAATTTTCTGCCTGAGGATGTTACCAGCAAATAGTACAAGCTTTTGTTTTTTACTTTGTGACAAAAAGTCTCATTAGTCTCTAAGTCAACTTATCGCGTGCAGTTCCTTGCTACATAAAGGGTTAAACAGGAAAGCACTAATTGTCACACACACTGTATATACATATATTTATACACACACATAGGTATGTATATAAATATATGTGCATGTGTATACAGAGCAACATTTGCACTCATCTGCACAGCAGTGGCAGCTGAGTGCTGTCAGTCTCTGGCCTCGGCTGTCACTGTCAATCCATTGTGAATACATTTATAGCCATCAAGAAATTTTTCTTAAATTTTATATTTCGGTTTTAATAATTGCAGACAAAATAGTTTCTTTAAATGCATGAAAAACTGAAACAAACAAACACTTTCTTCTTAGCACTTGGGGGATTTTATGACCATCCACTTCGTGGCTGCAGTTTAAATATTTGATATAGATTTGGTGGGTGGGAGTTTTAGCTCAGATAGACTGAGTACAGACATCATGTTTGTTTCCCCAGACAGTGTAGTATGTTATCCATGTCTGATTTTTTTCCTCATTTAACCAGTACATTCACCTCTGTGTTATCACATCTCTAGAACTCTGTTATCATATGAGCAATAAAAAAAAAAAAACCAACGCAAAAAACCCCAATCCCTTTCACTGCAGGACTGTGTCAGCTGTTGTACATGCTGTGTTTCTGATAAACACACCTCACACATGCTTTTTATTACTGCATATCTGGCTGTCTGATCACACTAACCGAGTGAATGAAAGAATGAACCTGCTTTTAGATTAGATTTTGACATTAGCTTATTTAAAGCTATTGTAATGTTATTGTGTAGAAGGTTTTCTTTTTAACTGAAGACGGGGAAAAAGAAAAAAAAAAAAGGAGTCCCAGTCACCAAGTCTGATGATATTTATTGATCAAATGTTACAGTTTCACTGCTACACCATACAAAATACAAACGTTTGTTCATACAAGCGCTGCTTGTAGTCGTCTACTCTACCTATGAGTCTTGATACTGATATTTGATAAATGAATGACCCACTATGGCGATGTAGTTCTTCACAAACTCACAACCTACATACAGCTCCAAAGCTCAGTTACAAAATGATTAAATAACACACAGAAAAGCCTTTTCCCCTCCCTAATCGTTTCACTCAAACTGTTGTACTCATGTGGTGCCCTCTAGTGGCACAAAGCTCCTGCCGCCTTCTTTTAAATAAATTGTTCTCCACCATCACAGAAAGGGGAGCAGGTTTCATCCTGTCAATGTGGACGAAGGTCACAGACACGAAAGAGGTCTCATCCATCCATCCAAACATCGTTCTGCCAAAATAGTGCCTGCAGTAATACACAGTCTTCCTGCTCTTAAGCAAAGACTGAACAGATGCTCACCCGTCCCTAAAGCAGCCCAGCAGATCACAGTAACACTAAAAAGAGTGATAAATGGCACTACCCATATCCTGGTAGGAAGCAGCAAATTTGATTTAAATACTTTGATGTCTAAAGTATGAGTAACAGACTGAAGAATAAAAAAATAATATGTGGAAGCTATTTCCTGGTAAAACCCAAACAAATCTACCCCACCTTGCCCAGGTTGAATTTAGCTGTCCATATAAACATGACAAACCTCCAGAAAAATGTCATTTCTGATATGCAAGACGTGCAGAGGTAAATAATAAATACAACAAAACCCCTGAAATAAAGACATTAAAAAAAAACAACTAAATTGTACCTTGCCCATCCTTCACGCTCGGATTATTAATTTATCTCCAAACTGCTAAACCGCCTGATTACACTGCGATCATGTACATCTAGACAGGAAATGACAGGACATAACCGAATCAGACATAAGGCCAACTCTTGAGTTGATAATCCTGATATAGTTAATAAATAATCCTGAAATGGCTCGCTATCCCGAGCATACCAGGTCGGCAAGTCCAAACTTCTTGCATCCACAGTTGAAATGTACGTAAACCCAGATTTTCATACCCGTTTGCATAAGATAATAGCAGGAACTTAAACACTGAGGTTCTGCTGAGGTTGTGGAGGCATGTTCTGGGCATCTTAAAAAAAAGGTGTTTAAAAAAATATCTCTATATTGTGCTTCCAAGTGTTACTAAGAATTACTTAAATTCTGAAGGACACATACAGTGTGACACTGGTGGTGCAACTTAATCCACAACTCCTCACAATGACGTCTTGACGAAACAAATCGCAACATGCATCATGACCACCACAACGAAAGAGGTTATAGCCAGACCAGCGATGAGCAGTGCAGCCGGACAAGTCCGCTCAGTGCAGTGGATTAAAGCCAGTGTCGGGTGCATCCCCTAATATCAGTGTGGTGTGGCTAAGCGTGGGTGAAGGAGAAGCCAGACGGAAGGCTGGGTTGATCGAGTGCAGCGAGTCCCTCTTGTTGCTTCGGCTGAACGGGGGGCATGCAGTGGCCGCTGGCTGGCGAGCTTGCTGCTGTGTGCAGCCAACAGACGGCGAAGGCTCTGAGGTTGGGGCTGCGCGGTTAGAAACATTCAGGACCTGAGGGGTAGTCTTTGGGGTCCCGGGGGAGCAAAGGACAGGAAAGTCTGAGGAGTGGACCACCCTCTCCAGCACATCCTTTGTGCTCTGAGTGCACTGCGTGAAGAAGAAGAAAAAAAGAAAGCAAAAATCAGAAAAAGGCAGGAGCAAAGTTTGTTAAAAGAAGCCAAGCTGCGAATGGCATGAGAGTAAAAACAGGACAGGCGTGTACACAAAATTCTGCAATCTGATTTAAGGAATTAGTTTGGAAGTCATAAGAAAAGTGAAAGCAATGGGAGCTCTGATGGCAGCGCTGTGATAAGATGGAGAAGCTTGGAGGACGTGAGTTCGATGCAGAAAATGCAATTAGAAGGCAGCCAAATATGGCAAAAGGTTTATAGATGTGCACGGAGAAGCTGCTTCCTGTCTTTTCTTCTGGCTTGAATAGGGAGCAAAAAGGAGGCGGGTAAAGATTATGCAGACTTGTATTCGACTGCGTCTCCATGCATCTCATGGCAAAGAGGAAAGAAAATCAACTGTTAAGAGGTGGGTGAGTCAAGCAAATGTTAATGAATGGTAGTGAAGCATGCATATTCACAAATATTATTCACACCATCACCACAAACCAGTAACAATATCTGCTCCTGTTTAGCTTTATATTAAAAACCACAGAGATGGCAGCTACAGCAAACAGAACTGCAACTGTAATGTGAAGGACGGAGGCACACAGCGGAGGCAAGTGAAGAGATGATGGGAGTGGTTTAAGGTTCAACCCTAGTCTTACCATCGACCATCTATATGCAGCAGTGACCTTCAGGCTGTGCAGGACAAAGAAAAGTCCTGACAGTTCTCCTCCTGGCAGGGTGGATACAGTACAACACTGAGTGTTAACGCTTTTATATAGAAAGTAAAGTTACAGGCGTAAATATACACGTGTTCATTCAGAAGGACAACACAACCCCCTCATTCCCAAAGAAAAAAACTCAGACAGGCACAAAATAAAAAGTAAACAAATCTCAAAATACAAAAATACTGTTTATTTAAATACACAAAAAACAAAACTGTTATTGTATGAGTGCAAAAAATAGAAATTCTTTTAAGATTATGGCTAATAAACTGCATTTGATAAGATAATACACAAATATATTCAAGGCACGATTTACCCAACACACTAAAAGAAAGCAGCAATTCTGTCCATCAACTGTCATTACAGCATAAAACCAGACTTGCAGCAGACAAAACAACATGTTGAATTCTCTGGCAAAAATAACCACATATTAAGGTGTTTAGTGTAAACAGCACAAATTAACCGTTATGTACATCCACAGGACTCAGTGGTGATTTTAACGCATAGTTAACTGGTCATGATGCCAAACAGTTAAAAGAAACTTCACTGGTGAGTTTTCGATTTAGTTTCTTCTTAGTTTCCTTAATCAGTTCTGCAGTGACTGTCTGGCTCTGTGTTGTGGGTCAGTTCTGAACCATTAAAACTGAGCTCTAGTGAAGCTGCCGTTAAAAGCCCTGTAACGGTTCAAATAAAAAAAACTAAATGGATACAGCTTCTCTCTGGCAACAATAAAAAGCGCAGCTCTGGCCACTTTGCATTTGAGGAACCATAGCTGGAAGTTTAAAGGATGGAGGAGCAACACATTGGGAACTATGGGACAGTCAGTATTTGGGAGGGATCACAAGGTTTTTAATCCCTACCATGTTTGCATCGTTCTTGGCCCTGAAGGGGGGCAGATCTATATCTGAGGCAGAAGCAGCAGGGATCGGCTCATCCGGAGGAAGGAAACCTCTTCTGTCGATCAGACTGGAAACCAGAACACAAGATTGTTATGATCCATCAGGGTGTAAACTGCATGTGTACTTTAACACCGTTCAAGTCTCTGCAATGATACAGCTGCAACAATGCACAACTACAAGACACCATGCTGCCACTGTATTCAAAGCAAGATATACAAAAATGGCCTGAACTAATACAATGACTTATGGTCAGAATCTTTACAGTGACTTGGAACACTCAGTCATAGAGTCACTGCTGAATCTGCTTTAAACCATTACACTATTGGCAGGATGAAGCCTCGATGCCACTGGTGTAATGGTTGGCAGGATGGATCCATGCATTCATGCTGTTTACACCAAATTCTGACCCTACCATCTAAATGTTGCAACAGAATTCAAGACTCATCGGAGCAGATTACATTTTTCCAGTCTTTTATTGTTCAATATTGAACTTCTGTGAACTTCAGCTTCCTGTTTTTAGCTGACAGAAGCAGCAACCCGTGTGGTTTTTTGCTGCTGTGTCAGGTTCAACGTTTTATGTGTTCAGAGACGCTCTTCTGCTTAAACTCCGTGACTATTTGAGTTACTATTGCTTTCCTAGCTTTAAGCAGTCTGGCTATTCTCCGCTAGCATCACCAAGGCATTTTCACCCACAGGACTGCTGCTCACTGTAAATTTTTCTCTTTTTTGGGACCATTCTCTGTAAACCATACAGACTGTTAGATATTTGCATCAACAGGCTAAACAAACAGTGTGTCCAGTGAACTCTCCATCTACCAAAACACAGCAAGAGGTAGTCATGTCAAGATGAAAACACATTTTATAGTAGCAGAAGCTGCTCTAAATTAGCACATACAGATATTAAACGAGATGTGAATGAACATGTTCCCTGGAATACAACAAGACATCTGCTAATCAGAGGGCAAGTTTGGAGGGTTATCCATGCAGCCAACGGCGGGGTACCAAATCTTAATATGACCTAAAGCATCAAAAAGGTCAGAGGCCGCTTTGTGTTTCTAGACTGCGAGTTGTTAAGGTGATTAGTGAGACACAAGGGTGAACTTGATGAAAATGTGTGAAGTGATGAGGAGGACGTCTTTACTCACCTCGGAGGCATGGGGCCGCATAACGTTACGCAGCAGTTAGTTATAATGCTGTTATAAGTGTATGGGTTTTCAGACTCCTCTGCACCCCTTTTACTTGACCAGGATCCCTTTATCTGCATGACAAGTAAGCTGTGAGCTCCAGTTTTCAGCATTTTATGTGTATTTTAACAAAAATCAAACAATCGTGAATTCAGCTTTGCCACGTCAGAATAGCACTACTCACATCTTCATTTGTGGTGAGATTAGAAGCTACTAAGTAGGTGTGAAAGCCTGAGAGGCCCAAAATAGACCAGATGGAGAAGAAACAAATCACCAACTCCACCACAGTGCACAAAGAAAGTCAAGGTATAATATCAGTTGTTGAAATGGTAACCAAAGATCCATGATGTTTAAAGATAAACAACTGTCATTCATGCATGTCTGTAAATTGAAAATATCTTCCCACTGCTACATTCAAATCTGTGTTGAGCATTTTTCCCTTCAAAATAATCTAAATATCCCAAATACCTTAGCTACTATAAGTATATAAGTCAGTCTTTACAGAAAAACATGCTAGGTATGTCTCTTATTTAGACACAGAAATGTTTCGGGCAATAACATAATGTCTTATATGTAATACACAGCATGTGGAAATCAGTCCACAGTCATCTGTGACTGTGACTAATGGTTACGTCTATAATTGTCTCACGAGACATGAGGCAGCAAACTTACTAATAGACAGCAATCACACTAAAAGCACCTCTAACACTCTTATCCTATTAAGGGTGGGCATAAGCTGAGGAGCACCGGGAAGTGCCTCGACTGTCTAACACAGCAGAGTGACACACAAAGGATATCTTGCAGGGCTCTCTTCAATGGCTTGAACGAGGCTTTTACCTTCTTGAGAACCTGGAGAGAAATATCAACATCAGAGACAGAGGCATGTTAAAGTCTTTGCTGGTAACGTGACAGATACTAAATGTGTTTAAGTACTTACGCAGGGTGATGTGTGTGATGACACAGCCAAATATAAAAGACGTGAGAAAAGACAGGGAGATGATGAAGCTGTAGAAAAAGCGGTAATTGCGTTTTCCCACACAGTTTCCCACCCATGGACAGTGGTGATCAAATCGTTCTGGAGGGGAAAAGAAAGCAAAGAAGGCATAAAGTTACAGTCATTAATTTCAGTGACACACTACAAATCTCTGTGGATCAATCTAGTGGATCTTTTACAGGATTTCTATCTGCATTCACACATCACACGCCCATTCATGTAAAGTGGAAGCAGAGAGCGAGAGGGCTGGTTAAAAAAAACAAAAAAGAAAAAAACTACAAAATGATCAACACAGTGGCAAAAAGTAACACCAGAGGTTTCTTAGCTGGGACAGACAAAGAGGTGGACTTGTTACTCAAGGTAAAACGTCACCACGAAGCATTCACAGCAGCAGAAAACACAAACCTGGACTCATCTCAGAGCAAATACAGCAACATATAAGAGCAAACCAGGAGCATTATGGAAAAGAACAGTAAAGTGATAAAAGCTGTATGAGCCTAAGTGTTACATTTACCCATATTTAATGACTGATAAAACTTAATCAGGCAGCAATCTTGGCTGTCTGAGCTTTATCATTTTCAAACTAAAAAAAAAAACTAAAAAAAAAAAAAAAAAAGGTTTTCCAAGAAAAGTGGTGTCAGCAGTGTTTCCCAGCAGGTCTGTACGGAAACATAGAAGGCATAAGACACAGAAAAAGTCACGCATTTAGGTTGTATCCTAAGAAATGAGGAACAAAACTCCCAACTTCCTCAATGTGTGTATAAGTGATTTCAAAAGTTTAAGTAAAAATGTAGAAAACCCAATCAAACTAATAATCTTTCCAACCTTTCACAATAAAGCGCCATCGTAGTGGTACAATCCCTTCACAGGGAGCAAAGTAAACAATGTCAGGGGAAGCGTACTGAAATTTAGGACTGAAAATACAGTAACCTTTGAAGAAACAAAAATTATTATTTAATTATGTACTCCCTGAGAGTTTGTTAGGAATAAATTCTGATTTAAAACCACTGCCTGGCAAAAACCTACAGCTCATGAGGCAGATTTGTGAGCTTTTCTTTATGGCATACATGGAGAAGTAACAGTTACTACTATCAAACTGTTTATTTTACTAAAATAATGACCAAATGCTAACCACCCACTTTCAACTAACTACATAGATCCTGCATATATGGCTAAACTGATTTGGTTACTTTAAAAAACAAATGTCAGGTCATGTGTTTATGGGTTTCACTTCTTTTTTTTGTAGGCTCTTGGTAAATTTGAGGTTTCAGTCCATTGTAAGTGTAATGTTGGAACACGCTCAAGGAAATATATTATCATTCTGATATTTAACATTAGTGTTCCCCACTAAGATAAGCTTCATTATCATTGTAAGCACAAGCATAGAGGCAAACATAAACAGTCATACTATTAGAATGAAACTGTCATAAAAAAATAATGTGTTCTATTCAATCATAAATAAATGAGTAATAATCCTGATAAAAGCAGCTTTAAGAATGGCATAGGTAGGCACTGGATATAATAGCAATATTGCACTTTGCACTTAAGATAGATGGATTTGGGATTCCATGTGTAAGTTTATTCTCACCCACACAGTTGTCGCACAGGCTGCAGTGGGAGGTGCGAGGAGGGCGGAACATCTTACAGGTGAAGCAGTATTTGAGCTTTACCACCTGCTGGTTGATGAGGATCTCCTTGGTCCGCGGAGGAGGGCGGTATGTAGAGGATCCTGAGGTATCTTAAAATAGACATGTACAAGGGGGAGACACTTCTTTAAGGTGCTTGCATTTCAGCAAAACAGCTCAACCAAGTAACTTCATAAAAATGGGGAAGTCAGTAGAAATCAGACTATACCAGGCCTTTGTGCTCTTCAACCATGACCCAGAGTAATCAGCTTAGGTCTGCAGCTCAGCAACAAACATGTCCCTCAGACACCCCACCCCACCCCACCCCACACACACACACACACACACACACACAGATGGAAAAGCTCTTTCATTCCATCTGTCCCACAGTGAGTAAGCTGGAACTACATATGCCTCACCTATCTGCCGCTCTATGTCTGCAGCTTCATCTGGAGTGGCTCTGGGTAAAATGCCTGGATCGGTAAAGCTGGTTCTCAGCAGGGAGATGACCACAAACACAAAAAGCACCCCGCCGATCACAGGTATGAAGATGGTCAGGTGCTTCACTAGGAACGGGCAACTATAAATGTATATTCACATAAAAAGGGGGGTATAAACTCAGACGTCACAAGACACCCTCGAAAACAAACACGTACATTTCGACTCACTCAAATGCAAAGAAAAGGCCACAGGTGACAACAATAAGGCCCATTGTCAGAGGAAGGACACCGCTCTGTCGGGAAAGAATGAGTCGCCCGTCGCAGAAAAACCTGTTCTTCCCGGGGAACACTTCCCATTTCCTCCGGGGCGACTGCGCCTTCTTCTCCCCGAGATTCTGCGCCGACAGCGGGGTCACCGACAGTGCCCGTGGATCTATCTGCTGGTACTCGCAGTTCTTCATCGTGTAAGCGGTTCGGAGGTAGCTAAAGGCACACAGAGACAGACCTCTCTTTTCTCGTCGTGTTTCTTCTTTTAAAAAACGACAGTCCTCTCAAGGGTCAGTCAGTGTAACTTTATATTTTGCTTCTTACTTTCCCATCATGAAAGCTAACACTAGCTAGCGTACCAACAAAGGCATTCTTCTCCGTAGTTCACAGTCCGAATCAACCCCCAGGTTGGCGCGGGGTTAACTACCATGTTTGGTAGTTAAATTAAAGCCAAACAGAAAAATGACTGCTCATGCTGTCGAATTAACTAGCCTTTATTAAAAATTCAACCCTCACAGAGGAGCTTCCACTCCACCGTCTTCACGGGAGTTCCTTTTTCTTTCACAGTCAGCTACCGTACGTCATCGCGTCATCATAACGTCATCACGTACGTCCTGATGATGGGGAAAACGCGTCTACTCTACACGGAGATGACAGGAAGATCAGTGGCAGGCGCGATGATAATCTGTTTTTATTGACACAGGCTGTGTTTTCTCTATACTAATTTATACCCGTGCCGAAAATAACATTAAAAAAATGTTGCATAATTTGTTTAAACAAACATTTGTTTAAAATATGACATTTTTGTTTCAATGTGTTTGTGATTGGGTTAATGAAAGAAAATTGTATTTAACAAAAAAAAGCAAATCATCTTCCTTTAGTGCCTCCATTTCACCCTGTCTTATCCTTAACACCCTCTAATCACCTCATTATGCCCTTCTAGATCCACAAATCTTCTCTGTGATCTTCCTCGTGCCCTTCTGCCTAGCAGCTCCATCTTCAACATCCTTTGTCCAGTATATCCACCACCCCTACTATCCTTTCTCTGCCCTGCCTCTCTAACTTTATCTAACTACTTTCGTTATCTCTACTCTTTATATGTTTTCCTTCCTACTTGTCTCCTTCTCATTCACACACACATATTCTGTCTTGCTTCTACTGACTTTAATTTCTCCCCTCTCCAGAGCATACCTCCACCTCTCCAGGCTCTCCTCTACTTGCTCCCTACTCTCACTACAGGTCACAATGTGATCTGTGATCATAGTCCATGAACACTTCTGCCTGACCTCATATTTTCTGGAGAAAATAGGTTATAGCCTATTTTAGTATCTCACCTGATTGCAGTTGTCAACAGGATGTCTTGATAGTTGACAGATTAAAAAACATATTGCTTCAAATAGTTGTACACCTGCTCTGTCATTTCAGCTGTGATGTTATTCAGTGTTTCCATTTTTTTCATCTTCTTTTAGCTCTCATGTCATATTCTGTCATCTTTCCTCAGAAAGAGGTCAGCATGATCAGTCACATTTATAGCTCGTATTCAATTCTGTTTAAAGAACAAGAAATCGTAGCTCCACTCGCTACAGCATTACATGAAAACTGATGTTCCTCATCCACGTCCTTTAGCTTTACTACAGTAGTGGGGTAATGTAATCTGACAAGACTCTCACCTGTGCACTTATATTTCCTTTCCTTTTGAATTAGTCTCTTTACACCACAGCTAGACAGTGATTCTAGGTGTATCACAGTGTCAGTGGCCTAAAATAACAGAAATCCATTGTTCACTTGTGGCATATGCTGAATAATAGCTGTCAGGCTGCACTGAATGGAAACTATATAAAGATAACTGTCAGGGTTCAGTTGAGTTGGTGGTGTTAGTAAAGATTTTTCCATAAAAATAAGTGTAGCAATTCTGCACCAAGTTGTTTCATGAGTTTACTTTGCACGACAGTAAAGAATTTAAAACTTTTACATGAAAGAAAAGGTCTTCAGCACAAATGTCATCCTTGTTTAGATTTATCGCGTGTTATCTGACATGTTAACACAACTTTGGCAACAATGTTCTTTAAAATAAAATTGCACATTATGGACATTTTACATCAATGCCTCGTGAAAGAACCATTACCATTAACACAATAAATAAATAAATAAAAGATGAAGAAAAAAAATTAAGGTTCCTGTTTTGTTTTTTTTATTCTCACTCAAGTCCCGAGACACAAGCTGGAGGTTTCAAAGAGCAGTGGCTTCAGGAAGAACTGGACATGAAATAAAAAGTGTTCCCCTCCCACGTACAACCGTAGTCTCCCAATATTTACACCCAACTAGAGTCCATTAAGATTTCAGTTATTTTCTACATTTGTTCTCAAAGAACACAAAAACACATTTGACTAAAATGTGCAAATGAAACCTGGCAATTGTATCATGATCAAGAACTGGCATTAAAAATGTAATCTTGTCACAGAAAGCTCTGTGCAGGACCGGGCAAGGTCACTCCAGTAAGACACAACTTTTTGGACTTTGTGCTGGCTTTGTGTTTTTAGTCAAGTGTGAGTTTAATTATGTAAAATGTAGCATTATATGTACAATTATCTCTTTGACAAAATCACTGTCCTTTTATTGCAATTAATGGTTATTATTGAAATACCAAAGGATCCCTGCTGAAACACTGACTTTACAGCCTAGTCCTGCACAGAACTTTAGCATTAAGAGCTTGAAACAATGTCTTAAGTCAAGTCCACGGCAAGAAATTGCAATGCAGTGCAAGGCCCAGTAGCCAGTAAGAGAGGAAGTATCCCAGGATGCTCTGTGTGGTAGAAGAACAGGCTTTTAAGTGTGGCAGGAGCGCAACAATAGGATTCTGAGGTGTGTGCTTGCAGCTATTTCTAGAATGCAGCTGCACGTTGGGGTTTGATGTTTTCCTTCGATGAAGGAGTGGCTCATTGAGGAGGAGCAGGTGAGCACTTATCCAGAATGGTACAGGAGACGAGGAGGCCATGAATCGGGTTAGTACCTACAAAGGCAGATTAAGAGAGGAGGGGTGAGGCTTTGAATAGCTTCAAACAAGACATTTTGCAAGACACTCATTATACAACTTCCTTACCTGCACATGCATGCACAATGTCCCGAAAACCAGCAGCACTGCTGAATGCACCACATACACGAACACTCGAGGGTTGAAGAATCCAGGAGTGGGTTTGTCAAGCCCTTTGTTTGCACTTGTGTCCCAAAGGCCGAGTCTCACACACAGCTCTGGATTAGCTTGAAAGTATGCATAACAGGCAATTATTCCAAGGGTGGCCATAGGAAGAGCCAGAAGAAAGTTGGGTATCTGCTTCAGCTCAAAATAACGGAGGAAGCCCACATCCCAATATACATCCTGGATGTGAGAATAAAGCAGGGGCAGGGGTCTCATACACCAGAGGGGTGGTGGACCGTTTTCATCCGGAACCCGGTAGCCCTTCCGTTCAGCTATTGACAGGAGAGCAGGAGGAATGCTCTCCAAGGAGGTGGATGGTGTGCAAAACGTCCTATAACCATAGTATTGGAAAGCACAGAAGGGTAGGGCAATAATTGCAGTTCCCAAGACGGAGGTCAGC
This sequence comes from Perissodus microlepis, assembly GCF_051167445.1. Lineage (NCBI taxonomy): Eukaryota > Metazoa > Chordata > Actinopteri > Cichliformes > Cichlidae > Perissodus > Perissodus microlepis. Next base: position 9,037,143 of record NC_140471.1, read on the forward strand.
AGCAGACAGATGATGACCCAGATGTAGTGGAAGACTTTACTGTGGCCTTTTGTTGTGGCGCGATACAAACGAATCTGGGAGATGGCATGCAGTGATGGAAGATACAGCAGAAACCCTATGTTGACAAGGCCATTTGATCGTGCTGCGGTAGCTATGCTGAGGGCAAGGCAGGCTCGGAAGATGAATCCTTTCTCCAAGAGATAAAGACCACCGAAAGTGAGAGCAGCAAACAGGCTCTCCGAGTACCCAGCAGTCATGAAAACATTGGCGGGTGTGATGCAGTAGAGCAGGCTGGAGAGCAGAGCAAGACGCCTGTCCTGGAGAACTATTCTACTGAGGGCATGCAAGGCGACGGCGCTCAACAGGAAGAGGGCGCTGTTTCCCAGGGCCACAGCAATCAGCAGCCGCCCCCGCACACTCAGCCAGCTGCTCAGGGGCCACAGCAGCGTCTCTGCCAGGCCCCGGAGGATGACGGGGAAGAGGGGGAAAAACGCAAAGTTGTGCTCGTAAAGATATCCTCTCTCGGCAATGAAGAGGAAGTGCTCAGCATCCCAGTGAGAGAGGCCGCCAAACAACCACTCCACCATCGAGTCCAAGTACAGGGAGTCCTCTGTCCGAGGGGGCCTGAACGCATCGGCGTCATGGTCAGGGATAGCAGCGTTCAAGACAGCCTGAAAAGAAACATTTATCATTATTAAAATACACATTCGTGATAAATACACATGTCAGCTGTATGCTTTTAAAGTATACAGCGACTTTCACTACAGCCTGTAGGTAGAAACGTCCTGTTGTCAAATATGACTCGTTCATTCGAGACTTTTAAGGATGCCAAACTTACCTGCAGAACCAGAGAGAGGCCCCTGGTTACTGTGGCAAACTCCAAAACTGCTCTCACATCCATAGTCACTGATGCGACACACAAAAGCCGAGAAAGCCGGTTACGACAGGCATCAGCTCTGCCGCCAATACGACACTCTCACTGCTGGAGTCGGCATATTTTCTATAAAACATAGCTACAACGGAAAAATAAGTAGTCGGTGAATTAGTTTTTAGAAGTTTGGCGTTGAAGTTAGGAAACGAAAAGAGTAAACACAAATGATATTTTATGGTCTTCGAGCGGCGTTTGTTTGTCGCTCGGCTGAACTCTTTGTCCTCATATCCTCATCCTGCAGCTTCTTTTCGAATGGCACTTTTCTCTTCCGGCGTAAGGGCAAACGTTATTTCAAAATAAAAGTTCGCATCGTTGCGGTAATATCGCTAACATGTCCGCTCCAGCAGACGGCGCTCGATACTGCCCCATGGACTGGTTTATGCCCACAAACGCAGTTTTTTCCCCTTTCATTTCATTTCATAAATAGAATTATAAGGATTTAGAAGATTTTTATTGACATACACATTTCTGAATATTTTGTTTTACTGCACTGATATTTGGGTTTGATGGCCTGAAACTATTTTGATTAAGTTCATGTAAAAGAAAGCCCATAACTTTTTGTTTTGCAGCCTCATAAAGTACAATGAGACAATCTAGTAACACAGGGGTGTCAAATAGAAGGCCTGGGAGCCCAAGGTGGCCTGCAAAGAATCTAATCCGGCCCACTAAAAGACTATAAAATAAAAATAATAAAAATAAATAAAATATAAAGGAATGCATTTTGTGACCTTCAGCTGTATTTTCATGTTTTACAGCTTTTCCTGCTGATAAAGACCTCCCTCACAGCCATTTGTATTATACGAAAATAGTTACTAGAGAACACAAAAAGTTCTTGTTTTTCACTCTCTACTATAGAAATTTCAGTTTAAAAAAAGTTCTGTGATTAAACAAAAACTGAATACAGGACAGTCTGGACAGTGAGCTACCAGAACTTTTTGTAATTGTATAAATTCATCATGTAGCAAAACTGAGATGTGCTGAGATGTGATGTCTTAATCTCATATTAAGATATCCCAGGGACTAAAGGTTTAGTAAAAATCTATAATCTGACAAAATGTTTTACTCATCTTCCCCACTTCAGATAAAGGTGAGCTGTGTGTATGTAAAGTGAGTTTGACATTCATGTTGTAACACCTTTTTAAGGAGTTTTAGGAGTCTTTAAATATAAGTGAAGCATTTATTGAGCAGGTAATCTTGAACATGTGGTTTAAAGAGCATCTCTAAACAGTGCTGTGTGAATTCATTCATTTCCCCCCCAAAAGAAGGTCGTTATTGCAAAAGAACAAAACCATCAAACAGCTTACGAAGATTTAATGTACATTTATTCTTACCACGTGGAACATATAGTATAAAGATTTCATACTGAATAAATGATATTCATTGAGCCAAAAAAGGGAAAGGGAGGAATTTACACGATGTCTTAGCTACATAGTCTGAAATACAAATATGCAGAATCCATGACTGGAGAAAATTTGTCAAACGTGTTCTTCATCTAGTTTATTTTCATTGTACCAGGAGATAACAGGTCTGAGCCATGTCTGCCATACTACGGAGCTGTGGAGAGACCAGAGATGTGGGTCTTATCGGAGAGGACCGAAGGTCATGGACCAAACTCACGTCAGCCTCCGTCCTGCGCCAATAAACAAGTGTGAGAATAGTGACACAGAGAGAGAGCGAGAGAGACAGACACAGAAAGGAAGTATAATGTACAACATTATATATACACCACAGCAAAGCTGTATCTGAAGTTGAAAACCAGTCCTAAGAGGTGATTTCTTTTCATAAGGGTATTCATACAATCAAGGGATAAGAGGAGGTAAGGGTGTTGTAGGTTCTTGATACTTTGGGGAAGAAAGCCATTTTCTGTTTTAACACCAAACTAAATTGACCTCGAAACTCTTGAGGAGCTGCATCGCCAGCTTCTGTGTGGAAACGTGTGTTACAGAATGCTTACACTCAAGAGCAGTACGGTACAGAAAATGTCCTACAATCTACTGCACACTGCACAGGCCTCCCCGGTGAAGGTGTCTATTGACAGCACTTTGTCTACTGTCGGGCTGACTGGTGAGAATCCAACTACAGCAACTATAACCAGTAGGCCACTTAATCAGTCTGCTTCACCTCTGAACATCAACCAGTCACAGACTCATTGTGCCCTCGAGGGGAGAGCTAGGGCACACTGTGTCTCCCAAACTCACTGTAAACGAGACAGCAACTTTGGTTACAGTTTTTGTTTTTTCAGCTATTTATTATTTATTAAAAAGTACTTTCCCCCCCTGCCCGCCCCACCCGAGTGCAGCACAGTCTCCCAACCGTGGTGCTTTGCTCTGTGTCATCCAGTGGGCATTTGCTTTGCAAGTAGTGTCACTTTGTCGGCATCTCTCCGATTTGTAGATCCACCACCGCTCCGTGATTAACCCCCACCCTGCCCCTCCGTCTCCTCGAGTGAGGCTGGCCCAGGATGGGGAGGCACGGAAAATGGAATCTGAAGGATTTTCATAAATTAAAATACAGACAGTCACTTGAACTTTCTTTGCCCTGTTACACACACATAAGCCAAGGTTACCAGGAAGGAGGGGGACTGGGGACAAAACCCCCAAGAAGTGGAGCCACGGCTCCCTCCAGCTGTCATGACTGGCCAATCAGAAAGAGTACATCACAAATAACATGAGAAACCAGCGAGTTCATGAGGGGAGACACTGAAAGGTCGAGGAGTCGGGACTCGTGTAGTGTGAACTCTGAGTGGTTCTCCTCCACCTTAGCTAAGGCGTGCAGGGCCCGGGCTGCTCGCCGCATCATGTCCGGGCTTGTGGGTTCAAAGGGCATCCCTTGTAGGTGTAGCAGAGAGCTCTGGCTCTGTTGCAGCTGTGTGGCAGCCAGACTGTCCTCCAGAAAGCCCAGCAGGTTGCCCACGCTGCCCTTCTGAACAGCGATTGCTCGGGCTGCCAGAGTGTCACCCTGGGCCAGATTGGCTAGTAGAACTACAGCCATCTCCCTACAGACCGCAACCTTCCTGTCTCCAATTAGCCGCACCAGGTTCCCGTAAAGCTTCTCCAACCGACTGAATGGTGGAGTGGCCAAGATGAGGTCCACATTGTTGTCTTGGATGCTTAGTTTACTGAGCGTTTCCAGGACAAGTCTCTGAGGTGACAAAGAACCGTGGGGTCCCAGAGTGGGGAAAGGGTCCTGGGCTTCTGCTGAGGGGCACACAGCCCAGTGAAGGAGGCCGTCCAACAGAGGCAAGCAGATGCTTTCGGAGTAGATGGAGAGGTCCAGCTGGCCTGAAATATTTGCCAAAGTGACCAGTGTGTTCTCCCTCAGCAGCTCCAAGCAGTCCCACCACCATTCGTCCCTTTGGCCCACGCCCTCATCCGAATCCTCGTCCTTTTCGTAGGTGAGCGGGGCCTGTTTGCGCTCCGGGTGCCGGTGGTGGAGCAGGATTAGTCGGCCCAGTATAAGCAGCAGTCCCGAATGCTTGGACATCTCGTGGTCATTGCCTGGAACGAAGGAGAGGCTGCGGACAATATTTGAGACGCAAATGCAGCGCCGGGCTAAAGAATCCTGCCAGTTAGTCAGTGCAACGAGCGGCCCCTCGTCCTTACTGTGAGGCTCGTCCTCCAGGATGGTGCCGTTCTGCTGTGCCTGCTGGGTAAAGAAACTGCCAGAGGAGGGAATGGGTCTATTATTCTCTAGGTGACTTTTAGAGCCTTTCTCAACTGTCTTGGACTCACAATCTGTCTTCCTCTCCTCCTCGCTGCCAAGCAAGGAGCTGGACTTCTCTGAGACTGCTGATCTTTCTGAAGAGGAGGTCTCTTTTGGCATTTCTTCTTCGTCTTGAGGCTTCCTTCTCTCCTCCTCGGCAGGCAAACCATTTTCCCGTATCTCTTCTTCTAGGACTCTCCGCCTTAGTAAAACCGGTGGCACAGGTATTCGTTCGCGAGGTTCCAAGAAGTCTTTTCGTGGCTCAAAGTGGGTCTGGATGTGTTCTGTTGAGTCTCCCCCTCCTGCGCTCCAGTGAAGTAAGCCACTGTCAAACTCTTGAATTTTGCCATGATTATTTGCCTGGGCTGCGGCAAATGGGTCTTTCTTTCGTACCAACTTCAGGGGAAACTTGTCAAACTTGCTCGCCTGCTTGGGTCTCTCGTGGGCAGTTGGGGTGTGTAACGAGCCCGTCTGCTCAGATGATGAACCCTTGCTCTTCTCGTCCTGACCTTGAGAGCACTGCTTTTGATCTTCCTCCTCTTTGACATGAGATGACCCCTCCGTTTCTCGTTCTTCCTCTTCATCGTCATCTTCATCCTCTTGTTCCATATCATCCACCCGTGGTTCCTCTTCCTCTGTGCCATTCCAGTCTCGTTTCAAGGTCTCAGGATCAAGTAGTGTTCTCTGGCCAGGGTCGCCGACCTCATACTCCCGCAGGATGCCAAAGATTTCAATGAGGCAGCGTCGGAAATACTCAACCACCAACTCTAATAGACCAGGCAACTGAAGAAACAATATAAAGAAAAATATTAGAAATGATCACCATGCAAACTGCTACAAACATTATTAGGGCTCAATACTGAATCTCACCGTGTTGAGATCGAAGGTGGAAATACTATTGTCGTCATAGAGAAGTATATTGATAGTATCTAAGGCCCACGTGCTTTCAGCCAATAAACCGGACTTTAATGACATCATAACTCTCCAGGCCTCTGGGGTTCCTAAAAGAGGAAAATCAAGGAGAAAAAAAAAAAAAGATATTAATGAATACCACTACTCTCTGATCAATAACTTACAACTGAGGACAGCTGCAGTATTAAACAGTACTGTGAACAATAAAGGGTAATAAGCTGCTTTTAAGTTCTGGAATTTCTTTTCATACCAATATCTTTCATGGTGAGTCTTCGACGTGGCTTCAGGACAGGAAGGGTAGCTTCTACAGAGCCTGGTGGAAAAGGCATGTCTCGCCTTATTAGAGGTGACTGCACTGGAGGGGGCACTATGTGGGATGCAGGCACTGGGGGACCAGCCTTCTGCATCTTCATTCCATGCATAAAGGGAGACTTGCTAGGCGATGTCCTGCTCTCTATGGGGCGGGGCATGGATGCTGGGCTCGGCACCTGTGGAATGTGGTTCTGCACCCCCTGAGGGGGCTGGTAGTTGGACTGTACCGAGCGAGGCATAGGTGTGCCAGGCCCGGCTGGACCGTAAGGAGGCTGCCGAGGGCCCATCTGACCCCCCCACTGGCCATCGTGATTCATGCGTTGTTCTGACGGCATCATCTCCTCTGCCCGGTTCATGCCGGGGTAACCAGGTCCCTGGGGAGGACCCCCAGGGCCACCCTGTCGGCTGGGGTAGTTCTGATAGTTCATATCTCGAGGTCCCTGCCACATGCCTCCCTGAGGACCCTCAGGAGGGCCTGACTGCATCATCTGAGGGGGCATGTTAGGTTGCGAATTGGGCCCAGTTGTCCCCTGCATCCGTTCACGACCAAAGGGAAACGGGAACTGACTGCTGGGGCCGGGTGGACGGCGATCGGCGCCAGGGTAGGGCCCGCTGCTGCTGAACTGATTGTATGGCTCCTGCTGTCCTGAAGAGGGTGCAGAGGCGCCTCCTTGCTGTTGCGGTTGCTGCGGTGGCTGCTGTCCGCCAGGGAAGGGTCCACTGTAGTCAGACTCGTGACGTTTTGATGGTGGGTAACCGCCTTCCCCTGGACGCTTGTAACTCTACAGAAAATACAAAAGTGCAGACAGACACATTTATCATTTACCATTTAAAGCAAACTGCAAAAAGAATAAAGTCATTCACAAAAATGTAAAAAAATGACAGGAGCTCCATCAAGGACAAAAAAAAAAAAAAAATACACAAGTAAAAGTTATAACCTTCACATTGTTTGACCTATACACACTAAGAACACTGGGAGTTGGTGTAGTGCAGATGGATCATTTACCGGTTGCTGTGTGTACATTCCAGGCTGCTGATTTGGGTAAGAGCCAGTAGGGGGCGTTCCCTGTCCAGGATACTGATTACCATAGGAATCATGCCTGCAAAAATAAAAATAAAAAAACAAATGCCTGTTCAGTTTGACCATGAAAATCTTATGCATCTCTCACCAAGTTACAACAAGCCCCACTGATATGTGTCAGCATACGTCGATGAATGCACACCCAAAGGGCATTTAGCTGTAGATTTCTCTAATCGTGGCACAGTGAATTACATTATACTTAATATCCTTTATACTCCTCTTTGGTGCTTCAACATGATCCATTCTTCTATAAAACATTTACTGTATTATTATGTCAAGCATGTGTTTGTTAACTGCATGGCTCACTACTTGGTGAAAAATACCAGCCCGCAGAGAATTTGTGTTGGATTAAGACAAAATACATTTAAATCAATGCAACTGTATAACATTCATATTCACACAGGATAAAGCTGAAACTAAAGAGCAGTAAATGCCAAGTGAATATTTACTCAAAGATGAAAAAAGTCTTACATTAATGAAGCAATACCACTGTCAAAATGACAAATATAGAAGTTACATCAAAATACAGTGTCTCATGACATTGTGGACTGGCTTTGTAACGAGACTGAAGAGTTAAAGGTTATTCAAGTTTTACTAAAACAGCAGATTTGTTATATATGAAGATTGACTTCCAATTGACAGTAGTTTCAAAATCTAAAAGGCTGCCAGCCACGAAGTGCTTTGTGAACTGACCGTGGCTGCTGTGGTGGGAAGCGATTTGGCGAATACATCCCCGTGTCGGCGTTGGCAGGCATCATCGGGTTTGGCTGAGGAACACCAGATCCCATGTTGCCTTCTGGGCCCATTCCTTGCTCCGACCTGGGAAAAGTGGAACAATACACGTAGAGATTATGCTCATCCAAAAAAGAAAAGAAAAAACTCATAGGAAATGTTACAAAGCACAAGGTCAAGACATTTTATAAGTGGCTCTCAGTGTATGACTGCTAACAGTGAGGAAGTATATCTTGAATAGCCTACTTTAAACATCCAGTTTGATAGGAAAATGGTAACAAAAGTGACAGCAGCAACTAAAAAAGGCTCAGATGGAACATTGTAATCCAAAAATGCCAGTACTCCACATACAAGAGCTAACAAACCAGGAAAATTCCCAGGGAAGGAAAGTGAGACACTGCTGGTGGAAAGTGTTTTGCTGTTACTACAATAGGTTATGACACCTGTATACCCACATTAGCGCTAAAATGTTTCTCCAGGCAGAAGATGAACTACTACTGTCACTGTCAAAGTAGCTACTGCATAAATAAAAAATATTGGTCCCACCATGCAAGTGTGCAGTATCACTAATTTAAAATAAAAATTCAAAAAATAATACAAACGTGGGGAAAAAGGATTGCCTGTGGAGACTGTACAACGTCTCGTGTTTACTCGTATTACACTTGTTTTAGGGATACATTTCATTCTTGTCACCATATAAACATGTGAATCAACGGCAGCATTAAAATAACCTAAGAGCTTAATTAAGTGTGTAAGAAGCTAGCCAGTTTCTTAAATATCAAATATATTCGACTCAGTCATTAGACAATTTCTTTGAGGTGAATGGGGACATTTGTGGTTTGATTAATCATGAAAGTACTTGTTTTTACCAGCTGTGTTGAAGGACCATTAAAATTCTGCCTTACCTCCTGTCGTAGCCTGGTCCATAAGGATACTGCTGTCTGGGCCCCATTGGCATTGTGCCCATGGCCCCAGGCGGTCCCCTGTTGAATGGAGGTTGCTGCTGCTGCTGTTGCGGTTGTTGTGGTGGTGGTTGTTGTTGTTGCGGCGGCTGCTGTGATTGATCACCCATCCCGCTGTTGGGACCCTGGTTAGCAGGTAGAAACTGCTCCCCAACTGGAAATATATTTAGAGTTACAAAGCATTTAGAAATGTGTAACTGGTTAATTAGCTGAGATTAACAACACTATTCAGTGTGCCCACCTTTCCGCATGTTACTAAAGGGGTCTTTGTTTGGTTCGTACGGGCCCATTCGACCTTGCATGTCAGGCGTGTTCATGCCAGACTGATAGTTGGAGTTGGGCGTCATGTTCTTCCGGGGAAATGCAGGATCGCTTCCGTCAGAGAAGGGGTCCTGCAGGTTAACGCTGCTCCTAGGAAAGAGGCAAAAGGAAGAAGGATTAGTATAACTAATGTTAATGACTCTTGAAAGCAAAGATTCTTCAGTTAAAATCTTAAACGAGAGTCACCTGGACCCGGGCGGCATGGGGGGCATTTGGGCATGAGGAGTCGAGGCCGGAGTAGGGGGTTTTAAGTCTCCCCCCTCAGCCATGGAGCTGCTGGTAGACTGAGGAGTCTGAGGACCCTGCAGAGAGCCTGACCCAGCTGTGGAGCAGAGGGACGCTTCAGTTTGAAATAAGAGAGGAACAGATAGATATAGTACATGGCTTTAATAACACTGCAAAAGAGCAAGTCGGGCATTTTTGTCAGTTTTAAAGTTCAAAGGGGTTGATTATTGAAAAGGCACGCTCATCAGAAAAGGTTACATGAGCACAGTTCTCACCTGGAGAGGGGGGCTGGACCTTAGCAGCTTGGTTCTTTTTGTTGTCTGTAAAGATCTCAGGTGGGGGGTCTTCACCACGCTCAATTTTGCACTCAAAGGCATACAGACACTGGATGTACTGTTTCTTTAAAGAACTAGCAGCACTGCTGGATGTACCCACATTCAAGGAAGTGGCCAGATCACGCCATTTCTTATTCTTATTCACCTGAGATACACACACATACACAAAATACAGGGATATTAGGAAAGGATTCAACAAAGACAACGCAAAACATTTACTCTGGGATTCATGTTGTTTAAAACTTCCATATTAACCTGCATCATGCCTCCGATCTCTTTAACAGACATGTACAGCCGAAAGAGGTCGAGAGGTTTGCGTCCTACAGCAGGCAGGTTGCTCATGCCCATAGCCTTCTCTTCAATAAAGGCCAAATAACGGTCCACCCACATCTTCCTCTCTGGCTCTGGTCCTAAGTCGTACAGATGCGTTATCTTTTCACTGGTTGTGGTGGAAGAGTTGGACTTCTGTTTAGTGTGAGAGGAGGAAGAAACCAATTTTCAAAATGACAAAGGACATGAGGTGAGGTGCACAGATTTTAAAAGACTTGTAAAAATAGTAATTATATTTAATAGAGGGGTTACCTTTGATTTGGTTTCTGGCTTGGGCGTCACACTCCCATCTACCTTGTTATTCATCTTATTGTTCATTTCTGGACTAGAGGCCATGCCTAGAAACAATGGTGGGGAATGAATTAGCTGTGAAGCATCCACGTAAGAGAAAACAAACAGAAAAAAAAGAACAACATTAAGTTATGAGGTTATGCCAGTACAACTTACCACTTGTGTTATTGGCCATGTTTGGCCCCATAGGGTAGGGTGATCCACCTGGAGTGTTCATCATTCCAGGCATACTGTTCATTGGAGGGCCGTAAGGCGGGCCAGAGCCCATCATGCCTGGAGACATGTTGGGGTACCCAGACATCCTGGAGAGAGAGAAATATATGTCATCTTATGTGCAAGTGGGATGAGGCACTGTGCAGCTACTTCATATTTAGACATGAGTGATAACCAGCAGACTTGTGCCTGGTGAATAAATGCAGGTAGTTGAGGATCCACTGGTAACCAACCTGTTGTGCATGGAGTTTGTGGCAGGGTGTTGCATGGCTGAGGGATCCGGGGGCTTTCTGTTCATTCCTGGTGGAGGACACATTCCTGAGCTCACCTGGGGGGGCATATTGCCCATGTTGGGAGGCATGTTTGGACCCATGCTAGGCCCCATATTGGGACCCATGTTGGGGCCATAGGGCCGTGCCCCCATTTGATTAGGAGGCATCCTTCCTGGAGGCATGCCAGCATATGGAGGACCTCCACCCTGGCTTGCCATGGGATTTATTGAGCCTATGCCAGTCCCAGGGTAGTTGGCATTAGGCATGTTGCCATAGCTAGGTTGCCGAGGATAACCTAAGATGGGAATGATAAGATGAAAAAAAGGTTCAAGTAAATCACATGGTTGCAACTGAACAGAACTCTGAAAAAACAAAAATCTCACTGCAGCACCCAGAAGTTTCTTGGTTTTTATAATTCAAAGTAGTCTTTTGTTAAAGAGTGCGTGAGGCAGACTTTTCCTTACAGACTGCTAGTACAGAGAGAGAGAGAGAGTGCACTATGCAGCCTGAGCAACAAGCCTTTGTCACAGTTTCAGCTCTACTGACAGGAGGCTCTGCTACGTCAGCTGACTCTCTGCTTCACAGCTATAAATAGCTGCAACACAGTCAGAGGGAGGGACCAGCGATAGCATGGTATTCATGAGGCAGGGAGATATATTCCTAAGGATTTTCTGATACATTGTAAACAGCAAACTTTTTAGACAGATTGTAAATGGAGTGGAAAGCCTTTATTAAGCAATATTTAGGCTTAATATAATCAATTTTTAGAAGACAGTTGTCTTAGCAGTATTTCAAAGAATAATAATAATAATAATAATAATAATAATAAAAAAAAAAAAAAAAAAAAAAAACAGCCTCTCTTAAAGATAACCCAATCCAAAAGTTTAAACCTTGAGGGCCATATTGTCCTCCCTGCTGCCCGTAGCCTCCCATAGAGTTGTTCTGCTGATATGGGCCCATCCCAGGGTGCATCTGTCCCCCAGAGGACTGGCGTGGTGACAGTGCAGAGGCTGATTGGGGGGAGCCATAAGGGGGCATCTGAGGGTTTCTCTGCATAAACCCTAAAAGAGACAAAGACAAAGGCTCAGATGCCACGGCAAACACTCAACATGTTAATCTCAAAGCAGACTTCAGATGGCAACATACCTCTGTCCTGGGCCATAGGAGACTGGCTCATTGTAGGGTGTAGGCTCCCATCTGACTGCACACTTGACGGTCTGGGAGGCATTTGGGTCCCTAAACAGTAATAATTAAGTTAAATTGGTGAGAGCTCAGGGAAGGAGCAACGAGTAGTTGCTATGTTTATTCCAATTTGAGGACAAAGGGTGATTTCCATTCTTAAAGATACATAAAACTATAAAACTCTTTTGCACTACTAGACATTCTTAAAAATGGCATTAACACCTCTTCCACCACACAGAGATTCAGAACTGGATAGTAAGGGAAAATAACATTGATGTATTTGGGTCGAACCACAGAATACAAAAATGTCTCCCACTGCTTCAAGATTCTACCCTGCTTGTTGCCCATTATGGGCCCAGAAAAGCCTTCTGATCTAGTTCTGAGGTTATAAATCCATTCAGACTCTTAACGGGGGGTGAGAAAAACTTTCCACTTTCAGCAGAAAAATTTGTCAAACTCTGAGACAAAAATCAGCCCTCACAGAACAGCAGAGAGCATATTTACAGGCTAAACTTTAGAAGGTGCACAATTCTAAATATGCAGACCATGCCAAACACACACACATATTTATGCTTTGTGAACAACCAAACAAAACTAATATTTTAGTGTGCAGCAAAGATCCTGAGGTGCCCGAGGAAACTAAACACAGCAGGCTGAGTTTTGAGGAAATGTGCAATTGCAGGCCATCGATAATGTTTCCATTTACTGTCGGGTCCAAATATAGGACATATAGCTTCAGCGAGGCTTGGGAAACATTTCCAAAAATGGCAAAGAGGGTTTCAAACAAAATTCACCAAAAAAGTAAATGTAATCTCCCAAAAATATGCAAAAACCAACAGCTTCTCTAATAATTTAAGCAGCACTGGTCAGTAATCTGGCATCGCTGTCACGATCAGACATGTAAGAAGCCCGCTAATAATCATATGCCCAATTTCACTGTGAAGGCCCACCTGGCATGTTGGCAGGTGACAGCGGTCCTGTGCGGGATGTGCTGGCGCTGGCAGGGGAACCGGCCGGGGAAGGTGAAGGCCCTCGGATGCCTGGCAGGTGTGGGGATGTGTGAGGAGAGAAGGGCGACTGAGCAGGGTTGCTCTGCTCGCCCTGGCTGCTCGACACCCCTGACGTGCTCACGCCGGGACTCAGGGCGCCCTCGGTACCTGTAGGCAGGTCATCGATGGACCCCGACAGGTCCTGAGAACACATACAGGGAGAAAAGAAAGAACAAGGAGTAAAAGAACTGCACTGCAGAGAGACAGGAAAATTTAGCAGGGCAAAAAAAATAAATAATAAATATGACAGTTTGTGCATTTTGACACAGATGCTCCTTTCTCTTGATTCCTCTCAACTTTTTATAGCATACATGGGCAAAATACCGCCACATCCGGCCTACAGCGTCCTAAAAAGAATCAAAACAACCCACAAAAATTTAATAAGAGCACTAAGGAATCTAGAGGCGAATGACTGCAATGGGTCTGTGCTGCTATTTAAATCAATTCCAGCGCAATGTGTTTTCAGTCAGTGACGTATGTGGCGGCACATCAGACACTCTGCAAGCTTAGACTAGATTAAATGCTGATAAAGAACTGAAGTGATTTCTCTTTACGCTAATATTTTCATTGCGTCCTGCAAGCATGTTTAATTGTTATCCAATGTGTGTCCCTATGCTTATTTAAGCCAAGTCAACGGAGCCTCTGGTTTACAGTATTGTAATGTTTACTTCGTACATTAGCTGTAGTATCAGTACGCTGCAATTTCATCCTTCTGCTGTTAAGACATGAGTGGCAGAGATACAAATACACACATACACCCGGAGGCCTTTGTCCTTATTTATCTTTTTCAAAGAAAAAGTGAGTGTGCATTAGTGCCGGGGGTTGTCATGGTTACCAAGGTTTGTAGGATGCAAGCCGAGTCAGCGTGCAGCGCCAGCTCTGCCATGTGATTTCAATACACAAACAAACAGCCAAGATTCAGTTCAGATGAAGGGCATTTACAAACCTGGAAGTTTGATCCGGACGGATGACGGGAGAGCTGCATTTTAATTACAGTCAGGTTCGTATTCACACAGTTTTTTTGTTTTTTGTTTTTAACACAGGACAAGTCTGCATAACATCAAGTCTTTCAGACTGGTAACTCATTCACTGCATCGTTTAGGTGACGTCATCCTGCATCATCAGGGCTCGCAAAGGTAAATCAAATTCTGCTGAATGGCAGCAGGTCAGTGTGCACTTTAATGCTCTCTGGTTGCACAAAAGAGCTCAAAAGAAATAACGGGAATACCATCCAGAGGTTGTTACTATAGGCTGGAAATCGATCGTGTGCAAAGAAGAGGACTGCACGCAAAAAAAGGTCCAGTACTGAAATGTTTTCAGTTTTAGATGAAAATGCATCGATTAGAAAGCGGTCTTAACAGTTCAAGAACCATCACAGGTGGTTTTTTACATAACTTTTGAATTCGCACTAAAAAAAAAAAAAATAAAAAAAATAGTGGGTTTGGTCCATTTGCCTTCACAGCCCAAACAAAAACAGAATACGCATGGAAGCAGACTGAAAACATGTTTTCGAATTGTCTCGGTTCAGCCATTTCATCTGCGCAAGTGCTCGATTGTCAGATTTCTCGTCTCATTTGCACAGCACCCTTTTCCAAAAAGCATCAGCCATGGAGCTGTGTCTCAACAACTGAAGAACAGCAGCACACGCAGCAGCCACAGCAAAGAAATTTTTACATAATCATCAATAATACGAAATGAATTTTAAATGTAATGTGCCATAAACTGCCGTGTTTTTGAAAACTAGCATGATAAATATAATAAAGCTGCAAGAAAAAAATATCTGATGCAAAACTGTGAAAAAGCAATGCCCCTGCGGTGTTATAAGAAGCATAACTGACCGGAAGGCTGGAGGGGCGGCCTTGACCGTCCTCTGGACCAGATTTAGGCTGAGTGGATGGAGGCGCATTGGACTGAAATGAGTCCTGGGATACCTCCTGATAAACAAAAGAACGTGCGCTTAAGTATACTGCCAGAGATACAGAACCACATAGAGAAAACTCATTAACCAAGATGAATATGAGCCAAGACTGAGATTGGTACCTGCGGAGGAGGAGGAGGAAAGCGCTGATAAGGTGACTGTTGTGCTTGCTGCTGTTGAGGGTTCTGGGGGTAACCTGCAGGCTGCCCTTGTGGGTGCTGGCTGTGTCCTGGTGGCTGCTGTGGATGAGACTGTGATTGCTGTTGTTGTGAGGGTGGCTGCTGGGGCCCCTGTATTGATCCTGGGTAGCTGGACTGGCCTTGCGATCCAGGGTTAGACTGGGAGGTGGGCTGCTGCTGGGCCTGACTGGGAGGACCCTGCTGCTGGGCGTAGGGAGACTGGCCAGACTGTGGGGCTGAAGCTTGAGAATAAGGGGGCTGTGACTGTGGGGGCCCTTGGGATGGGCCTGGCAGTGGCCCCTGGGACTGTGGGGGCATGTGGGGCTGCTGATAAGGTGGCCCTCCCTGGGTGTGTGGAGTAGAAGTCTGAGGAGGATGGGGTTGACCTGGGTATGGTGACTGGCCGCCGGGTTGTCCAGGTGGAGGCTGTGAATATGGGGTTTGTTGCTGACTTGGGTGAGGAGCCTGGCTTGGTTGGCCATAATAGGGTGCCTGGCCCTGAGAGCCATAGCCTCCTGCTCCCTGCTGGCCATAAGATCCCATCTAAACAGAATATATAAACACACTAAGGCCTCAAACACACCAACAGTAATGAGAGATAAAACTGAAGATCCAGAATGAAAGATAATACCTGTGGACCATACGGCATGGCCCCCATGCCTCCAGAGGTCCGGCCTTGCATTCCCACTGGATATCTCTGGGGACCTGGCGGGGCATAACCCTGTCCAGGGTAACCAGGCCCTGGTTGTGGACCGGCTGAAGGCCCTTGCTGTGACTGCTGACTGTATGGGCCGCTTGTTCCATATGGCTGACCCCTCATTTTTCCCATCGGGTCCATGGAACCAGGAGGCTGGACATGGCAAGAACAGAGAGCAAAAAAAAAAGTTAAAAAAATAAAAACAATAAAAGAAATCAGATGATAACAGCTCAACACAGGAAATCAAGTCATCAAATCCTACAAGTTTCAAGCAAGTGTCCTCACACAGATAATTGTACTATTACAGCTGTAAAATACTTGACTGCAGTGTCTTACATTTCCATACCTGAAAAGAAAAAAAAAGAAAAGAAAAAGAAACTCCAGCAAACAGGCAAGCTGTGTTTTTCCCCACCTTATTTCCCACGGTCATTACCCTGATTTTTTTTTTCACCTCACTTTGCCATAGTTTCGGAAGTCAACAGAATATATATACTTTCGAATGGAGGGCAGTCTGCCCAATCTTAAACATATCCCAGCTGTGCTCCTGTTTTGAGTCTGTTCCAAGTAGCCCCCCCTTCCACCCTTCATTGAAGGCAGTTTGGCTCTGGATGAATGACACAAGAAATGAAGGAAGTAACTTCACAACAGCTGTGGAGAGTAAAAACGAATAGTTATGTCTATATTCGTTTTTGTATATATGTCCCATACTTATGTGTTGTACCTCGTTCCTCTCCTTCAGGGAACAGAAGTTATAGACATAACTATTCGTTCCCTTTCAGTTGATTCACTCGGTACAACACATAAGTATGGGACATATATACACGCCCCACAGAGCAGCCACCGAACCGGAATCGGACCACCACATCCTTAGTGAGTGGTAGACCCAGCAGAAAGGACAGCATGAGCCACCGAAGGGGCTGTAACGTCCAACCGATAAAACCGCACAAAAGTGTGCGTTGATGCCCAACTAGCTGCCGCACAAATATCAGCTACAGGCACCCCTTTAAAAAGAGCCCATGAGGTTGCCATCCCCCTGGTGGAATGAGCTCTCACCCCGTGGGGCAAAGCAAGACCACCGGTGCCATATGCCAGTGAGATAGCTTCTATAATCCAGTGGGACAGCCTCCGTTTGGACCGAGCTCTACCTCTATTCGGATTAGCGAAGCAGACAAACAGCTGGTCACATAAACGCACATTCTGAGTGCGCTCAATGTAGGTGCGTAGCACACGCACTGGACAAAGAGAATGCATCCTCCTCTGCTCCTCAGATGCAAAAGGAGGGGAGCAAAGGCTCAGCAACTCAAACTCCATTGAGCTAGAAGATGCAGGCATGATCTTGGGAAAATAGGCAGCATTTGGACGCAATACGACCTTGTGGCCATCAGAAGAGAACAGAGAGCGCATGAAGGTCACCCACTCGCTTTGCTGAAGCCAAAGCGAGAAGTAATGCAGTCTTATATGAAAGAAATTTCATATCCACAGACTCAATGGGTTCAAACGGGGGGCTACAAAGGGCCTCCAACACCAAAGACAAGTCCCAAGTAGGGACACTGGACTTAAGCACGGGCCTCAGCCGGCGAACTCCTTTCAGAAAACGTATGGCGAGGGGATGTGCACCTAGTGTCACCCCGTCAAAGCCAATATGACAAGCAGATATAGCTGCTAAATAAACCTTTATTGTCAAAAATGAAAGGCCCTTATCCAGCAGCTCCTGCAGGAATGTCAAAACATCCACAATAGAGCACTGAAATGGGAGAGTGTGGCGGTCCTGGCACCATTGCTCGAAGGCTCGCCATTTGTAAGCGTACAAGCCTCTAGTAGATGAGGCCCTAGCGCTCTGAATTGTCGCTATCACACTAGGTGGCAAACCCTTAGCAATCAAGTTTAACCTCTCAGCAGGTAAGCATTAAGACGCCACAGATCTGGGCGCGGATGAAACACTTCTCCTCCCGCCTCAGAGAGGAGATCCCTGCGGAGAGGAAGCTGCCAAGGACTCGCTGCTAGCAGGCTGATTATCTCTGCATACCACGACCTTGTGGGCCACCAAGGGGCCACTAGAATCAGAGAGAGGGGGAATGCCGACGCACTCTCTCTAGAACTGGAGATATCATTTCCACTGGGGGAAATGCATACAGGAGCACGTCTGGCCATTGGTGCGCTAGCGCGTCCAAGCCCAAGGGTGCATCGTGGTCGATTATGGAGAAGAACAGGTGGTAGTGAGTATTTACCCTGGAAGCAAAAAGATCTATTTGCGCCTTGCCAAATAGGTCCCAAATCTGAGCCACTATTAAAGGGTGTAACCTCCATTCTCTCACCAGAGGACCCCCCCTGGAGAGAAGGTCCGGCCCCAGGTTCAGGTGGCCCGGGACAATGGTGGCTCTTAGAGACAGAAAATGAACACTGCACCATAACAGCAGAGAGCGAGACAGGAGCAGCCCGGGCTCCCTCCAAGGACTGAGAGCTAGCATGCAAGACGCGGTTACCGGCAGCCTCCTCCGGAGGTGACGCGATGCACACAAACGGTGAGAGAGAGAGTCCAGCGTTGAAACGCTCTCATTTTTAACAGTCCAAGTGGCACTACGGTGACCATAGATGCCATCATGCCCAACAAGCTTAATATCGTCTGGAAACGCAGTCTGCGTCCCAACTGAAACTGAGCGAGGCAGCGATGAAACGCGGCCACTCTGTGCGCGGCTGGAAAGCGAGCATATTTCCAAACCGAGAAAAGTAATCTGCTGACTCGGGATTAGCGAGCTCTTTTGAAAGTTCACAGAGAACCCCAGTGTCTGAATGTGTGACAGAACCAGCGACAGCTGTGTCTCCACCTGCTCTCTGGAGCAAGCTACGAGAGCCCAGTCGTCTAGGTAGGCTAAGATGCGGATTCCTCTCTCTCTGAGGGGCGCTAGCGCTGCCTCGGCACATTTCGTAAAGGTGCGAGGAGCGAGCGACAGCCCGAACGGCAGCACTAGGTATTCGTAGGCTACGCCCTCGAATGCAAACCTCAGAAACTGCCTGTGTTTCGGGTGTATAACCACATGAAAATAAGCATCTGTTAGATCGATTGTTGCAAACCAATCTCCCGGGCCGACCGCATTCAAGAGCTGTCTGAGTGTTAGCATCTTGAACCTGTACATTCGTAGATACGTGTTCAAGACTCGCAGGTCGAGGATGGGACGAAGCCCTCCCCCTTTTTTCGGAACAACAAAATAACGGCTGTACCAACCTTTGTCTGTCTCCGAAGCGGGGACCACTCGTATTGCTCTTTTCTGCAATAGCGCCTTTATTTTCTCTCTGAGTATCATGGCCGCCTCGGTGTTGACAGTCGTGTTTACGACTCTTTGGAAACGAGGCGGCTTGACCCGGAACTGCAACCGGTAACCCATGGCAACGGTTCGCAGCACCCACGGAGAGGGGGCGCAAGCGCGCCACTGAGGGAAGTGAGCAGCCAGCCGGCTGACCTGCAGCACCGTCGACGGGGCGTTGTCGCCCCCCGGTGTGTCTGCAGGGGACTGCATCACCTGCCTGACCTGGCTCATTCTGCCTGCAGGCTGAGCATTTGATTGTTTGAGAATAAACAACACTCTTTATTGATTGTAACATGGAAACATGTACATTTATACATTTTGTTGGAGGCACAACGATGAAAAACAGCGGGAACGCTCAATGTGGTCACCTGAACATTTAACACACCTGAACAGGGAGTTACCGGAGGCATTTTGTGTGCAGGGGTTTTGTGCTTGGGAGACAGTGTTAGGAAAGTGCAGCGCCTTCTGGGGCTGACAACCTGAACAGAACTTAAGCGGCACCTCTTGTGCGGCAACAGAGGGGTAAAAACAGCGCCTCCCTGCTGCTGGACCCCCTCTCCACTCGAAACCACAGCTAAGAGGGCTGAGGCTTCTTCCTCCTGGGCGTCGGGTCCCGCCGGGGGCCCGAGGGTGGGCCTTTGCTCCAGGCCGACTGGCGTGGAGCTCGGGCCGGAGGATGTGCTCTCGCTGGCGGCACACCCACTTCAGCAGTGGGCGCCGGTCTCTTGCCAGTCGGCAGAGGAGCGGCGGGCCTGTCAGAGCTAGCTGCGGGCTTGGGCTTGGGCTGACGTCTTGGGATGATGTCGCGCAGAGCTTCCGTCTGCTTCTTCCTCAGATCGAATCTAGCCTGAATGGCTTCAAGTGAATGTCCGAATAGCACAGCCGCAGACACTGGTGACAGCGGGCTGTCATCAGGAACCAGCGATCCGAGCTCCGTCAGGCACATTGCCCGGTACGTCTGGAGCATGGTGACAGAGCTCCGGCCTGAGCTCGATAAATCTTCTCCAGCTGCGAAGCAGAGAATCTGCAGTGCTTGGACGGCAGAGTTGCGGGGCCGCCGACACCATGGTTATGGGATGGGGCCAGATAAGCAGCCAGAGACGGCTCCATAGGGGGTGGGTTAGCTAAGCCAGCCCCCTCGGCGCCGTCCAATTCCATGTACTGTCCATAGCCGGGCACAGTGACGCGGGTAGACAGAGGTTTGTCCCATGATGCTGTTAGCTCGCAGAGAAAGTCTGGGAACACGGGAAGGCAGTTTTTGGCCGTTGCGGGCTCCGGTGGGAGGAAAAACCCCGCGAACCGCCACGGCTTCTGAGCTGGCGGAGGAGAGGGCCAGTCCACCTGCAGCTTCTCAGCAGCACGGCGAAACAGGGAGAAAAGAGAGGTGTCATCGTGGCCGACCGGCGCAGCAGCGGCGGTACATTGGGCCGACAATGAGCTCTCCTGCTCATCCTCCGACAAACCATGGATGTCCAGGCCGATGTCAGCACGTCATCATCGTCCTGGGGAGCGCTGGCCCGTCAGCGCTCCTGCATGGTTCCGGCTCGTCATCGGCTAACCCGTCAACATATTCCATGTGGTCAGCCCAGCTAATTGCGGGGACATCGACCGGAAAATCCTCGTCTTCGGACTCGGACGAAGCCGGGGCTCCAGACTCGGAAAGGAGAGGGTCATGCCGTGCGACAGCCGAGCGTCCCAGCACTTTTTCCACAAACGTCACCCGTCTTTCCAGGGTCGAGCGCCGGAGCTGGCGACAAAACGCACAGGCTTCGGGCTCCGTCAACGCTCTCCTAGCGTGGACGATCCCCAGGCAGACATCGTGCTGGTCGCTGTCGTGCAAAGAGAAACCGCATCCCTGAGGACAGGGGCGAACAGAAGATTTCTGCTTTGCTCGCTTCGGTTTGGAGTACATTCCAAAACACAAAGCAAAACGCTGCACGGGAAAACTTGAAATTAGCGCTCCGCGGGCAGCCTACACACCAACTGCGCGGTGGAGGCTAACACCAACAGGGGCCGTTAAGCTAAGTTCAAGTCGGCAGACAACGGAGCTAACTAGCAGCAGCTAGCTAGCCCAACTCAGCAGAGGTGTTCTCAGCGAGGTGAAGAGCGTAAGAACTGAGGGATGACTGTGATGACAGCGGCTATATGTGCAGGCGGGGCCGTGCGCGTGTCATCACACGTCATCTGCCTTAAAGGCGTGATTAAAGGTTTCTTCAGCCAGGACACGCGAGGGCGTGATATCCCATACTTATGTGTTGTACCGAGTGAATCGACTGAAAGGGAACTGTGTATAGTTGTACATAGTCTATAACCTGGCACATTCAGTTTTTTTTTAAAAAAGCTGGAAATAAAGGTCACATTCTGGATCTTTACTCACGCTCCATCAAAACTGTGTCACATGATAAAAATTAGGCACCCCAAGATAATCTGCTTAAACAAATAAACGTAGACCCATGAGCTACTTTGGGTGAATCCCCACAAGCGCACCTTGCCGACAAGAGCATCCTCAACTCAATGGCAACTCCTCTGTCCAAATAACAAACAAAAATAAAAAGCGTGACCCTTTGCACATCCAAGATAATCAAGTGAATAAGAGTAGCACATGGCTAATCTGCATAAGACAGAGAGGAAACTCCCTTGGCGGGTGAGAGATGGTGGACTGCCTTCTGATTGGCTTCGGGGGAGGATTGGGGGGAAATTTTCTGCAGTTAAACTTGTGTGGCACGCCAGACACAGCAGCAAAGAGAGCATACACACACGCACACACACACCCTCGTGGGGAAAGCTCAAATTTGTCTTTTATTCTACTGTGTGTGTATTAAAAAAAAAAAAAAACAGCCATGTGTTTATTGCATTAGCTCGAGAATTTTAAAAAATATGGTATATCAGTAAATAAGAGCCCATTTACCCATGATGTGAACTTTACTGTGTTACTAGTGTCTGAATTACATTCAAACACTAAAACAAACTACTTACACCCCTTTTTGGTGTAACAAGCTGCACCCAGAGCCCACAGCAACACATTTCGCATTTTTGGTCAATATTAGCAAATGATGGGAGCAAAACTACAAATCCACACATCATTCAGGTGCGAGCTGCTCCAACAGTGGATTTTTTTGCAAGAAGTGGAGCTTAGAGGAGGAGAGAAGCAGCAAAAAAATAAAATCTCTGGTGACCCTGTGATGAGTTAATGCTATGTGCTCTTATCAGCAACTGTTGCCTTGCATCACATGTAATTATAAATGGCCATGAGCAGCGGATGAGGAGCCAATCAGATTTCAGCTAGCATGTCAACCCAAGACCAACTATCTCCTGGCTTTGACAGTAGGATTTTACCTCCACAATTCAAATCCCAGTGCAAACTGCAATCTGCTGACTGCATTCAAGTCACTCATAAAAAGCAGGGATGATTGTTTACAGGCGGCGTGGATGCGGGGAAGCCGAGCGGCTTTTCAGCACAGGGAAATTCTTTTTTAATCAATATATGACCCAAACTAACAGTTTAACCTTTCCCCAGCGAGCAAACTGTGATATTTACGCAATTTAAACAAGACCAACATGAGCCATTTTAACCAACTGTGCGAGACTCGCTCGACACGAAACGCATTCCTTCCGTCATGGCCACCGAAATACAGTTTATCGCACAAGAAAACAACACAAACACGAAGATATGAGCAACCGCCACAAACTCACACGTATAAGAACACGTTACTGTAGCTGTGCACCATCACACGGATGTGTTCGCAGCAAAAATTCATTGTAAATTCAGCACGTAAAAGAAGAAGCAAAGCTATGAGAGAAAAAACGAACCGTTGCTCTTCAGCGACTATTTTCGCCCCCTTTTCAAAGTCGGGCCTTCTTGGCTTCCCCTGAACCGTCCTTTACATCGTTTCAACAACTTATATCCGCCTCGAGCGACGCTTCTTTGTTGCTAGCCAGCTTTATAAATACGTTAAAACAACTCTTATTTAATGGTGTGGTGAAAAGAAAAAAATTACACACAAGAGGCAGCCATTTTAGAGTCTTTGCGAACTAGTATCAGACAATGGCTGGCCTGCTACGTTGTGAACTAGCTAGGAGAAGGGAAGGAGACGTGCTAAAGCTCGTGCCTTGTTCCTGTTAAAATGGCTTTTACCTGGGTTCTTGCTAACGGCTGCCCAGCACTTCCAGGGCTCATAGGCGATGGGTGATGGCTCCTTTGTTGCCAAGCCGGATTGCTCCCTCCATACTGACCGCTACTGCCCATGTCTGCTGGTCCCTTGCTAGCTCCTTCTTGGCTACTATAGTCGCTAGACGGATAGTTTGGATATCCCCGCGTTGAGCTGGGGGAGGTTAGGAGCTTGTTGAGTGTCGGTGTGGATGTAGGTTGAGGGTTTCCAATGTTATATCTCTGATTACTGTAAGATCCAGCCATTGCCGTGGGTCCTCCCGCTGGTGGCTGCTGCTTAGCTGGTTGCCCCCCAGCTGTCGGCGCCTGGGCGCTGCGAGGGGAGTTCATGGCGTACGCTTGGCTGGGATACGGAGTCCTGTTCGGGAATGGGTTATAATTGTTGAACTGGTGGTTTGAAAAGCCATGGTCGTGTGAATTATGTTGATAAGGGTCCATCATGTTGCTCGACTGCACGACCGGACCCGCAGCAGCTGCCATGCCAGGGCTTTGTTGTCCGCCATGTTGATGAAAAGGGGCCCGACCGTAGTGCTGACTGTATCCGTACGAAGGTGGAGGAAAAGCCGCGCCGTGGTGATGCACCAAACCGGGGTGGTTATTTCCCTCCGGTCCGACAGAGTCATTCTGGGTATTATTGTTAGCCCTGGGCGGGTTCCCATTCCCGTTCTTCATCTCAGGTTCTCCTCCTCCCCCTACATTTCCACCGTCGGCCCCGTCCTGCAGATCCCCCCTTCCCGGCGATCCGCCGTCCAAGCCCGGTTGCTTTTTGTCTGGCTGCTTCTCTCCCGGACCCGACTCGTCCTTGGCGTCTCGATCCGGCTTTTTGAGTTCGGACGGCGGACTAGTGTTAAGAGTGGCGGCGCTAGCGACCTGAGCGGCCATGATATACCCCCCACCTCTCTCTCCCTCTCTCGGCGAGTCAGTCACAATCAAAAGCTAGCATTGAATATAAATAATTGTTTAGAACCATTTATCCTTTTGCCGATGCATTCCCACCCCTCATACCGGACCGAATCCGGCCTCCATCCTCCCGGTTCCGGTTCCGTAAATGGGTTAGAGAAATGATGGAGGCTCCATACAATGCGTAAAAAAGCGACAGAAATTGTTGTGGGAGTTGTGTTACTGAGCCCGGGTAGAGGCAGGGAGCGAACCCAACCAACACGAGGCTCCGCTAGATACAGCCATTTTACTGAGCCGCACAGATGGCCGCAAAACGCGGAGCGGAGCTGTCACAGCGCGGACTGGATTTTTTGTCTTCAGAAAACCTCACGTTGTCTATCTTTTTTCCCTTCTCCCCACCATAGGTGGAATATTTTCTGCACACGACGAGAGTCGCCCAAACTCATAAACAATGCACTTTAAACCAGCCGCCAATCAAGAGGCTGTATATAGATCACGGGCTGTAGGCTTGGTGAATACGTTTGAGGGTTTCGTGGACTCATCAGTACCCGGGAAAACTAATTAATGCGTAAAAAAATATATAATTTTTCCAAGTATTTGCATATATGTGGGTGCCACAGCTGCGCGCGTAAAGGGCGTTATTACGCACAGCAGGATACATAAATGCTGCAAACTTTGCACTGCATTCATTTAGCCTGCCTTCCACACACCCAGTTATATTTTTAAGACTTTAAAAGCAAAAAGCTGTAACATTCAGCTCGTTTAAATGCGCCTTTGTGCACTTGACGTTATTGTGTTCCCCCCGAACAGTGTTTCTGAGTGGTATTTAGGCGAGAAAGGCAGCACACGCACAGGTTTTTCCACAGCAGAAGGAGGAAGCCTTGCAGCAAACGAGACTACCAATGCACATTCCCTTATTCCCTCCCCTGCCTGCTTTGCTCTGCTCTGCTCTCTTCTACCACCCCCTCTCTCCTCTCTGTCTGTCTCTCACTCCAGCAGAAACACTCTCTGCCGAGTGTGGGGGGATGGGCGCGCAGGCTCCAGCTTCCCTCTCTCACCCCACTAACATTGAACTACACCGTTCAGAGGAGGGAGGAAGGGGGGAAAAATCAGGCAGACCTTATCTATCAGAAAGAGGATGCATGGACAGTTTCAAAGTCTCCCAAACAGTTAGAAAAACGAGCGTTAGAAAAACGTTCGTCCTCTGCTCAGTCAAATGAAGCAGACATGTTTTTTTTGGCACACACAGGGTGTTTGCGCACAGTGTTGAGCAGGGGTAGGATGGTAATGAAAAGAGTGTGTGCGAGGCTGAGGGAGTTTTTGTGGTTTTGTTTTTTTGGTAGTAATAATTAAATGCGAATTTATTAGACGGTTTACGAGGCATTTAATAGTTCGGACTGTGGATTGATTACAGTTCAGAATCGGGCTGTAAATGGGACGACATTGCCTTTCGGTTTCTGTTCTCACTCTCGACACACACGCAAACTGTCTCTTGCTCTCTATCTCTCTCTCTCTTTCACACAAACACACACGCATCTACCTCTAGGGGGCTTAGAGAGGGGGGGGGCACAGGAAGTACCACTGAGACGGCATACTTGATCACATGTACAAACATCGAAACACAATTTAACATTCTGCCTGACACACCCCCCTAATGCACACACACACACAAACACGTACACTTGGACACAGAGCTTTGCAAGGAAGGACTGTACACATATAATTTCATAGCCACGTCACACCACACAGGGTTAATGCGATTTCCCACACCAGTGCGAACTCTCAAAGTGGATCACGCTTTATTTCAGTCTGACTTCCAACTTTGCACGAAAGCGCTGGCACACCGAGGCCCCCCGTGTTAAAACCAGCGTCTATGGGCTCCTTTTTAAGTTGGCAGGGTTACGATTTTTTTTTTTTAAATGTGGGATGTTGAGCTGGGGGGAGTGAACTGGGAGTAGGACAGCAAAGTCAGGGGCAGTCGATAAGGAGAAGTTTTAGTTGTATTTCGAAAGACAAGAGGATCTTCCATCCCAGAGACCAGACACAGGGCCAGTTGTGCAGAAACACAGATTTAATGTGGCTTCCTCTCCCCGCCTGACTTAATTTTTTCGGCTCTGGCTGGTTGAAAGACTTGGAGCAGACTTTTGTGGATCATGGAGAAGCATTTGCGAGTACATGTGCCATCTGCTGGTCAAACAGCAGATCCATATATACAAGGACTCAACTACTTATGATGCCTTACTTAAGGGCTTTATTGAACCATTTCAGTCTTTGTCATAAAAGAATCATCTCTGGATAATATGCAGTTGTCTTATAAATGTTTATAGGGTTGTCCACCTTTTCCTTTACCCTAAAACACTGCTCAAAACTTCCCTTTTCACTGTGCAGAAAATCGTGCAACTGTTAGGAGGCAGCTGAGGCTCTGGAGATTATATTCCACTGCGTGTCATGTTTTTATGCATGCAGGCTTTATCAGACATCTTCCTCATCATTCCAGTTTGTATGTATCTGCCATTATTCACGCAAAACATTTCATTTTTGCACCCATAATAAGAATAAATGGCCATATTCATTACAGTCACGTTGTTGTTTCAGCTCGATGATCGTATCAGGGCTACAAGGCAAAACATGGGCTCCCAAGCATGTATCAAACTCAAACAAAAATGAAACTGAATGACTTTATTTTTTATCCATTTGTAAAGAAGACATTTCTTTTTTGCCTACAAAACATTACAAAAAAAAAAGATTACTCAGCCCACACATTTGCTCCCTTTAGTCTTCGTCACTGTGATTCTTTCATGAGGTGTGGTGCGACCGTGAAGCATCTACAGCACCCACATTTAGTTCCCATGTCTCCACTGCTTCTGCAGAGAGGCTGAGAAGAATTCAGGCCAAGTGAGATGGATGTTCCCAGGATCCTCTTTGTATACTGCTGCTGAAGGGGTGACCGCTTTCGTCCTGTTATTTGAGCTTTTCCATTTACAGCTCCATCATTTCCTCTTCCACAGTCTTTCCACTAGTTTCAACATACCTCTCTTGCACCCCGAGAGTACTGGTTGGTTAAATGTTAAGGAAAACCTGACAAACTACACATAGATTGGCTGTTATTTCTTGGCATAAGAAATCCTCTCAATAAAACTGTAAACACTATGATACTATTATGCTTTTCAGACACCTCCTGTAAATCTTTATATTTGGCATCAAACCAGATGAGTCACTGTGAGTCACCACGACGATCAGGAAAGGATACGAGTTGAACTGGAAGTCTGCCCCCACAGCAGCTGACATCATGGCCTGCAGATTCCTCTCCTCCAGGTCTCCAAAGCAGTATCCGTTGGCCTTGTCCACTGCTCGTAAGACCTGAATCATGCTCTCTTTGTCCTGGAAACCAAAAAGAGAAGTGCTTGATCCGGGGCTTTCCCACAAAGAGAAACTACCCACTGATCCCCTCAAGTGAGATTCACTTTAGAAAGAGGATGACAAAGCCTGTTTGAAAATGTGTAAGCACAGATTTTTCAGATTCTTCTTTGTGTGTTATAAGATGTTGTCATAATGACATAAGCAGCACGCACATGCAAAGCAATAAATCCTCAAACTTCACTGACCTCAAAAGCTCTTTTATTTTTGGCTGCTTTAGGCACCATAAGTGGGTAACCAAGGTAACTAATGGCTGCTTAAACTAAGAACATGTACAAAGCATGTGTGCCAACCTGCCTCACGCATAACTTGCTGGTGCCACATGCAGTGATGGCACATGGTCTAGACTCCTGTCTCTGTGCACACACAGGATTAAATCACTCTTTATAAAGAAGCGATGTCAGGGAACGAGTGCAGAGTGCAGACAGCCCTCTCCCCCAATCCATCTGCACAAAATTGATCCAACCTTCAATTTGAAATGCTAAAAGCGATTTATGATTTAACGGTTCAAATAATGAAATATGAGGCATGTGACTTTTAGAAACACTTTAAAGGGTTAACGGAAAACGAACCGTGACGTCTGGTCAGTATGGATGCTTTATGACTACTTCAGAAGAAAGTAAAGAACTCTTGTTTTGCACTCAACATCTCACAGAAGCATGACGCAGATACATTAATTAAGTAATAACAATGAAAATTTGTCGAGTTCACTGGCAAGACATGGCATTTGTTTTTATGTGTACTCTCTAGACCTGTTAGTGGTCCACACAAACTGAACCCATCCATCCATCCACACACTCTCTTAACCACTAATCCAGTTCAGGGTTGTGTCAGGGCTGGCACGTATCCCAGCTATCACTGGATGGGGTACATCCTGGACAGGTTCCCAGTCCCTGACACAGAGACAGACAATCACTCACACTATATAGCCAGTTTAACCTAACGTGTAGATCTTTGGACTGTGGGAGGAAGCTGGAGTACCCAGAGAGAGCCCACGCGAGCACAAAGAGAACATGCAAACTGCACACTGAAAGGCTCCAGCTGGCCGTCAGGTTGGAACCAGGAGCCTTTTTGCTGTGAGGCGACAGTGCCACCCCCCTGTTAGTCACTCAACATTAGAGCAATGTATTATACATTCCACTGGTCTTTAACCAACAAACTCCCCAGTGCAAAGCCTGTGTGATGTTGGCATGTGTGAATAAAGCAGGCAAGCACATCTGAGCAGACTGAGACTCTGAGAAAGGACACCTGTGGAAATTATCACTACTAGATTCTCCCCAAACTGCAAGAACTTCATGTGTGAAAGCAGCTTATTTTATTTTATTTAATTCACCAAAGCATATTCTAATTTACTGGGAGTTAAACAGACATTACTGGCTCTTCTTTTGCAGTTAATACCAAAAAGCAGCGCTGGTACCTGTACATTGAGAGGGACAAAGGACACAAGGCTGTAATCTTGTACGACCTCTGCCAACTTTTCATTTAGGTGGCGGAATTTTTTAAAGAAGGGGTCTGCAGCCAAGTGATCAAGAAGATAGGTCAGGTCCATGACCTCTGTGTAGAAGTCAAGGTTGAAGGCTGGAAAAGAGTACAAGACAAATGTTACCAAGGATGATGATGACAAGCAACCAGTTGTGAAATTAAATAACTCAGCTGGCAATCAATGCCGGTATAGTTTTTTTTTCTTTTATCCTACTTTCTTAGAAGGGAAACAAAGAAATATGATTTCTAAAAAGACCTTTAATGTCTTAATCTCACTGTCTTAGAACATTTATCCAGCACAAATCAATGTGATTCATCAGATAATCTCTGACTACAGCCTGTAAAAGCTGTTTAAAGCAAACCCTTATTAACTCACCCAGCTTGCCATACTGCTCCATCAAGTCCATCTTGGAGAGAACGTTGACATGGGGAAGCTCGACATGCAGCATCGTAGACAGCGAGGTGCACAGCACTGAAATGAACTTGGCTGGATCAGCACAGTAATGGGAGTCCACGAGGTGCACCGCTGTGAGCTAAAAGAGAGGACATCAGCCCTAAAATTCATCTTATGATGTTAATATAAATTCACCTTGTTGTGTTAAAGCTGTGTCTACATGATGGCTGTGTGGGTAAGGTAGGAGCTGTGAAGGCTCAGCAGACATACAATAATTATCTAATGATGAAGCTCACCCTGAAATTCCACTTGGCCAGCTGTGAGAAGATATTCTTCACTGAGTTCTGGTGGGTGTAGAGCTCCACCTGTCCAGGACAGTCAAACAAGAAGTAGCAGTCACTGTACTGTTTCAGCTTCTCCTCCAACCAGTCCAGATTTGCTTCCACGTATTCCATGCAGTAGAGAAGTCCACCATTGGGCCCCAGCTTTAAACCTTCCATGACATCGTCCAAAGTCACCAGCTCTGAGATATCTACCGCACAGGAATAAGGTATCCCTTCATTGGCTGGATCCATGTTCACAACCACCACCTTGCGTCCCAGGTGAGTCAGAAACTCTTGCATCCCTTGGCAGTAGGTGGTTTTCCCCGAACCCGGGGGCCCAATAACCACCTGACCGAAACGCAGGGAGGGCTTCGCTTGTGTCTGCTTGGACATGGCTTCAGACTCGCATTAGATGGTGCTAGGATGTCCTGTGCAGGGTACCAACTGGGGTGTTGGCTGGCAGGGTCACAGGATTTGGTATGAAGAGTTCAGTTTGTCTTCCACCAACTACATTAAAAACTCATTAAACACTAAATAAACCTGGACCTGCCATCCACTCGGGTCAGACAAGACTTGTACAAAGTAGCTATTTAAATGTTTATGTACGATAAATCGTAAGTCTACTCAAAACATATGTGCAGGTCCTTAATATAATGTTGACTTTTACTGTAAATTACAGCAATACTGACTGATATTTACCGTTTGCTGATGCTATATTTACATGCGTATGGAAGTCGCTAACACATGCTAACGCTACTCGGAAGTATATCCAAGTTACGTAACTGGCGTGTCAAAATAAAAGCCGGTTGTTAACATGGCGCGACGTGCAGGACTAATTTCAGACTACATTTTTTTCTAAATCATCTCATCCTTGTTCAAACACCACATTATTCCGTCATTAATAGCTTGGTACAATTCATACACATGTGTATAGTTAATATAGGAAAACTAGATTTTGTGTGAGATTAAAAATTAGAGACACTAATCACATGAAAAAAGGATTTTAACACATATATATATATATATATATATATATATATATATATATATATATATATATATATATATATATATATATATATATATATATATATATATAGAGAGAGAGAGAGAGAGAGAGAGATACAGATATAGGTGTGTGTGTGTGTTTAAAAAAAGAGTTCCATGATGCTAAAATGGTTTTAATTAAATTTTATTAAAGTCATCTTTGTGATCTTTGTGGACCAATGCTGCCACCTGGTTGCCACCCTCTGTACTTCATACTTGTGTTCGGCTGCCGTCTCAGCAAGGTATCGCCTCTGTCTATGTCTTTGGGTTTATCATACACTGTAGTTATATGATAATCTGTTCTGGCCTTTTTTATAGGATGTAAGACCAATTTCTCTCCATGATACCTGCAAAAAAGAAAAGGAAAAAAACAACACAGCATCAGCATCACCTACCTCACATACCAAAGCTTAAAATTATATTAGTATATATTAGCTGTTAAGCTGCATCCACACTGGAAGCAAAGTGAGTGACATCCTGCAATTTCAAGTGACTAAGGGCGGAATAACTGCTGGCGTTGGAAAGTGGGTTGGATGTAAAATTAACTTCTTTTAACTTCCTCCATAGGATCGAAACAACTACCAATGAGACTGAAGAATAGCAGTATTGATTGACACCTGAGCCTGGAACAAGCGACCTGCCGTCAGCTGGAGAGCAAAGTCGATCAAAATCTTCTGTTGATTGTGCTCATGCTCACCCAAAGCCTCTTTTACAGTTGGGATGTTGCCCCTCATTTTCAAGTGCTTCAGAAATTCCAATCTGGCTGTTTCCCAGGCCTTCACCTTCCCTCCAGCCTTGTTTCTCCATCACACGACGCCCAAAGCCCTAATCAGAGAAAAAATATATGTGCAGTTATCTGATGTGTAACAAGAGGAAATATTAGATTAAGTTATATGTGATGGCAACCTCCTCACCTTAGTGAACCTCTCAAAGCGGCCAATAGACTGATTGTGCCCCGATCCATCTTCATGACCTTCCCTCAGCCTCTTTTCATACCGCATTGTGACGTAATCTCGAGCATCCATGTCACCTCCATCTGTAAAAGGACTTGGTTATAGGAAATCTGACTCTGCATTAATAGACCACAGTTTAGTTAGTTAGGGTAAAAAAACCTTACCTTTATCATAGTAAACACTCATGTCAACATCCCAGTCATCGGCTGTTTCTTCATCAAAGTCTGAAAAACGAGAGAAACACACATGAATGTAATCACACAGTCGCTGTTGTTTTGTTAGCTATTTGTTCATGATGTAAATCTCTGGTTACACCACATCCCTCTATTGAATTGAGATCTGGTGACTGTGCCATTTGAGAACAGTGAACTCATTGTCATGTTCAAGAAACCAGTTTATTATGATCTCAGTGTTTTCACGTGGCTTGTTATCCTGCTGGAAATGGGTACACTGTTGTCATAAAGATGGATGTTCATGGCGAGTAGCAACACAAAAGTAAATTGTGACATTTAAATGATGGTCAGTTGGTACTAAGAACCCCAAAGTGTGCTAAGAAAATATTCCACACCCCAGCAGTTGACACAAGGCAGGATGAATCCATGCTTCCATGTTGGTTACTCCTAATTCTGATGTTCCGATGTTTCCAATGTTTTTTTCCAGTCTTCTTTTGTCCGGAGTTGTTGAACTTTTGTGAACATCAGTTTCCTGTTCTTAGCAGACATCTGCTGCTGTAGCCCATGTGCTTCAAGGTTTAACATATTCAGAGATGCTGTTCTGCCCCCCCCTTTTTTAACGAGTGATTATTTGAGCTACTGTTGCTTTCACTCATAAAGAAGTATGGCTGTTCTCCTCTGACACCAAACGAGGCATTTTCACCCACAATTTGCTGCTCACTTTATATTTGCTTGTTTTTGGACCGTTTTCTGTAAACCCGACAGATGGTTGTGTGCGAAAAACGCCGGAAGATCAGCAGTTTCTGAAATACTCAGACCAAACTGTCTGACAGCAACAACTATGTTTCAAGTTATTTAAACCAGCTTTCTTCCCTATTCTGATGCTTGGTTTAAGCTTCAGCAGGTCGTCCTCACCACGTTCGCATGCCTAAACTCATTCAGTTGCTGGCATGTGATTGGCTGATCGAATTTTTGAATTAGCAAGCTACTGAAGAGGTGTATCTAACAAAGCGGCCAGTGTGAGTATATTTGCAATTATCTTTTAATGTATGTTATTGTAGAGCGGAATTTGTTTGTCAGCATCTCGACTGAATTGATTTCTTATACTAATTAACACATACAGACACTTTCAGTTTGCCTTTCCACACCTATTTTACCTAAAGTTTGCTTAATAACCTGCACACCCCCATTGCTCGTTTATTAACACAGTATAGTATGCAAGCCTTTTTCTTCAAAGTGCATTAGTGTTTTTGGTGCCTACCTCCTTCTTCCTCTTGCCAGTACTGAGCATCAGTGTAGAACACCAGACCTGAGCCTCCTTTTTCCCACTTCAGCTCAATCTCTTCTTCAAACAGTCTCTCTTTGGTTCGCTCCTGGCTTGTTACATCGTCATGCAAAGCCTCGTGGCGTTCCCACTCCTCACAGCAGTCATCATCCTACAATCAATCACATGAAGAAATTAGCAAACTACAATAAAGGGATGATGATGATTTTAGTTAGGCTGCACCTAATGGACAGCCGACACAAACTAAAACCAACACATTTATCCAACACGCTGACAGACAGCTGGTTGATAGGTCTGAACTGAACCTACATCATCAGCATTCGACTGCGCATCCTCTTCCTCTGCGTCTTCCTTCTGTGCTTCATCAGCCTCAGTGGTTTCTGTGTTATCACCCAGCTGCCTCGATCCTAAGGATGAACCAGGCAAAGTACCTGGTCCTGATATTTCATGTCCAGCAGCTGTTAATACAGTCTCTTCTGTGGCTGGAAGTGTGCAAGTGTCATGGTACTGGAAGGGCACATTCCCATAGCGACGGTTGGAACTGGTCTTGGGGAAAGTGAGCCCCAGTTTCCGAATGAGGCGTGGAGGCAGGCGACAGGCTTGGATGAGCTGGAGAAACACTTTTACGGATGTGCCCACATTCCCGTTCTGCATCAGAGCAGGTGGATTCAGTTCGGAGAGGCTTCTGAGGTCGGCCTCTGTGAATCGCTCTGTTAAGGAAACACGGTGCCGCTGTTCATACTTTGTTTTATAGGGGAAAGATCCGTCATCTGAAAGAAAGAAAAAATAATAATACATGTACAAACAGTGACAAAAACCACATGATGTGAAAGGTTCGTGCATCTCTTACTTCTAGGCTGGGTCATTGTAATTCCTTACTGTCAGGTTCTCCTAAAAACTTCCCATAAAGCCTTCAGTGAAAACCAAAACAAAACATAATGCCGCAACGAGAGTGCAGACAGGCACTAGAAAGAGAGATCATATTTTTCCCCATACTGGCTTCTCATCACTGGCTTCTTGTTAAAACCAGAACTGAATTTTAAATCCTTTTCCTCACATACAAAGCCCCCATCTTATCTTAAAGACCTTACAGTTTAATATCATCCCAGTAGCACTCTTAGCAGGCTTATGACTTATGGAGTTTCCAAAAGTAGAATGGGAGTCAGAGCCTTTAGCTGTCAGGTCCTCCCCAGTGGATCCAGCTCCCAGTTTGGATTCAGGAGACAGACACCTCTTCTACGTTGAAGGTTAGGATTTAAACTTTCCTTATTGATAAAGCTTATAGTTAACATCATAGTCACAATTTTTTTTTGTTACAGGCTCAAGGTGCTGGGCTGAGGCTTCCCATGATGCACTGAGCATATAGTCTCCATTCCCATATGTTTAATATGCCACTACTGCATGATCTTAACTTTTTTTTAGTCCTGCTTGTTGTCTATATGCTCCAGCCTGAGCCTGGTTCAGCTGGAGGTCTCTTCCAAATAAAATCAAGTTCTTTCAGACACCAGTATAGGAGACCCGTGTGCCGTAACGCTATTGCCTAAGAGAGGCCTAAGTTCAAATCTGCCCCACGGCCATTTACTGTGTGTCTTGCCCATGCTCTTTGTCCCAGCTTTCCTGTCTTCCCTCCAATAAATGCTGCCCACGGCAGATCTTTTGGAATCTCTCTCCAACACTGTGGGGTGACTGTAACTCGAGAGGTAGAGCAGGTCATCTACTAATCAGAAGCTTGGAGGTTTGATCCCTGGCATACAGACAGGAGAAGTGTTACAATATTGAGTTGTATTTTGAGCAGCTTCAGCAACTAACCAAGTTTCTCTCATCCATCAGAGTGTCAGTGTTAGACAGAAAGCAATTTAAAAAGTGCTTCTATGAATTGGTGAAGGAGACAAGCTGTAGGAAGCACAGCAAGTGTTCAGGTAGAAGAAAAAAGTTAAAGTATATAAGACCCAGCCAATTGTAATGTCTGTCTTCTTCTTTCAGCTGCTCTCCTTAGGGGGTCACCACAGCTCATCTCCCTCCATCTCAATCCCGTCCTTTGCATCTTCTTCAAGGCATAGGAGATGGAGGCAGATGCTACCTTACAGTTAACAGCAAAATATACCTTCACCCATGTCAGCTTCACTGCCACAAGGACAGATCCAGGAAATCATCCTGGACGTAATACGTTTTAATAATCCTCCACATCTTTTGAAATTCAGTTTTGCTTTGTTGATTTAAAAGCATTTCCCCAAATATAAGATAAATAAATAATTTCTTATTTTTATAATTCTGGCTGTGATTTTCTTCTAAGGCTCACAACAGAGGCACAGGAACTACAGCTTTTATCACTGGATGATAACTAATACTCCTCACCTTGACCTGTCAATGACTAATGTGTCATGTGCCACATTAATACGTCGCATATGACATTATTCACCTTTGTCGTAGGAAACTTTGACTCTCTTGATAACACATCGTCTTGCCAGCCAGTTTCCCTTCGCGTCGATCCAGTGGTTCCCCGCATACATCCTCACGAACCTCTCAGCGTCCTTAGCGCGAACTGAGACGATGCAGCAGCACGACCTCACCGCCGGCTTTGACTCAGCTGGGATCTTTGTTAGCTCAGCGGACTCCGAAGATGAGGAACGGAGCTCCGAGTCATCTCCAGACACCGAGCTCTCAGGCGCTCCGGACTCCCTGAGAACCTCCGGCCTGTGTCGGTAGTGAAAACAATGAAAACCTCCGCTTTCTATGAACTGACTGAAATAATTCCTCAGGTCCGCTGAGCGAAACGCGACAGGAATGTTGGTTATTGCAAAATACACCGGAGGGTCAGCTTCAGCGTCCGCCATGATTGTTTATCTTCAGGAACATTCGTAAATGACGTCATATCCGCTTCCGCAGACGTTACAGAAGTAAAGCTCATCAATTCATAAAGTTCATTAGTAATAATTACAAATAACAATTATTAACCATGTCAAAAAAAATCATGAAGTATTAAACTTAAACGCAAGAAGACATCTTGGCAAAACCTGCAGGAACTTTTTCAGGGAGTTATTTGAAAGAATTATCTGAAAATAATATTTCGACCTTTTTTCTAAAAGTAAGAATATATTATAGTTTAATTCGATTTTAATCTCAAAATGAGCGCTAATATTTTTTCCTGCGCAATTTTTAGGTGTTATGAACAAAACATTTTAATTAATCAAATCTGATTAAATAAAAACAGCCTGGGAAATCCCTGCTTTTTATTCCCTTTTGCTGAAGGACCCGTCCCATCCTGGCAACAAACTGTTCCAACTTCTGCAATCTGGTAGAAGGTTCCGCATCATCCGGGCAAGGACAGGGAGACTCAAGAGGAGCTTCTATCCCCAAGCCATCCGGGCCCTAAACACACACACACCCGCCCTCTCACATCATCTATAATTGACTGAGACAGGACTCTCTTCCAGACACTCTAAACCAAGGCACAATGTACATTCCAAATTCCTTTAATTTTAAATATGTTTATATTGTCTATTCTGTAAAATAGTCCGATGTCTATTCATATTAATGTACAGAATTCACCTGCTTGCTTTGCTGCTACTACTGCACATTCACCCAATGTATATACTATTTAGATATATATATATATATATATATATATATAATGTTCTTCCTCTACCCCCCCCCATTTTTGCACATGTCGAGGAGCGTGTCAGGCTACATTTCACTGTGTGTTATACTTGTATAACTATGCATGTGACAAATAAAGAACCTTGAACCTTGAACCTTGAATTCTCCATCATAATTAAATCTAGGATATCTGGAGAACTCTCGTCCTAACGTCTTTTCTGAAAGTACTTTTTCTCTTTCTACTATTGCATATGCTGTTTTTGGTTTTATGAGACTGCTACATTATATTGTTTATGCATGTTTTACGGATGTAAATGTTTAATGTTGAACTCATTTAAGCTTGCTTTTTTATAATGTGCGTACAGTTTAATATACATCAACACATCATAATATATATGAGTGTTGCGTTTATAGCGTCCCTGACCTGTCAAAGCCTGTCAAAGGCTGACTTTTAAGGTAGCTCTTAAAAGTCAGCCTTTTTTATGGACTCAGAAAACAGCCCTGTTTACCTTTGAACATAGCTTGTTACAGCCAAGACCGTTTTTAACTCTTTATATATCAGAAGGAGAAGGCTCTCAACCCATAAAGGAACACGTCCTCATTCAGTTTAGCAGAAAATATCAAATTAAAAATCACAGAATCCAGAGATCCACAGTTTTTCACTGTAATCTCACAATTTAATAAGTGGCTGTCAGACAAATGCAGTGGAGTAAAGGAAGGAGTACAGAAACGGTTAGCTCAACTTTGAATGTCAGTATTTAAACATTTATTTATTTAGTGTACACTGTAGATACAGTGGACATTCACATGTACCAGCTTGTGTGTGTGTCTGTCAGTCACAGTTTTCAGGACCCCAACGCCTGACTACAGACAGACAGAAAAAAACAAAAAAAACAAAACATTTTTCATAATCAGCTTGAATTCAAAGTCCAAAACAGGAACTAACAGAAATACAAATAAACATTAAAGAAAGAAAAGCAGCAATATAATAATAGAGCTCAACCAATACTGATACTGACATTTGACATAAGGACAAAGTTCATTTGTCTTTATTGTTTTTTAAAAGTCTGATATTCCAAATTTGTTATATGATATTTTATATTAAGTTGTTTACCGTCCGCTCGATTCTACACAGGTCAGCTGGTTGCTGTGTTTGTGGCATCCCAAACAGGTAAGTTATGAACACAGAAGTTGCATTCAGATTCCTTCAAATGCTGCTAAAATTAACACTCTTTACATAGTTGATCGGTCTTTCTCCAATTTTTCCTTTAGTTTTAAAATGTTCTTTTATCTGCCATTATACATGCCAATACCGATAGCTCAGTAAATAGACCATTGGATTAATAGAACTGCTTAAGCATTGTCTTAATGTTTTCATACAGTATATGTTATAAGAGGTCACATCAAAGTGGCATCGATGTGCTTTGATAGACAACAGGTTTAATCATGTCTCACTTGGTTGCACAGGTATATTTCTTTTCACACTGACTATAAGTTGCCAATTCCGCCTCTTTAATAATGGTCACAGTAAAACCTTGATTTCATTAGAAATACACCAAGAGTTGTTCAAAACTGTTTAAGTTAACATGACTGGTAAAAGGATAAAAGAGAAAGAGGCAGCTGAGAAATATATCTAGTTCATTAACCCAAAGTTAACCCTTGCTTTGTCCTTCACCTCAGCTTTTATTGTTGTAGTTTTATAGTAATGGGCAGTAAAACTAGACTCGAGTGTCTGGACTCTGACATTATGTCACACATCATATTACACACACACCGTGCATTAGTCATAACCCTCCTGATTAGTGGAAGTTCAAACAAATTCTTGAGAATGTGCATGTGTGAACGTGTGTGATGTAAAAATAAAATAAAAATTAAACAACAGTAGATGTGGTTAATATGTGATTAGATCATAAAACAGCCACCCAACTCAAGAGATGAACCTGTGTTGTGTGTACACATAGCAGACAGCTAAGCAAAGAACCAATTTTAAGTGGCAAAGAATACATGATTAGTTCCCACTTGTTTAGTCAAACTTGTGCAAAATGCCAAAGATAACACAATTTGAAATACATAAAATAGTATTTGCACACCAACAAGGTCATTCAAAACTTGGCATATCTCAGCATGGTGTGCAGTGTGTCCTTAAAATTTCAGTGGTGTTGGGGATCTTTTCACAATTGGTGAAATTATGAACATGTATAGTCAGATTTTGAATGACCATTCAATAACACGTGAAAAGCATCTGATTGGCAGTAGCTTCATTTTTCAGCGTGACAATGATCCCAAACACACTGCCAATCCAATAAAAGCTTTGGCACATACAGTGGCTTGCAAAAGTATTCGGCCCCCTTGAACTTTCCCACATTTTGTCACATTACAGCCACAAACATGAATCAGTTTTATTGGAACTCCACGTGAAAGACCAACACAAAGTGGTGCACACGTGAGAAGTGGAATGAAAATCATACATGATCCCAAACATTTTTTACAAATAAATAACTGAAAAGTGGCATGTGCGTAATTATTCAGCACCCTGAGTCAATACTTTGTAGAACCACCTTTTGCTGCAATTACAGCTGCCAGTCTTTTAGGGTTTGTCTCTACCAGCTTTGCACATCTAGAGACTGAAATCTTTGCCCATTCTT
Organism: Perissodus microlepis; assembly: GCF_051167445.1. Taxonomy (NCBI): domain Eukaryota; kingdom Metazoa; phylum Chordata; class Actinopteri; order Cichliformes; family Cichlidae; genus Perissodus; species Perissodus microlepis. The sequence continues at coordinate 9,076,476 of NC_140471.1, forward strand.
CTTTGCAAATCAGCTCCAGCTCAGTCAGATTAGATGGACAGCATTTGTGAACAGTTTTCAGATCTTGCCACAGATTCTTGATTGGATTTAGATCTGGACTTTGACTGGGCCATTCTAACACATGGATATGTTTTGTTTTAAACCATCCCATTGTTGCCCTGGCTTTATGTTTAGGGTCGTTGTCCTGCTGGAAGGCGAACCTCCGCCCCAGTCTCAAGTCTTTTGCAGACTCCAAGAGGTTTTCTTCCAAGACTGCCCTGTATTTGGCTCCATCCATCTTCCCATCAACTCTGACCAGCTTCCCTGTCCCTGCTGAAGAGAAGCACCCCCAGAGCATGATGCTGCCACCACCATATTTGACAGTGGGGATGGTGTGTTCAGAGTGATGTGCAGTGTTAGTTTTCTGCCACACATAGCGTTTTGCATTTTGGCCAAAAAGTTCCATTTTGGTCTCATCTGACCAGAGCACCTTCTTCCACATGTTTGCTGTGTCCCCCACATGGCTTGTGGCAAACTGCAAACGGGACTTCTTCTGGTTTTCTGTTAACAATGGCTTTCTTCTTGCCACTCTTCCATAAAGGCCAACTTTGTGCAGTGCACGACTAATAGTTGTCCTATGGACAGATTCCCCCACCTGAGCTGTAGATCTCTGCAGCTCGTCCAGAGTCACCATGGGCCTCTTGGCTGCATTTCTGATCAGCGCTCTCCTTGTTCGGCCTGTGAGTTTAGGTGGACGACCTTGTCTTGGTAGGTTTACAGTTGTGCCAAAATCCTTCCATTTCTGAATGATCGCTTGAACAGTGCTCCGTGGGATGGTCAAGGCTTGGGAAATCTTTTTGTAGCCTAAGCCTGCTTTAAATGTCACAATAACCTTATCCCTGACCTGTCTGCTGTGTTCTTTGGACTTCATGGTGTTGTTGCTCCTAATATTCTCTTAGACAACCTCTGAGGCCGTCACAGAGCAGCTGTATTTGTACTGACATTAGATTACACACAGGTGCACTCTATTTAGTCATTAGCACTCATCAGGCAATGTCTATGGGCAACTGACTGCACTCAAACCAAAGGGGGCTGAATAATTACGCACACCCCACTTTGCAGTTAATTATTTGTAAAAAATGTTTGGGATCATGTATGATTTTCCTTCCACTTCTCACGTGTGCACCACTTTGTGTTGGTCTTTCACGTGAAATTCCAATGAAATTGATTCATGTTTGTGGCTGTAATGTGACAAAATGTGGAAAAGTTCAAGGGGGCCGAATACTTTTACAGGCCACTGTATACATATATATCCTGCTGCGGCCTTTCAAATATTAATGAAACAAAGTATTTCAGTCTATTTATTAAGGAATACACAGAAAAAGAAATCAAACGTTTTAAATGCATGAACAGATTCTAACATGAAGCAGGTATAAATCAAAGAATTTGCTGGGTGTCTATTATATACAGTCCCAATCAAAAGTTTAAGACCACTTGAAAAATGGCAAAAAAAAATCATATTTTGATGTTTATATCTTAACAAGGTTCCAAGTAGAGCTTCAACATGCAACAAGAAGAAATGGGAGTGAGATAAAACATGTTTATTGAAAACAACGCTTAAACTGAAACAAGCTGTTTTACAGCTGATGAAAGTTTAGGACCACGTGCCTTTAAAAGGCCAAATCTGTGCAGAAATGTGGATTCATTGACATTTTCTGTCAGGTAGTCACACTGTCATAACGTTCTGATGGCAAAGGCAAAAAAACTTTCTCTTTTTGAACGTGGTCGGGTTGTTGAACTGCACAAGCGGGGTCTCTCGCAGTGCGCCATGGCTGCTGAGGTGGGATGCAATAAGACAGTCATTTCTTAAATGATCCTGAAGGTTATGGAACAAAAAAGTGGAAGACCCAAAACAATTTCACAAGCACTCAGCCAGAGGATCCAGTCCATCAAGACGCTGGATGATCCTCGACCCAAATTAAGGCCGTTACTGGTGCCAACTGCAGACCCATAAACATCAGATGGCATCTGAGACTGAAGGGCTTCAAAAACAAAAAACTTCTTCAAAAACATCTTTAAAATTTTTGTTTTTTTTTTATTTCACTGCAATTTAAAGTTCAGTGTGTATATAAATGCAATTTCAATCTGAATTTTAATTGAGTGATTCTGGGGTTTTTTTTTTCTTCTCCTGAGTACATGTTCCCATGAGGCCACCCTGTGTGAATCATCTTTGGGTTGATGACCTTATTAAAATGGAACCAGGCAAATGAACCTCTGTATTAGCAGTAGGTCAAGGCCAAAAGTCATTTTCAACACATGACGTCCATCATGCACCCACGTGGTAGCACGGAACGTTCAGTGGCCTGAAAAAACTGGAAGCAGTGGAAGTTCAGTCAGTCAGTGTTTTGGGAAAACTGTGAAGATGAGTCTGAGCCACTTGTTGACTCATATTCCCCCAAATCCAGTAGTGCACTTACAGTAAAGTGTCCTAATAAATTCTTTTAAGGTGCATGAATATTGAAGATATTAGGAAAACAGTCTTCAGCTCCTGTCTATGACATCATACTTCATGCCATCTTGCTTCCCTTTACTCCGAACACAGTGGTTGTTCTACTTATAGTATGAAGGACGTTTCGTTTTACTGTCCTGGCAGAGATAAACGTCTGTCCTCCGTGCCCGTCTGTGCCTGCTCCAAACCTCTATAAACACGGGCCTTATCAAAACCATTTACAACTGTCAGCATGCTTGATGAAGCCTGAGGGCTGCTGAGTGCATTATAGGTCACTTCCCTGAAGGGAGCGCGCTCTTGAAGATAACCCCGTGCGTCTTATCGTGTTTTGAAGCTGTGGTCAATTTCAATTAGGCTTCTGTGAGTACGGACATCGTGTCCCATATGATTGATATGATGCTGTCCATCATACGAGATCACCCTGGGGAAAAAAAACAGGGCTGTTAAACATTTTTCATGTATTCTTTCAAGGAATGAGTAAAGGCATTGATAACATAAAACAAATATTCGGTGACTGGCGCTGCCAGTTGTGTCTGGTGTGTAATCTCTTTATTGCGGTCATTCACTTTATGGACTGACCTTGACACAGGTACCCTGCAGTTCAGATCTTCCTCTTAAATTTCCAGTTTCAAGCTTCTGGGTTTGTCAGGGTTTTTTGCAAATGTGTCACTAAATAACAATAAATAACGAGGATGGTACATCGTATATGGTGGCACCCGGGATCACTGACTATCATAAATGTTTTACTGTCTATAGTTCATGGCACTGGATGTTCAAACCAGAGGTCTTCCACATTGGGTTGTTTGTTTATTTCTTACGATAATAAAATCATTTTCTTATCGGCCCCAAAGCTCGGTGCCAGGTACAGGGAAGATAACAAAATAGGATAAATGCATTTAAATGACAAGTGGAAAAGTGTACGACATGTTACGGACACCATGAACTCCACGTACAGGAGTTTGTTGTGCTCATTTCAAGTTTCAGAAACTTGAAAAGAAAATTCATAAAAGTTAGTTTGATATATAAAGAGATATACGAATGTCACAGACTGAAGTAAGATCAACCTCATGAGGACAATAATTTGCCATGGCCAGTACAAATGTTTACTAGATATTTTTTCGCAGTACAGTAGTACAGCACGTATCAGGGCAATCACCGTAAAGTCTGCACACCACAGCCAGGGCTGGAAATTCCCTTCACCGTACACAGGAGTTCGATCCAGACTGATCTGGATTTCTTTTATATTGACTTGAGAATATTTTTTAAATAGTTTTGTGTGTATTTTTGAAGATATAAGACACACAATTTCCAATTTTATCCCAACACACAATGATAAAGAACACTTCTAAAAATTCCTGGTTCCAGATTTGCCCTAAAAATGAATAACTTCCAAGGTCAATTTTAAGTAAATCCCTACATACATCTGAAAAAAACAAAACACTTAAGCCTCAAATAATAAACCAAATCGCCCAAAAAATAAAACTCACAAAGGTAAAACCAATAACAAACAATAAATAACAGTTTTATGCAGGTGGTTTTGTGTTTAATTGTGAAAAATAATTGTTTTGGGGGTGGTGGGAGAAAAAAAATGTGTGTAGCAGTTGTGTCAGTAGAGCGGTTTCTCACACATTCGTTTCTTGTTTTTTTATTGAGTGGATGGGGCAGAGCTGGAGGGCTGCAGGTACGGTGCAGTCTACTTTTTGGGTGCAGGCTGAAATATCTCAGCGGTCATTTTGTACAGATGCTGTGGATTCTCCAGCTAATAGATAAACGGCTACGCACCCACTCCAGTCGCCTCAGAATCATCATAATCACCTGACCCTGCTTTAATAGTAAGTCCCCGTGTTTCACAAAGCTTGACCTGTGATCCACTAACCAGTTATCTCTGCCTGTTCCCAAACTACAGATTAATCTTTACAGGAGGGAGGGATTCTCGAGACTGCCAGCGATCTGGACTTTTAGTGGCGTCGGTCTTTTCATTGGAACATCCGTTACAAATACAAAACATGAAATACAATAAATAGCACTGGGCAGCTGCAGATCCACCAGTCTGGGTGTCAAAGTACTCCTGGGTGATATACTGAATCCTGAGTCCCCCCTGATGTATCCATCAGAGTGTGAGCGGGTGTTTTAGGCACAGATAATAGTGCTGTGTGGATGTGTGAGACTGTAGAAAGCAGTTTGAATTTGATTTCAGCTGATCTATGCAAGTAAAAGTCCATTTACCAGTGTGTGATAGTGCTGAAACGCTATTTCTGTACCATAAATAGAACCATATTCAAGGTTGTCCTGTGGCACACAAGAAGGTTTTCTAGCTCTTCTTCACAGGTTTGTGCAGAATTTGCGTTTTCACTGGATGCTTGTAGTCTTTACATTGCAATGTGGCACTGAAAATAAATGTCTGCTCTATCAAATACATGTGCAACCTTTCAACCCTTGTGAGCTGGAGGAAGCTGAATTACACTTCTCTTATATAAAGCTTCCTCTGGTTAAAATCACAATATAAATAGTAATAACTCAGCTTGTTTAAAAGTCAAGATTCCTTGCCAGATAATTCGGTTTTATTTATATAGTGCCAGATCGCAGCAACAGTTGCCTCAGGGTGCTTTACATTGTCAGGTAAAGACAATAACACCAAGGTGGCTGTTTACAACCAGTTTCCACTAAATTAGAGTTTTAAAATTCCAGCTCTCTTTTATTTGGGAAAAAAAAAATGAAACACTTTATTTGAAGTTATCTCGCAGGTCAGTGACCCAAGTCTACTTTGGCCTGTTTCCAGTATTACAGGTGTGAGCTGGCAGCAAGCGGGGGGCTCACTGTGGGGCTGATTACTTTTGCAGTCCTTGGTAGCTTGGTACTGCCTGGGTTAATGACACCGGTTACAAGATAAGACCCAGCCCTCTTGATAGCCAGACTTTACTTCAGCAGCTCCTTTTCATTGAGAAAAGCTTATCAGTTTCCCAGGGTTGTTCCAGTCACCTGGCAGAGCACACAGTTGTTTTTCATATGGAACGTATTGACAAGTCAAGGTCCACTAAAGCAGGTTGGGCTGGCCTTATAAATAGAGGGAGACTCCAAGCAGCAGCAGCAGCTGTGCTCACAAGCTCGCGAAGAGCCCATCCTGCGAGAGGATTCATTTAACTGCCCACACAATCTGTGACTCGGTTAAAATGGACAGCGCGTGTTGTTGTTCAACCAGCAGTGATAGGACTTCAAATCCTATCCTCTACAACATCCTGAGCCAAATGGATGGCAGCAGACCAAGCCAAGGCAACTTCAGCTACAATTCAGTGCGTCACAGATGCAAATGTGAGGCGCGACGGATAGTGTGCTTGAAAAGGCCGTCGGAGATTTGCAAAGAAGCTTCGGCGGTTCTGGTAAAAACCCTAAATTTCATGAAAAACTTGCCCGCCTTTAACCAGCTGCCTCCAAACGACCAGTTCGCCCTTCTGAAAAGCTGCTGGGCGCCACTCTTCATTCTGGGTCTGGCCCAAGAGCACGTGGACTTTGAGGTGATGGACATCCCCACTGACAGCATGCTGAAAAAGATCCTCCTGAACAGACCTGAGAACCCTGAGGTGGAAAGGGAGCAGCCCACTATGGCCGGTGTCAGCAAACTCGTGTCTTGCCTCAAAAAGTTTTGGAGTTTGGATTTGAGCCCCAAGGAGTACGCATACCTCAAAGGGACCACGATATTTAATCCAGGTATGTATTCGAAGTGTTCAGCTTCAGCTTTCTCTGGTCAGTTTTCAGTGGTTTAATAATGGTGTGCAATATTAAGCAGTCATGTAACTTTACAGTTTTGTTTTTCCACCAACAGACGTACCAGATTTGAAGGCAGCCCTGTTTGTGGAAGGCTTGCAACAGGAAGCTCAGCAGGCCTTAAGCAAGGTGGTTCAGCTCCTCCACCCAGGGGACGGGGACCGCTTTGCTCGAATCCTCCTCACAGCCTCCGTGCTGCAGAGCATCACCCCCAGCCTCATCACTGAACTCTTCTTCCGGCCTGTGATAGGACAGGCGAACCTGCTGGAGCTGCTGGTCGACATGCTCTTCTGCAGATAGGAGCAGTGGATTTTAGAGCTTTTCCGTCTTTGTGAAATGAAGGAATGCCTGATGGTGGGCTGCTCTAAAACACATTTACTATTAAACAAAACTCAAAGAAAACAAAAACTGTGAATTGTTGAAGATGGGGTTATGAATTGCTTACACTGAAAATGATGCCGAGGTCACTGAAGCCCAGTCTGACAAGATTTCGTCCAACTGAACTGGATTTGACTTTCTACATTAGGACAGAGTACCTGCTGTCCATATATTTGCTTGATCTCATGACGGGAGCTCTCTGTTGTAAATAATTATTGTTTGCATTTACAAAACTTTTCAAATAAATCTATTTTTTTTACACGAATGAAGAGTGAAATTGTGTGTCGGTCACCTGAAAAGGGAAGTTTGTAATATATGTACCAGCTGGAACATCTGATACTAACAGTCTGGTTTGAACATTTGACCCCTGCACTCCATTGGCAGACCCATCAGTGATATGTGCAGGACAACATGACACATTAAATTCTTGTTGTTGCCAGAGCTCTTAAAAAGCAAATACCTTGAAAATGGGAGTAAAAGGATGATTTTGGTGGTCTTTAAACAAACGTTGGAATGAAGTAGAAAACTGTTTTCTTTTATGGTAGTATTTCTTCTTTAATCCAGGAGTAGTGAGCCTAGCATTTCAACCAGATGCCTCCTTAAGAAAAATGCTTGTCATGTCATTTTTACCTATAACCTCTGCACTAAAATGTCAGGAAATGTTTTACATGTTACATTTAACATGAGTGCTTATTGATTTTAAATAAATTAACAGCTAGAAGACTTTCTTGAAAATAGGTTTAAATAACTGTATTACAGAAAAACAAATAGTATCTGAACATATTAAAATAATAGGAATAAAGAATTTTACACTGCTTTAACAAATTAAGATCTTAATGAAGCCAAAAAATAGAAGAAAAAAAGCATTTACAAAGTTCTTACTCAGTTCTCTGTGTGAAAATGTCCCGTTGATAACAAAGGTCAGAGGAGAATGACCAGACTGCTTCGATCTGACAGGAAGGCAACAGCAAGTCAAATAATCAGTTATTACAGCCAAGCTGTGCAGAAGAGCTTTTCTGACAGCACTAAAAGCAGCAGCAGCAGAAGATGCAGAAAGACCACACTGAGTGCCACTTCTGTCTGCTAAGAACAGGAAAATAAAGCTACACCAAAGCTGGACAATAGAAAACTAGAAAATGTTGTCTGGTCTGATGGGTCTTAATTTTTGCTCCAATAATCAGGTGGTAAGGTCAGAATTTGGCATAAATGACATTCAGCTTTGAGCTGAGGCTGGTGGTGGTGTGATGGTCTGGAGAATACTCTCTTGGCACACTTTGGACCCATACCAGTGAGCATCGTTTAAAAAACCACAGCTTACCCGTTGTTGCTGTCCGCATCCATCCCTTTTTGACCACAGTGTGCCCGTCTTCTGTCGGCTGCTTCCAGCAGGTTAACACACCATGTGACAAAGCTCACATCATTTCAAACGGCTTTCTTTAACATGAAAATCAACATGAAAAGCTTTTAGGGGATATAACACTATTACCAAAGCAGAGTTAGTTATTTATTCATTATAGAATAGGTGGGGGAATGACAGCTTAGAAAGGATTTATCAGGGGTCATAAATATATTGTAAATAAATTGTTTTTTCTCTAATGGTTCTCTGTCCCCCTCTCATGGAAAACTATGGAAGTCACACATTTTCCCAACAGAGAGAATCATAAAAATTGAGCCTAAACTTTATTGCGTTTGCAAACCCTTATGAGTACAAAAGCCTCACGTGGAGTGATTTTAAATGTTCAGCACCTGAAAGCAGCCGAGGAAAAACTTAAAAGGCTAAATCAGCTGCGACGGGAAACTCTTGACTGGTTCTTGGAAATCTGCAGGCTGCATCACTTATGGAGCAAGCTCACGATTGGTCTTGTCCTGTGGTATGTTAGTTGTGAAACTGTGAGTCTTTACATGACACCTACATACAGGTAAAACAGGAATGTGCTGGTGGGGGAGTGAGCCAGAGGAAATGGGGTTACACAGGCCAAATGCAACACACACAGAAACAACTTGCCTAAAACAAAAACAAAAAAGCTGTGCGTGTGGCGCTGAAGAACAGATAGTTAAGAAGTGTAATTGTCTTCATGCAAGATTTTACTGGGTTTTGAATAAAAACAAAATTGTTTCAGTAACTTTGTTTGTGCGTTTTCTCGGTGCAATTTTGGCTACCGGTTTAACCCCCCGCCCCTCGTTTTAAAGCAGTAAGTCACAGCTGGAAACAACTGTATGGGCTCCTAAAATAAACAAAAGATAATGATTATTGACAGATGCAGCTTCATTTGTTTAACCCAAATTTGAACCGCTTCAAGAAAATTAGGCTGACTTTCTGCGCTGTTCCTTCGTCTTTTCCATAAATGACAAAGACAAAGCCGTGGATTTTATTTCCTTTCTGTAAGAACCAGCCAAACGAGTTCCTTCTTTTGCTGAGGGCGGAAAAAGCCTAGCTGCTGTAACACAGTGACCTCGGGGAGATGAGCCTGACAACAATAATCCCAGAGATAAAGAGGAAAAAAATAGGCTGAAGAGAGAGTGCCAGAAAAGCTCGTGATGGTAAAGACTTGTTGATATACATGAGCAAAATCATTTGCTGCCAAACAAATGGAGCTGCTTTATATACAGAGAGAGAGAAAGACTTTCAGGCACAGATTTAGACTTTTGAATAAACACAAGCATAAAGAGGTATGGAAGTTGTTGTTTTTTTTTTATTATTTTGTTAAAAATATGACTTAGTAGCTAACAATATAATAAAAAAAAAAAAAATGTGGACAAACACCACATATGGTTTTAAAAAACCACAAAGTAACATCGACAGAAGGGTATTTACAAAATATGGCTAATACAAATTTCAGGTAAAAAACACACGTCTTAGGGTTGTGGGGAAATGGCAGGAGGTCGACAAGCTCATACACACATACGGCACATGCACAACAGCTAGCAAAAAAATGAAGATAAAAACAAGAATGAGGACGAGAATGAGGACGGCTCTGGTCAAACGTCTGCCTCTTTCCTATGGCATCCTGTTGAGTGGAGTCACTTTTTTCATCTTTAAACACTGCACAGAAAAAATACATAAAAACCTACATCTCCTAACGCGCGCGTGTGTGTGTGTGTGTGTGTGTGTGTTTGTGTGTGTGGAGGGGAAATAGGGGGGGAAAGTCTCCTCAGTGGGCCTTTTGCTTGAAACATAAAGATGCTTGAAAACAGCAGGTAGTAGCTGGACCACTTAAAGGCAGAAGTACAACCACCCGGGGTAAAAGGTGCTCAACTTGGTAACAGCAGGAGGATGAAATACCCCATGTATCTGGCTACATCTCTTATTGTTTTTGTTTGACTTTTAGAGAATCAGAGGAGCGCCTGAGGAGTAGGTTTCAGTGTCGTGGTGGTACGCCGAGTAGGCCGTAGTAGTGCTGGAGGAATATGCTGCAAAAAGACAAAAAGGGAAAAAAAAGGAAGGATTGTTTAATGCAGTGAGGTTAAAAAGCATAGCTCTAATTTCATTTATCCTTAAGCGAAAAAACCTGGACAAACCCAGGACCCAGACACGCTCCCCGAACACTGTGTTAAAGTTGTGAAAACACGGTGTGGCGTACCCTCATTCACAGACATGTAACAGGACACCCGTCCTTTTACCAACCTCTTCACCGAACAACAAGAGAGAGAGAGAGAGAAAAGAGGAGCCTAGTTTACGTAATCCATCTGTAACCCAAGTTGGTGAAATTACTTAGCAAATCTGGGAACATTATGTGACATATATTTAATGTGACTTTATCTGCTCATCTAGCAGGTGGTGTAGCATTACCATGGAGCTGGAGGGCAGGCAGATAGGTAGGTGTTAGGTGAAAGAATATGCAGGGAATGGAAAAAGGGCAGGAATGCGGTGCTTTCACTGCTAGGAGAGTGGGATGTGACTGAAAGGTGGAGGAGGAGGAGGTGAGAAAACGCCTACAGCTGCAGCAGGCACAATGGGTCACACACACACACACACACACACACACACACACACACACACACACACACACACACACACACACACACACACACACACACACACACACACACACACACACAGAGAGCAGGCTGGTTATTACACCCAAATGCCCAGGATGGACTGCCAAAGTCAAGCAGAATTACTTTATTTACTCCCGAGTATCTTAATTCCACACGAAACCAAAAGAAGACAGACTCATGGGAAATCCCCACACACACCACCCCCGCGCATGCACTCACTTCGCCCGCTGTCATTTCTCATCTTTCTCGCCAGCTCGTCTGATGGCGTCTGCTCCGACACTTTCACCTCTGGAACTGTAGCGAAAGGCAAAAAAACAAAGCAAAAACAAAGACAACACGAAATGAACACAGAAAACAAACAGAGATCCAGCAAACGTTATAATTCATCCGGTCATCTCTGTTATCGTGTTTGAGTTTAGCAGACGCCGCACCTGCATCGACTTGCCTCAGATTAAGCGATTGTTATGAGGCTACTGCACGTAAAATACCTGGAGTTTTAGAGCTCGCAGCTACGAGGCAAACAAAAGAGCTTCAGCACAGCCGGTGTTCCAACAGACTCTATGAGTCACTAAGAAAAGATGGGTCAGATGATTGGTATATTTGGTATGTTGCTGCAAGGTGCTGGTGAGCAAGGTTGTCTTGTGCATTATAAATATTTATACAGCTCTAGCAAAAAAAAAAAAAAAAAAAAAAGAAAAGAAAAGATTCTTACAATCACTGCTCATGAAGGTGTTTGTCATGGTCTCGTTGCCACTGTCGGGGAGGGTCCCGTCCCTCCTGCTGTTATGATGCTGCCCGGTCGACAGGTAGCCCTTGTTCCTTTTGCCCTTCCGCGTGCTGATGCGGATGACCCCGTGCACCAGCTTGCACTCGGCCTCTTGCTCCTCCAGGTTGTAGTCCTGAGCGATGCTGTAGATGAGCTCGCTGATCTCGTTGGTCTTGCGGGAGAAGGAGGAATCAGAGGTGCACTTGGCCAGCTGGTCAATCTGATGCAGGGCGTAAAGCTCCAGCAGCTTCTTGGTGATCAGAGAGTCAATGTCTTTGTCGCTCTGCTCATCCAAGTCGTAGTCCTCGTAGGACAGAAGGCTGGTGTTGCTGACCGGCCGCTGGTTATCCCCTTTACCTGATGCGCGACCCCGTTTGGGGTCAGCAACTGGGTACTTTACCTTCTGACCTGCTATGTGCACATCTGGGTAACGGAAACTGTCATTCAGGGGCAATCTGGGGGTCTTGGGCTGCTTATTATTGGGCTCCAAAGACATGCCAGGGGTTTTCACAGCTATGCCGTTAGGAGGTCGAGGGTCACCGACCGTTTTGGGGGTATGGTCTGTGGAGCTCTCGTTAACGGGGAGGCAGGGCTCCCGGGTGCCATAAAATCCACAGGTGAGAACACAACAGATAAGAGCCTTACAGCTACTCCAGCCCATGGAGGCACAGGAGCCACAGGACTGCCTGCTGCTCGGCACGCTGTCTGCCGACCCCGGAATAAATCCTATTGTCTCTGAACCCCTTCCAGTGCCATTTCGAGGGTGGCTTCTTCCTCGACCATACCTGCCCTCTGAATAGCGGGAGTGGTCACGTAGTTGCTCCCCATGAGGATCCTTGTAGGAGTCTTGGCTGGTCGTGCTGTCCCTGGATATAGTCCGGTTGGGTCGATGGTTGTCCGCCCTAGAGCTAGAGTTGGGGTACTTGTGGCGGGGAGCCCCTGTGCTGTGGCCAGGCATGGCTCAAAAAGCCTGGGACCTGGAGGAGTAGGAGAGGACAGATTAGTACAACCTCCATAAAACCCCGAAAACACATTGAACTAAGCTGCATTTAAAGCTGAAGCAGGAAAAACATAGCTTTCAGTAAAGTAACCTAACATGAAGCTCGGAGAGTGTAAATAAAGCTGAGTGCTCTGATTTCTATCTTAACAATAACTTTCGTCGCACCCTTGATTTTTTTCTTGCCTAATAGTGCGCGCGGAGGAGAAAAGGTGAGACCAAACCTCATTCAACATCCAACTGTTTTTCCATTTTACTTGCAAATCGCCCACTTACCGCATAAGAGGAAACACTTTTATCCCAGACAACTTGTTCAACGAGCAAAGTGCGGAAGTCTTAGAGAGAAAGAGAGAGAGAGAAAAAAAACTACGCTAACGCTCCAAACGGAGAAAACAAAACCGCCTACAGATTTTTAGGTTTGTGTACTTCAGCAAAGTTTGCAAACCCAAAACAGAGTCCGGCAGTCCGAGGAGAAAAACACAGCTCAGCTCATCGGCGTCGTTTGTCTTTCAGTGAAAAGAAGTTTACAGTCTTGCGTTGCCGAGAGTCTCCCAATGTTTGGCTATTACCTGCGGCTACAGCTAATCCCAGATCCTACACCCACCCACAGGTGAGTCGTGACGTCACACGAGGCGGATTTGAACGTGCAGGGGACGGAACGAGAGATGTGGGGAGGAAAGAGGGGGCGGGGGGTGATACGAGGGGAAACTATTGCATAATAACGTGTATGTTTTTTTAAAAAAAATTCCATAAAAAATGTGTCGGATTTCTTTCAGATTAAAAATGTTTAAATACGCATTTCGTGAATTATTAAAGTTCTTAAAGAACAGGAATTTAATGAGACACAAAATGCCCTGTTCTGGATTTTCCTTCTTTATTCTTTATTTTATTTATTATTCTTTTTTTTTAAAAAAAACTGCGGACCCACTATGAAAAAGAAATTGATATTCTTAAAGTTACATTTTATTTAAGTTTGAACATTACACATGTAGCTCAGTTTAAAGTTCATTCATTACAACAGAAAACTCCCATATGAGGAAGCACTTGGTGAAAGTGGAAAGGAAAAACTCCCTTTTAACAGGAAGAAACGTCTGGCAGAATGAGGCTCAGGGAGGGTGGCCAGTTGGGGATGAGGGAAGGAAGACAGGATAACAGACACACTGTGGAGGAGAGCCAAAGATTCATAATAACTAATGATTAAATGCAGAGTGGTGTATAAACACATAGTGAGTAGAAAAAGCGAGTGAAGCTTGATGAAGAATATTTCATTAGCCTCCATAAAAAGTATAATGGAGAAAGGAATATGGGAACAAAATTAAAACAATAAAAATAAAAGGATTTTAATGGCAAGTTTAATTATTTAATATATGCTGCTTTACGCAAACTGAATGTGCTTAAGACTAAACATAAAAGCATAAACGCCTGTGTAGGTTTACAATACCTTATGGCAGAGATTCAGGGGGAATTTTGCAGAAATAAATAAAAGAAAGTCCCAGCAAAACTTCACGTGAGTGGCTTCTACAATGAAAACAGATACCTGTCTGATATTTAATGAAGTAGAAATGTTATGGGGGGAAAAATCATTTTCTATCTTTTGACGGTGTTTCTATCACTTTCTTTATTTGGTGTTGTAGGGCAGATTGTAGGCAACGTGTTTGTTGGCTAGAAGGCCGTAAAAGTGCAGATGATTCAGACCATTCTTAAGGATAAATCAAATGAGAGCGTCTTTGCAGCTTTCACATTTTCCAAAGCTGTCCGGTGGACCCTTGGTGGCCAGTTCTGCCCTTTAGGCTGCGTGCTTGACACCCCTGATAAACCGCCATGTGATGCAGGATAGCAGAGAATTTTTGTGTTTTATATTGCAGCAGTGCACTTTTCTAATTTCTCTATATAAATCCTCTTTAACGTGCACATACAATAGGTAGATAGCTCCGGCAGGGACACAGAGGTGCACAGCTGCAGAGCCAGCAGGTGTGTTTCCCGGTGATATCATTCATTCTGCCCTACTTTTTCCTTGTATAGAAACACTTAATCACCCACTCTTTGAATTGAAATAGTATGGCAATCTCACGTGGAGATATACATGAGCCTGTGTAGCAGTGCCTTCCTCACTACACTTACAATAAAACAGCACAAGAAATTAATTACATCGTTTCTTTTTATTTCTAATTAATATAAACACAGGTTTTTATATCATACCAAGACATATTCATTCAAATAATACAAATCGTATTATTACCACTCCTATAAAGATATAGGGCTGAGTAAATTTAAAGGTTTTGCTTTTTTTTTACTGAAGAACACAGTAGAATAGACCTACCCTACCATTCACTGGTCATCTATAATTTATGTTATTTATGTTTTCTTCTGCTTACCGGAAAGATATTTCAGCTAATATAAAAGTAAAGGAAGCACACTGAAAAAGCTGACATCCATTTCCAAAGTAGCCTATGTGTAAGGTCCTTATAAAAATCTAGAAGAAAAACACACACTTACTAACTTACAAATACAAGGATCTAGAGTATCTACAACACAAAGGCACTTTTTTTTTTAGGTTTCTAGGTTATAACTCCGATATGTACAGAATGCTCGAGACAAAATTGCAAATTTCCTCCTAAAACTATTTACAGCTACACCATAATATGTCAAATCATCAGTTAGTTTATCATAAGTTTAGAGGTGGGGAGGTTGTCAGCTGTTTGACTTGTGTTTTTGTGGGGGCAACAGAGGTGTCACTGGGCAGCTGCTGGGACAGAGATATTCCTAACTGCCTTTGTGCCCTTCTGCTGTCTGCAGAAATGTGCCCCAGCCGAGGGTCCGAGTCAATCTCGTACCGGTAGTGATAGCCCTCCAGGACATCCCGACAAGCGTCTCTCATTTCATTGATCCACTTCTTCATACCTTTGCGATTCAGGTAGAGCACAAAGAGAAAAACCATGCCAACAAGCCCCAGAACCAGTCCCAGGAAGACATAAGAGGTCTGCAGGGTGAGATCAGCGACCTCTGCCAGGACTGGAACAACACACCCGATATCCTGGATGCTGAGCCCTCTTAGGCGGGCGTCAGTTAATGCGCCAGGTGAGGCACATCTCACAGCATCCACATCAACCTTAGCTCTCGATTTATTCAGCCACGCGACAAACTCATTGATCTCGCAGGAGCAGGTGTAGGGGTTGTTACCGAGCAGGATTCTGATGTCCCCAAGCTTGTCCAACTCCACCAGAGCATCGGCTCTGAATGTGCTGAAGGTGTTGTGCGTCAGGTCAAGCATCTCCAGGTAATTCATGCCAGAGAAGGTCCCACTGTAGACTGCCACCAAAGAGTTGTTGGTGAGGAAAAGCTGCTGCAGATTGGGAAGGTGAGAGAACATGCCTGGGGGAAGCAGCGCAAGCTTGTTCCCCGAGAGGTCGAGGCGGAGGAGCCCCGCGAAGCCCCCCCAGCGCAGAGCTGTGGTCAGGTCTGTAAGGGCAGTAAAGTTGTAGAGTGACTGGCTCAGGTTGAGCTCCTGAAGGGGACTACCAGGTATGCTGAGAGCCTCTGGATGGATGAGTGCCAGCTGGTTTCCACTGAGGTCCAGGAAGCGCAGGTTGACCAGGGAGGAGAAGGTGTGGGACGCCATCTCTGTTAACCTGAGGAGACGACTAACACTTTAGCATCAGGTTTTAGACATCTGATTATATCCTCTTGCTTGGAAACAAGAAACCCTGGGAAACCTCACTGTACTATCAAGGTTAAGAAAGAAAAACTCACAGAAACAGATCTTTATTTATTTATTTATTGTGTAAACATAAAGAAATAAACTATCAAATACGGCTTAATACATACATGGTTGAAACTGAAAAAGAAACAAATAAAAAACACTGACATTCTCACCTGTTATTGGTTAAAATAATGTTAGTGACGTTCTCCAGCTCCGTAAACGAACTGGGTCCAATTTGGTGTATATTATTCCCTGTGATAATGACGGTCCTGGCATATCCTGGAATATTTTCTGGTGCTGTGAGCAGATCTTTAGAAACACATTTTACCGTGCGGATCACAGCGAAACACTCACAGCCAAAAGGACACTCCAAGCAGCGGCACAGAGCGCAGAAAAGAATCCCCAAAAACACAAAAACAGCAGAAAAACACATCTCTAAATAACAGCTGAAAAAGTTTAAACTACAGACGTGTATTCAGAAATCAAACTTTAGCTGTTATCCTTTGTTCTCTAAAAGTGATCGGACACTGCAGAGGTGGAAAAGACTGCTTGCTCAGTCGTCATCTGCTGCACTGTGGGAATAAAGGTTCCCGTAAAGTGATGGTAGTTGATATCACACAGAGTCTGCTGGATGAAAACGCAGTCCCCTTAAAGGTACAGAGGACGACCCACAGCCGGTCACCTTTATCCCAGTCTGCCAGGGGAGACAACAAAAGAGCTCTGCACACAGCAAATCCAAAATGCAGGTACAAAAATGGAAATATTAAACGGTTACAGACATACAATAATAAATAATACTTATTCAAGTACCAAAAACATCCAATAAAATAACATAATGCATAAACAAGTGATCAAATATTGCTCATATAACTTGGCAGGATCAAGTGTGAGGATGCACAAAAGGAAATCATACAAATCTTACTGCAAAAAAGCCAAAACAAACAAAAAAGAAGTCACTTAACATAGAAGCGTCTTATTAAGGAGGAAAATGTATCTGAGGGAGCCCAATACCCTAATAATTAACATGCGGGTTTCCATCATTCTATCTTTGGTCTAGCTGCTCATATTTCTAAGACAAATAATTGATGAATACTTCCAGCTTGAAGATTTTGCAATCCCTTTTCTATGGATTCGTCACTGAAATATATATTAGCCCGCCTGGAAACACATTCATCACTGCCGTTCATGAAAAATACATCTCTGCAACTGAAATGCATTACTCTACTGGGGTCTAATCTGGACGTCGTCTCCTTCATGATAATATTAACAAGGGGCAATAAAGCAAAAACACAAATGCAGACACTGTAGCTTGCCTTGCTAGCATAATACACAATGAGAAATAATCAAAATATCAATAACTGAAGGACAAATTGTTCATTTCAACTGCCCCCCCCCACACACACACACACACAAAAACAAAGCAGTTAGCTTTGCCCTTTAATACTTAGAAAATGCATCACAACAGATGAAGAGGCAGTCACTCAGTTTGTGCACAAACAAATGTTCCATCAGAACGCACCACTCACATCAATGACTGTGTATAAAGTACAACCAAAAAGCCTGAGGCAGCTCGTTCTACTGCTCGCCGCACTACTGCAGGTTAAACGTGAGGATGAAGGTGGCGAGGACTCCGCTGAGCATGACGAAGGGCAGCCAGGTCTTGAGGAAAGCAGCCCAGCTGGGGGATGGAAAAACACAGTAATTAGAGTACTTCTCAACACCTGGATGTGACAAGGACGTGAGGTGTGCCGAAGTGTCACATGGTGCAATCTAACATAGTGTCTACAGCCCCAGCTTGTGTCCTACTGTCCCCGTCCACCCAGCCGGTGTGCGGGGAGCCCCAGCGGAGGACTGACCTCCAGTTGTTACACAGAGGGGAGCGCTGCCGTCTGTGATTAATTGCGCGACTCCCCTTCTGTTTAAAAGACTCCTGTGCCACAGGATCGTATGAGCAGAGGCAGCACAAGCTGTGACGCCAGCAATCTCTATGTGGGTCAGCAGAGAATAATGAGGGAGGATCTCTGAGTCGTATGTCTCTTAATGCTCTCCAGCATCCAGCAGCGGAGCTATTTAACAGACTGTTCAGACTGTGGTGATGAAGATGCTTCAGGTGTGCTGCACAGTAATGTTCTCCTTCAGTTAAACTGTAATCCTAGCACAGCTACTTGTATCACCCTTTGTAGCACCTATGTCTGAAAGAGTGAAACCTGCCATGATAGAGGGTTTAGTACACTCACAGGACACTTTATTAGGCACACCTTGGTAGTGTTGGGTTGAAACCCCTTTTGCCTTCAGAGCCGCCTTAATTCGTCACAGCAAAGATTCAACAAGGTGCTGGAAACATTCCTCAGATATTTTGGTCCATGTTGATGTGACTGCACAGCTGCTGCAGATCTGTAAGCTGCACACCCGTGGTGTGACACTCCTGTTCCGCCACATCCCAAAGGTGCTCTACTGGATTAAGATCCGGTGATTGTGGAGGTCTTTTGAGCACAGTGGACTCATTGTCATGCTTAAGAAACTGGTTTGACGTGATTCTAGCTTTTAGACATGGCATGTTACCCTGCTAGTAGCAGAGGGGCATACTGTGGTCCTAATAGGAGCAACAATATTCAGGTAGGCTGTGGTGTAGAAATGATGCTCAGCTGGTACTAAGAGGCAGCAGCCTGAACACTGATACCAGGCACGATTGAGCCAAGCTTTCATGTTGTTTACCCCAAATTCTGACCTTACTATCCAATCTCACAGTAGAAATTGAGACTCATCAGACCAGGCAACATTTTTCCAATCTTCCATTGTCCAAATTTGGTGAGCTGTTTCCTGTTTTTAGCTGGTAGGAGTGGGACACAGTGTGATCTTCTGCTTCTTGTAGCCCATCTGCTTCATGATTTGTCATGTTGTGCATTCAGAGATGCTCTTTTGCAGACCTTGGCTGTCATGAGTTACAACGAAGGTATGTTGCCTTTATATAAACTCAAAGCAGTCCAGCCATTGTCCTCTGACCTCTGGCTTCAAAGAACATGCCTCTTACTGGGTAGTTTCTCTTTGCTAGATTATTCTCTGTAAACGCTGTAAAGAGATGACTGTGTAGATCAGCAGTTTCTGAAATACAGCCTGTCCAGCACTAAGAACTGCGCCACATTCACTTAAGTCACCTGTTTTTCTTGTCCTGAAGTTTGGTTTGAACTTCAGCAGCTTGTTTTGAACAGGTGTACCTACCAAAGTAGTTGGTGAATGCATTCTACACAGTCGCAACTGACTAAATAAACTTCACAACCTAAACTAATTGGCTCAAACAAAACCAGTATGACTGGAACATAAATTTTCCTGTTTACAATAGAGGATTTATTGCAGATAAGCACCGGTGGGGCTACTATGTGTCAAGTGGTAGAGTGGGTAGGCAAAGAGCTTGTGTTAAAAGGTTTAAGTGCCCTTGACTCACACATTTGAAAGCCAGAATTGCTCCTGATGTACAAAACCAGGGAGAAAAACCAAACTGAAAGATTTGCCCAGTGAATGTGAAGCATAGCTCGAGATATAAACACTAGCAAATTAATCATTAATTTTATACAACCTGTTTCCAGAAAAGATGCAACATTGTGTAAAATATAAATAAAACTTACAATATAAATAGCTCGTGCTCAATTTGATTCTAACTAGATGTTTCAAAAGAGGTGGGATAGGGGTATGATTCCCTCCGTGTTGCCTCATTTCTTCTTTTAGCAACACTGTGTAAGGGTTTGGGAGCTGAGGAGATCAGCTGATAACTTTTGAAAGTTTTATAGAGGATTTCACCTGTGCAACAGTTAAGGGCCCTAAAAATACACTAAATATTGTCCGGAGGGTGGCATGTTTGGACTGCAGGCAGACGAGTTTCGCAGCTGGGTTCTTTCACTGCGAAGCAATGCTGTTGCAGCATGTGCAGAATGTCTTCTGTATTGCACAATGTTACTAAAAAACATGACCTGTATAAATCTTTCAGCAATAATAATAGCTTGACAAATGTGAAAGTTAACCAAGCCAAAAGATCACGCCCATTCATTTTTGGTTTCCAGGTTTCCTTGGATGACTCTAAATCAGGGGTCTCGAACTCCAGGCCTCGAGGGCCGCTGTCCTGCAGGTTTTAGATGTGTCCTTGATCCAACACGGCAGATTTAAATGGCTAAGTTACCGCCACAACATGTCTTGAAGTTCTCCAGAGGCCTGGTAATGAACTAATCATTTGTTTCAGGTGTGTTGACCCAGGGTGAGATCTAAAACCTGCAGGACACCGGCCCTCGAGGTCTGGAGTTCGAGACCCCTGCTCTAAATGGTAGCATGTAGTATGAGTGGCGGGAGGGCGGAGCAGTGTTTAGCACTGTTGCTCCACCCACCAACAGGAGCCTTTCTTTGTAGAGTTCACATGTTCTCTCTGGGTACTCAGACTTCCTCTCACAGTCCGAAGACATGCATGTTGGGTTAGGCTGTAGTAGGAATGAGAGTGTGAATAGTGATCTGTCTCTAGCCGCTCTTATCATTCATACATGTGTTTTATTCCTGCAGTGCTGGAATAAGTGGCCAAAATATTTACCTTACGTGTTTCCCGTGAGTGAGAGACAGCACACACAGGTTCACCATGTTCCAGGATGTGCTGTTGTCGTAGCGCATCAGGTTGAGGGCCATGGCAACGTGGGAATGGCAGTTATCAAAGCACAGATTGTGCTTCAACAAAAAGTAAATAAATAAGTATTTATTATTAAATCACTAATGTGTAAGGAGGGTCACTAGTGTCAAAATGAATTAATTAAATACATCATTATATAATTAATTAATGAAAACTATAATTAAATTAAACACTTAATTCATTTTGGCACTGAAGGCCTTCCATAAACACAATCCAGAAATGTGTTAATTAATTCTTAAGAGGATGTTAAATACAACAATCTTACCGGCCTGCATTTGTACTCCTCTGATGCATCGTGCACAGCTTTGTCCCATGTAGCTGCACCATTACCACACACTTTATCCACATCAAGCTTCCAATACCTGAAGTATTATTTTAAAAGAAAACAGTGAGTTACCTTTAATGCGTTATCTCTGCTCCCCCCTACTTGTTAAAAGACAATAATATCATCAATAAACTTACTTTGTGGGTCTACCAAACCCCATGTTATCCTCCTGGAAAGAGCGGAAATCATGCATGTGAATTAGTGCTGTACGATCATGCAAATTTTGCATGATCCAATACCAAGTAAATACAGGGCCAGTATTGACAACACCAACGCCGATACTTTAAACTTATAAAGGTAGAAAAAGACTAAATCTGAACATAGTTTATAACACAGTAGTACTGATCCAATACCAGTACCATATTCAAATTGCTTCCCACCTCTAATGCGAATCTATCCCTGAGACTCCCATTGAGAAGGTCTAGCACTTTAACATCAGTCTCTATGCGGTGATGTGATAAACTCTATGCAAAAGCAGTGCTCACCGAGACAAAATATGACCCTGCGAAATCTCGTATGACTCCAGCAGAAGTGCATATGCCCATGTGACCGATGAAGGGGAGCACCCACCTGCAGGACGCACGCAAATAACACACGAGGCAATTACTGTACGTCTGAATGTCCAGCAAAACAGCTAACGCAATACCATTAAAAGGAAACAGTATTAGCGGATAAGATAAACATAGCTTCGTTTCATCTGCTGCCACAGCACAGGAGCATCAATACTGCAGTAGCCTCTTACGTTAAAATGGGAATAGGTGTCCAGACAATGCAGAAAGGGTAGCGGCTGCTTTTTCTGTCGTTTTTTGGGAAATCACCGTGGTAGCTCATCATTACGTCGGTATCGTTCGCCTCCGCCATCACAGCCTGGAGGGACAGAGGGAGATGAACGGCAGTGACGCACAGCAGCGGAGGTACGCAGCCACCTCCTCCAACTGTCGGTCCGTGAACGCAGCACGGGCCATCTGTTCGTCGATTGCGGCCTTTACGGTCAGCGAGGAGGGATTTAATGTTAGCTGCAGCGCCCTAGCAGTTTACCTCTATAACAAATCTAAAAAAATATATATTTTTTTTGTCGTTTTCATGTATTGCGATAGTCTCTAAATACATGCATAATGGTCTCATTTCACTGTTAAACTGACTGCTTTGTGTTTCTGCGATTAATTCACCACATCAATGAAACATCTGCAAAACACTTGCTTTTCCAGCCCAGCGTTGTTGCTACAGAGTTACCTGCAGTAACGTCTCCCACAGATGGGTCACCTCATTACTGCGAAGCATACGGGGGCATGAGATGCTCACTTAACTTGCTTGTGATGTACCGTGCTCGCATTTGTTGCCCGACAGTCAGCAAAAAGTGCGGACACTGACGAATGGGGATCCTCCTAACCTAGATAAAACTAAGTGCTACTGTACGCGTTGTGTAACCGCCAAGCTAAAAAGGGCAAACAGATGAAACAGACAATGAATCAAAAGGATACTGAGGTGGTGTTCAATAATTTTTATTCTTTGTTCTGTTTGCCACAAAGGTCTTACAGGATTCCTCAAAGAAAACAGAGCATCTCAAATTAATGAACAAATGAAAACGAATGGAAGCCTTAGTGATGCATGTAGCTGAGGACTCCATTCATGAACATTTACCCTAAGGGTAAAGAAGACCCAGCGAGCACTGGATGGCTTGTGGCTGTGCTCTTTTATTGCCCTGCATCTATGCTCAGAGAAGCCTCATGCAAGCAGGACTGAACACCTGGCTGCAGCAGAGGACTAATGCTAGAGCCACGCAGCTAGTAGGCAGGAACCCTAACGCTGCCCCCTCCCCCCCAAAAATGACATTGACACTTCATCTCAAATGATGTGTAATCAACAGGACTAGAAGAAAAAAAAAAAAACTGTATTAGAAAGCTGCTTTCTTTGACCTGTCAATAATCTATTGTAAGAAAAACCTCTTAACTAAAAGGAGCCAAAGTTATGTTTCAATGAAACAAAGAAGTCTAACATTAATCCTTGGCTGTTTACGTGACAGATGGCAACCTTTGGCAGAAGAACCCCTTGTTTTTTTTCTTCTTCCTCCTGACAGTTGTAAACTAAAAAAAGCATATAAATACATTTCATTAGAGCAACTCTGGCAGCGTTCACAACTTAAAGAGCGAGTTAATTCTAGCCTTCCAGTGGCCACAACTCCAACGGAAAATAGGATTGAGGCTAACTTAAATAACTTGGGTGTGCAGCCTTTCCGAGATGAGTGGGTGCTGTGTTGCTTTGCTCAGTCTGCCGAGCAGACAGGACTTGTAACAAATACACCGTTTTCGGGTCAGAGATCTTATTCTGACCGCGCGGCCACACGCTGACCTGAAAATAGGTCACCAGATACGCGCCTCGCCAACATAAACCTGAGGAGCGATACGTGCTGAACTCCTCCTTCTTTGTGAGAAAGTGGGGGAGTGAAGTTTGAAGGTGCTCTCCTCAAAGTCATCCCACTGCCACCGCAGGGTGGAGGGAGGGACGGGCTGAGGTGTTGTAGGTGCTTCGAAGGGGTGGAAGGGTGCTGTTGCAACCCTCCATGAATTCCTCTCCCCCCAAAAGTGGTCTCCACCAGTCCTCTCACAGGACAGGGGAGGGTGATGCATAGTGCAGAGATGTGACACGACATTCACTCAATGTTCTGTCAGACGGGACTGGGGAGGAGGGCGAGGGGATTTCAGATTCAAACAGGAGCTAGTAGAGTGCTTTGCTTCCTAAAATCCATTCTGCAGAATGGATGACTATTTGCTTAGCTGGGCCTGCACTGTACTTGTCCCTCTGAGCTGTCTTCATCGTCTGAACCATCTGGACCGACACCGCGCAGGCCTGTGATGCGATAGCCCATGTTAAGCAGCATGACCTCCAGCGGATCCGCGTTCATGCGCCGCTGATTAGCCTGAGCAGCTCCCTCCATGTCTTCCACCACACGCCCGTTTTCGCTGTCTGTCTGCAGTATTTAAAAAGAAAAAAAACAAAAGAAGTGATCAAATATAATTCCAACAGCATGACACATCTTTTTAATGAATGCCATCTCCTTAACACACTCCCAAAGCATGTCAAGACCAAGTCTGCACATAGAGGAGTTTCCTCTGTTTACCTCTGGCCTGGGGTTCCATAACCGAACGACAGGGTCGATACCGCTAGTAGCCAGGAAGCAGTAGCTGGGGTGTGGCTGTAGGCAGTTGACTATGGACTCATCCCCCTGCAGGATCCTCACAAGATTGGTTGTTTCTTTTTCCCAGATAAAGAAAGAGCCATCATCTGAGCCGCTTACAATATACTGACCTTTGCTGTGGAGAAAAAGAATCCATTCAGACCTGCCTGATGAGCCATGTTCCTGGGACACAAACCTTTTACAGGGAATTTAAATATTTACTCGGAAAATTGTGCAATCGTTTTACATTGAACTTCTTTCATAGAATGTCAACTTCACTGCGCAGATGTGTACAGTACTGAGAACAGCTGAGGTGAAGGTTAAGCAACAGCAGCGTGCCATTTTCTACCATCACTCAGCATACAGTACCTCCTTTGGCCCATGGTATCAAAAACCAGTCTCATTAAGCTGTTAGAACTGCGCTCACTAATCAAACACATCATAAAGATTTGTGTTTATTTAAAAGGTAAACTAAATGAGCCACAGCGTGAGTTGGTGTTGATTAGAATATATTCTGACTGTTACAACGTCATGGGAAGTAGACGATTTAGTCACACTTTTGAACGGCAAAAACAAACAACTGCTTCATAGGCCAACATCTAAAAGTACGAACGACTCTAAAGAAACTAAACAACTTGTTTAGATTGAGGTACTGTTGATTGTGTAAAACTAATAGAACAAAATTATGTTAAAAAAAAAAAAAAAGGCCAAATAGTAATCAAACAAAGAAGCTGTTAATCAGCCCCCAAAAGCTGCTCACACATGCTAAAAATATGGCTGAGATTCCACAGCTTTGTAATAAAGAACACTTTACTCCTGTGCAGCTACTTTCAAAGCTGTTTGAGCATTTTGCTGCAAAAGAGGTTTGACTAGTTACTGAGTGCAAGGGTGTTAATGTGTTATTAAAGGCTCGGCTTTATTTATAATCGCTTGAGCACAGTGTGTCATTTAGATAAAGATCACGTTACATTTCAGAGCTCACGACTGCCCCCTAGTGATGACACAGCAGCCTGGCAACGAGATTAACCCACCTTCCAAAAAAGTTGGCTTCTTTGATGTCAGTGGTGGTGTTACAGTGACCGCAGTATCTGTGTTTGTAGTCAAAGCTGCGCTCTCTCAGCTCCAGCTCATCTTCAGGAATGGACTCTTTCCGACTGAACGAGTGGAATCGGATGGAGCTGTTGGCCTTTTTGTCTTCTGCAGTTAAAGAAAAAACTTTTTTTTTTTTACTGTAATTAACACAGATTTTAAAACTAAAATATACACAAAGAAACGACACGTGTACTACAAAGCAGGTTTTTTTAGTGAGCATACAATCATGGTAAATAATGGCAATTATCCAATGAAGTGTGATATAAATGTTTTTTTCAAGATCTGTGTAAATTCTCTGAGAGTTACTGAAAATTAGCTAAGAGGTATTTCTTTCTTTCCCACCTGATTCTGACTTGGAGTAAAGAGCAGCCTTGATGTCTTTATCTAAGGCATCACAGGCACTGCTGTGCGCCTGCTCTGGAAACTTCCCTTTGAAATCGTCCAGACACTCCAGAGCCTCAGCCACATATTTTAGCTCAAACAGACACCGTGCCAGCCTGAAATGTGCTTTCAGATGACCGGGGTTTAGACTCAGAGCCTTCAGACAGTCCCTGAGGGCATCATAATGGTCTCCATCCCTAAGAATCACATAGAAAAACATAAAGACTCAGGGTTTCCAAAGGTTTTAGAATAAAAAAAAAAAAGAAGCATCATTCCTCTGCACTAAAGCAACGCCGCGTACCACTTGCGTTTCATATAGGCCGCAGCTCTGTTCCCGTACAACATGGCGTTGCTGCTCGCCTGATGAATGCCTAAACTGTACAGCTGGATGGCCTGTGTCCACTGCTGCCGTGCAAAAGCATCATTAGCTTGTTGTTTTATCTTCTCCAGGTGAGGAGGGAGGTCATTAGAACTGAAAGACAAAAGGGAAAAGCAGATATTTTGACATAAATTCAAATGTATAACCTCAGTCAATAGACGTGTAGTGGAAAGAGCCGACGTTTACCTAGACTGCATTTTGCTCCCAGTAAAGCGAATGTGGCCAGCTGGCAGGTGAATTCCATTGGAGACGCCATTTGTCGTCTTTCCATTCTGCACATCTCCTGGAAAGCGAGAGATTCAATAATCGGCATTCTTCACGTACTTTGGAGTTAGTGTGAAACTCAGTGTTTATTATCTACCTGTTGACGATTGGCATTTCTTTGGAAGCAAGAATGTATATGGCCTCTGTTTGAATGTCAAGTCAAACAGATACACCTGCAAGAACCATAAAGAGATAGTAAAAGGATCCCATAAGAATGCCACTGCCATTCTCACATGGTTCCCTCTCTGTTTGGTGATGCATTACCTGTTCCCCGCCCATGTTAACAAGCAGCTCGGTGCCATCAGGACTGAAAGTAACATAGGTGGCAACCAGGACCCTCAGGCGGTTATTGTAGTCAGGGAGTTTCACCGGCAGGTGACCTGAAACATTCAGTCAGATGGTAATGGTATTAAACCACAGTCCAGAATATAAATGCACCCATTAAAAGAATTTGATTCCAGACAATTTATCTGTATACACACCTGCAACATAATACTGCCCAGCTCCATCTGGGATGGGCTTCTGCCTTTCACAGAATGTGTGCACAGCTGCCGATGTGCTTTGACTCAAAGATTTCCTGTGTGAGGAACAAAAAAAAAAAGTTCGGAACTTCCTTGTCAAAACTTGGAACGCACCACAGAGTAACTACAAAGCGCTTTATTTGACAGTTTGCCGAGTACTCACTACCACAGAATAGCATGAAAAAGCCAAACTCACCTGTAGTTGTGTATCATCCTGATGTCGTACAGACGTACAAAAGGCCCATTGGCTCCCACAGCCAGGTAGTTGTTGTCCCGTGGGTTAACAGCTAAACATTTGGCCTCGACGAGCTGACCACAGAACTCTGTGAGATCAATCAGCACCTCCGAGTGTTTACTGTTCTCCCTCAGGTCGTATTGTCTGCAGTGAACAAGGACAACATGCACATATTACCTTGGCAAAGCCACCCACTACCAAGTCTAAGGAGCTTGGAAAGAAAAGCGTCTGGACTTCTTTAAGTTGCTTGAAGACGTTTCACCTCCCATCCGAGAAGTTTTTAAAAAGTGGTTTTTACACCATTACAAAGATTTTTTTTTTTCTTCACAGTAGGTACTAAGCTAAAAAAGAAAAGCAGAAACAAACAAGATTGATCCACACAACACACTCATTGTCCCACATATTTCTAACACTGACCCCAAGTGACCGTAAACAGCTACAACATGTAGATGTGGGTCTACAAACCTGCAGGCTACAAATGCACCAACATGCTGTGAGCTTTGATCACACTGCAGATTAAGGCTGGGCAATATGGCCAAAAATATTTATCACGATATATATTTGAAAATTTGCGATAACGATATAACTGAAGATATAATTGACGCGAGACAAAATACTTTACAACTTCACAACTTTATTAGTGGAAAAAGAACCCCCATCAATGCATTTTGACTTAAACAAGCAGAGGTTTTTATGTGCATTAAAGCTATATAAAAATTTAACAGTGTAAATGCAAATTCCTTGCTGACAGTTTGGCTCCACAATGAGCTCACCCGAAACCCTGGCTGATTGTGACCCACACCTGTTTTCACACCTTGGCTCATGTGATTAGGTAGAGGATCATCAGGGGGTCCTTTGTCCCTCTTTGGGGGGATACTCCCACTGGGTTTAAATCTGGAACTCTCCACCTTTTGACTCTTAGAACTGAAGAAGCTTCTCGGATGAGAGGTGAAATGTCTTCAAGCAACTTAAAGAAGTCCAGACGCTTTTCTTTCCAAGCTCCTTAGACTACGATGACCTGGATGACTGAGAACCTTCACAGACACCCACTACCAATATAACATTTGACTTTAATACATTATTGATCTCGTTGGTCTAACCTGATGATGCCGTCCTCCGCAGCACTCCAGAAGGTGTTGGGCCACATGGGTGCTGTGGCTATGCGTTTAACTCTGTTTGTATGATCAGAAAACATATGGATGGTTTCCTTCACTGTCAGGTCATGCACGTGGACTTTTGTGTCGGCTGCACCCGTTACCAAAATTCTGTCCCCGGAGTGAGGCAAGAACTGCATGGACAAATAAAAATACCAAAGTGAACTGATAAGAACTGAGATGCAACACTTTATTGGCTCATATTGGCACTGTTGACATCAGGCGACCAGCTGATTAGTAAATAAGCTGACAGAGTCCAACGATCATCTGTAGGGCATGTTCGGTTTAATAGTGTGTTTGATTCTGTACTCACTTAAAAGTACCAAATAAAGGTCGATATACTTTAAAATAGGAGGTATTTATTAATAATGAAGATCAATTTGTTACACTGCCGTTTGAAAACCTGAGCTGTAAACACTGGCACTGACCCAAAATCTTACAAACAGCGCATCCCCACTAAGTATACACACACAATGTTTGAGAAAGGCTTATCTTTGAAATAAATGGTGATATAAATGTCAATAGTCACACACAGGACATTGTTATGACATTTACAAAGACTTCTTAAGCTGAATTCATAGTCCAATGTTTTACATAGCTGTATGGCTACACAGAGAAGAGGATTATGGGAATTCAACCAACACTGAGGGTGCAGAGGCACACTTGCTGCAGTTCTCCACAAAAGCCAACAGCATGTCAGCTGATGGAGATGACACAGTGTGCAAAATGAACAGGAAAGAGAACACCAGTGGAGTTCATCACGAGTAGGAAGAAAATGAAATAAGACATCAAAAAATAAATAAATAAAATTTTATATCTCGATAGATAGATAGATAGATAGATAGATAGATAGATAGATATCTATCTATCTATCTATCTATCTATCTATCTATATATATATATATATATATATAAGAGATTTTGACTATACTGCGATAGCGCATGTTGATGATGTCATCAAGCTGCGCCTGTTTTGGCCGAAAGCGTCGCAGCGGCTGCAACCATTATCATCTGCAAATTATGCCGGGCGACAGTCATAGCAAAGAGATGAAGCACTTTTGAAATATGGGGAAAGCCAAAAACTGCGCTTCCTCCACTTCCATAACATTAATTCATTAATGCTGAATTCTCTGGCAGCTGCAAATTCCTTGCTGACAGTTTAACCAAAAGGCATTTCCAGTGGAAATTGGCCGACAGATCCTGAGCATAACATGTATAATATCCACAAAACTTAAAAAGAGGTTATACACACACAATACAGTAATATTATGTTGAAGCACAGTACGTATTACTCTGCGAGGTTCCCGACTACGGTAGCCATAATGCTCTGACAATCCATAAAGCGGTGCGGCTTCACAGCTTAGCAAAGTCGTACTAAAACATTTTTGACAGATTTTTGAGCGCCGTGTACCACATAAAATCGTTTCGGTAATAATAGTAATAACAGTGATAACGACGTGGTGTGTATCTGACGGACAAAAGCTAAACCAGTTCCACACCACTGAAGTTGCAGCATTTTTACAAACCAATTCTGGTTCATCTGTTTCATTCAACGATTCGCTTTTCCCCTTCTCATTCTCCGTCACCACCATGCTTTTTCCACCATGTGCGTATGAAAACAAAGGCACTGCGTATGCGCATTTTACCCATATTCTATCGCGATACTTCCTTTTCTTATCATTGCCTCAATTGTGCAATGACTGCAGTATTAATATGTTTCTAAGCTCAGGCACCATCCAGTTCACTGTAGAATGTGTTCTCCTTACCTTTACAGAGAATATGTTAGCTGCATGACCTGTGTGCATAGTTGTTAGCTTCTTGTGCCTGAATGGATCCCAGATGATGGCATGTTGATCATCCGAGCCTGAAGCCAGCAGACTGAGTACGAGGAAAAAATAATAACAAGTCAAAGAAGCCAAGCAGCATTTCTTTAAGGTATGCACCTTTTTTTGTTGATTTATTACATTTACACATTATATTACAGGTATTAGAACTAACTAATAAGCAGCTGGATCCGTGTTGCTAGATTCACTTTAGAATGGATGCAATATTTTTATGTTAAACTCATCCCTCCTGGTGTGCTGAAGGTGTCAGATTACGAAAGAAGCAGACTCACACCACTGATAAACATGGCGAGTGAGACTACTTTTACTAACTAGTAGACAATGTTGGGGTTGTTACTAGGAAAAAAGTAATGTATTAAACATTACTGGTTACTTTTCTTAAAATTTATGTAGTACATAAAATTACTGAAACACACTGTCACATAATTAATTACCAGGTAACTAATATAAAACTGAGGTTACAGTTCCACACACCAACACAAAACCCCACCCTAATGAGGACACAAATACAATCTTTCTTTTAGTTTTTACATATGAACACAAAGTCAACAAGACAAAACAAAGTTGAAAGGGTCTTCAAAGCTATCGCCACAGTGATTCTACTGCAAAAATACGTACAGGTAGAAATGGAGTCTGCAAGCCTGGCTACACATCACTACCTTTTAAAGTTCAGGCTTTGGCTGCTGGGTTGGGATTGCCATACAATAAACTTTGACATTATTCTGGGTTTCTTGTCTAGCTTTGTGTATAATACAGATGTTTCTGTCCTACACGCAGTTTGCATTTCATCATGGCACTCTTGTCCTTTGGTGCAATAAAAATAAAAGTAATAACCATATTTCTGCTCTTTAAAAGCATTAAAAAAAAGTTTTCTTCTTTCTAGCAGCCAGTTGCTCAGATAACTGAAGAGCCTTTGTAATTCAAGTAACAACATAACTGTAACTGTATTGTAATTAGTGAGTAACGCATTAAATTACTAAAATAAGATATAATGTGATTATATTATTACTTTGCAACACGTTAGACCCAACACTGATAGTAAAACTGCGACATTTAAAATCCAAGCAGGAAGTGAACAGGATGCAAACCTTATCTGGACAGATACAACAGAAATTCACTGTACATACAGGGTTCACAGGATTTGATCACTTACTCTCCACGTTCGTTCCACTCCAAACAGTTCACACAGCCTGTGTGGCCCTGTTGAAATAAATGACATTGAGGGTCAGACGAAGAGAACAAGAGAAAAAAAGTGTCCCAATGTGTTTACAGAAAAATATGTCATGTTATCAGTGACCTGAAGCTCAGCCTCCAGTCCAAGTCTCTTGATGAAGGGGTCAGTCACATGGTAGAACCTTTGGAAGCTTGCAGCTCTCTTATCCTAAAGACAAAAGAGCACATCTCCATCAGACTCTCCATCAGACGGGGATGATCACACTGGCTCTGGACTGTTCTTACATACCCTGATCTGCCTGTGCAGGATATCTCTGGAGATGTTGGCAGTAGTCATGGCCTCACCGCAAAACATAAATTAGGTTTCGAGGCTGGAGGTTTCCAAGGGTCAGAGATCAGGTGTCATTTACTCTTTTTTTCCTTGTGACCAAGCTGTAAAAACGCAGAATGGATTAAGGCAGAGCAGAGACTTGTTAGAAGACAGAGACCTTACACAGGTATAGCGTCAATGTCAGCTTTAAAAAGAAAAAGGAAAAAGTCGACATTAAACTCAGGCATGTGATTTATTCAGAGATTTATTGTTGCTCATCTGACATAGGCACAAAACATACCGCTAGCTAGTCTACAGATAGTATTTGCTCCCGTTACCTACAAAAGCGACTTCATTAGCTAACCAGGCTAATGTTAGCAACGTAGCTCTGGGAATACAACAACTGACAGTTTTGCAAAAAACTAACAATTATTTAAAATCTAAAGCCCCATTAGCCTACGAGAATGGTTAACGATCCGTGCACAGGGCCTTTGAGCGACCTGTCGTTCACCAAGAAGCTGGCGTTAGCGTACTGGCGTTACCTTGCTAGCTAAACAAAACATCCACTTCATATAACGTTAACATTTGCAGCGCTTTGGTGATAATTTACAACTGTTAAACAAAACTCACCGTTTCCCTCGAGCTAAGGAAGCCTCTGTCAAGAAATGTCCATTTAGTAAAAGTCACAAATTGCACTCCGTGTGACTTTGTTGACAGGATACTCGCTAATACCTTCGCAGACCTGAACACAAACCTCCTCCCACTGCACATAAGTACGTAACTTTGTTCCGCCAGCTGAAAACACACCAAACTCTTCCGGTCTGTTTGGACATCACAATAAAAGCATTCCAGAATAAAAGCATTTTCAAGTAACGTTTAATAAAGGAGCACTACAACAAAGAATGTAACATATATTTGCCAAATGTTTAAGCAATACATAGTATTATTTTGTAATTTGATGGTAATCTTGAAGGAAGAATTTGTGAATAGTGTTGTGCAGGTGAATCATGTGTAAGTAAGGATCGTGACTTTGAAAATAGGGATGGTTTACACGAGGTAGTGAGACCTGCTATGATGCTGTGATGTGTGGTTTGGAGATGGTGACACTAACAAAAAGACAGAAGGTGGCGCTGGAGGTGGCAGAGTTAAGGATGTTAACGTTTTCATTGGGAGAGACCAGGATGGGCAGGATTAAAAAACAATTTGGAGGCAAAGTTAGAGAGGCAAGGCTCAGATGGTTAGCAGAAGAGGGATAGTGGGATGTTGAATATAAATCCCCAGAGGAGGTTATAGATGTAGTGAAGGTGGTCACGCAGAAGGTCAGGCTAACAGAGGAGGATGCTGGGGGTAGGGTGAGATGGAGCCAGATGGTCTGCTGTGACGACCCTTAAAGGCAGCATCAAAAAAGAAGATTTTGTAAATGAATGAGTGAAAACAATAAGAGTAATTTTATGTATTTCACACAGTGAATGAGGAAGGAGAGTTTCCTTATGTAAAAAAGCAGTCAAATTAAGAGGGCAGGCAGAGTTTGTAAGTGACCAACCAGACCTATGTGTTTATGAGTGGAACAGTCTGAGTTCAATTAAAACAACCTGGGATATTTACAACCCACTGAGTGATAAAGTATCTGACTTTGTGAATTATGGTATGAATACAAACAATACAAACTCTCTCATATATATATATATATATATATATATATATATATATATATATATATATATATATATATATATATATATATATATATATACATATATATATATATATATATATATAATTATTATTATTATTTGGCTTTATTTTATTTTTAGGTCTGTCTTTTCTGAACTACTTTTAAAAAAAGATAATAGTTTCAACTTTTAGTTTTTCTTTAACAGTAAGATTGTTAAACCTGAATCTCATTGCATGTGTTTTTACAACCCTTAAATAAAGATGCAGCAAAGTAGTAAGTTTAATATTCAGATATTAGAGTTCTTCAGAAACTTTCGAAACTCTAAAAGAACATAAAAGTCATCCGCTGTAATAATAGTGTCTTTAAAGTTTGTAATGATTACTTGTGCTTTTTCAGGGGTCAGTAATACTCGATTCTGCTCTACTCTACAATACTATGGTTCTTTTTTCAGTTCTTACCAAACTTGGCTCAAAAAATGGAAGTGAAAGTGTGACATATGCTGAGTTTGTTTGTTGCTTTGTTGCAGGAAGTTGAGAAACTGACATTTGTAATACTCAACATCTGCCATCATAGGGTAACGTGTGCTGCAAATCAGGATTTTCTTTTTGAAATTTGACACTTGAGAAATCAGAGTTTTGGCATGATTGTCAGCTGACAATTTCATGTGCTAGCAGTATGTGGTATAGTATATTATTCTTACTTTTGTATCTATAGTACTGTGCAAATGTTTTAGCCAGGTGAGGAAAAAATGCTGGAAACAAAGAATGCTTTCAAAAATGGAAGTGTTAATCATTTATTTTCCTTCTGTCTCTTAATGTAATCCCAGACACACTTGATGATGT
This sequence comes from Perissodus microlepis, assembly GCF_051167445.1. Lineage (NCBI taxonomy): Eukaryota > Metazoa > Chordata > Actinopteri > Cichliformes > Cichlidae > Perissodus > Perissodus microlepis. Next base: position 9,110,599 of record NC_140471.1, read on the forward strand.
TGAGATCAGGGCTCTGTTGGGGCTATACCATCACTTCCAGTACTTCTTGCTCTTCTTCACGCTGAAGATAGTTCTTAATGACTTTGGTTGTATGTTTGGGGTCATTGTCTTGCTGCAGAATACATTTGGGGCCAATAAACAATCATTTATATTTCTGAAAGCATTTTTTTGTTTACAGCAATTTTCACATCTGCCTAAAACCTTTGCACAGTAGTGTATATAAAAAAGAAATAATAATAATAATAATAATATCAATAAGGTCACCAGAACTGCTTTCAACTACTGAAAAATTAAATAAATAAATAAAATAAAACATAAGAACATTTTTATATCAAACTGACTCTGACAGATTGCTCTATGCATTCATGTCAAGCAGGTTAATCATTAACACTCTGTTAATCAGATTATCCAAAGGATCATTGGATTGAGCCACTACCAGAGTCCTTAACCTCACATGGAAACTTGAACATCTATTGAAATAACTTAATTGGCTCTCAGTTCCACACTGAATTATCTTTAACTTCCTTCTATTTAACCCAGTGAGACCTCTCATGTCATCAGGCGCAGATCTTTTAACTACTCCTAACCACACAGCAAAGTGTGCTTTCAGAAACTGTGGTCCTGTTCTTTGGAACGATTTGCCCGCTGACCTGAGGTCAATTATAAGTGTGTTTACATTCAAAAGCAGATTCAAAACCCTTTTTACTTTCATAGACTTACACTGTATGTGTTTGTGTGTGCGTGTTCGCTTGAATTTAATGTTTTTGTAACGTTTTCTTTTGTTGTTTTTATTGCCCTACCTACAGATCCGTGTAATTTTGATGTCTATCTTTTATAGGAAGCACATTGAGTTTACGTGTACTAAAATGTGCTCTATAAATAAAATTCCTTGACAATTCATTGACATTGACCTCTTGTGTTTAAGTTTACAGTGTTCACATCAGTGCCAATCAACATTTTGTAGTCCAATTTAAGGTATTTTAAATATGGCTTCAACACATTTTAACCCTTGCGAAAGTCTTCTAGGTTATTCTTGCCTTCTCTGTGCAACTTGGTTGGATGCGTTCGTTGTGTGTTGCTGTAGTGTTTTTTTGGTCACATGACAGATAAAAATTCTGTGAATTAATCTGGCTCTGAGGGTAATATTTCACGATATTACACCAGCACCCATAGTTTTGAAGTCGGTGTGTACCTTCAGTGGAGGTGTAACAAGGTGTATGCAGAAAACTCCGCAGCGGTTTGTGAAGCAGCACCCACTCCCCGAATTTAGCGGGCGGCGCTGTAATATTAAACAAGCTTCCACCGTGTCTTTGCGGGGTTGTCTGCCATCAGAGGAGATCAGTTGGCTAGCGGAACAACAGCAGCAGCAGCAGCAGCGAAGGGTTCAGATTCAGAGCCCGAGACCGAGATTTATCACTGTATTCAGTCCTTATCTGAAACCGAAGGTAAAGTAGCCGTTCTTTCAGCGTGGAGAACCGGCTTATCTACGATAATGTGCACGGCAGGCTGAAGTCAGATATGTATCGTGGATGTGAACTCAGGAGTCTAAGCAAACCGTAGCGGTGTTAGCTGTTAGCTAGCTTGTTCGGCGGAAACGGATTTGTCGTGGATTAGCTAAAATGCTTAACGGTGTAGGGCATCGCTGCTCAAATCTTAAACGAGTTGTTTGTGTGTGTGTGTTTTTCTTTTTAACAAAATAGGTAGATTGGGATAGCAGTGATTGGCTCATTCGGCCGACTAACAAAAATACTTTTAGTACATTCAGTTAAGCGTGTACTCGTGTTTAGCTTTAAGCGTTCCCTGGCATCAGTAGTTTCCTTTAAGAATTAGCTACAGAAAAGGATTAGTTTGAACAACAGTGGGGGGTGTCTTAGCCTTTTGGTGCCCACCATCATTACATTCTTTTCTCACCATTGATTTGGAAGTTCCTATAGGGTTCCCGTAGGGATAGAGATGTTTGTGTAAGACATTATGTAACGAGAAGACATGTGCTCGTGTTGTTATTTTTGTTGCTACCCAGAAAAGTGTGTGTGGTGGTTGTTGATGGGCAGATCAGTCAGTAGCTAACAGCTGCTGTGTCCTAGCCCGTGACCGTCCAGTTCATAATTACTATGTGCAGACAGGCTTTCTACGGTGGGCACAAAAGTCTGCCAGCCTCTGTCAAATTATTGTTTAAAATAAATCATTAGTTGTTCAGCTGTTTGTTTAAGTGAGGCAAAGTAAACAAATTTACACATGTTCCAATTTAAAGCTATTCCATGAGTTTGATCACCTGTTCAGTGTCCCGTACCATACAATAATGCTAATTCCTTGTCTCCACAGGTAACTGGTCTTTTATGGAATGACCACCTCGCAGAGATATATTGAATCCAAACCAGCGGGTAAGTTTACACGCTGCTGTCACCATGCATAAGCCCTGCATCATTTCCACATGTGTTGATGTTCTGCTCTGCTGTCGTTGTCCCTTTTCACAAATGTGCATTAGCCCGGTTTGCTGACATGGAGTGGCAGACGCCAGCTGTGTCAGAGAAGTTCCAAAGCCGTTTTGGCCGCCGGCCCGGAACATCAGACAGCGGGGACACTGGTCTTGGCACATCAGCATCTGACAGTGCAGAAGGTGATGACTTTTGCTTGTTCTTCCTCTGCCTGTAGTGCCTGTTGTGTAACATTGTTTTGAAGACTGTCTCACTGCAGTGACCTGAACACATCCATTAAACAGTGTTGGGTTTGTTTTTCTAATGGTTGTGCCCCCTTAAACCTCTGTTCTTTAAAATTGCTCACTAGAAAGTTGAGCGCAGTCATAAAATATTTAAATTAGGTAATGCTTGGCACTTAACAATTTTGGGGAGATGAAGCTGGAACACACTGTCTTGTCCATGGTGTTGTTTCTAGCTCTATTTATAGGGTGATAAAATGTTCATGATTCACCGCTGATGCCTGGGACATTTACAGAGATACTCCCCAGCCAAAACTGACCCAAGGTGCAGCTTGTACTGCTCCAGAGTTGAGGTTAAGTGAGAGGAGATGTTTGAATGCCAAGGCTGTACCTTGCCTGTGGCGGGAATATCACTGCTTTCACATTGTTATGTTTAAAATAGGAATCTCCCAATGGTTTGATAGCTTGTGTGTGCATGCACTAGTGGAAAAAATAATGGACTGAAAGGCTGTGTTTAATGGATGGCCAGCTGGGATGGGTGGTCCCTGTTTCCAAAGGAAACATTACAAAATAATAGGCTGCAGAGTAGCAGCACTATAGGCTTTGGGCTGGTATTTATGGGTGGATTGCCAGGCAATTGTCAAGGACAAGGAAAAATATTAGTGAGGTGATGGTGTCCCAGCACACTGAGTAAACTGATGGTTGTTTTGGTGCTCTCCCTGTCACTATGGTGAATTAAACAATCTCTGCTCCTGGCTTTTTATCAGTTAGCTTTAAGAGAACCTGTGGAGAACTCTTTAAAAAAAATCTATTTAACCAGGAAAAAATGTCTTCAGAGTGTCCTGGCCAAGAAAGACAACAGTACAGTCGCTGGAGCATAAACAAATAACACACAAGCAAAGATACAATAAGAAACAACCAAAACGTTCAAACTTCCAGTAAATACCAGTTATTAGTGCTAGTAGATGCATGCGTTCTGTCTTTGAAATAAATGAAAGCAGATGCCATTGAGGTGGCCAGGGTTATCTTACACCTCCTGAACATGTTAATCGCTGAGCTCGGCGCTTGTAAGACAATATTCCTATAACGGTCAGAGCTGTATTCAAGCGAATGGTTGGCAGGCTTGTTATTAGATACACTAATTGCTAGTTTTGCATTATTTTGTCCAACCCTCCACATGTTCATGTATTGAGTTGTCTTCCCTGAGCAAATTTCATTTATAGCAATAGTTGTAAGCTATTACAGAGCTAAACTAGCAGCACTGACCCACTATACAATCCTGAGTAGTTTGAGTGCTTTTCTGGATTTTTCTCTGGAAGTTTTGGTTTCCTGCCTTGGCTCATATCATATTCTCAAGATGTCAGTTTGTTACATTGAATAAAGGTGAAATTAAAATACAAAAGAGAAGTCTCCAGACATTGTTGGGAGAATCTGGTTAAACATTGTCTACAGTTTTGTGCTCTCCTTCAACAGACAGTTGTCCACTCTGTTCTCACATAGGCAAACTTGGAGCTGGGAGACTTTTCATTGGATGATATCTAGAAACGTTCCAGGCTATAGTGCATGTGGGAAACCGGCTTTAATATATCCAGTAATGCAGCTATTAGGCTTTTTTCCAACCACCTAGACTGATGGCAGTGCCTATAAATATAGCAGTTAATTAGGGTTTGGAATTAAACTGCTTCCAGTTTAGCACCAGTATCAAATTGTCCAGTCCATTGCATTCTTGTGGCTCCAAGCTGATCAGTTCCTTTTAATCTGGGCCTTCATGATTTCCTGACTTTTGCATATTTTATAGAGGGACATCAAACTCATGGAAAAAGGTTTTTGCACATCATAGTCACACACAGGCCTTCTAAAAAAACAAAACTCTGTTTCTAAACTGTGCTCAGATTCAGGCATAGTAAAACCTCTGTGTCTAAGCTGAAAAACTATGTACTTGGATGATTGATCATGAATCAATGAGGGAATTGATAAAGAATCAGACCAGCAGGCAGAAGAGATAATGACATTGTTAACAATGATATCTTATAAGTGTCTTTCACTAAAAGCTACGATAATGAGTTTTTAGAGTCACCGTGAAGTGGGAAATACACTAGATTTGGTATACAAATGAACAAGTTTTGGGTTTTTATGTCTTTGGGTAGGAATGTGTGTTGAGCAAACATCTAACAAAGGTTGTTCTTGCTGAGGAGTTCAGACATGTTCTAGCCAGTCGTGATTCAGTGGAGCCTTGAGGCTTCTTTTATATCAGATGTGTTATGTTTAAAAAAAAAAAAAAAAGTTTGTTCTTTTTTCCCCCCCCCACCCTATTTTGGCATGTTTGCTGTTTATTTTTGTGTGCAGTGATTATTCAGGGTGTCTTAATTTAAATCAGTTCTGGTTTAAACTGGTAAGAGGTAGAAGTATCCCATTCAGTATTTGACTTTGGAGGTACACGTGTGATGTGTGGTTCAGTGGGAGGAGGCAAGGTGCTTAAATAAGCGGCACCCACAGATTGCTCTGTAACTTGAGAGGTGGGCTATAAATACCCCCTAACCTTTCCTGCGTGTGCCTGTTTGTATGCGTTCGTTCAGGGCTCGGTAAAGGCGAGGTCTTCTGTTGGAGGACAATACGGCTTTGGGCTTGCTCGTCGGGCGGCTGTCAGTCTTGGCTTCACAGGTTGTTCTGTTGCTCTCAGGAAATGCAGAAGACTGTTCTGTGTTTTGATTTAAAGCGTTCTGCCGCTCTGCTCACTTCCGCTCGTTGTTAGAAAACATGCCACAGCCTCTAACACGTTTGCTGTGTTCGAGTGACTGCCCAATTTTCAGACTTCAACACTTCTCTGAGGTTCGTAGTGCTGGTAAAACAGTTGTGTAACGTGTGTTGAGGATTGTGGAGATGGCTGGTGTTGGGTTTTCCTGTGTTCCTAAAGTCATTTATTATCTCTGAAGCTTCCAGATTAACATTGCTGTATGTGCTTGCTTAGTAAAGTGGACTCTTGTGTTTACTGAAGCTGTAGTATGCCATGTGTGTTGTCAAAATTTTGCTAATTATAGGGGCTGAACTTTTTGTCTGCCCTTCTGCAGTAACATATTTTTATAGTGGGTTATAATTGTACATGTTTTAGGCAGGTATCAGCAGGTTTATTAACACAGCGAACACAGGAAATGTTTGTCATGTAACACGGAGCTCTAATTCTGTGCAGTGCTTTAAGTCTATTATAAGCCTATTCCCTGAGTTGAGTCAGTCAAAGCCATTTAATTCTTTCAGCGGTGACACCTCATCATCAAAGTAGGCCACCAGTAAACCCTGCTGCATCTACTTTACACTGCTGACTGAAAATAGAGAAAATGGCCTGTGGTAGCGCTCCAGATATTCTGCACTGATTTAACAGGGAACATTTGTAGAGTGAGAGAAATCCTCTTAATGTTGTTTCTAATGTTTGTCTTCTTTTATTTTTTTAAAGATTTCTGCAGTTCCAGCAGCAGCCCCTCTTTCCAGCCCATCCGCAGTCAGATCCCCATACCCACTGCACATGTCATGCCATCCACGGCCGGAGCCCCGGCCTCAAAGCCCCAGTCATGTGTCCAGGAGGACTGCCTGTCCTCAGCTGCAGGTCACAGATCTTCCTCTGGCTCCAGAACCCCAAGCGGCACCACGTCAAAGTCCTCCTCTCTCTCCAAATCAGCATCGTCGCCCAACTTGGATGCTGAAGTCGGCGTGGGAGGAGATCCCGTCGGGGTAAAGCCCGACTGCCTGAGTCGATACCGTAGTCTGGTGAATGGGCTGGACCACTCGCTTTTCCCAACAGACCATACGCGATTGGACGAGGGCCACAGGTTTGATACTCCTGCTGTGGAACCTACACTGAATCAGTCAGCCCTCCTGGGTGGGTTATGCCCTGACATGAGACTCCGGTTACAGACCGGGATTAGAGACACTCCAGACTACGTGTCTGAGGCCTACAGAGGAAGTTTGGAGCACAGCTATAAAGTTCTGCCTGAAGCTAGGCCTGGCGTTCCCGGGACTGCAGAAGCCTCTAATCAAAGGGGCGGACAGCCTGGTGTGGCCGGATCTGCTGGAGTTTATACGAGTCCTCTTAGCCTTCAGACGCAGGCTCTGTTGAGAGAGCACGCAGGTTCCAAAGGTTATGAGCCGCTGCGGCAGGACAGATGCAGTGAACTTCCAAGCTGGCAGCAGCAACAGCAGCATAAACAACTGGAAAGCTTACGCTTGCAAATGGAACAAATGCAGGTATGTATCTCAATATAAAACATCTACTGCTGCAAGATTGTTGGTAAAGAAAGTGAGACCAACAAGTTTGGATTTCAAGTGTATCTTGTGACACTTTTTCCACACAATATATTTTGCTAGGTGGCAAAACAAAAAAGGCAGCTTTAAATGGGTTCAGATGTATCTGGGAAAATGTAAAAAACTGAAGATTTGTGGAGTAGCTGTTTGTTTGTAAAGATTAAAACTTGGCAAAAGAATAGCTTCTATACACAATGTATAGATTTTCCCATTTCTTTATTAATTACATATCAAATGTGGTCTAATACACATTTCAGTTTATTTTAAAACAGGATTTTAAACAGATCAATAACCAAAATGTAAATTTCAACTACTTCAACCAATTATATGCTGTCTGCAGATATATTTAATTATTCGATCTTTTGTTAACACTGACTTTTGTTATGTTTGGGAGCAGATGCTGACCGAGCGCCACTTTGAAGTGTGACTTTTAGCAGTTTATCAAATTTTTGCTTACAAATGAACACTTAAGTACACTAATGCAGTTTTTCTGGAACTAACACTGAACAAAAACAAGCTAAACCTGATCGTATTGAGAGGTAATTATACTATATGAACAGGCTGTACAACCTCTTGCTGATTCAAAGCCGAGATCGATGAGCTGCATTCACTCATTTCTAATACATAACGTTATTTATTGTATTTTAAATGCTTAGATATAATTTTTTGTGTCCTTTCCCAATAAGCGTTTTTGTCCTCAACATACATAGCCTATTTGACATTAACAAAAGAAGTAGATGACAGGCTGTTTCTTGGGAATATATTTGTTATGCCAGTTTATTTGTTCTGTCACTGTCAGGTGGCTAGCTGTGTGCAGATTTAAACCTGTTATGTTGTCAGCATAAACATGGCATGTGTGGCTCTAAAAATATAAGTATTTCATGTAAAGATGTTGGCACTAAAGCAGAAATCAAACAGGTACCAGAGCTTATTTATTGATCATAAGAATACTGATCAGCTCCAATGTTACCAGTTGTACTATTGGCAGTGAACAAATAAAGAAACTTGGTGTCATTTACTATTGTTTTATTAATAATATATTGTCCAGTTTGTATTTCAAACTTTATAATTTGGGGTTTAGAATCAGAAGTTCATCTTCCCTGTTTCTATATGTGCGTGAAGGCCATTGGCAGCTGCAGCACAGTGTAGCACGTACAAAGCTAAACAATGAATTGTGGTTCCTAAAGTCATAAGTACAAGTCTTTTGCATATAAAGGCAGAAACTCCAGCAGTCTGCCAGTAGCTTGAAGGGTTAATGATTAAAAGTAACCGTTTTGTCCTGAGTGCACACATGCATGAAGAGCATCACTATCATTGTCTTTGTCCTGAATCCTGTTAATTTGTTTCTTATACAACATCAACAGTTAAAGCACAAATCACCAAGTAGTGTTGATAAGACCAGTAGTACCATTACAACCTTAACATTAGTCATCTAAAGTTTTACTGGAAAACAAACACTGCTGGCACTGCTAATTATTTCATAGCACAGTGACCCATGACCATGTGATTTGACAAAAAAGTAGTTGTTACTTTAGTGTTGCATATGAATAATTGAATGTGTCTAGAGGTTATTCATGAGGTGTTTGCAGTACTCGGTACTTTAAAGCACTAGATCTGTTGTTGCTAACTCCTGAATTGTGTGAAAAAGTGGAAAGTATGCAGGTGTGTCTCATCACTTGTCCGCCACTGTCAGTTAACACTGACACTTAATACATTTCTCCCTCTCTTGTTACAGCTAATGGGTGGAGGAATGGGTCAGTACCCACCTCTATACTCAACACCGGTTCACTCTGAGTCGGGCAAGTGGGACGCGCTGGTCAAAGCCAGCGAGAGCCTGCTAAAGGAGAAGGAGCTTATCATTGAGAGGTAAGTGTTTGTAATGGGTTCACTGCTTTTATTAAATTACCAAAACAAAGCTTTGTGAATGTTTGTGTTGTTGTTGATGGTTGGACTTGGTTGTGATCGCAGACAAAAGCAGCACATGGCCCAGCTGGAGCAGCGTCTGAGGGAAAGCGAGCTGCAGGTTCACGGAGCCCTCCTGGGCAGAGGAGCTTCTTATGGAGATATGTATATGCTGCGTCTACAGGTTAGTAAAAACATGCTCTGCCTCCAGAAAGCAACGCTTAGGACTACTATACTGCTGTCATGTTGATTAACTGCACCCATATCTTACTCAGCTGAGTCTTTGATGTTGACTTGCAGGAGGCTCAGAGGGAGAACGCATTCTTGAGGGCGCAGTTTGCAGAGCGCACAGACTCTGTTGTTCTGGAGAAAGCAGAGGCAGAGCGCAGACTCGCGGCAGTTGAGGCTGAGATGCGGCGACTGACCGAGAATCTGAAGGAAGCCTGCGAGAGGCACACGGAGGAGATGAGGAAACAGGAAGAAAGGGTTTGTGCTTACCCAACACGTCCTTATAAGAGTCATGCACACGAGAACCACAATATCGAGACTGAAATCTTTTAAACCCTAATGATGGCCAATGCAATGGTTGTTTTTTGTTGTTGTTGTTGTTTTTTTTAATATATAAATAAAAACCCTGCCAAATACTTTGCTCTAGCATGTCCCAGTATTTGATATTAGCTAACAGCAGAGCAAAACACTTGACGTCCTTGAGCCCAAGGACATCAAGTGGGAACAATATGGTGTAGATAAAAATCGGTCAGGGTTAATCACTCGAAGCCTGAAGTACGCTTCCTCTTTTCATTAAACAAACTTCTTTGAAACTAAAAAGTAACGATGGGTTTGTCATTTTCCTTTATTCATCATCAGATGATTGAGAAGGGCTGTAATCAGTATTGAGCGGCACATTTGGAGAATGTTATCAAATTAACGTGTGTTTATGTTTGCAGATCCGCAGTCGAGACAAGCACATCAGCAACCTGAAGAAAAAGTGTCAGAAGGAGTCGGAACTGAAGAGGGAGAACCAGCAGCGTATTGAGACTCTTGAGCGCTACCTCGCTGACCTGCCCACCTTGGAGGACTACCAGAACCAGAACAAACAGGTTAGGACACTAAACCTTAACTCCTTTTCGTTTGCTCAGGTGCACATGTGTTAATCATTGAACCTGCTCATGTTTGTTTGCTTTTTTAAAATAAGCTGTTGGAAGCTGAACATCAGGTAGCAGAGCTAGAAGGGAAAGTAAAAGAACTGGACGACTGTCTGGCGACGACAAACTCGCAGCTGAAGGAGAAAGACGCATACCTGGAGGAGCAGAAACGCAGGGAGAGGGACCTGCTGACCACCATTACTGAGTATGTGTTCTCCTCTCTGTAGGCATGTTATTTCTCCTCGCTCTCAGTGTAAAAAGAAAACACAATAACTGTGCATAATGAGTGCTCTGCGTTTTTATTTTTGTCTTCATCAGTATGCAGCAGCGGGTACAGCAGGGCCTGGAGGATGGAGCCAGACTCCCTTCTCTGGATTTCGAGAAGCTTAGAGGAGAGAACAACAGTTTGAAAGAGGAGCAGCAGAGACTCAAAAAGGTCTGCTTGGTGTGGTCTTACATGTGCAAAGAAGGTTCACCTTTTCAGATCAGGGCAGAACACAAAGACAGGATTCGAAGTGTAAATATCACTGGATAAACTAGAATAACTAAGGACTATTTGTATGTAGGTTTATTAAAAAGTAATTTCTATCCCAAAGTAAAGATGCAGAAAGAACCCACTTTGTGCATTGACCTCAGATGACTCCTGAGCTTAGAGGAAGTTCATGTTCAGATGAGTTAGATTTACAGAGAAGTGTGTATTTCTCTGGGAAATGACTGTATTATGTGGTTTACAGCATGTTCTCTGTAGTGTGTACCGAATTTGCTGTGCTGATGTGTGCAAGTTAGATCAATAACATGGAAAATATCCAGCACACGCTGGTCAGTAACGCCTCATTGGTGCTTAAGTTGGTGTTGTTTTAATGCTCATTTCTTCTCTTTGCAGGTTATTGAGAAGCAACACAGGATGATGGAACAGCTTGGATCACAGATCCAGGTGTTTATCTCTTCACAGGGAATCTGAATGCGTGCGTGTTTGCTGTTTCTGTAGCGCGCAACATTTTTAATTCTTTTTTTTTTTTTCTTTTGCAGGCTTTGGAGGTGCAGATATCTCAGGAAGAAAGCAGCTCTCAGGCTCTCAGAGAGGAGGTGCTGGCCAAAGAGCAGAACGTGTTAGAGCTCCACACAGCCATGAAGGAGGTGAGCTATATTAACCACCATCTCCAAAAAAGCACCAACTTTCTCAGTTTCTGTTTAATTTAGAAATCAGACCTCTGAGTCCTCAATAAAGCTCGACAGCTCCTAACACCGATGCCGATCATTGTGTTGTAGCTGTCGACCCAGAACCAGGAACTAATGGAGCAGAATTTGACGCTGCAGGAGCAGATGAGCGATCCAGAGCAAAAGTGCACTAACCAGGCTTCCTCTGTCCTGCAGCCAGCTGGGGCTAATCTCACAAAGAGACTGCATGCTGAGATTGCTTCCTGCCTCAGTGACCTGCGCTCACTGTGCAGCATCCTAACCCAGCGAGCCCAGGGACAAGACCCCAACCTGTCCCTGCTCCTTGGCCTCACTTGTAAGCACTACTCGAGTTTTTATTTCTGACCTTCATCTTTTTCACTGTAGTGTTGAATTTGATGTTTAAATTAAATGTAATGGAATGAGATGAACCAATTATGCATTGTTTTTCCAGCACCCCCATCCGTGGCGGAGCACGGCGAGGACTGGATGAATCCTGAGGTGCTGCAGAAGAAGCTGGTCGAAGTCCAGCAGCTCCGGCGCGATGTCGAGGAGCTGCGTAACGTAATACTGGACCGTTACGCTCAGGACATGGGAGAAAACTGCATAACTCAGTAACCTCGACAACCAGCCACGATGGAGGAAACTTGCGGGAACCTCTTCATCTCGGAGGACTCTTAACAGGCTTTTCTTCCACGCTTTGTTCCTGAATGTCAGAGGACTGGACTATAATTTCCTTGAAACGAGGACAAAGGAAAGCCCATATGGTTTAGCTTCTACTTCTCGACTGACTGCATGTCGAGTCTCAAGCCTGCCTGTAGCTCAGAGCCCCCACCTCCCCGCCCCCATCCCAGTGAGTTCATCTATTTCAGTCCAAGGGCTAACAGAAAATAACTTACCTCTAATACTTGATCCTTAAGCATTGTGTGTCTGTGTGTTTGCGTGCGCACGTGTGGTTTTTTTGTTTTTATAATAATGACGACATGATGCTGTCAGTTACCAAAACAGTCTTATACTTTTTATTCCACTTTGGTGGAAAACTCTTTGTGTAGAGGTCCTGCAAATATTAACTTATTTAAAATTGAATTTCCCTCCAAAGGGGAATTATCTGAGAAGTAGTTGACAATCAACTGAAAATATTTAACCTTTGCTTTTTTATTTTTGCTTTTTTTTTTTTGTTCCTTTTTTTTAATGACTTTGCAAAGAAATGTTACTAATGCGCCATTTGAAATGGTGAACACTGTAATACTGGACTCTGCTGTGAGGTATGAGGCATAATAACTAAAAGAGGTTTAATACCAAATCAGCTTCTCACACCAACAGGCCTACCGTATACCAAAGAAACACCGGTCGAAGCAGTCGTGCAGGTGTGCGAGCACTCCTCGCTGCTGCAGGCTTCCTCCTGAATGAATTACCAACATGTGCCTTTCTGTCGCGTTTGCTACTGCAATGCTAATTTCATCCCAGACCAACCACAAAGGGCTGATTGCAGCTGACTCTTCCAGTATAACCGTTCACTCAGTGTGTCAACCAGTAGGACAGTCAATACATTCCCTCTGACACTGAATGTAGTAGGAAAAAAAAAAAACGTGTTGCAAAGCTCGAGTTGGCCCTGGTAGATGATTAAAACACGGTGAAAGTCTGAGTAGGATTTAGCGTAGATTTCATGTCGATGACAGCAGACTCGCATTCAAGCAGAGCGGTGAACTGTTTGAGTAAATGTATGAATGAGAAACAGTATTAATCTTCAGTATTATTTATTGTTATTTTAGGGTTTTTTTGTTTGCATTGAAAACTCGGTGTGAAAGTTTTCTGGGTCTTCCTAACGTGTTGTTGCTGTAATAATGTGCTAACGTGTCTCAGCAAGCATCCACAGTGTGCAAAGGTCCCATGAAGTGTCTGTTAGATTGTATTATTTCTTTGTGGTTTGAGGTGTGATGAGATGGGATGTTCCTTCAGGCGTTTTGACTGTGGAGGTGACTGTGGAGGGGTTGGCTGGATCACCCCATAATCACGGGTCACATCGAAGTGAATGGAGTTTTTGTATTTGTCCTGACGGTGAGATAAGCCATTTAAAAGGGGAAAACAAAACGAAAAAACATGACACTTTATGGGAAGAGAAAGGGATTTTAACATAAAAATATGCAACAATGACTTTTATTATTCTGAACACCACCCAGGGACACACAAGCCATTTTTCATTTCATGGGACCTTTAAACTTGAGTAGCACAAGATTTCTCTTTGAAAAGTCGGGCTCCGCATGCCTTAACATCTCAAATGTTTTGCAAAAGGGAAAAAATATGTTTATATTTTCATACTTTTGTCCTTGTTTGTATTTGCATATTTTAGAAATAAAGATTTTCGACACTTGGTTTTGTTTTAATTGGTCTCAGATTGCTTTTATTTGTTTAACTTTGCAGAGAAAGGATGAAAAGACCAGACTGTTCCTGCAGATGTGTCAGCTGCACATTCATAATGAGTCCAGGGAAGAGATTGTCATTTAAAAGACACAAATTAGGAGATTATGTCCTACCGCCAGCAGCCTGAACCTTACTTTTATGTTTACTCAGAATTCTGACCGTATCATCCAAGTGTTGCAGCAGAAACTGAGACTCATCAGACCATGCAACATTTTTCCAGTCTTAATCGTAACTTCAGCGTTCTGGTCTCAGCTGACAGCAGCCGGTGTGGTCCTCACCTGCTGTAGCCCACCTGCTTAAAGGTTCTGTGTGTTAAGAGATGCTCTTCTGCATATTGTGGTTGTAACAAGTTACTGCTCCTTTCCCATAAGCTCTAAGCAGTCATTCTGTTTCTCCTATTTCACCCAGAGAACTGCTGCTCACTGAACGTTGTCTCTGAACTTTAGAGATGGTTGTGTGGAAAATCCCAGCAGACCAGCCCATCTGGCACTAACCGTTCTGATGATCTGTTTGAACTTAAGCAGGTCAGCTTGACCATGTCTACATGCACTGAATTGCTGCCATGTGATTATCTGATTAGATATTGGTGTTAATGAGCTGTGTCCCTGTTAAGATAAGAGCAAAGGTATAAGAAACAAAAGGAATAATGGCTCATTGTGATTTTATTTCAGTGTCATGGGTTTGTGAATGCTTTTGGCCTCACTGTCACAGAACACAGTCGTCATTAATAACATTAGTAACACCTTTACTTCTGCTCACGCTCCGCTCTGCTGTGAACAGCACTGATGTAACAAGATAAAAGTAATTCTTTAATCTTTAACAGCTTTGTTGACGTCGGCCAGTGAAGGATCGGGCTTCCTCTGTCGCAGCAGTAGAGTGGCGTTTGTCACGATTCCACGCGACTGGAGCGTCTGACCATCATCATCATAGTTGCACTGTGGGTATGCGCTGATGATGTCATAACTGGGCACACCGCCCCTTCTGTAGTGCAGCGACAAACAAACAGCAGGCTGGGTCACGTGATTGTAAAAGCAGCGGTGCGGTCAGTGCATTGAGATGTGTCCTCACCTGTGTTTGTCCAGGTACCTCCGCAGGTCACCGACTGTTTCCGATGGGGACATTTTCACTATGTAAGTGTGGCTCCCGTCTTCTGACTTCACCTTGAGAGTGATGACATTACAGGCAGGCTGGTAGGCGCTGAAAGCCTGCAGTCTGGTGGCAGCCATGACGCATTATGGTTGTTAGAAAAATGTGGGTGAAAACTGGAGCGTTGCATCACAAACACGGTCACCAGCTGATGGCTGCCCTCATTTTCAGATCAGCACATACAGTAATCTCTACAATCTGGACGATCAGTGGCCAAATCGGGATTTAAGCAGGTCTTACATCAAGTGTGGTGTTCTTAAATTCCTTTAACCCACTTTGTACTTGTCATTTTTTCCATGTGGTATTCATTTGGTATGGCAAATGTTTTTAAGCCATGCTTATTTGCACAGCATGAGTTTGTGATGACTGACACCCTCTGGTAAGTCTGTTAACTGGCAGATTAGACAAATATGTATGCTATACACATAAAAAATAAAAGAGAACATTTGGTTTACCTCTCAGTACTCGCTTGCAGTGACGGTGTATCTATCAGTATCACTGAACTGCTGCTGTCCACATCAGATGTACCCTGGTAGAAGCACACTGATTATCAGTGCTGTCTTAAATATACATGAGGACTTAACCATTAGGCCCTCTATAAAGACTTTCCCAAGTGTTGCTAAACAGAGAAACAGTGGAACTGAAATCAGAGATTTGTGCAGGCCTTTAATGACATTAATGACAATTAATGTTGATTTTGGCCTTCTGGAGCCTGGTCTTCACCAGGGGTGACTATGTTTTGGGGCACTGTCATGCTTAAAGACAAAGCAACAACCCAGACACAGGTTTACTGGTGACTGCTTGAGATTTTGCTCCCAAATCTTCACATATCCTTTTATCTTGATTTCTTCCACCTTGAAGAGATTCCCAGTTCCAGACACAACATAATACTGCCACCACTGTGTTTCATTGTGGGGACGCTGTTCTTTGCTTTATATGTCTCTCACTTCTTTCTCCAAACATAAAAAGCATCTCTTTGGCCAAAGAGCTCTAGTTTTGTCTCATCTGATCAAAGCATGCGCTACTAGTATCTAAAATCTTCCTCCAGGTTGTCCTTCAGTGAAGTTTGGCGTGAAGTTATCTGTTCTGCAGAAGTGGAGTTTTTCTTGTTCTGCAGCTTTGCAGTCCATTCCTGTGCAGGATTCTAGTGATTATCTTCTTTGAGACTATAATTCAGGACTCGAGTAAGTCTGAACGGATTTCTTTTGTTTTTGGTAGCATGCTTTCTCAGGTGACAGCTCAAACCCTTGAAGTTTTTATAATGTGAGAAAATTGGAAGCTAACTCTCAGTTTCAACTTCTTAGCTTCGAACATTACAACATTAAAGCTCATCATTGCACAGCAGTAGCGCCTGCTATGGTTTTTCAGGGAACTAATAATACTAATCCTGGTAATTTTTGCTTTTTTTCTGAAATAGTAATAATAGTTGATGCTTTATAAAGAAAACTACAATGTTTACAAATGTTATGTTAAAAATTCCTTGGTCTGTTTAAAAAAGAACTCAGAAAAATGTTGACGAAGCTTTTAAACTTTGTAGGGTGGCTGGTAATTTTGTCCTCATCTGTATATTTGTACAAACAGATAATTGCTGCTTCTCTACGACTCACCTGCAGCTTTGCCCTCAGCGAGTTCCTGATATCAATCACTCGGCCGGCCTTCACCACCAACTTCGGCAACTTGTTCAGAAACTGATCTGTGGTCAGCTTCTTGCCTTTGAATCAGAAGAAAACATGAGAATGACGGCAAAGTCTCTGAGGATCTGCACCGTGGCTTTGATCAGGGTGACGTTTGCAGAACAGACCGGGGAAGTGAGAACTCAGCGAGCTTGCTGATTCATCTTTGTCCCCACAAACTGCCTGTCCTTCACCAGGAAACGTTTCCCACGGGAGCCTAGAGTTGAATTCCTCGTATCGCCTGTCATGAAGCTGCAAAGAGAATTTTTGTGAAGACACTCGATTGTTCCCAAAAACAAAATAAGAAGAAGAAACTGAGACTCACCTCAAAAGGTACACCATCCGGAAATCTTTCTTGAAGCTCAGATGGAAAATAGCCATCCATTAGATCTTGCATGCACTGCTGCAGGGACCAAGAGTTGATTACTTTTAACCAAGGAAAGATTCCAGTTTAATAGAGACTTTGATTTTCCTTTTTTAGTATAGCTAACCTGGGTGCTGTGCTCCTGATATGAGCGGAAAGGACCATCAAACATTACAATGCCATTCCTGTAGAGCCTCAGTGGAATGGGATCCTTTTTTGCCAGCTGTGCTCCTGTCGCTGTCATTTGCACAAAAGACTCTCCTTCCCCTAGGAGGACGTTCAGTTCTCTGATCCTCTGCAGCACGAGATCAAAGTTTATGTGGAAGCCTCTGCCACCAGAAGTCTCTGCAGAAGACAACAAAACAAAACAAAAACAGCACAGCTTTAACATACAAAAGACACGGAGGGATTGCAGGTCTGCAGGACTGGTGGATCTACCTCGCTCTGCAGGATCACCAGAGTCTGTATCTCCCACCCAGATCAAACCATAATCGTTCAGAAAGTCCTGCAACAACGACAGCAGCTCAGTGAAACCTCCACACTGATAAAATCACGATCGCATACTTTATGAACACACCTTACTCACCTCCATCTCATGCACTTGATTTTGCAGTTGTTGGCACCGGCTTTCGAGATCATCTCTGCTCCTCGGGTCATGCATGCTTCCTAAATCCACACAATCATGAAAACGCTTTGATCGACTTAACATAAATCAAACTCAAGTCTGTGCCTGCTGTAGGTAATTACCTGACTTCTCCTGAACACTCAGCTTCTCCTCTAAATCTGAAATCTGTTTATCCTTGGGAGGAATGATGAAACCATAAAGTGAGGTTTAAATATGTTTAAAGGATGGCTAGCAGTTTTGGTATTCGTTGAAGGGGTTGCATGCTCACTTTGCGCTCTATCTCCTTTGCCTGGCTCCTCACTGTTTTCTCCAGGAGGGTCACTCGCTGCATCATGGCAGACATGAGGTCAAAGTTGGTCGGAGGACACCCTGGAAACCAGCAGTTAAGTATTAGAAAAATAAAACGTATAATCATTTTGTATGTGATAAATAAAAGAAGATATATTGACACTGGAATATGAAGCATTGTGTTAATGCCTACCTTTCTTTAATGGAGCTCCCGTATTTGAGGTGGAGGCTTCGTTGGTTGGAGTGTGAGAGTAATCAGAAGACTCATCAGCCAATTCAGCCTCAACTTCTAAAAACAAAAAGTTTCATGGTTATAAAAGATGTTTTGTTATTTTTTCAACTGAAAAAGTTACCTGATAAACGTATGATCAGTTTCTCCAGTAAGATATAATTGTTATTATTCATCAAATGTGAGGATTTGCTGCATTTTGCTCATCACAGTTTAAGTTATTTATGTTGTGGACACATGAATACTGTTAGATCTCCACACACTTTAAATCAAACAATCACAGTGTGACTAAAGTGCAGACTTTCAGCTTTAATTTGAAGGGTTTAAAAGGAAAGTAGTTCTAGTTCTAGCTGGGATGTATTTATTTATTCTGTACTTGTACTTTACTGAATTTGCAGCGCTGCTGGTGATCTGTGAGTGCATCGTTACCTTTCAGCAGATTCCTCCTGAAAGGAACTTTTGATTTGCTCCTGCAGGTCGAAGAAAATTAAGTGTGGCGACATGATTGATACGTTTATTCTGCACAATAAAACTACAGTCCAGTGTGGAGTTAATCACCTACCCTTGCTCTTTGTGAGCGCCCTGCAGAGGAGTGCGTTTGGTTTTCTTTAGCATCGACAAAGGAGAGCTCATTTTAAATCCAAAGCCTGAATATCCCACACTTATTTCTTCTTTGGACTTCTTTCTGTTCAGAGAATGAATTATAACAGAGGTTCGGAGGGATTTCCGGTGTTTTCTCAGTTTGTGTGGCGTCCGTTTCCAATAGCAACAATGTAACGTATTAAGTGAAGTCTGCAGAAGTGCCTGTTTCATCCAGAGGAGGTCGCTCTTTCTGTCCTCACTTTAAAATTATTAATTCATTTCCAAACTAAGTGATTGTAGTTTTTTAATGTGAGAAGTCATAAATATTTAATGTTTTATTCATCATAATAAGATGTATTATGAAATGTAAGCACTGGTGATGTCATGTTGGGAAACTAATGAGACAGAAAAACAAAACAAAAAAGCATTTTTTTTCATGAAAGATAAACAAACATTGATGAGTGGTGTTTCCTAAATTTGCCTTTACTATTTAGATGCTGTTAACCATGGATACTCAGAAATTATGACGGCAGCAACTAATCTTTGCCATAACATTTTTTCTTCCCAACTTTGTCATACAGACATACTGCTCAGGCGGTAGAGCAGGTCATCTACTGATTGGAAGGTTGGTGGTTCGATTCCTGGCTTCCCCTAGTCTGCATGCCAAATATCCTTGGGCAAGATATTAACCCCAAATTGCTCTCCGATGCATCCATCGGAGTGTGAATGTTACTTAGAAAGCACTTGTGCTTGTGCGAATGGGTGAATGCACAAGTTGTGTAAAGCACTTTGAGTGCTCAGAAGAGTAGAAAAGCGTTATATAAGAACCAGTCCATTTACCATTTATGGTAGAGGTGGGCAGATTGATCAAAATATTGATACCAAAGCTTGTATTGGTATCAGATCGACACTAGCGCATTAGATTGATACTTTTTTGCCCTATCCTCTAAGTTCAGTATGGAGCCCACTGAATTGTATTCAATTTTTTGGGAGAAAATAAAAAATAAAAACACCTTTTCTGTTGACTGCCACATTTATTTTATTTATAACCGATAGTACAGAAGTTGGTCCAAAGCCCTTTAGAGACAGGCACATTTACGTCACAGATCTCCAAAATAAAAGGTTTTGTTGTGCAAACAAATTACTGTAGAAAGTAATTAGTGGTTTAGTGATCATCTGTGCATTTAATGCACATTATTAGTCATATTTAAAGCACATATTCAACTGGATACACAATAAAATAGTACCTTCAGAAGCAATCTAATTACTTGTATAACCTAAGAATAAATCAGTGTCTAAGAATAATTCAGAATTAGTAACCACAGTTTTCAGTTTAATACACCAGTTTATGCTTTAATTATGAAACCTGAGACAAAGGCTTAATCATGTTGACCAGAATCCTCCAAAGTAAGTTTGTTTCAGTATTGTTTACACCATTGTTTCAGTCTCTTAACTACATAAATGCTGTCCATGTTATATTAAGCAATTAAAAACGTCACACTGGCTCTCCATACATCTGGATTAAATACAAACTCGTAATAGAGTTGCTTTTATATGACAGTTTTTTAATTCATAGTCCTTCTGTTATTGTGTTATTATGCAGAATCTAACAGGATATCAACTGAATAAGACCCAACTTATACAAAAAATGTGTTGTTACACTATTAACACATTTTGTGTGAATTTTTTACATAACACGTGTAAGAAAATGTGTAAACTTTGAAAAGATGTGTAAAAAAAGCTTAACACACTTGATGTGTTGCACAGTTGAACACATTTTGTGAGTTATTTTCAGAATCTAACAACAGGACCTAAAACTAGCAGCTCTGTAATTTGTTCATTACTTTGAACAAATACATTTTTTATGATGTAATGTGGACCAAGGCAATGTTCCCTCTAATTTTTCACGTGTCTGAGCGAACACACGAACTCCCTGAGCGGTCCCATGGACCACTGTGAGCAACAGCAGACGTGTGCACTGTGGTCACACCAGCATCAAATCCATCCAAGTTACATGGTTTATTAAAATAATTCAATTACAGCATTTACATTTATGTTAGACTACTTTTAATAAACTGCTCCTAAAACGTCCCCCCTTCCTAAACAACTAAATGCCATGTTGCCATATCATTTTTTGATTGGTCGACATGGTACATTTTTCCACCAATAGGAAAGGGTGGAGTTTTTTGGTTTTGTTTTTGCTCACAGGCGGAGAGTGCTTTTGAGCGCTTTCCTCATAAAACGCAGTTTTTACCGTTTCTTCCCACAGTAAATATAAACAACAATAGTATTCAGGAAAAAAGAACAAACACTGCATATAATTTTTTTTATCATAGCTCTGGTTTTACATGGCCTATCAACACAATTTAAAAACATATAAAGTCCACACTGTTTGTTCCGTCTGTCCTGCTCACATCTCCAATGGTTGTACACGTTGTCATTAACGTGGCTTCACTCCACATCAGCCACACCGCTTTGCTAGCTAAAATACCGGTGTTGGCACATATGAACGCTGTCATAGCCTTTCAACAATGTTGATTAGCTGCATATATACGAATGTGAATGCATCATTGGCTGGACTATGTGATAAGGTGGCATCGTTATAATCCTATACTGGAGCATCCAGTCACTTACTGACTAACACTGCAAAACAGAATTGTTAACGTACTTATTTTCATTTCAATTCAGGTTAGATTTTCTTTTGTGCGCAACGCAGATTTTCTGTGCTCGGAGACCGTGCCAGCAGTGCGCAATTGCGCACCTCGCAGCTTAGAGTGAACATTGGACCACGGTGTGTATGGTGTACTAAAATTCTGAAAGAAGATTCATCTTTTATTTCTTATTATGTATGGCATACCAATTACCGGCCCTGGCTATACTATAACCTTAAGTATACACACAGAAAACAGGCTTAATTTTGACATTTTAGCTAGCTAGTTAGCAGTGTTGTGGTAAGTGATAAGTATCGCTTAGAAATACTTATCACTGGTTGACATGAAATATATCTCATATTATATATACCTATATAAACATGCTCTGATATTGTTTCTTTTTTATGCAAAATGGCTGAACAAGTAATAGTGTTATTAAAAAAACAACAACTTGGCAGCAGGATTGTATGTCATGACCTTGCAAATTATCTCACTTATTTAGCCATGTGTTTCTTTTTTTCAGCACACAAAAATGACAACTTAGAATCTGTCAAAGTCCTTGTAACCACTTTTAAAGATGAGAAAGAAATTTGTAAAAACAATTCTTCATGTCAGCAGTGACAAAGATATCATTGGTCAAAGCCAAGCTCAGCACGTGGGCTGTGTGCTTGATAGGTTGCTGAAGTATAACACTGATTTCATGGAATTTATTGACGTTGACAGTGAGGTAGACATTAAGGACTTTGATAGATTCCATATCTTCCTGTCAGCCAGAGGACCACAGATGGAAACCTCTCTTGGGGAGACTAGTCAAAATCAGATACACTTCGCATTTCCTAAGTCATAAAATGTGTTTCAACAGTTATTAACAATTAGTCAGGATCAGATTTATTTGCCAAGTAGCAACTACAAGGATGAAATCAATTGAATTATTATTCAGAATTTATTTTAGTCTCTCTAAAAATCTATTTTTAGCTTCCCTGTCTCCAAGACTGGAACAAGTATTGCACCACTTTGCAGTGATCCTGAAGCATCATCCACAACACACCAACCGCAGGGGATATGCATTGGTGATCTAAAGAGTGCAACCAGGCAGTATCACTTTATTGCCTATCTATCTATCTATCTATCTATCTATCTATCTATCTATCTATCTATCTATCTATCTATCTATCTATCTATCTATCTATCTATCTATCTATCTATACATACATATATATATTCTTCCTCAGTTCAGCAATCTGTATGTAAGGATCTGGTTCTGTTGATACAGAAAGAGAAAAAAGGGTGTATAATCATGTGTAAGCTACCAGAAAAAACCTCAGCCAACTTATTTATTATAAATGTTACAATCACCATACACACTTTTAAAAAAAACTGCATTCATGTATTGTCTGGACATGATTATTTCAGAATATATATGATAATTGCACTATTTCAAAGGTTTATCAGAATCAGAATCAGAATACTTTATTGATCCCTGGGGGAAATTATTTTTTTGTTACTTTTGACATTTTAATAATCTAGAGAGCTAGAACGTTAGCCACATATGAATTTTGTTTGAGTCTGTCGAATAGAAATTGTTTTGATATATAAATTTAGTAATATAGGCTTGGTTAAAATTGACTTTAATAGATTTTAATTTAAAAGATTCTGAAAACTGTCGTTTATTCTGTTTGTAATAAATAATAATATGCCAAGTATAAAATGGATCAATAAATGTATACTGTATATGTACACACATCTTTTTCTCATTTCTTAAAAAAATGAAATTTACATGTTTTACTATGTTTTATCTTTGTGTCAAAATAACACGTCTTTGTGTTGACTTACTTGACACAGAAGATGTGTTAAAGGAGCAGACACATTATTTTGTGTTAAAATTGACACGTGTTGTCCCTGAGCAGATACAGCACATGTGTTAAAATCTAACACCATGTGTGAATTTTAACACATCACTTCTAAGAGTGCTTGAAATACGCACGCACACACCCCAAAAAGGGTATAAACTCGCCATTGTATCGGGTCAGTAGTGATAAATGATCACGATGCGTTTTTATTGCTTTTAACAATCACGTTGTTGTTCAGACCCCACGTCACCGTGGCCTGTTTATATTCCGCGTCTCGCCGCTAGGCGGCCCGGCGCAGGCTCGCTGTGGGCAGACAGGGAGGATGCGGAGGCCTGCCAGTCCCACAACAACAACACATCTATCATCCACCCGGGGCGACTAGGCCGGTCCGGGCTATGGCTGCACCTATAGCACATTTCGACGACGACTGGCCGAACCTGGGTGATCCGAGCATGGTGTCACAGGAAGGGCTGCTGCCGCAGAAAGGCCGTGTCGCCGCCGCCGCCGCCGCCGTGAGCGAAGCGGCGCCCGAGTCGCTCCTGTTTGGCGGTGATGATGATGATGATCTGCACGACAGCAGCTTCTCCCCTAGAGAGAACGCGGGGTTCCGGTCCATGGAGGATCTGGTGAACGATTTCGATGAGAAGTTAACCACGTGCTTCCAAAATTTTGACGCCAAGACGGAGAGCATCGCTCCCGTGGCCGTGATCGCCGAGGACACGCTGCTGGAGAAAGACGAGTGAGTCCACGGCCTGTCTACGGCAGGCTGCGTGTTTCCCATCCAGTGTGCATGTGGAGGCTCCAATACAGTTTAAAAAACACGGAAAGACATGTTGGGAACATTTAAAATAGGAAGTAAAGACATCGACACATCACCTGTTATCAAGATATTCAAACTAAACTTTAGTTCAGATTAATATTATGTGCCCTATATTAAAGATCGATATTGGCCGATACTCGCAGTTGTTTTATTTTTAACCCATTTCTAAAATCAACATCTTTGTGATATTTTTAAGAGATACATTTGTTGCAAAATAACTGCGATATTATATTTAAAGCTGGTTAAAGTAATTTTTTAAGTATGTAATAATAATAATTTCATATCAGGGTAGGCTGCTGGTTGTTTAAAAAGTCACCTTGGGCATTTTTACCACATTTAGAAGTTGGGGATTGTTTTAAAGTGTTCATTCCAAAAACATTTACAGTTTCCCAACCTATTCACAAACTGAAAGGAAAAAAAAAATCAGCGTTTTTAGTTTCACACTAGACTTAATCCATGTCTGGGAAACTGAACCTTAAAGTGTTAAGTTGAAAAGAAATGGGAGGTCAAGGGTGGAAAAATCCTCAACAAATCCTAAATAGGAAACATGAAACTTGGCTTAAGTGCTCCATCAGGAGGCATGATCATGATGCTTCAGCTCTGGGTGTAAGTGGCGCTTTTTAAACGTCATCATCTGTGGTATTTTCAACCTGATAAGCTGTGTAGGGGATTATATTTTTAACCTAAGCATCAGACCTGCTTAATCTGATTGTTATGTTTTTAGATGCAGCATTAAAAAAGTATTTCTGTGGTGCACACAGTCAGTACCAACATCCTTGCTGATAACGTAGGTTGTTTTTTAGTAAAAAAATGTATGCTAAAGGGGAATTCCAGGAATGCTGTGATTATCTCAAGTGCTGCAAACAGGAGAACTGTTGCTTTTGTTGGTAAAGATTAAAAATGAGAAAACAATCTTTAAAAATGCAAAGAAAAGATGAAGTCCATCCTGATATGTACCTCAAGAAGATATAGTTTCAGTCTCAAACTATAAATACCCTCATTCTTTTTGCAGTTCATTTGTTTATTTTGATTGATTTCAACCTTGACATAGTTTGTAACACAGATGCTAAGATATTTACAGTCATCAGATCCCATTGGAAACATGTTCAGGCAAATGAAATCTGCAGGACAGCCTTTTAAAGACTATGTGGTTGAAAGTCTCGTGCCCCCTCAGAATCTGGAACACTTTGACGGCTAACTACGGACATGTGATGCCGGTGGACTGGAAACGTTCTCGAACACGCTCCCTCCACGTTCCCACAATCAACCTAGAGGAGAAACCCGTGAGTGATTCCACTTCTTCCGGCCCATCCTATCTCTGTCTCATTTTTCCCTTCATCCCACCACCCGGCTCCCCTCCCTCCAATGCCAAATCCCTCCTCCGGTCATCTCGCAAATCTCAAATATTCATTGTGCCAGGGTTTAGTGCTTTGATTAAATTCCCTCCTCCTGCTCTGTTCCTGGTTAGAGAAAGGCAGATGTCGCGTTGGATCTGTCTGACGATGAGGAGCTCAGGGATCAGCTAGACATGCACTCCATCATTGTTTCCTGCATCGCAGAGGAGCCCCTTTTCACAGCAGAGCAGGTACGTTACACAACCCTGTCAGAATCCAGCATAGTTCACCCCAGAAGCAGCCACACTGGGTCAAGCCTGTATAGGCAGAGCTTAACATGGCTGAAATCTTTTCCACAGATGTTTAATAACTCGTGCTCGATGGGTTATTTTAAGAGCTGGCTCTTTGATGCAGGTTATTGAGGAGATAGAGGAAATGATGCAGGACTCTCCTGACATGGAGGCAGAGCATAATCCGTCACAGTCGGACCTGTCGATGCTCTCTGTGGACGTCCAGCAGCCCAACAGCTGCCCTGACTACGAGGAGAGTGAGTGTCTGCTGATCAGAACAGTGTGTTATGATGAGTTATTGTGTTGCATATTATATTAGTAATTTATGGGAATATGCTTTGGTGGTCCAGAGATGAAAGCCTTGAGCATTGCAGAGCTGAATGAGCGTCTGGAGGAGACTGAAATGAAGATCAGGAGGTTTTCAGAGGAGCTGGTTCAGCAGCTGGCTCTCAGGGATGAGCTGGACTTTGAGAAAGAGGTGAAGAACAGTTTCATCTCAGCCCTCATCGACGTGCAGAACCGGCAGAAGGAGTACCGCGAGGCGCTCAAGAAGAAGAAGAAGCTTAAAGGTGGAGTTGGGACATCGCAAGGTCTTCCGGAGAAAACATCTGTGAGTACTCTTTACAGCCAGGTTTTAAGGAATTCTCACCAGTCCTGAGGTGTTGCTAGAGTGAAAGAGATCTTTCTTTTCTAGTGTCTGCTACATTTACTGTATCTTTTTTTCCCTTTGTTTTTCTTCCTTTCTTGTCAGCGCTTCAGCATGGAGGGGATCTCCTCTGTTATCCAAAACAGTTTCCGTCAAACTTTTGGGAGCGGGTGCAGTGAGAGACAGGTTACTGTGCTTTTCCTTTTCTCTCTGCTTTCCATCTGCTCTCGAATGGTGATGCCAAACCTAGGTTCACACCTGCAGTTTATCTTTGGGTGTACCTACGTTGGGTATAAAGTATGTGGACAGAATAGCTCTAGTGAAAGTAGTTCAAATCCAGTTTGAAATGAGCTCAAAGGAACGTGTTTGAATAAGAGAGGTGTTGTTGAACAAGGGTTCTTGAGTTTATCTGACAAGTGCTACGTCAGAAAAATAAGCGTTGGGAACCACCCTAAAACACAAACATCCATTCTACTCCGCAATCTCAAAACTATTAATACGATCAGACACTTCAGTTCAGGCTTAACGTGTTGTTTTCTTTAATATCAGTGTGTTTTCTCAAATATTTTACAGTATTTGACCACAGTCATCCCTTACGAGAAGAAGGGACATCCTCCTTCGATTGAAGACCTCCAGATATTGACCAAGAGTAAGTTGCTTCACCTGCAGTGTGCAGTTTGTTGCAGTTGACTTACTAACTCTGATTCATTCAATTCCCAGTTCTGCAAGCTATGAGAGATGATAGTGACAAGGTGCCCAGCCTCCTAACAGACTACATTCTCAAAGGTGAGCTTTTCTTTTGTGTTGTTACACAGGGTGCTTTACATTTGAAGTAAAATAACATCACAGAGAGACTCCCAACAATCCCGTGTTGGCAGTATGTCTGCATATGTCATCCTTGTTCCACATAACCCAAAAGATCAATAGCAGTCAATTATTACTGCGCTGATGATGTAAGCTCAAAGGGACGCGGCAGCGGTTATATATGCTGCAACCATATGTTGTAAATCATTGATGCTCAAATTCGTTTGATTTCAGTTCATTACAAAATCCTCTGAAAGCTTCAACGTGAGTTTTTAACTCCAAGCTAGACTGTGAGAGTTTTCCTGCATCTAAACAAGCCTTTAGGGGTGACTTTGGCCTGTGTACAGTGATGAAAGCGGGTCTTCTCTATTACCCCATTAAAGCATCGTCCCCTTATGTGTCGCCTTTTGATATGCCTGTTGTGGAGTTGGCTTAACGTTTTTCGGAGACGTAATAAAAGCTGATTGTGTAAAAGTCCAAATTTAACATCTGGTTTCTTGCTGGTAAATCTTCATTAAGTATTTTGAACACACCAGCAGATCCTTCAAAATCACTTTCAGACTGTAATGAAATCAGCAATAAATGTGGAAAAAAAACTTTTGGTACCACTTTATAATAGGGTCTGAACTAAGGGTGTAATTCAACTGGAATTTACTGGAATTAATATAATTTAGTCTGAAATTACAGTGTGATTATGTTAATCTACATCTACTTATGGGTGAATGAACTACAATAAGGAGTGTATCAACAGGGTATAAGAAGTCAAGTTTTTACTGGAAATTTTCTTTACTGCAAGTAATTTCATTGTAATTTTACAGGAGGAAACACATTATATAGGAAGTAAGAAAAATTATATAGTAAGTACATAGTAACTCATTTTAAGTAGTGCGTGAATTACTTGAAGTAGTGCAAAATTCATTGTAAGAGGTGTGTTACTTCCAGGTAATTTTGCAGAAGAGTGTAGTGTAGTAGCTTTTGTGTAGAAACACAAAATAAACCAAAGATATGACTGAAATGTACAAATGAAAAACAAACCTCAAAGTATTCATAGCTAAAAAACCAGTTTATTCTTGTTGTGGATATGCATTGAAATGATTCTATTAGTCTTTTTTCACTTAATCAGGTTTTTTACCCCTTTGTCATAAAAGGCTAATGGGGTTAAAATGCTGATGTCATCCACCCACAGTAGTTATTTCTTTCTTCACCCTGCCTGGTGGATGGGTGGGTGGCATGAACGCCCAAGTCTGTAAATCACTGACTCCATCACTATACGACTTCATGGGCCTTGATGGACGTATGTCCTGCGATGTTTGGTGGAGTTTGTTTTTTCTTGTAATGTTATATAACAGGGAAGGTGAATAGTGGAATATCCATAAAGCAAAAAGACGAGTTCAATCCACCACTGCTTACAGTTACTTACACACTATTTAAAATTGCTCTCAGTATAATTTGAGTGTCCTTTCCTGTAAAAACCTGAACTGTTGCCCTTTATTCTGCACTGTGTACTGGATAAGGATTCGTAGGTAAATATAATTACATTGTAATTTCAAATAAAATACACTGAAATCCCATTTAATTTTTGGTGAATTACACCCTTAGCAATGGGTCATATTTTAAAAATGCTACTTGAATTGTAAACACTGTGCACTTGATGTTTACCGAGTACAGAGCTTTAGTATCTCTAAACATTTGCAGTCTGTCTTTTTGACTGTCGTCCACATTTCACTTTCTGTTTCATGTCTTTATTTTTTCTTCCTGTATTTCTTTTGTGCTATTCTTCATAACAAATCGCTGCCCCACACTCGTAGCTCTGGTGTGAGCCCTGGATGGAGAGGTTTGTGACAGTTCGATTATGAGTGTTGTGGTGGTGTTACTCATAATGAGAGAGCGCCTCCTCTTGACCACTGAACTGTAGTGCAGAATGACCCCGATGCTTTCCCTCGCACTTCCCCTCTCTCCTGCACGGTTGTTAGTGTCTAGACCTGCAGACTGTGACTCACAACCACTCACATAGAGATCTGTTTACCTAGCACTTAATATATGAGACACTGCTATATTGATTAATAGTTATTAATCACAGCTAAGGCTGTATTTGAATCACTCGACCTGCACCAGAAATAGGTTTAGTTGCTCACGTACATCCTTTTGTTTTTCCTCATCTTTATCTCCTGGATTGTAATTAATGCCTTATACTGAGGCTGTGTCAGCGGCTCCATCGCAGCTTTGTTAATATTGATCTCTGCTGTTATTCCAGTGGTTTGCCCGACATAGACGAGAGGGAGGCTCTGCATAGGTTCCACATTGTTAAGCGTGATGAAAAGAAGAGGACTCATTGTTTTGTTTTTTTGCAAACATGAAGCACACTTAATTTATTCCTGGATGTTTTTACCTTTGTGTGTCCAATTTTTTTTCCCTGGATTTTCATTAAGCTGTATTTATTTTGTACAAGCACTATGATTTCAAAGCGTGTGTATTCTTGTGAATTTTTGTTTTTAATTGTCTCGCAGGGTGATAGTGTATCCTAAGTTAATAAATTATATAAGAAATGTAGACTGGCCGTGCACTGAGCTTTGCTTATTGATTAGAGCAAAGCTGCACCGCGGTTGGCTTTGTGTTTATCGGAAGTGCTGAGCTGTACACGGAGCGGAGAACGCGATGCACAAAGCGCTCTGATACAGATGTTGCAGTAATAGAGGATCGTAGTAGTGAATGTTAACAAGCTTCTAAACTGATAAGCTTACACAGAAAATAACTTAAGAATTTTAAAAAAGAGGAGAGTGAACCACAAGATAGTATTTATTACAGTAGCACCTGAAACAGATGAGAGAGCTCTAAGGGAACAAGATACAAATAATTAAATACAAAATGATGAAGATTGCTCAGATTATCTGAAACCTGTGTTTATAAGCACAAAACTATCATATAGTTCAGTTTTCCATGTAGCCGCAGACAGAGGAGAGCCATCTGCTTTCATCTTAGTACACTGCAAACATGATTGTTATAATTTCATAGAAGATGACGTATTGATGGCTGAGGTGATTTAGTCTGGACTGATATTTACTGATTAACTTACTAACTATGCATTTGAGTGAATTGTGACCCACGCACTGTCTGTACTCTTGCCTCTGTGCATGGGGCGGCGTACACTACCAATGGGCATTGCTGTTCTCTATGTATTACTTTATACAAGCTGCCTTTGCCTTTGGCTGAACTTTTGTACATTATAAACGACTTATTTTCATTGAATGTCATGTTACTAAACCACAGAACCTGCTTCCATGTTTATTTATTTTGTAAATATTCTCTTGATAAAATATTGATGATATTGATAAAATCGCATCGTGTCGTTTCTTAATTTCAAACAATGCTCGCCATATCTTGATGCATGCTCAATTATCCAGGTAAGGAAATCCCACTGAAACGCTACGTTCATAAGGACAGGATCAACTTTTTGGGAATGCTCACTATAGTGACAATAAGCACCAGCACTTCTACCTCAAACAGCATCACCAAGAAATATATGCGCCTTGATTTTCAGTCAGTGGTTTGCAACAAAAATACAAAATACTATAGATAGATGGCCTAAACACCCATATCCCCTTTATTTAATATCTTGCTATGCTTAAGGGGTCTGTGTCTGACAATTTTGTCAAAATATGCACATAAATAACCTGCTTGACTCTGGCAGTGCTCATCCTGTTCCACCTCACACAAATGAACACATACCCATCCTGCTACTGAATTGATGCTTGTATGGATGTGCCATCCTGGAGAAGCTGCAGCTGTGCAGCCTGAAATGGCTGGAGGAGAACAAACAAACTGCAACTGTAGAGAAAAATCAGTCAGCCGGGATACGTAGGGAGGAATGGGCTGCATTTCTCTCTCCACTGCCTGCAAACTGTTCCCTTTTTGGGGGAGGACTACTTGTTGCCTCTCCAGCATGTGTGCTGTCATTTTCAACAACAGGGGGGATTTAGGTTTGTTTTGTGGCTACAGGACCTGGGCACCTTCCAGTCATTGAGTCAACCATGAATTTGTCGGTATGCCAAAGAACTTGAGTCAAATATGAGCTTAAGCTGTCTGTCTGACACCTAAAGCTTGGATAGAACAGTCATACAACAGGACAATGATCGCAGCACATCAGCAAATCTACAACAGATTATCTGAACGAGAAATGAATCAGCATGTTGCAGTGGTCCAGCCAATTCCAGACCTCAGCCTGAATAATGAGCTTGTAAACCTGAATGAACTGAAGCAACACTGTAAAGAAGAATGGACAAAAAATCCTCCACAACTTGAGTCTGATTAAGTCATACAGAGTACAATTACTTCAAGTTAGTGTTGCCAGAGGTGGTTAAATCGTGGGATTTTTCCACACTGCCTCTGGTGTAATATGTCATGTGTTGCTGTTCATCCGAGTTTGCATTTTCATTATTTTTAAGGACTGTACACGTGAGAATGATAATTCTGTTTGCTTGCGTTTGCCAGGCTCTGTGAAATGTGGCTCTGTGGATAGTGACTGGTTGGAGTCGTGGCCAGTCTTCCCTTTCATTGCTGGCTGATGGTCAGTAAAACTCTATGGGCTTCCAGAAACACACAAAGCATAATTTAAAGTCAATTTCACAATAGGGAAATTTCTTATTACACAAGTCTCTGCCACATGTCAGCTACACACCCTCCAGCTCATTTAGGCGATCCAGATGTAAGCTGTGGAAACCCCCCCCCCCCCCCCCCAAAAAAAAAAAAAAAAAAAAAATCCAACCTTTGGCCCTTAAAAGAAATACAGCTGGCTCTGTGACAGGAAAACGAGATTAGATCGACAGTTCAAAAAACTAAGATAAAAGCCTTTTCATGTGTTCCTCATTTTAATAGTTGCTGCCGTTAAACAAAAACCGATGCAGGTAATTGACAAAATAGCTTCATCAACATGCCGATCCTGTTAAATTCTATTAATGTAATAAATGACTGCACACTCAAAAAGACAAAAGGATATCTGAAATTTATTGGTGTCTTACAAACATATGGAAAAACCAGCCATGCTTGTCTGAACACTGTTAAATACAAAAAGCTGCTCCCCATCCATCTCGCCTCAGCCTTTCAAAAGCAACACAAACCTCTGTCAAACATCTGTAAAACATTTGTTCTCTCTCAGACAAGATTTCCTCACTCAGCTCTGTGCCTCCAGCCCGAGTGTGTAAAACGCCACAGTCTGGCCAGCGCTCAGAAGCTGTGCTGCACCAAAACAGGCTCCCTGCATTGGATTTAAGGTCTTTTTTCCAGGTATGATGGATGCTAGAGGACTTTGGATGGTGCTTTGCCTTCTCTTGCTGGCACACGGCTCACTCCAGCAGAACTCGAAGAAAAGAAATGGCAAAAAAGGTAGGACTTCATATTTACCAGCTGAATATAAAATCAGTGGCTTCTACAGGACAGTATTGTTAGAGTTCACCTTGTTTTTTTGTTTCGGTAATTTTGTGCAGAATCTGCCATCAACTCTGCAATCGAGAATCTGCAGAGGAAAGTTGATGAGATTACTCGGGATCTGACCGTGCTGAAAGAGCAGCAAGCTTTACAAACAGGTGTAGACTTCTTCACAAACACCATGCAGTTAGGTTTTTTGTAAAGAATGCCCCAAAGTTGCACAATCCACTCAAGTATTTGCTTCAGTTTGCAGGCTGCATGTCATTTTCTAGTTAAACAGCTTTCTAGAGATGAAGAGCTGAAACAGGTCCAGGGCTTTTGAACCACTTCCTCATAATCCCCTCTCTATCAGTTTGTCTAAAGGGTACAAAGATCCACAGAAAGTGTTTTCTGGCCAATCTGGTGAAACAATCCTTCCATGCCGCCAGTGAAGACTGCATCGCCAAAGGAGGCAGCCTAAGCGCTCCTCTAACAGGAGACGAAAACGACCATCTCTACAGCTACGTACGCCAGAGCATCGGCCCCGATGAGCACATCTGGCTGGGCATTAATGACATGGTTACCGATGGCCACTGGGTTGACCACTCAGGCTCTAATGTGCGCTTCAAAAACTGGGAGACTGAAATCACCCAGCAGCCAGATGGGGGATCCAGCCAGAACTGCGCCGTCCTCTCCATCACGGCCAACGGGAAGTGGTTCGATGAGAACTGCAGGGCTGAGAAGGCGTCTGTGTGCGAGTTCAACATCGTCTGAGAGACCATCTGTTGCTCCGTTTTTCTGTCTCTGACATTGCTTTGTAAGCATGAAGTGCAACATTATGAAATACGCTGAAAAATAATGCGCTGCATCTTTAATCAGCCTGCATTTTCTCGGCCAAGCCTTCCAGATGTCAGTCCAGAACAGAGATTTCACTTGGTGCTCTTTGTATAAGCTACACCCACTTGTACATACACTCCATAAACAATGCTTTAAATATTCATTGAGGTAAACACTGGATGGCTTGTCTTTATTTTTCTCTTATTAGCCGCCAGATAATGCAACAAAATCTTTTCTTACTGAGTTTACTTTTTACTTTTCTGAGTTACTTTTTACAGAAAAGGCACTTTCTTTTTACAAAGTGCCTTTTCTGCACCACCTTCTTTATTTCTAAATGTTAAGTTATGCTTCTCATGTTTTATTACAGGATATTAATGAACATGTTTACCATTTTATTCTTCTCGCTGATGTAGAAAACAAACAAACAAACAACAGCAGATATAATGTGAATGTACTACTCGTCATACAGAAAAAAGCTTTTGTAACAAATCTATTACAACCAAAGGTAATAAATAAAACCTGGGTTATGATTGTTGTCATTTTCGTGGTCACATCATAGGATCATACATTCATTTCCTCCATGAATAAACTAAAAAACAAAACAAAAACAAAGCATGAGCATAAGCTAGTTTCTCGTTTTGGTTTTGCTTTTAAATAGGTGTGCCAAATTGACTGATTCATTGTGCAACTGATTCAGTATGAACGTAAGACTCCCGCCTGTCCAATTTATACTGGAACTAAATCCAGCCTTTCCAGAAAATCCCTACTAAGAGTGATGAGTATAATGAGTACAGTCACGTACAACACATAGATCAACAAGTCTGAACATTTCCAAACTTCCGGATTTTAAAGGCTCCTCTAAAGTTTCTTTACTCACTGTGAGCCACTGAGACTGTAAAACATTTATGGCCACACTCCGCAGGGAACAGGAATTTTCAAGACCAAAGTCCTTCTGAAGCACTTTTCCTCAAAGAGGACAGACGCATGCCTTGAAAGAAAACGTTTCTCTTTCGTGTTTAGGCTCATGCTAGAATAAGGGACATTTAAACAGCAATATCTTACAGCTCACTACTAAATAAATACATTTTATGGCAGATGCAGCTGCTGATACACTGCAAATAAATGTATATTTTTCTCATCGTAATCCAAACAAAGCTGTGTCTGTCCTCACAACAAATGGTGAAACAGGTTTTTTTAACTACTGATCAGTGCTGATCATGATATACAGTCTCAGTATGAACTAGTAGCACTTTAGGCTCGAGCTTCTCAAATGCTCGGTTTCAGTTTGGCACCGTCCCAGTAACACAAATGACTGAAAACAACTATAAGATCCTTACTAATTTCTAAAGGGAGCCTGACCCATCTGTAAGGCTCATTTATGGTGTAATGATGCTACAGCTAGAAAACAAAAAGCAACAATGAACAACAGAAGGACATGCTGCTACAACATACGGCTGCTGCAGTCCAGACCGTTGTGTTCTGATATTTACAAAATATCACAAATGGAAAACGTTCATTGCCTGAAAGCAGCAGAAGACCTCTTTATAAAAACTAAAAACCTGTGTAGAAGGAATGATTAAGTGCTGCTTTTGAAAAAGAAGAACCTTAACCTGAGACAAAACGCTGTAACAGCTGCAGACAGGTTTGGAAGCTGTTTGTGTGTGCCTCACTTTAGTGCAAAAGCTGCACTCAACACAAAAAAGTGTCTTTTGGGGGTCTGAACAGCGAGCAAACACACGGGGAATAAATATCCCAAAGTTCAAGTGGGTCAAGAGAAAAATCAAAAAGTCGAGTCCAATCTCCTGCTCAGTTGCCGCCCTCTGGCTCCAGTCGAGGCCCCAGATTTGAAGACTGTTCGTCCTCACTTTGGTCCATCACGGTTTGGTCTTGGCTCGGAGACCTGTTGGGAAGTGGAGGACCTTTCTGTGATGAGAGCAGTGGCTTTTGAGAGTCTGTGTGTCCCGTGAAATGTTGGTATGTTTCTCCATAGATGCCAATATCTGCACCCTTTTTCAGCAGGTGTGTGTAGACGAGTGTGTCGTCGATGGAGGTGTACACGTGAGCGTCATCGTCTTCGTGTGTTTTCGGGGGTCCGTTGTATCCTGGCAGGAAGTTGATGCCATTTGGATTATAGACAGAGACTTCATGATTGAGCTTCTTCTTCTTCTTCTTCTTCCTGTTTGGCAGAAAAGAAGATCGGAGTTTTTTAAATTTAATTTACTGATAATTTATGCTCGCTATCAATTTCGATGAAGGACAAAAATTTCTAGCAGGTTGAGGAGAGCAGATAAGTAAACAATGTGAAAATACCCATGTTAACTGTAAAGAAAAATAATAAAACTCAAAGAACAAAGCATAAAATAGTA
Source organism: Perissodus microlepis (assembly GCF_051167445.1). Lineage (NCBI taxonomy): Eukaryota > Metazoa > Chordata > Actinopteri > Cichliformes > Cichlidae > Perissodus > Perissodus microlepis. The sequence goes on from NC_140471.1 coordinate 9,146,097, forward strand.
ATACTCACCTAATCACCACACAGACCACAACCAGCACCATTACAAAAATGACCAGCAGAGCAGCCACCACACTCAGGATGTTGATTAGTAAAAGGCCTAGAAAGAAAAAAATGGCAACAAACACCATAGTTAGCTTTTTCTATCACATTTTTACCTGATATTGACAGACGGATGGTGGACGCTTCTGCAGTGATGCAGACACTGCATCAATCCGTTGTGGTAATGAGAGCTGAGTATGACAGCAAGGCTCTCGATTTACCGGTTGATCTACCATCCAACCCTCACCTATGGTCACAAACTCTGGGCAGTGATTAAAAGAAATGAGTTTTCTCTGAAGGGTGGCAGGTCTCTCCCTTAGAGAGAGAGGTAGGTGGTTCAGGAATCTGACTAGGATGGCTTCTGGGAGCCTCTTGGCTGAAGTGTTTCCGGAATTTCCCACCGGAATGATGCCCTAGGACACACCCAGGACATGCTTGGGAGATTACATCTCTCAGCTGGCCTGGAAATGCAGCAGTATTCCTCCAGATAAGCTGGAGGGGGTAGTTGGGAAGGGGGAGGTTCTGGGTGTCCTTGCTTAGGCTGCTGCCTCCTGAAGCTGAAGAATTAACAAAAAAATAGATAAATACAATCCTGGTACTGGAGGATTCTTCTTGCACAAGAGAGAAAGAAGGAAAGTAACTGTGTAAGTAACTTTTTCCCCAAACAGAACACTGATTAAAAATCAGCAAAGCAGAATAAAACTTTGCACTAAGCTCCATGCTCCCAACTTTGAAGCCATACTACAGCTTCATACTCCTGCAGCAGTTCTTTAGGCAAAATACTAAAGCCAATCAGTCAGTGATGATACTTTACGTAAATACATCTGGCGAGCAGAGCACCAACAAATTAAATTCCTCAACTAAGCTGCGTATGACATTTTACCAGCCCATCACACCTCCAGCTGTACGGCAAGTCTGTGTATGAATTTCATTTCTTAATGAGAAACCAAAAGCACAGAACAGAGCAAAGTCTTCACTTCACACAACTGGGAACTAGTGCTCAGTCTGGGCAAGCAAGTCATGTTTCTGTGACACATCACCGATGACACATACTGTCATTCTTTCAGAGCCGCTAAAACAACCTGCCCTGACTGAACTGACTGTGCACTGGTAGGATCACATGGAGGAGGCTTTTGAAAGCAAGCTTGCCAAGTTTTAAGGACTTGTTTCGGGAGGACTGCCAGAGAAAAAGGTGGCGAGCACAATGTCATCTTCCTGTTGAAGTAGGCTGCAGAGTCCTCACCCTGCCAGGCGTGAAGAGACCACACAGAAACACAGCCATCAGGACTGCAAAAGAAGCAGCTGATGGAGCCTCTAGGTGGATTAAGTGGGGAAATCTGAGGCTTAATGTCAGGACCTGATCAATCCCTGGCTGGGTCACCAATCCGAATCACCCAAGGAATCTAGGAAAGATCAGTGATGATGCTCGCCAGCACAACTACAGGATGCATCTTTCATCTACATATGCACAACAGTGTATTGACCGAAATGTTCAGCTGGCTAACATCCTTACCAAGGCAACAGAAACAAGCTGATGCGTGCTGAAAATTAAAGTTTGTCACATTCGTCTTCAAAAGCCAGAGGACAAAAAAAAGAAAAGAAAAAAAGAATCATCTATGGACAAATTTTCATGGAAATTCATTGAAATATTGTTGAGAATTATATATATATTTTTTAAAAATCAGAAAATTATGATATAGATTAAGTAACTGTAAAGTTTCCTCTTACCCTTGCTCTTCTGCAGGGAGATCTTGGTAATTACGCTGAAGTTCCCTTTTTCAGGCAAACAGTTGGACATGTTGAGGTAGAAGCTCTCAGAGACCGTGAGCTCGCTATTGGCCACCTCATCCTCCCTGCGGCTGTAGTCCTCCTTGGAGCTGCCCATTCTTTGCACCCGGATGTTGGTGTGGCGGTTGCTGCACTTGGGCTGGCTGAGCTTGGTAAAAATCAGCTGCGCCTCCATCTTCGGAGGAACTGAGACAATCCAGGAGACGGTGGAGTAGGCCTTCATTCCCGCTGGCCAAGCTGGAGTAGCCACAAGTTCTGGGGTGTCTCTCTTTGGAGAAACGGTGAATATGTATCTTTCTGAAGGTTATTGCAAAAAGAAAACAATGTGAAATATTAATGGTTATTTAATGTTCTTATTTTATTCAGCTTATCCCCTTCAAGTGTGCTTGTTTTTACCTGTAATCTCATTTTCAAAACTGGCATTCAACACAGCCGATCTTGGTGCTTTAGCATTCATGCTGGACCACCATTTGACAGACACATTTGTGTGAATGTGGATGGTCTGTATGGCTCCGTTGGGGCAGAAGGTCCCAATAGTTGCTCCATTCTCTTCTGCCACGTCAATAGTGACGCTGTCATCACATAGCTGTCCAGGTAGGGACTGCTTGAGGGGCCCGGTGGGAGAAATCAGCTTTACCGTGCCGTGCCGACCAGGACGGAGTATCCACGTCACACGGCTCAGAGGTGCAGGGAGGCATGATGGCAGCAGAGGCACCAACAGACTGACTGGATCAGGACATTTACCAGAACTACAATCTGAACGGAAAGAGGTTCTCAAATGAAACTGATAAAGTACTTTACAGTACAATGAGAAGCACTTTTAGTACAAGGTAGTACAGATGTTTTTAAACACATGGTCTGCAACTAACTTTAATGAACCTGTAAGCACATGTGAGTACTAATGTATTTACCAACAGCTGTAACCTCTCCTTTGAGCACCCAAATTAGGAGGCGTGTATATAAACTGAAAAATAAAATATAATATAATAAAATAACTTAGTAACAGATCTAAAACAGCAGTGAATATTTATCCTTAAATTACACTATATTACAATGCATTTTAAATGCCTTCATTAGTATTATTATTATTATTCTGATTTTAGTCTTAAAATCAAAATTTTGAATATTTTCAGCTGAACCAACTCTGATTTGCCTGAAAATTATATGGATTAAAGGTAAATAATGAACTTAGCCTTGGTATAAGAAATACTTTATATTTATTTATTTTTTTAAAAAGATCCCACCATCCACTTTCCAGAATTATGATAAGAAAAACCAGTAAAAATTTATTTTGAGATATTCAAATATTGCCTCCGATTTTAAAATGACAAACACGCTGGAAGTCAACAGACCATTTCTCAAAAATTATATTTTTAAAATATATATATATATATATATATATATATATATATATATATATATATATATATATATATATATATATATATGTTCAAACTTTGGACCATAGAATTTTTAGCCAAATCTAAGATGATTTAGATTAAATGAAAAAAATATTATAATGAATTATTGATGCTACATCCGTGGATTTTACACAGTGAGGCTTAAACAGCTGATGAAACGAGAGTTTAAGTAAATCTTGATTTACCTATGACTTGCGTGGCTGTGACTTCCATGTTGTCAGGAAAGCAGTCCTCAAAAGACAGATCAGCACTTGATGTGACTGTGATGTTGTCTTTTTTCGCCGAGTTTATTTTCATCACGCAGTCAGGGGTCGGTGTCAACGTAGAAATGTTCAGAGAAAGGCCCTCAGTTTTGCTGAGATCTACTTTACATGGCACTGGAGGGGGTGGGGGCAACAAAAAAAAGCACAAACTAAGTTCTATTGAGCTTTCCTTTGGCTCTGAAAAATGTGCACGTACAACAAATGTGATTCCTCAAACTTTCCTGGAAATTTATCAGTGCTGTCATACATGACTAAGAGATTAGGCAATTTAAGAGTTTGCCTGGGTTCAGAAACAGGCCATAAGACACACTTTCCAAGTCCCTCCTATTCACAAATATTACAAGAAAATGAACATTGTCACACCACTGACTAATCAAACTGCACCTTTGTTGTAACCTTTAAGAAAGACGATAGAAAAAGAAAAAAGAAAGAGACTATTTATACAAGTACATGCTGCCACATGCAGAGCAGGCAGCACCCATCTCCCCAACAGCAAAACCACTGTACAAAAGAAATTGCAGTACTAAATTTAGCCATGTGGGACCCACACATTATTAATCGGTTTTGGAAATGGAGCTACACTTAGTAACTACGTGCTTGAAACACTTGGAGTCAGACGAAGCATCAGCATCCCCCAACACCTTACAGTGGGAGAAACCACAGACCAGACTATCTGAGCTCACCCTCTTTAATACTATAGCTAAAGACATAATGTGATGGAGCTTTTAACCCCTGTGACTAACATGCTTCTGGTGCTTGTTGCTTACTTGTGGGTCAGACTGCACTCATCAGCTACACACCTGTAAAGTCTGGTATGTATTTACACAGTTGTGCTGCTCTAACATAGAAAAAGTCCGACATATAGACATGTCACTGCACGTAATAACACACCTTCAAGACATGAAGTCCTCAGTATTCACTTGTAGTCTTGTTATGGCCTTTTGATTAATTACAAATCCAATACACAATCTTCTTTCAGCTCCATTTTTGGTCTCTACCAACTCACATTTTTGTTACTAAATGTTCCACCAAGTGCTTATATGATACAGACCTGTTGAAGCTGGGCTGGAAGCAGACACCTTGAGGGTGAAGGTGAGTCCAGGAGAATCAGCAGGTGCTCTCTCCATCTCGCAGTTCCTCAGCGTGAGCAAAAAGTCTCCCTGGTTCTGGAGCGGCTGTGTCTCATTTAGCCCCAGAACCGATGTCACCCTGCCTTTCTGGTGGTACTCCACTGCTACTTCCTTCTTCACACAGTCTGGCTGTGTGAGGTTTAGAAACTGAACTTCAACCCTGTGTTTGTCTGGGACCTGAAAGTACCACTCCATGATGTCGTCATCAGGAAAACTCTCTGGGTAGTCCGGTGAGAGCAGCTCTGAGGAAGAGGTCCCTTTTGGTAAGGTCAGAGAAATTCGGGCAAGAGCTACAACACACACACATAAAAAAATTAATTAAAATTAAAACAAAAATTGTTACATGAAACTGTCATTTTGGATGAAACACAAAAAAGTGACTGTAACTAAACTCACACTTGATTTTTTCCCGCACAGTCACATCAAACTTGTCATTTTGCAGCTTCTGCTCTGCTGGGACGTCCACAGAAAAGCTGCCGCTTTTCAAAACCTGAGCACTGCTGATGGTGCCACTTCTGCAGTACTTCCCCACAGCCACATTGCCTGTAGACTGGAAGGCCTGGAGGGTGTAGGTGTGTCTGTCTGGACATTTCTCAGATGGATTGATCTGTTTAAGACCCGTGTTAGTGAAATCTATTTGGAAAGCTTTTGGCGCTGCGGCCGCTAGATTCCAGGTAAATGTGCGGTTAAAACGCAGCACATCAATCGAGTTGGAGTCCGTCTGGATGATGTGACCACTGCATGACTTTGTGGTGCAATCTGAAAAGAGAAAATGAATCCACTCATACTGCGTTAGCCCACTCAGGACATTCAGTCTCACTGATAAAATAATCAGATATCACACAGACACTTACTTATACGCCGTACAATTTCTATACTGAATACATCTTGAGGTCTGGAGCATTCAAGCTCCACTGACACAGTACTTCCACTGAATGAATTCATCGATTCAATACTGCAACGTTGTGTGTTTCCTGATCCTGTACACACTTTGCAACCTTTGACTTTATTATTATTTCTGATGTTTATAGTGGCTCCTGGTTCAGCAGTGAGAGTCAACTTCTGGGCCCCTGGAAGCAAACAGAGAGTTATCGTGAGCAAAGGGATGTATCATATCTGGAAATAACACAGTGAAATTCCATTCACAAATAAAACTGACTGCTGTGATAGATGAAGCTTGTCTTAAGTGTTCCTGTGACTAAGCAGGTCTGTACTGAGTAAACCTGAGCAAGCTCAGCACATAATATGGTGCTTCAGTCAGGTCTCTGGGTCGGCCATAGCCTAGTTTACACTGAAATGTTTGTTATTCAAATTTACACAGGGGCAAAACCGGCACAGCCTATATCAAATGACACACTCTGGGAGCTTCTTGAAAGGGATTTTGTTGCTTCAGCTGTTTTCAGCTTCCGGGTGAAGACAGTGTCAATATTTAACGGACAGATCCACCACCCCACCAATATTTCACACCAAATCTCTCCCTCTGGTTCATATTTAGGTTCGGGTTACCTGACACGGTGGACACGATGAACGTAAGAAGTAAAATCCACAGAAGGGCCGCGCTTGTTGATACGGACATGCTGCCCTACAGTGAAGCTCTGAAACTTTCAATCCTGAGAGAAAAAACAAAAATAAAATCAGCGGACACATTTCATCGCTTCTTGTCTGGAGCTGGGACGCCACATTTTCCTCTGCGTTACATTAAGCTCACGGAGCAGTTGTCGACACAACGAGTCCACTCCCTATGTGAACGTGTGCCAGCAAGGAGGGAGTGTTGAGGCCAGGTGATGTTTAAAGGCGTGGCTAGAATCGCCATCTTGGCAGGTAGGCGTGCTGACGCGTTACGACACCCCTGACGTGATGTAGAACAAAAGTGCTAAAATAAAGTGAAATTTCTGGAAAATATGCAGAGTTTGATATACGATATTACCCGAAACGATAAAACAGGCTCAGTCCTCTCATGACAATAAAATCTAGATTTAGCCTGCACTGGTTTTAGACTTAAGGAATGAGATTAGTAACAACTGTGCTTGTCTTCTGTTTCATGTGAAAGTCTTTAGATCGAGTGTAAAATAGCAGAACAAAGGATCGAGGGAGTTGTGCCACACCCTGTTTCTAGGGAAGAAATTGGTCATGTGACCGCACATTTGTGGAGAGTCTGACATTTTTCTCATCCTGCAAAGAAGCGCCTCGTTGCATGAGAATTAAGCACATTTAAGTTCAAGTGATTTTTGCCTTTTCAGGTAAAATTTCTGTGATCAAGGTGTTTTGATTATTTTGTCTGTTTTAAACAAGTTTGAAAACATTTCACAAATGTTTTAGTCCTTTTGTAAGCTACACTATGAGTCTATACGCCTGTAGTTATGCCACAGAGTTATAATGTGGAGGACAGGCAGAGCTTCCCCTCCGTTAGAGGACGTAAACAGAGCTGTGAACTATAGTGAGCAAGGTGGAGAAGGGGAAGTCCATTCAGGAGGCGAAGAAGATCAACATATGCAGGATGACATTAAAACGATCTATGGAGAAGAAAAAGATAGACGGAAAAGAAATATATAGGATATAATATATAGGATATAAAGGAACTGCACTTGCCTATACAGTCTTTAACGACCATATAGAGAAAGAACTGGCAGAACACAAGCAGCTTGATGTGTTCATTTCTTTGTGCATACTCAAAAGCCAGTTCACGGTATTTGAGTATGAACAAAGAAATGGATCAAAGAGGCAAACGCAGGTTGTGTTGTATTTATTTATTAAGATGAAGTAATTGGGAACATTAATCATAATAATTTTTCCCTCTGAATTACAAACGTCCTTCTGTGGCAAACTAGGTTAAAGAAAAATTCATTTTTGTCCTCACGATAAACTGGTCAGTCCGGCCAGCAGATCACGTGCTGCGTGGTCTCATTTGAAGTAATTTCTTCTTTGTCTTCTTCTGGCAACCCATTTAATTGGAGCAAGGAGTTGTACTGCCCTCTAGTGGAAAAGAATGTAATTGTTCTGCCCGTTACTCACCGCTCGCTTAGAGTAGCTTCTTGGATGGGAAGCTTAAAGCTGTAATATTTACTTAACCAAAAAAAAAAAAAAAAAAAGAGGGCGGATCGTATTGACACAGGAAAGAGAAACAAGTTTGTTTAAGACCACTGAAAACTTTTATCTGCATTTGTTGTCTGCTGGACGTTGCTCTGGAAGGAGAAAGCTTTGGTGTTCTATCCTATTCAGAGGAGACAACGCTGTGAAAATATATTGAAAGCTTGAATAAATATATTGAAAAGTAGAAAAGGGAGAACAGTTTAAATTACTACATAATTTTTATATTAATAAATATGAAAGAATAGTTTCACAGTGGACTCTCCATCGTGCACACTAAAACAATAAATATCATGTAAGACAAGGTTAAGTCACTCCATAATATGGTCCATACACCCAAAATCCAGTCCATTTATGAGGTAAGATGGAAAAATATGTTTATTCAGCAAAATTACAATGAAATTGAATACTTAAAATGACTTTTGGATTTTTATGCACTACTTAAATGTACTTAATTTCTCTCCTTTCCTTTAAAATACCTGATATTCTGTAATACTAATAAATAAGTCATGAACTTTATAAAATTACTTGTGCACTACTTAAAATTAAATAAAATAATTTCTGTTTCCTGTAAAAACCTGACTTCTCACCCCATTATTCCAGTGTACGTGCCTTTAAGTTATTGCAGTCAAATAACTACACCGAAATTAAAAATAAAATACACTGAAATGCAGTTTAATTGCAGGGGAATTATGCCACTAGTCTCCGATGAGGATAAAGGACTCCATCGTGACACATTAAAAAAGCAATATATTTGACCTTACTATGAAATAAATGTGTTTTATGTCAGATGCAGCTACAGGGGATGATTGAGAGCAACCTTTGCAATCAAAGAGCCTTTAATCTGGGACAAAACGTAACAGCCGCAGACAGGTTGTTTGTGTGTGCCTCACTTTAGTGCAAAAGCTGCACTCAGAAAAGGTGCTTTGTGAGGCTGAACAGCGAGCAATCACACAGGGAATGAATATCCCAAAGTTCAAGTGGGTCAAGAGAAAAATCAAAAAGCTGACTTCAGTCTTCTGCTCAGTTGCTTCCCTCTAGCTCCAGTCCAGGACCCAGATTCGGGAGCTGTTTGTCCTCACTTTGATCCTTAGGCTGGTAAATCATATTCTGGTAAATTGTATTGTCCACCGGGGTTAGGATTTTGCTTGGTGGCTTGTTGGGGCATGGAGGGCCCTGCTGTGATGAGAGCAGTGGCTTTTGAGAGTCTCTGTGTCCTGAAACAGGTTTATATGTTTCTTCATAGTTGCCAGTCTCTGCACCCCTTTTCAGCAGGTGTGTGTAGACAAGGGTGTCATCAATCTCTTCGTACACATGGCACTCATCATCTTTACAAGTCCCCAGCACTTCTGGGGATTCGTATCCTGGTAAGAAGTTGATGCCATTTGGATTATAGACAGCAACTTCATAATTGCCTTTCTTCTTCTTCTTCTTCTTTTTCTTGTTCTTCCTTTTTGGCGGGAAAAAAAGAGAAGATTGGGATTATTTTTAAGCTGTTTTTTTCAGCTATTGATGGGTCATCCCCTTTGAAAACACACTAAATAATAGAAATACTCACCTAATCATTACAACTAGCACTATGACAGAAATGACCAGCAGAGTAGCCACTACACCCAGGATGATGTTTAAAAGTGCTATAGAGGAGAAACAATTAACTTGGTTAACATTTGGATCACATTTTCAACTGTGCAGTGGTTGTAAAAAAAGAATTCAACAATAAACAGAATTGCTGAAGCTGGAAAATCACTCAATTATTGTTTATACTCCTGAGTGTGAAGCTACACTACAGCCTCATATTCCTGTGGTGCTTTACACCAGATGCTAAAGTTATCAAGCTGATGTGATCTGGTCACAGTGCTGCAGTACGTTTTGTCATAAACCAAAGTCTTGGAAAAATCTGGACCTAGTGATGACGAGGTTTTACCCAGACCATCAAGCCTCCAGCTGTTGGGCAAGTTTGAAATACCTTCCTAACCTGTTTGCTCTGGGGAGTCATGCTCAAACATGGTGTTGTGACCTGCCCAGGGTGTACCCTGAACTGCATAAGTGGAAGAAAACGTAACATTTGGGGCCTTGTTGTGGTCATCACTTCAAACATCTTCTACATTATGCAATGACAGAGCTTTATGCAAATAGCGATTAAAGCAGTTTTAGATTTCCAAAAGCAAATATTTTCCCTGGGAGTAACTCGGAATAACATTTCATTTATTTATTGTTAATGAAACTGCAAACTATGAATGAGTGAGTGCTTATAACATACAGACCTTTTGAACGGGGTGGGTAAGCAGACACCTTGAGGGTGAAGGTGAGTCCAGGAGAATCAGCAGGTGCTCTCTCCATCTCGCAGTTCCTCAGCGTGAGCAAAAAGTCTCCCTGGTTCTGGAGCGGCTGTGTCTCATTTAGCCCCAGAACCGATGTCACCCTGCCTTTCTGGTGGTACTCCACTGCTACTTCCTTCTTCACACAATCTGGCTGTGTGAGGTTTAGAAACTGAACATCAACCCCGTGTTTGTCTGGGACCTGAAAGTACCACTCCATGGTGTCGTCATCAGGAAAACTCTCTGGGTAGTCCGGTGAGAGCAGCTCTGAGGAAGAGGTCCCTTTTGGTAAGGTCAGAGAAATTCGGGCAAGAGCTACAACACACACACATAAAAAAATTAATTAAAATTAAAACAAAAATTGTTACATGAAACTGTCATTTTGGATGAAACACAAAACAATGAATGTAAACTCACACTTGATTTTTTCCCGCACAGTCACATCAAACTTGTCATTTTGCAGCTTCTGCTCTGCTGGGACGTCCACAGAAAAGCTGCCGCTTTTCAAAACCTGAGCACTGCTGATGGTGCCACTTCTGCAGTACTTCCCCACAGCCACATTGCCTGTAGACTGGAAGGCCTGGAGGGTGTAGGTGTGTCTGTCTGGACATTTCTCAGATGGATTGATCTGTTTAAGACCCGTGTTAGTGAAATCTATTTGGAAAGCTTTTGGCGCTGCGGCCGCTAGATTCCAGGTAAACGTGCGGTTAAAACGCAGCACATCAGTCGAGCTGAAGTCCGTCTGGATGATGTGACCACTGCATGACTCCGTGGTGCAATCTGAAAAGAGAAAATGAATCCACCCATGCTGTGTTAGTCCACTCAGGACATTCAGTCTCACTGATAAAATAATCAGATATCACACAGACACTTACTTATACGCCGTACAATTTCTATACTGAATACATCTTGAGGTCTGGAGCATTCAAGCTCCACTGACACAGTACTTCCACTGAATGAGTTCAGAGATTCACCATTGCATTTTTTAATAATCGATCCTGTACACACTTGGCAACCTTTGACTTTATTATTATTTCTGATGTTTATAGTGGCTCCTGGTTCAGCAGTGAGAGTCAACTTCTGGGCCCCTGGAAGCACACAGAGAGTTATAGTGAGCAAAGGGATAAACATGTGTGACCTGTGTCATATTTGGAAATAAGACAGTGAAATTACCATTTAGATGAGATTAAATTCACAAATACAACTAACTGCAGTGACAGATGAAGCCTACAGCTTGTCTCCTCCCATAACTAAGCAGCTCTGTATTGTGGAACAAGGTAGATTCCAGATTAGAGATTAAGAGGTATAAAATCACTGCGTACTAACTAATCAGTACTCCAGTGAATAGCTTCACCATTCAATGAAGATTTGTTGGAATCTAAAATCTAAAGTCTTTGTGTTTCCCTGATGAGCATAAGTAATGAATACAAATTATTACATGCAGCTTTACTCTTTAGTTTTTTTTTATGCCAGCAAACATTTTTTCAAAATTGATTATATGATCATAAAACAGGACACCTACACTGTATTTGCTGACCTCTCACCAAATTTCTATGTATACACAGAGTCTGCACCTGATAGAATAAAAAATCTACCATGGGGCTGATTGTCACAAGGTATAAAACACACACACACACACACACACACACACACACACACACAAAAAAAACACAAAAAAATTAATTAAAATTAAAACAAAAATAGTTACATTTTAAAAGAAATACAAAACAGTGAATGTAACTAAACTCACACTTGATTTTTTCCCGCACAGTCACATCAAACTTGTCATTTTGCAGCTTCTGCTCTGCTGGGACGTCCACAGAAAAGCTGCCGCTTTTCAAAACCTGAGCACTGCTGGTGGTGCCACTTCTGCAGTACTGCTCCACAGCCACATTGCCCGTAGACTGGAAGGCCTGGAGGGTGTAGGTGTGTCTGTCTGGACATTTCTCAGATGGATTGATCTGTTTAAGACCCGTGTTAGTGAAATCTATTTGGAAAGCTTTTGGCGCTGCGGCCTCTAGATTCCAGGTAAACGTGCGGTTAAAACGCAGCACATCAGTCGAGCTGAAGTCAGTCTGGATGATGTGACCACTGCATGACTCCGTGGTGCAAGCTGAAAAGAGAAAATGAATCCACCCATGCTGTGTTAGTCCACTCAGGACATTCAGTCTCACTGATAAAATAATCAGATATCACACAGACACTTACTTATACGCCGTACAATTTCTATACTGAATACATCTTGAGGTCTGGAGCATTTCAATTCCACAGTACTTCCTTTTAAATAATTCAGAGATTCACCATTGCATTTTTTAATAAGCGATCCTGTACACACTTGGCAACCTTTGACTTTATTATTATTTCTGATGATTATGGTGGCTCCTGGTTCAGAAGTGAGAGTCAACTTCTGGGCCCCTGGAAGCACACAGAGAGTTATAGTGAGCAAAGGGATAAACATGTTGGGTCCTGTATTATATCTTGAAATAACAGAGTGAAATTACCATTTCGATGAGATAAAATTCACAAATACGACTAAATGCAGTGACAGATGATTTCTCCTATAACTAAGCAGCTCTGCATTGTGGAACAACTTAGATTCCAGATAAGAGATCAAGAGGTAGAAAATCACTGCAGTACTTCGGTAAATAGCTTCACCATTCCTGGAAGATCATTTGGGTCTCTGTGGGAAGAATGGATGGCATCTAAAGTATTTGTATTTCCCTAATGAGGATCAGTAATTTGTTATTGCAGCAAATTGTTATTGTTCTATAGTCATCATTATATGATCATAAAACAGGACACCTACACTTTATTTGCTGACCTCTTACCAAATATCTATGTATGCACCGAGTCAGCACCTGAGAGAATAAAAGAAATCTATTATGGGGCTGATTGTCACAAGGTATGGAGTAGGTTGTCCTTGTAGTTATCAACGGGGTTTCAGTAAAAAAAAAAGAAAAAAGAAAAAGTGAGTTAAAAAAGAATAACAACAACCTTGTATTTAAGCTGTGAATATGAACCAGTGATAATTACTATGAATTATGTATGTATTATATATGAGAAATCTGCAGTGCTTTAACAACCTTTATTAAAGACACAATAAAAACTGAAGACAGATTCCACATCCATGATTTTGAATTGATGTTTCATTGATATTTTGAAAAAGCCCGATGTTCTGTATATTTGTTTAAACAGACTTTTGGTGCAAGATTTTCCAACTGATAAACCGAATTCAATACCAGGAATTCAATACCAGGAATTCAATATGAATAGGGTTCCACAGGACATGTGGACCAGCTTAAGTCTACCTTACTACTAAAAGAAGTGCAAACTGTGCTTTGCATTGTCATAGGAATGCTTGTACGTATTATGCCATGTATTATTTTGGTTAATTAGAATGTGTATAAAATGTTGTTAGATTTGATTGTAATCTCTTTTATATTGCTCTTTAACATGAACCAAGAATGCCTGTTCAATCAGCTTCATGAGAATAATTGGCAGCTATTCGTTATTCTGGTTAATAAAACTCTTTTATCAAGGAGTGCACTCTTAGTGCTGCTGTTTATATCTAAGGTGATGGCTGCACATTAGAGCTCTGTAACTTTAAACTGGATACATTTAAGTATAAAGTCTCCTGCCCCACAGCCTAACAAAGGAGATGTGAAAATTGCTTCAGTTTCTCAGCAGATCAAGGTGAAATTAAATTGATTGATTGAACAGGTATTCTCTGTGTCCTCTGTTCTAATAATTACAACTCTAGCAGTACCCCCCTCCCAAACACTAATACCTTCTTCAGATCAAACAAAATTTATGTCAAGCGTTTGTGTTACCTTTGTGCTGCAAAATTTTTCATTAGTGCTGCTATCATCTTAAATATATTAATAAAAGTTTCTGGAGGTCATCCAAGGTCCACCAGCCCCTTTCTTTACTGTGAAAAGGTTGTGAAACATAAACCAGTATTGTATACATATATATATATAAAACAATCGCGACCTTAAAACATGTTGTAGATGAGAGAAGCAGTGAAAACACGTCGCTTCCAGCCAGAGAAACTCGGGGCATAACCGGCTGTGTTTTAGTTTTTAATCTGTCAGCTCCGGACTCTGTGAGAGTAAAGATTAACTATAAAAACATAATGCTTTAGGATCATACTTTAATGCGTATAAAACAATAACAATAAAATAATTCATTATTAAGTTGCGTTTTAGAATCTGTATATTTCTGCTGTTCATCAGGGAAACACAAAGACTTTGGAAGCCATTAAAAACAAAAGTCTCATGTCCACACTCAGAGGTCTCAGAGATCTTCCGGGAAATGCTGCGCTATTTTCTCGAAAACTGATCAGTCAGTGATGATTCATACCCACTGATCTCCTGTTGACCACTATCGCTGTGGACTCGTTATATGTCCATGGTATAATTAACGATTTACCGAAAACAGCCGTACTCAGTATCACCTGACACTAGTGTCAGTATTTAACGGACAGGTCCACCACCTCACCAACATTTCACACCAAATCTCTCCCACTGGTTCATATTTAAGTTTCAGGTTACCTGACACGGTGGAGACAGTGAATGTAAGAAGTAAAATCCACAGAAGGGCCGCGCCTGTTGATACGGACATGCTGCCCTACAGTGACGCTCTGAAACTTTCAATCCTGGGGTGTTAACTGAAGCTCAGCTAGTTGTTGTTGACTCCTAATTGTAAAAGTGTGCCAGCAAGGAGGGAGTGTTTACGCAAGGTAAAGATTAAAGGCGCGGTCAGGAGGACCATATTGGCAGGTACAGATGCGTTAGGACAGCCCTGTAGCCCATGTAAAAAAAAAAAAAAAAAAAAAATCCTGAAAAGTATCATGGAGAATTTTTTAAAAAGAAGCTAATGTACGAGAACTGTTTCCTGAAACGACATCTCACCCTTAATCACGTCATTTCAATAAAGATGTCACGATTTAATATCGCACTGTTATAGAGCCTTAGTTAATGTGAGCAGGACGCCTAACACCTGTGGCTGTCTTCTGTTTCTTGTGAAGTTGTGCTTTTAATAGATCGTTGAGTGCAAAACAGTAACCCAAAGGATATATTGAGGTATTTGCTGAATAAGAAATTGATAACTATAAATATGGTTACTCCCAATTGGAAAGATTTACAATGTGGAAACATAAATGATCTTTGAGCTTTTTAAAATTATATTATGAAGAAGTCCCCCCCCCCCTAAATGATAAACAGCCTTGTGTGGTTGCTCAACTGTGAGGAAAAACCCTGACTTTTAGTTTCTCTTCACAGGACAAACAGGTTAGTCAGGATGTGTTACAGTATCTCAGTAACCGTACATAAGGTACATGCTGCTCAACCCATTTCCGAGAGGCACAGAGACAAATGGAAACCTTTGAGTGGCAAATGGCATTTTATTTGTAAGTTTGGTGTAAAACTTTCACACTATTTCCCAGCATTGTTAATGTATCCCAGTTTGTCTAGATTCTAAAATGCAACTTAATAATGAATTATTTTATTGTTATTGTTCTATACGCATTAAAGTATGCTCATAAAACATTATGTTTTAATAGTTAGTCTTTACTCTCACAGAGTCCACAGCTGACAGATTATAAACTAAAACAGAGCCTGTTATGTTCTGAGTTTCTCCGGCTTGAAGTGCTGTGTTTTCACTGCTTCTCTCATCCACAACATGTTTTAAGCTCATTGTAGATTCATTACTGGGGCTATTCTAGGAAGCTGGTTTAGCTAACAAGTCCAAGTTTGTTATTCCCGAGATGAGGGAAACTCGGGTTTTCAGTTCCAGAAAGAGGGTTAAACTTTAACTCTGAGCCAGTTACCAGGGTAACAGAGTCTGAACCTAACCTCCTCACTGCCAGGTTTTCTTCAGCCAACTCCTCGTTCAACAAGAGAGAGAAAGCGAAGAGAAACTGGCAAGAATCGACATGTCAGAGTCAACCATAGCTTCTGCTTTGTCCACATTCATTGACGATATTTTTGTGAAAGCTGTAAGATTATGTTTTTCGTGATTTTCTAGTTGAATACAATGTGTTTGTGTGTGACTGTCAGTGCAAAGGAAGAGTTAGGTAGGTGAAGAGAGCTGCACTTACAGTATCTACACCTGTGTGGCAAATGTCTGGTAAAGATATAGATAATGAAATGTAATTATTACTAAAATATACATAATAAAAAATGAAAGCTGAAATTGATTCAGTTTAGTAATTTTGTCTGTTCTTATAAAGGCCCTGAATGCTGTGATATATACAGTACATGATGTGGAAATAATTTTCACACAGGTCTTAAAGTAGTTAAATCACTGCTGATTGTCTGGTTGTTTATATTTTCAAATGTTTTTGTGTGTCTGTAGCTCTGTTTGATGACAATTTGGACCCACATGTAGTTTATTCTCCTGCCTTCTCTTTTGTACCTCTTCAAGCGGTTGGCCAAGGCTGTGAGTCTTTGCTTGGCAGTTTCCAAGGCCTCAGGTATGGACAGCTTGCTGTACTTCTTAGGCACCTTCTTTGACGCACCATTCTGCAGCTCCGATAGTTGGCTAACCTCCCTCAGTGCTATTTTGATCTTGCCCTCTAGTCTTCTTCTCCATGGAGGGTACTGCTCCTTGTGGCTGTTCAACTTGTAGACAAGCATCTCACTGATCACTGCTGCCGTGGTCTAGATCAGCTTGTTAGTCTCTGTAATGGCGGCGGTAGGTATCGTCTGTAGTGCTGCATTCACATCATCTAGTAGATCTTCTGAGGATACTTCACGTTGTCTTGGTAACTGGCTATGGAGGATGCAGGTTTCCATGATTCTATCTTTGAGGTCAGTTCCTCTCATTCTCAACAATCCTTCTTCTATCGCACTTGGGGCTTGGCATCCAATCTTGGGTGGGGGTGATGATATCTCCCCCCTGACCTGTCGTCCTGGCTCCCCCTTGCCGTAGGATGTGTGTTGTACCTCGTTAATCTGTAGCGGTGTACTGTATAAAATAGAACTATATATGCCAGATGTGGTGTGATGCTTGTGTGATTTTTAACAGGACCCTACAAAACTTTAGAGTAGTCATGTTACTTTACCAAATGTTTGGTGGCTAGCTGTGCAGTTCCTGCTGTAAATGGGTTCACTCTTAAGATTCAGAAATCTAAGTGATAAGAAGCCTAACATGGGTGGACTTGCTTATTAACACAAATCCAAATATTTCATACTTTGAGAGAAACTTACGGTTATTTTATATTCATTTCTTTGCAATGCAGATTTTTCGATCATAAACAATTAGAAGTCAAGTCTTTAATTGGCTTTTCTCAGTCTTTGATGGCCTTAATAGACCAAATTATTAAAACAGATGAGCAACCAGCAAGAAAAGCTTCAAAAAATCTGCATGATCAATTTCAGTGACGGTGTCAGAGATCAGACATTGAGGATCAGGCTAAGAGATTTGATCAGTGGCAATCCACAGTGGACAATTTGTAAGGTGAGAGCTGAAGTGATCAGGTGGATGGCACAGTATGAGAATCAGACTTTTAGGTCCAGATATAGTTAGAATATCACAGTTTCTGCAGATATGCAAGCCTCTTCTGAAAGAGTTGATTGTAGAAGATCAGAACATGCTGAACTTGTCAATTTTGAAAGCCCACGATTAGAGTTGGTCATTAAGGCATTAAATGGTAAATGGCCTGTATTTGTATAGCGCTTTACTAGTCCCTAAGGACCCCAAATCGCTTTACACATCCAGTCATCCACCCATTCACACACACTGGTGATGGCAAGCTACATTGTAGCCACAGCCACCCTGGGGCGCACTGACAGAGGCGAGGCTGCCAGACACTGGCGCCACCGGGCCCTCTGACCACCACCAGTAGGCAACGGGTGAAGTGTCTTGCCCAGGGACACAACGACCAAGACTGTCCAAGAGTTGGGCGTTCGTCTTGTAATCGGAAGGTTGCCGGTTCGAGCCCTGGCTCCGACAGTCTCGGTCGTTGTGTCCTTGGGCAAGACACTTCACCCGTTGCCTACTGGTGGTGGTCAGAGGGCCCGGTGGCGCCTGTGTCCGGCAGCCTCGCCTCTGTCGGCGGCCGGCAGAGGCGCTCTCCACCCCTCCACCCCAGGGCGGCTGTGGCTACACTGTAGCTTGCCATCACCAGTGTGCGAATGTGTGTGTGAATGGGTGGATGATTGTGTATAGTGTAAAGCGCTTTGGGGTCCTTAGGACCAAGTAAAGCGCTATACAAATACAGACCATTTACCATTTACAGAGGGACTATCGAGAGCATCCTGAGCAGTTGCATCACTGTCTGGTACGGTAACTGCAATTTATCGGATCGCAATACACTTCAATGGATAGTGAGAACTTCTCCCCCTATGCCAGTCTGGAAAAAACACAACTGGAACACAAAACAACTGAACTGGAAGGAAAAACTGGAAAAATGATGCTCACAGATGGAGAGTAGGATCAACCAAATGGCAAGAAATAACTCAGAGCTCATTAAAAGCAAGACCTGCAGCGCACGCTTTAAGAAATCCAGAGAAGAAATCAGCAGTTAGAAGACATGCACAAAGAAGTACAACAGAGAAATGCAGACATGCACAAGGCAAATCTAATACAGGACACAACATGTAAAGAACTGAAAGAAAAGCTTGAAGAAAAACAAGCAACTTTAGATGAAGTGGAACAAAGATGCCAGAAACTTGACAAGTACCACCAAAGCTTTCAGCCAAATGCGTACTCGCTCTCTTGCATTCAGATCAGGCAATGAGATGGAGTACAAAGCTGCGAAATATGGACTGACGAAAGCCATTATAGCAGCTAAGAGGCAGTACAGAGAGAAGCAGGATGGCTTCTATTCTTCTGCTGAACCCAGGTGGATGTGGCAAGGCCTGCAGCACATCACAGATTATAGGGCCACCACCAATGCCATCAACTCTGCAGGTGGTCTGCCAGATGATCTCAACGTGTTTTCCACCTGCTTTGAGACCCCCAGACCTCCCAGACCTCCCAGACCTCCCAGACCTTCCAGTCCTCCCATACCCGCCAGACCTCCTAGATCTCCCAGACCTCCAAGACCTTCCAGAACCCCCAGATCACCTGACCCTCTCTCCTGCCAGCGGTCTCAATAGACCAAGTACACAAGGTCCTGAGGAAGATCAACCTCCGCAAGGCAGCAGGACCAGACAACATCCCTGGACGAGCCCTTAGAGCATGTGCTAACGAGCTGGCTGATGTTCTCACCTCCATCTTCAGAGCATTGTTCCCACATGCTTCAAGACCACAACTATCATCCTTGTCCCCAAGAATAGCCCAGCCACCTGCCTAAACGACTACAGACCTGTTGCACTCACTCCAATCATTGCAAAGTGATTTTGAGAGAGTGGTGATGGCCTACATTAAGAGCAATATTGCACACACTCTGGATCCCCTGCAGTATGCCCACCGGCCCAACAGGTCCACGTCGGACGGCATTGCTGCTGCCCTTCACTATTCCTTCTACCACCTGGAAAGTAATGACTCCTACATCAGGGTACTCTTTGTTGACTACAGCTCCACCTTCAACACACTCACAAACTCATCCACAAACTGTCTACACTCGACCTGCACCCCACCCTCTGTGACTGGCTACAGGACTTTTTGACTGGCAGGCCTCAGTCTGTCAGGATCGGCAACAGGACCTCAGTCAGCATTATCACAAACACTGGCGCACCACAGGGTTGCATCCTCAGTCCCATCCTCTACACCCTGTTCACCCACGACTGTGTTGCCTCCAACAAAGACAACATCATACTGAAGTTGGCGGATGACACTGCAGTGATTGGTCGCATCACTGGTGGGGACGCGGCGGCTTACAGGAGAGAGGTGGCCGGTCTGGTGTCATGGTGTGAGGACAACAACCTTACCCTTAAGCGTAATAAAACAAAGGAGATGATAGTGGACATGAGGAAGAAGAAGAGGCCTCACCAGCCGATGTGTATCCGGGAGAGTGAACTGGAGAGGGTGAGCAGGTTTAGGTACCTGGGCGTCCATATCAATGAGGACCTCACCTGGACACGGAACACCACACAGCTGGTCAGAAACGCTCAGCAGGGGCTGCATTTCCTGAGGAGGCTGAGGAAATTTGGTATGTTGGCCAAGGTCCTCAGTAGCTTTTACAGCTGCACTGTGGAGAGCACATTAACCAGCTGCATCACTGCATGGTACGCCAGCACTACTGCTATGGACCGCAAACGCCTGCAGAGAGTGATAACAACTGCGGAGATCATCAGGACTCCACTGCCTTCTCTGCTGAGCATCTACCATCACAGTCCAGAGGAGAGCTGCCTCCATCCTTAAAGACCCCACACACCCTCAACACGGATTGTTCACACGTATGCCCTCGAGACGAAGGTTTATAAGTGTGAAATCCAGAACATCCAGACTCAACAACTCCTTCTTTCCCACTGCTATCAGACTCCTGAACAGCTGACCTACCTCAACTGCAATTTGCATATCAGGACACTTTGCACACTAAGTTCATTTTGCACATTAAGCTACTTTGTACATCCATCTACATCGACATCTGCATACCTCACTTGTCTTCACTTACTTATTTTTGTACTTATTTATTTATCTTTCATTATTTCTATCCTTATTTTTTTAATTTTTATTTATCTTAATATCTTATCTTATTTTTATCCTTATTTATTTTGTTCCTTTAACCCTTACTTAACTGGCATTTGTGTACTGACAGCAAAGCAAGAATTTCATTGCACAGAAAAATTTTATTTCTTCTGTATCCATGACAATGAACACTTTGAATCTTGAATCTTGAGAAACAATCGATGAGTTGAAAACCCTCAACCTGGAGGAAAAAGCGCACATAGCCAGATGATGGAAGCCATGATTGTTTGATGGAAAAGTGCCTGAAAAAGCAGAAAAATGCTTCCGTTTCTTCCGGAGGAGGAACACTGCTGCTTCCTCACCTGATGTAGCCTCTTCTTCCTCCACCTCTGTTCCATCTTAATTTTCAGCTCTCCTCTGCCCTCTCTCCCTGTATCTTCTTACACCTCTAAAGCCTCCTCACATCTGAAGTGCCTGCATTTTGGGCCCTTAAATAATTCCATACAGCTCATCCTACGAGCCGTGACAAAAAAAGCAATATATTTGACCTTACTAAGAAATAAACATGTTTTATGTCAAATTCAGCTGCTGATATATGCAAGTAAATGTGTGCAGTTATTGTTGCACCTCGCTGTGATCAACACGGGCTGTTGTGATCCAAGGTAACGGGTTTGTTTGTCCTCACAACAAACACTGAAATATGTCTGTATGAACACAGACAAAAATCTTTGACTACTAACACATCAGTCGGATCAAATGCTTGATTTCAGTTTGCATCTGTTCCTGTAACACAAATGACTGAAAACAACTTTAAAAATGCTATAAAATGCAGCATACTGCATGTGTAACAGCAGCCTCTATATATTTTAACTAAAAATCACAAAAAAGAGACACCTACCATGTAAAATAGCACACCGTAGCTTCTGTACTAACTAATCTATTTACAAAATATCACAAATGGAAAATGTTAATTGCCTGAAAGCAACAGAAGACCTCTTTATAATAACTAAAACCTGTATACAGGAAATGATTATTTGCAACTTTCGCAATAAAAGAGCCTTTAATCTGAGACAAAACGTTGTAACAGCTCCAGAGGCTGTTTGTGTGTGCCTCACTTTAGTGCAAAAGCTGCACTCAACAGAAAAGGTGCTTTGTGAGGCTGAACAGCGAGTAATCACACAGGGAATGAATAGCCCAAAGTTCAAATGGGTCCAGAGAAAAATCAAAAAGCTGAGTTCAGTCTTCTGCTCTGTTGCTGCCCTCTAGCTCCAGTCGAAGCCCCAGATTCAGGGGCTGTTCGTCCTCACTTTGAGCCTTAGAAAGTGTATAAAATGTTGTTAGACTTGATTGTAATCCCTTTTATATTGCTCTTTAACACGCACCCAGAATGCCTGTTCAATCAGCTTTAAAGTTTAAATGTATCCAGTTTTAAGAGTCTAATATGCAGCCTTCACTTAAGAAATAAACAAGAGCAGTGAGAAGGCACTCAGCATAAAATGATTAACTGGAATTAAAGTGGTTATTTAAAGCTCTGTGCACTAAATCGCAAGATTTGCAGCATTAATTATACCTTCCTATTTACAACAGTGTTGCATTTAAGTGCTATGTTTTCTATATTCTTTACAGATTTTTACTCGTCATAATATCTCTGGTGTAGGTGGCACTGTGTATGAAAAGCGTACTGTGTAGCACCCCTTTTTACATTAGTTGGATTCTGCCAAAACCACAGGCCCTCGCTACAAAGCATGTTCACCAAACCCAGGGTATCGATCGGTTTTCTGGATTCACTTACCCTAACAATGGCGCTCAAGATAGTCAGTCACGGGAATCTGAATGAAAGCGATGGTAGAGTGTCATGGATCATATGACCTTTTTTTTCCAGAGAAAATGATCCCTATGAGTGTCATCCACCCCAATCAGAGACTTTAGATGACATCATGATGGTGATCAGAGTTCACTAAAAACCCAAAATGTGACACTGTTATAAAAAGTGCACGAGACTAATTTGCAGGTATTCGTTATTCTGGTTGATAAAATTTTTTCATCAATGAGTGCACTTTTAGTGCTGCTGTTTATATCTAAAGTGATGGCTGCACATTAGAGCTCTGTAACTTTAAACTGGATACATTTAAGTATAAAGTCTCCTGCCCCACAGCCTAACAAAGGAGATGTGAAAATTGCTTCAATTTGTCAGCAGATCAAAGTGAAATGAATTTGATTGATTGAACAGGTATTCTCTGTGTCCTCTGTTCTAATAACTACAACTCTAGCAGTGTAGAAGAGACTAAGCAGCAGAACTATAATAGCAAAATTTTATACATTTTTAAATCCCCAAATTAATATAAACACCGGTGACCTGAGTGAAGTTGCCCCCCCCACGTTTTTCAGTTCAAACAAAATTGATGTCAAATGTTTGTGTTACGTTTGTGCTGCTATCATGTTAAATATGTTAATAAAGGTTTCTAGAGGTCATCCAAGGTCAACCAGCCCCTTTCTTTACTGTGAAAAGGTTGTGAAACATAAACCAGTACTGGATTTTTTTTTTTTTTATCATGATCACACCCTTTAAAAGTAAAAAAAAACATGTTAACTTATAAGAATTAATAAGGAATATAAATTCTGTCAGAGAAAAAAAAACTTTATTTCACTTCTCCAAATCGAAAGGAGCCAGTTGAGGTGGTTCGGGCATCTGACAAGGATGCCTCCTGGGAGTCTCCCGAGTGAGGTGTTTCGGGCATGTCCCACTGGGAGGCAGACCCATGGCATGCTGGAGAGATTATATCTCTTGGCTGGCCTGGGGACACCTTGGTGTTTCCCTGGATAAGTTGGAGGAGGTGGCCATGTGTTCTGTCTGCTTGCCTACCTGTTTAGTATATATGTATATGTATATTCTCAGTTTAGTTAGTTAGCTAGTTAGTTTTGTATTTCTGGTGTTCAGCAATAAAGCTGCCTTTTGAGTTATTTTGAGTTGATCTTATCACCTGACTAAATGTCTGTCGATGCATGTCTCCACAACCAAACAAAATTATTTAACAATGCAGATCATTAGTAAAGCAAATGCAGTGGTTATATGCATTTTTGAGTCACATTACTCCCAAGAGCATTTTGTGGAAGAATGTTGCCTTGCAACATTAAATTACCTGGGAACATCAAATCTAAAGTCAGAGTGGACTACAACTATGACCAAAACAAGCCTTAAGTTTGGCAGTGGTAAATATCGTATATGAAAAGAAATAGGGGCTAACTTCCTGTTGTATACAGCTCCATGGATGCAATTTCCTATTTTAGTTTAAAAATACTTTGGACTGATCTGACTCACTCTCCACTGAGCGTAAGAATGACATCCTGTAGCAATTGTGGAGGAGTAGCTTCAGGTCTGGCCTCTATTCAGTGCTGTCTGGATGAAGGGCTAGTGCCCGTCTGCTTTGAAAGCAACAATGACATTGGTGGTCTGTGGAGGTTTAAGGTGGGTTAGACAACATACAGATCAGACTTTGTTTTGCTTTGACAGAAGTTTTTCTCTATTCATGGCTTCCTCTGCAGGATAATCCAGCACCAGACAGGGCCAGTATCTACTTTTCTGTCATAATCCACTCTTCTGTATTCAGTTGGCACAACTTAACGTATCACCTAGTTTTCAAAAGAAAAATGCCTTTTTTAATACTGATATATATATATAAATGGGGCATACCTGCACTGTTATCAACAACCTGCTTCTGTCTTTCTATTGTCCAGACCAAAGTCTTGCAGGTGAAACAGAAGTCAGATTTTTCTCATTCAGGCAAGTGCTGTTGAAACAGAGAACAAGGATGGCAAGAAAGAGAAGCACATTTGATGATCTGTATTGGACATTACTGCTACCCCAACAAGCCTCTTCATGACTTTCCAGGTAACCCTTGTGTGCAGGCTATCAATAAACTACATGCAGATTTGATGTAGTTTTATAGAGTTTTGCTGTACCAATAGAAAGAGGAAGTAATGACATTTAATAACCCATGTTTGACATTCTTTAACCATGTGTCATGGGCCTGAGTCTGTCGAATCAGGGCTTTTGTATTAATAACTATTGTCTTGTGTTCTGGTTATGTATTCTGTGAATGTTTTCCTACTTAGAGTTAGGTTTTGTGTTTCCTCTCTTTAGTGCCAAGTCATCCCTGCCCATGTGTTTCCGCTGTTCGCTGTCTGCGTATATTTCCTGTTTTACTTTATAGGTCCACGTCTCTTGTCTCATCATGTCAATTAGGATCAGCTGTACCTCCCTCCTGTTTTGCCATTCCCCATTCCCCTCTGTGTGTATTTATAGTGTGTGCTCGATGTCGGTTCATCTGCGTTAGTTGGTGTTTCTCCGCTTCTCTCTGCCTTCAACCCATCTTTCTCCCTCTATATTGATTGTTCTGGGTTTATACGTTTTCTCCAGTTTAGGTCGTTGTCTTAGTGCTGTCCTTACCACCCTCGTTTCTGTTTGTACATCACTCAATGTAAATAAAATGCTCACTCGCATCAAGCCAGTGCCTGCATTTTGGGTCCTTTTCTTCCACACACGACACGACTGCTGCCGCAGCCGTGACACTATGTCTGTCATGGAAACAGAAAGGACGATTGTGTCTTATTTTCTTCAGGCATTGGAAGTTTCCAGAGAAAGTATTTCACCAGCAGAGACTACAAGACTCTTGAAGAGTGGAGGAATAAAAAGGTCATAGTGATTATAATTGGAAACTCTAGAGCTGACATAGCAGTGGAACTGGGTAGAGTCACCAAGCAGGTTGGACTGAGATTAATTGATTCCTCATTTAACATTTTTTTTAATTAATATTAATTTACCAAAAAATTCATTCAATTA
Organism: Perissodus microlepis; assembly: GCF_051167445.1. NCBI lineage: Eukaryota > Metazoa > Chordata > Actinopteri > Cichliformes > Cichlidae > Perissodus > Perissodus microlepis. The sequence continues at coordinate 9,171,560 of NC_140471.1, forward strand.
AATTAAATTCTGACATTTCTGGACCTGAACCCATACCACCAAAACATACAGGTTATAAATGCATAATTTACCTATTAGTGGCTCAGACGCTATCAATATGATGAGAATTACATTTTTTTTTTTAAATATACCAAGAATCAGAGCAATGGTGCACAATGATTAATTTCGTCCTAGGTTTACCTGAGCACCTGAAGGGGAGCCTGGATTCTGAACAGACTTGGGGATAATGGGATTCCCACTGATTTTAACATGGAAAACTCTAAAGAAAACTCTTCCCTTTGTTTTTTTTCTGTAGTCTGGGAGAGAGACGGCTAAACAAAAAAAAAACTGATCACGCTCTGTACAATCTAAAGCCAAAGCGCAGGTATTGTGCACTTTATATTTGTAGTACAGTAGGCAGACTCCCTTGAATCTTGTGTTGAGAAAGTCTTTATTACTATTTTTATGACTTTATTGCATTTGTTCCTATCAGATATTTTGGTCAAACAACTTGCCCTCATGATTGCATGACTGTAAAGCCAGTAAATAAATTGTTTTCATCATATCACAAGGGCAACATTTAACTTTCCATTTCAGCCAATATCCAACATTAAATGATGAGCTTCCCAATCACATCCTCTCTGGAACAGTCCAGGTGAAACCCAACATCCACAGATTTCAAGGTTCCAGAGTGGAGTTTGATGGTAGGTCTGGAATTACCCACTTTTCTTCACCTTCATAGAGAACCGTAAAAATGACTGAAATGGACCTGTGTCTTTCAGGTGTTTGCTACAGGTTGCTGGTTTTCCTTTCCATTCATGGCTTCACAGGTGGTCTCAGTGTCTAACAACAAAGCATCTCTGTTCAAATCTGTGTTTCCTCTTGAGCTCTGGGAAACAAAAAGAGAAGAGGGTTAGGAAGGCGGCAGGTGCGGGGTATCCTAGCAGAGGTGGAACTGACTGATAGCGCTTGCTGGTGATCGGCGTGAATCTCGCTTTGAGGGAGAGGTGGTGGTAGTCCAGGGGAGTAGTGGAAAGGCTGGCAGACCTGAGTTCCGCTGTGTCCAAGGTGGTGAGTGAGGCTGGAGGGCAGGCAGGTGAGGGTCCTTGTATTCCTTATGAATATGAAGATAATCCAAGGCGAGCTGGGGTTGAGGGTGATGACAACGAAGGTCCAGGAAATCTGAAGCACATGAAACCAAGGTTAGCAATGAAAAAGTGGCAAGAGCGTAAAAAGCCGTAGAGTCAATACCAACGTGAGGTCGTTGACGAACTGGCAGTGAAGGAGCGTCTGAGGGGACCTTAAATCCTCAACCTCAGCCCCGAATCAGTCTCAGGTGTGCAGGACTGCAGCAGGGAGATGGCTCCGCCCAGGGGTGGAGACCAAGGAACTCAGGTGCCTGATAGCACTTTCCAGGCGAGTCTCCAGATCCTGACACCCAGGAGTTCATGGACAGGGTTAAAATCTACTTGACTAAAAAATGATGAAGAAAAAAAGATCTGATTAGTATTTTAAAAGTGTAATAGTTGGTAATGCTTTTGCATGAAATAACATGAGATTTGGAAATTGACTTATTACTAAAATATATTAGTAATCGGTACAATGATTTAATTACTTCAAAGGCCAGTGTGGCACCCTCAGAGAGACATGACTCCATTCTCCTTTTGGCAACTTTGTTCTCCTCAGTTCAGGTTTGGAGTTTACAGGCAGCATAGCATATCATCAGCAAACATTGCTCTCACGTCTCAGACACTGTTTTTTCCTTTTCTGTGCTTACTGATAATAATAATAATGATAACTTTATTTATAAAGCACTTTTAAACAAAGTGCTGTACAACTAAAGAGATAAATAAAATAAAAGGGATACATAGCAATACAGGTAAAAGACACAATACAAGTTAAAAATTGGTGAATAAATGTGTCTTCAACTTAGTTTTAAAAACCTCCACAGAGCACGCCTGCTGAGTATCTTGAGGGAGGTTGTTCCACAGAAACGGGGCACCAAAAGAAAAAGCACGCTCTCCAATTGTCTTTTTTCTGGCTCTAGAAACTTTTAGAAGGCCAGAGTCCTGAGATCGTAGAGAATGAGATGGAACATAAAGGTGTAAAAGGTCGGAGAGGTATGAAGGTGCCAATCCGTTTAAAGCCTTGTGAGCAGCATGACCTTAAAATCTGCTCCAACCTGACAAGGTAGCCAATGCAGAGATCTCAGAACAGGAGCAATGTGCTCAAATTTCCCAGTTCTTGTTAAAATGCTGTGATGACATCACACGTCTGAACTTTGACCTCCTGAAGCTAGTGAACTACAAAAATTAACTAGAAATGTGTCAAAAAATAAAACACAATTAAATAAGAATAGTCTTTAGAGATTCTCCCAATGATTCAGAAGATTTAAGTTTAGTTCGCTTTTGCAAGAGAACTACAATGTTTTGATAATTGGGTGACAGGTTTTCTTATTTGTGTGTAGAGTTTTGCAAAAATAGCCAATAGTTACAAAAAATGTGCTTAAGCAATCAGAAAAAACTGTAATAGTCCCTGTTCACTCTATGCTGTGTGTGTGTGTGTGTCTGTGTGTGTGTGTGTGTGTGTGTGTGTGCGTGTGTGTGTGTGTGTGTGTGTGTGTGTCCTAAATTAAAGGTAAAAACATACACTCTGACACACAGATGCAAATATAAGTCATCTTTATTTATATAGCACATTTAAAAGACATCAAGTGTCGGCCAAAGTGCTGAACAGAGGGATAATATGGTGAAAAGAATTAAAATAGATAAGATGAAAACATTATAGAAACATTGAGACATCCGTATATGTTTGTAAAAAAATATGTGTACATGCAAATATGCACATACATATACAAAAATGTACACATTCACGCACAAGCACACATATGTGAACTTAAAATACACGTACACGTGTCTGCACATGCAAACATCATCCAATGAGATAAAAAACCAGAATAGCAGAAACACAATAACAGAGGTGTCAGAGAGATCCTTGGAAAATAGGAAGGGCTTCAGATTGGATTTGAAGACTTCCAAGGATGAAGAGGATTTTATGAAAGGGGGACGACTGTTTCGGGGCAGCAATGGAGAAAGCTGTCACCTCTAGATTTGAACTGGGAGCGTGGAACTAATGACAGCATCTGACTGGAGGAGCGCAGAGTTCGAGTGGGGCGGTGTGGGCTAAGAAGATCTGAAATGTAACCTGGAGCCATAATAACAAACGCACACGCATGCGTCTTCAGCATTACTGGGTTTCTGCAGCTCCTGGTTTCCTGTTTAATACATTCACACAAGCAATCTATGAATCTATGAATCGGTTCCACAATGTTTGCAGTCACTTTATAAAAGGTGTAAAAAGGCAGTCACTGATCAGCACTATAACATTTTGACAATAAATTGTATTTGAATAAAACTGTTTCCTGCAGCGTAAATACGTCTCTGTACCTGAATAGAACTAAAGATTTTTCTCATAGGGTTAATGACACGTCTACCAACTATTTCATGTCCACATTACTGCTGAGAGTTACTCCAAAAACTTCCTTTAGTGGCTCTTCATCAGAATATTTACTTAGTTGTTGACATGAAAATCAGTCATTGTGTATTTTGAACACCTAAACTTCAGTGTGATGCCATTATCCTGCCAAACAACATAAAAGTCTCTAAAAAGGTAAGTATGGAGCAGCATCCTTTTTTATGGAAGAGGAAGGAAAAGTCATATTTATTATTATTCTCATATTACACAGACTGTGCTGACTGAACAGGCTCAGGCTGAAGCAGTGCAGATCCTGGCCTATTTTCAAGTACCATTAAAGTTATCACGTGTATAAATCTCTCCATTAGATGTCAGTAGACGGCAGATTGCAGTCAGTGCAGTCACTTTTCTTATCCCTCCTGATTCAAGAGCATAAAGCGATCTACGTTAGCTCTGGTAATTCTGACGGTCGTTCGGTAAATCTTTGTTTAATCTCTTTATTTGCTTTTTGGAGAAGTGAAGGTACAAAAACCTCTTCAATGAAATTTGCTTTGGTGGACAGAAAACAACCGTTGTAGACTGTTTGCGGTTACCTTTTATAAGTATTGAATTTTCAAAAGTGAAGTCAGTTCTTCTGACCAGGTTCAGACCAGGATGAACACAAGTATGATACTGAACCCACTAGAGAACTGGTCCCAGCTGTGGGTTCACCTCCTCCTGCTGAACTCATAGGACAGACTCTAATGTAGCATCACGTTCATCGGTCACTCCTGACCTCCTGTGAAGCATGACAAATGTGTAATTAATGACTTAATTATTTGGGGTATTATTGCTATAAAAATAATATTAATAGTATTATTATTATTGTGCTTTAGGCTCCACTGATAACGCAGAGGTCTCTTCTTCCTCTGGGCTGTTTAAAGGGCCAGTTTATCCAAAGCTGTGTATATACCAACTGCTGTCAGGCTTCAGATGTCTGCATTAGTCCACAGTCCACTGTTTTGTAAGCCATTGCTTTACTGCAAAAGTTCCCATCTACTGTAAAGAAATGGAGATAAGCAGGCACATAATATGAAAAGGCATGCTGTAGGTTGACTTTGTCTTTTCTGATCCATCGGTTTGTGTGGCTCTTTTCACAGGAGGGACCTAACCCACACTTTATTTACTTATATGATAAGTTTAGTGGAATGTAGTGCAAAATACACAGTGTTTACTTTTAATTTAACAACATGAAGCTGCATCAAGTTTCCATGGTGACTGCTCAAGAAATTCTGCATTCATAAATAAACATCAGACTGTCAAAAGAGCTCATCTGTGCGAGACCACCGAGCTGAGAGCATTTTCAAGTCGAGATCCCCCCGTACGCCATCGTTGGAGAGCAGTTAAAGTTTTTCTGTGATTTGAAAACGTCTAAATGGAATCAAGTCAAGGAATCTATAAACCTATCAGGGTATGTGAAGTTTTTGCTTTTACTGCATTTCAATAATATGAAGAATTTGATGTCGTTTTAAAAGTTGACAAACTGAGAATCATTTTAAGTAACAATGACTAAATTGCTATTTCTTTGACAGGTGTTGTTCAACACACCGATTTATGAAACTGCTGTAAAGATCTGCTGGTATCTTCCGGGCTACAGGACTCAGGTTAGACCCAGATTCATGCAAACCAAAGCTGACAGAAAACATCAGGTCATTTCTGAGGACCTGAGAGTGGTGGTGCTTAAATGTCTCCTTTACTTTTAGATTGCGATTATGACGGAGTTTCTCAGACTTCAGCAGGAAGATCTAATTCCACCGAACCTCACTGCTGAAGATCTGAGAGATCTTTTGGTGGAGAAGAGCAGGGAGACACTCAGAGAGCAGTGAGTTACTGTCACACCTGAAAGTCTGTTTGTGATGACGTGTAAATGCTGAGAGAAAACCTCTGCTTTGCTTTCTTTTGAAGGCTGTGGGAGTTTGAATTAGAGGATTTTGAAGAAGAGGAAGCCAAACCTCTTCTAAGGCTGGTAAGACGAGAAAACCCACAAGACTTTTTTTTTCATTATGTTCACATAACCTTTAAACATAAGCGCACTGTAAATGTGTTTTCTGTTTCAGGTGTGGGCGGTGAACGTCAGCAATAAAATGAGGGACGTTGAATTTGAAGCCAGGATGCTTCTTCAGTTCCCAGAGGCCGTACCTCCTAAATTTCAGTGAGTCACATGTAATATACAGTTATTAACCCTGTAAGACCCAACCCATCAAAAAACAGCCCGAAAATTCAGATTCTTTGGAGCTGAGATGTTTATTAACCCTTTAAACAAAAGCCACAAATTAGTTCTTTGCTATGTCATGTTGTGTATGATTTACTTTTATTATGTATTTATTTTTTGTATCACATTTGATACACTGGGTGTTTTTGGCAACTTTTTGTTAACGACAATGTTAACTTTAGACTAAAAAAAGAGTTTTGTCCACAACATTTAGAAATGATAGCAAGTATTGATCATGTTGATGAGATCGAGGTCTCAGAAACTCATGTATGATACAAAGGCGGTTACAGGGTTAACAGTCCAGCTACAGTGTTTCAATATTTAAATGATGCTTTGAATATGTTTAAAAGATAACACTTATCATGTTTTTCTACAGAGCACCTAAACTCCTCAGCGTGGTGAAGGATTACGTTGAAATCCTGAAAAAGAAGCAGCAGGAACAGCATAACAGCAAACTGCTCACCGCGCAGGAGGTAGTGATCGAGGTAGTTCCCCGCGTTCTCCAGGGCTTCTGGGAGCTTCCTCCTCGTCCCCTCCTAAACATGGCCTCCCAGAGTCTAAGTATCCTCTCCACAAGTGTCACCAAGGCCACTTTAGATCGTGTCTCCAAGAGCCTCACGGCGATGGAAACACAGGCCATCTTCACCCGCTCCATCCGAGACGATATGGTCGACAGCATCCTGACGGAGATTAGACAGAAATTTCCTGAAGAAATTCTGTCTATCAAAGTTGCAAACTTTGCGCCAGTGTTGCTGAAGACCATTGCTGATGTAGCAAGGATCCGGATATGTGAAATCTTTGAGCCCCCTTCAAGTCCTGATGTGAAGAGCACAAATGGAGAGCGCTCCTCTGACGGCCTTTCAATGGCAAATGATCCACCAGCCGAAGGAGCTCTGTCAGAAAGTTTTCCAGAGCCTGACGTTCCCTGTGAGGAACTTCTTACTGAAAGGGCATCCAGTCTGAGTACTCAAGACCTTATGATCGAAGGAGCTCTGTCAGAAAGTGTTCCAGAGCCCGACGTTCCCTGTGAGGAACTTCTTTCTGAAAGGGCATCCAGTCTGAGTACTCAAGACCTTACGATCGAAGGAGCTCTGTCAGAAAGTGTTCCAGAGCCCGACGTTCCCTGTGAGGAACCCTATGCCGAGTCCAAATCCTGTGTTGAAGGCGAAGATCATAAGATCAAAGGATCTTGTTCGGAAATTGGGCCACTTCCTGATGTTCCCTTTGAACATCCCTTTCCTGAACCTGAAGCCAGCATGAAGTCCAAAGACCGTCACATCAAGAAGAAGAAAAAGGGCTTCTTCAAAAGACTGAGAAGTCTGTTCTGCTGCTGTTGCAGACAAAAAGACACCGAATGACACTGAAGCTGTGACCCAGTATTGGTGTTGCAGTAACTGTAAATATGTAAATATGTTCCTTGATGATTGTTGTTCATGTTTTTGGGGGTTTCTTTAGTTTTCAGTGGGCTGGGTGATTTTTCTCCTCTGTGTTCTTTACTTAATTCTTGTTCATAGTTCCTGATTTGTTTTCCTAGTTCTTGTTTCTTAGTTTTTAGTTTCTTGAGTCCACCTGAGTTTCCAGCAATAAAAGCTGCTGATTCAAGTTTCATTCCACGTAAGAGTCCTGTGTTTGGGTCCTGCTACCTGCCTGTCACAGCACACCATGACAGAAACTTTATAAACTCATTCATATTTCTACACGAGTCTCCAGCTATGTTAAAGATTTTTTTCTTTCAAACATTTGTAAGAATCTCTTATGGTTCTCAAAATACTTCCATAAGTCCAGTAAGTGTAGTCCAGTAACATATTGATGGTATTATTTTTAATAATTATTTTTAATACAATTATTTATTATTTTTAATGCAATTTGAACTGAAACTGGTATATAAAATGTATTTCCTGTCGAAAATGCAGTGTGAATGCTAATAGCTGAATAGTTTGAGTTGAATTTTTATAATTGCTGAAATCTATGGTGAAAAACATGTTACAGTTTTTGCCCGTTGCTTGAACACATTTTGCAAAACTTCGCTCATTGTGCCAAAACTCTAAACACAAGTAAACATGACACAACAAAATATACCATTCACATCTGTGCCAAACTGAAACTCTGCTGTCAAAACCTAACATTCCTCTGTCAAAATGTAACTCTGTTGACAAAATGACACATACTTGCATCATATGCAGATCAGATCAGGGGGAACACACTAGTCTACTTTATATAAAACACTGCAGTCTTTGATTTTCATTGTTTATTCAGAAGGCATATTTTCAGGAGACACAAACAACCAAAAAAAGCAAATAGGCCTACTCAATATTGTACACTGCAGCACCATGAATTCAGATAAAGCAAAAAAAACAAACATAATACAGTAATAGAAAAAACACTATACTGTACACACAAAAAATCATGACAATTGTGCATACGTGGGCTCATGGATCCCGCCGTCTGTTGGGGTCTGGCCACAGGACCTCATCGGCATCGCAAGCAGTGTCTTCTCCCGCTGGGCACCGGGGAAAATATCCTCTTGCATGTTGAAACCATCCATGGATTGCTGTCACCTGACTGTCGCCGCAGGCTTGTTCCACTGCCTGCAGAAGAGGCATGCGGGCATGTGGTTGGCGGTCATATACACGCCATCTCCAAGCCTAAAATAATCCTCTATAGGGTTTAAAAATGGTGAGTAAGGGGGCAAGTATACCACTTCAAGTTGGCTGTGGTTGGAGAACCAGGCCTGGACCAGAGCAGCCCGATGGAAACCGACATGATCCCATATCACCACAAACCTGGGCTGATCTGCTCTGTTCTGTACAACTATATCATGGAGAGCATCTAGAAATGTGAGTATATGTTGGCTATTGTATGGACCTAGTTTTGCATGATGATGCAGAAGCCCTCGAAGGCTAATGGCGGCACACAATGTGATATTTCCCCCGTGCTGCCCTGGGACGTGCACAATTGCTCTTTGGCCAATTACATTATGACCCCGTCGTCTTGTTTTGCACAGGTCGAATCCAGCTTCATCAATGAAAATGAATTCATGAGGCTGTGCAGCTCCATCCATGGCCAAGATTCTCTGTAAAACAAAGAGAACATATTACTGTACTACAGTGCTACACATACAGGACCCTCACCCATCACACAGGTACCTGTGTAGCTCTCAGGATGGATCCATGTGGTACTGATATGGTACATATTCAGCTGCTACTGGATTTCACCAATACTGTATTGTCCATGTAAAGGACAGTTACACTTACCCGTACATATTCAGCTCGAAGTCCTTTGACCCTGTCACTGTTCCTCTCAAATGGGACTCTGTAGAGCTGCTTCATGGTGATGCTGTGTTGTCCCAAGATGCGTCTGATGGTGGTGATGCTCACATGGTTTATGTTGTTGAACACTTGCCTGTCTGCAAGTATTTGCTTTCGTAGCTGGTGGAGACAGATGGCATTGTCTGCCCTCACTAGGTCCACAACGGCAAGTTCCTGCTGTTGTGTGAACAGGCGTTGGCGTCCTGCCCCAGAAGGTCTTCGAGTCATTCTAGAGAAATACAACCACATACTGTCATCGCTTTGCTTATTTTCCTTACAGTACTTTACTGTATATACTGTATCATCCACTGTACAACACTGTACTTCAATATAAGTAATCATGGTATGTTTCACAGAAACTACCACTTTGGCTGCAAAAGGAGCATCAGCACCCTGCAATACCCTGTACACTTGATATGGTGATGTGATATACTGTAGAACAGTGCTATGAAAACCACCTGAGTAGAGTAGAAGGTAGAGAGGTGAAGACAGACCTGCTTTCTAGTCGGAATGTTCTTACAGTTTTTTCTGATGGCTTTAACCCTAACTGTGATTCTTACAGCACAATTCCTAAAACTATTAATACTTATAGCAAAACCACTCACTGAGTTTGCAAAACTAAAAGCACAAACACTGCTTTGCACTCAGTTTGCAATTTTGCAAAACTGTAGGCACAATTCACTGCACAGCACTCTTTTTGCAGAACTTTAAACACAACTCACTGCTTACACTCAATTACCAAATTTCCAACACACTCCTAGCAAAATTATACACATGTATGGCTATCATTAACACTATTTTGCCAACTGTCTGGCACACTTTCACATGTGAAAACTGTTTTAGATAATTAGTCCACTTTGCAATCAGCCTAAGCACTATAAACAGGCCACAGGTAAGCTGTCTATGTGGAGTACAATGGAAGGAGCAGTAAGAGTGAGAAGAGTGAGAATCAGAGGAGGCCGAGGGAGAGGACGTGGAGGTGAAGAAGTTGGAGGAAGAGGACGTGGAGGTGAAGAAGCAAGAGGGTTAGAGGAAGAGGACAAGGAGGAGCAAGAAGAGGACGAGGAGGGGAAAGAGGAAGGGTAAGAAGAGTAAGAAACAGAATAACTGATGACATCAGAGCTACAATAGTGGACCATGTCATCAACCATGGGATGACCCTGAGGGAAGCTGGCCAACGGGTTCAGCCTAAACTGAGCCGCTACACTGTGGCAAGCATCATTAGGACATTTCGAAATGAGAATCGGTAAGTACTTTGTAGCACTGCCATACTCTAATGAGAAACACAACAGTACCATACATGCAAAAATACTGAAATTGTTACTTTACAGAATTGCTAGACGTCCAGATGTTGGGGGCAGAGGCAGAATGTTCACTCCAGAGCAAGAGACCCATATAGTGAACATGGTGATTGCCAATAATGCAATAAGACTGCGCGAAATACAGCAGCGCATAATTGATAATGACACCATCTTTCAAAATATACACAGTGCAAGCATTTCTGCACTAAGTCGTGTACTTGCGCGCCACAGAATAAGAATGAAGCAAATTTACAGAGTTCCTTTCGAGAGAAACACAGAACGTGTAAAGCAACTGCGATATGACTATGTGCAGGTAAGCTAGTGTCATTGGTTCTGAATTTGGAAGTGCATACTGTAGTGCTGTGCATGGGCCTGATGTGTTGCATTTGTTTTGTCTTGTCCAGAGAGTGATGGAACTAGAAGCAGATGCAATGGGACATGAGCTACTTTTTGTAGATGAGGCCTGTTTTAACCTCAGTAAAACCAGGAGACGTGGCAGGAACATTATTGGACACCGTGCCATCATCAATGTCCCAGGACAACGTGGTGGTAACATAACCATGTGTGCAGCTATAAGCCAAAATGGTGTTGTTCACCATCATGCAACCATAGGCCCATACAACACTGCACACATTATTGCATTCCTGGACACCTTGCATGACATGCTCACTGTTCAGAGACCAGAGCAGACCCGATATGTCATCATATGGGACAATGTTAGTTTCCATAGGGCTGCTTTGGTCCGCAACTGGTTTACAAACCAACCATCCTTCATGGCACTCAACCTCCCTCCATACTCTCCATTCTTAAATCCCATTGAGGAGTTCTTCTCTGCCTGGCGCTGGAAAGTGTACGACCGTCATCCTCATCAACAGGTAGCCCTTTTACAGGCAATGGAGGAGGCATGTGGAGATATTGACCAGGCATCATGTCAGGCCTGGATACGGCATTCAAGGAGATATTTTCCCCGGTGCCTTGGACTGGAGGATATCACATGCGATGTGGACGAAATTTTGTGGCCGGACCCAGAGAGACGACATGATGTAGGCTGATTGTCTTTTTTCTTCCCTTTTTTTGTGAAATTCCTATTTTTGTGTTCTGACTTTGTCTTGGTTTTGATGAGTGTGAATAAACACCAATACTTGAAGTTTGGATCCTTGTATGTTTACATGACACTATGACAAAAGTGTGACCTCAAATTGACATCTGGACACAGAGAAAGCAAAAGCCAGATGTGTTTTGTATTCATACCATCAGTGTGCAGTTGGCGCATTGTGTGCTTAGTAGATGATGGCTTGTGTGTACTGTTTGATACGAAAACACCATTTTTTATTTTTATGAAGGTGTGAAGAGTTAATCTAGCTGTGTTCGCTTTTGCAAGAGAACTACAATGTTTTGATAATTGGGTGACAGGTTTTCTTATTTGTGTGTAGAGTTTTGCAAAAATAGCCAATAGTTACAAAAAATGTGCTTAAGCAATCAGAAAAAACTGTAATTACAGTTTTTCTGAGTTGCTAAAACACTAAATCCCAGTGTAAAACATAAACTGTCAACTATGAAAACTATTTCATCAAATCAATCCCACAGTTGCCAAAACCTCAAACACTATTCATCTGGTCGGGACACCATTTGCAAATCTGAATCTCCCATTTACCAAAACTCTAAACACCTTCTCAAACACAAAACACATTAAGCAGTGTGGTGCACTTGTACCCAGAATGGTGCACACAGGCTACATTAGTGAAACACAACTAACACACTGTTTTCATCATTAACACACTACCACTCAAAATTGAAAACACATGTTGCAACCTCTTCTTCTGCTTTTTGCTAGATTGAACATAGCTTAATCCACAAAGATGTATTCATGAGGCCTAACCATTGAGTCAATCTCAAGGATTCTCTTTACAAAGTGACAACAAACAAATTTTAGTTCTGTAAATGAAATAGTATGATGTAAAAATGTGATATGTATACAAGAATACTTGAAGGATGGCCACATGAGGGTGGAAGAACACGCATGCACTCACAACACCAGGAGACACTTATTGTGGATATGGTCCGTCAGAATAATGCAATTTGACTGCATGAAATGGAGCAGTGGATTATAGAAGACAACATACATTTTGAATCTAGCAAAAAGGAGAAGGTCACAATGTCATAGGTCAACGTGCCATTATTGAACTGCCTGGTCAGCGTGGTGGAAATGTAACTATCTGTGCTGCCAACAGCAGCTGTGGGGTTCTCCACAGTCATGTTACTGTTGAGCCATACAACACCAAACTTCTAGCAACATTCCTGGATGCGCTACAGGATGCTCTGCTTGAGTAGAAAGATCGCAAGTAGGCAGAGCATCCCATATCATTTGGGACAACGTGAGCTTTCACCGATGTCCAAGAATACACAATTGGTTTCACAATGAGCAGCATTTTATTACAGTTTTTCTCAAATGCTAAAACACATGTCACAAACGTTACCACCAGGTCCCCCAATGTCCAAACACGACACCCTTCTTTAAAGCTACATAAACACAACCACACCTTCCCACTGCAAAACTCAAACTCCCACACCAAGAGAGCAGCTCGAAGCTGTCAAAACTGTAAACACTATACACAGCATTACACACTACAGCAAAACAATTGAAAACACAATGCTCAATTTGTGAGAAGGTTCTTTGGTTCATAACTGCCAATGCATATTTTTATAAACTGTACAGTAACGGATCGTCATAGAACCCTGCAGAGGATTAGGCATTTAGATTTGTGAGTTTCACATGAAGACTATAAATCTATAAAAACATCCTGCATGTACGTACACTACTGTAACACAACTCAATGCAAAAACAGAATCTATCGCACACAACAGTACTCTCGGAAACATGATCAGGGTGTGAAGTCTTTTTTATTGTCTACACGGTCTTTTTACAGTATTACACACAGTCACTGTGCGGCATCATGTCGCCGAGCTGCATTGGGCCACATCACCTCATCCACATCACAGGCTATATTGTCCCTTGCTAGGCACCGCGGGAAAAACGCCCTGGAATGGCGAATCCATCCCTGGAAGGCCTCCACTGGGATGTCAGCACAGGCCAGCTCCATTGCCCGTACGAGGTTCTCTCTTGTGTATGGCTGTCTGTCATACACCTTCCATCTCCATGATGAGAAGAACTCCTCTATAGGGTTCAGGAAAGGGGAGTAGGGTGGCAGACAGACGTTTAAAAAGTGGTCACTGTTGGTGGTGAACCACTCTCTGATTTGGTGTGTTTTGTGGAAGCGGACGTTGTCCCAAATGATCACATACATGTGATGTGCTAGCCTAGGATGGTGTTGTTGACGGTCCAGGAGGATGTCTTTTAGCTCCTCTAGGAAGGTGAGGAGACGTTGGGTGTTGTAAGACCCAAGGACAGCATGCCGGTGGACAAGCCCCTCCGTACCCATAGCTGCACAAAGAGTAATATTACCCCCCCGTTGGCCAGGAACCTCAGTGATGGCTCTTTGGCCAATGATGTTACGGCCTCTTCGCCTTCGTTTCTGGAGGTTGAAGCCAGCCTCATCCAGGAAGAGGTACTCATGGGGTCTGGCCATCGCGTCCAACTCCATTATCCTCTGTGAACATGGAAAAGCGTACAGGTGTTCAGAACGGTCAATCAGGTAGCACAGTATTGTCCAGAAGTAATGTAGGCCACTAAGCAACACAGCATGTCCACTAACTGTACTGTGGACATGGATGTATACGTACTTGCACATACTCGTAACGTTGTTCTATGTGTCGCGCAGAGTTGCGCTCAAAGGGAACCCTGTAGACCTGTTTCATCCTCATCTGTTGGCGCCGGAGAACTCGGTCTATTGTGGACACGCTGACAGCATCAATGTTCTCAAAGTTTACATTATCTGCAATGACTTTGTCTCTGATCTCTCGGAGTCTAATGCAGTTGTTCTCACGGACCATATCTGCAATGAGGGTTTCTTGTGCCGCTGTGAATATGGCAACCCTCCCACCTCTATGTGGCATCCTTTCAGCTCTAAAGAAAGAAACATGTGTTGTCAATTGACTGATTTATATGTAAAACTACATGTAAAGTAACAGACCACTTTCACAGGCCTGTAAAACTGTAGTGTGACAAAGAAAGCAATAGCGTACTATACCTGTTGTGTTGTCTAAATGCCTTGATAATGGTGGCCACGGTGAACCTACTCAGGTTTGGATGTACTCTTCGTCCCGCTTCAGCCATTGTCATGCCATGGCCAATGACATGATCAATTACTGTTGCTCGCATATCATCTGTTATGATGGTGCGAGGTTGTCTTCTTCTCCCACCTGGACCTTCTCCTCTCTCTTGTTGGCCTCCTTCTCTTCCTCCTCTACTCCGAACTCCTCTTCTTCTTAGGCCTTCACCTCTTCCTCCTCTGATCTTAACCCCTCTTCCTCTTTGGCCTGCAGCTCTTCTCCTTCCGCACGCTCGAATGCCTTCATCCATTGTGATTGTTTGGCATCTTCACCAAACTATGCTTTTATAGGTGGGGTCACATCATTAGCAACAGGTGTCTTCAATTTTGAGTCGTTGTGTGTAGTGACTGACGCCAGGTGTGTTCCCTGTGTTCAAAGATTGGTGACTGTGGCAAGCATTTTGCATCACATGGGCTTTCATTTGAGAATATGAGCAGAGTTGTTTTGCAACATGTGTTTTAGCAAGGAAAAATGTGTTTAGATTTATGAGTACAGAGGGTTGTGTTTTGTGAATTGTGTCTTCATGTGACATGTGTTTATGGTACTGGAATATGGTGGCTACATTTAGTAAATGTGTTTAGACTACTGGTCATTTGGGTTACAGGATTGGCTTTTGTGTTTTAACATTTGAGAAAAACTGTAATGTGTTTCTTCCACCATACTCTCCCTTTTTGAACCCTATCGAGGAGTTTTTCTCAGCATGGAGATGTAAAGTATACGACCGAAACCCTTACACAGGAAAATCTACTTCAAGCATTGAATGGAGCATGTGGTGAGATAGGAGTGGAATCTTGCCAGAGCTGGATTCGGCATGCTAAACGATTCTTTCCTCGCTGCATTGCAAGGGAGACCATAGCATGTAATGTGGATGAAGTCCTGTGGCCTGACCCAGCACAGAGGTGTGATGCTAAGGCAGGATAAATTATCTGAATATGTTGGAAAAATACGTATTTATAACTTTTTTAACTGCAGTTCTTTTTTAGTTAAAATGTGAGTAGAAGAATAAATGAATGAATAGATAAATATTATTTTCCAGCTACTCACAGTGTTTTGTATTTATTTTTGTAGTGTGTAATCATTGCTAAGTTGTGTTTGCACATTGGCTGGTTTTGTGTGTTTTTTGACAGCAGTGCTTGATTTTGAGAAAAGTTAAGATAGTTTTGGGTCAAATGTTTGTGTGTGTAGCTTGAATTTTAGAGTTTGCGTTTAGTGTTTTGAGACAAAGAGATGAGATTTTAGGAAATGTGTTTTAGCAATTCAGAAAAACTGTAAGACAGATATATCAAACAGGGAGAAACATAAATAAAAAAAAATAAACAGAGGACAGCCTGAACTGGGGAAACTAAGAAAATGAGACAAAAACTGGAATACTAGAAAAACCTGGGAAACCTTGGAAACATGTGAGGAAGAGCCTGAGGGAAAAACAGACACGACAGCAAAGGTCAGGGGAAAACTCACACAATATATACAGACAGAAGGTGATCAGGGGAACTGAAAACACGGGGTGAACACAGTTGAAACGCCACAGAGGAAGCATAACTAAACACGATGAACATCGACCGCAAGACTGTCAAAAATAAAACAGTAAAAAGGCAGACTAATAAACTTTGACTTAACAAGGGAACAGGGAAGATACAATGGGAGATGAAACGTGAACATAACTATGGAACACATAGAGAGGACATGACGGGCTAGTGAGAACACACATGACAGATGGGGAAGACCTGGCATGAGACACAAGGGGAAACATGTAAACAAGAGGAGAAAACAGAGGGAGAGAGAAGGAGCGGGGACACGAGAGAGAGGGAACGAGAGCAAGAAGGGACACAAGGGTGAGGGAGAGCGCAAGACAGGCTGGGGAAACATGGGCAAACATGACAGACAGGGGAGGCACGGAATAAATGCAAGGAGGGGAACATAGGAACTACATGGGAAAACCCAGACACGAGGATCACACACATGCACATAAACAGAGACACACAGAGAGGGGCACAGAGGACAAAGACACAAGGGAACCTAATAAACAAGGAAGTAAACTCATCATAAGTACACTCAGAGACATAATAAGAATGAACTCAGAACTAACCAGTCAAATGAAAATAATCATAATAATGCATAACAGATATGAAAACACAAGAAAAGTCAAAACGCTGCATCAAATGACCCAGAACAATGACAATGTGATTGTTTCTGTATCATCTTAGCATTAATCAATTGAAAGGATGCCTCGATCAGGCTGAGTGTCATTATGCCTTTCTGTGCCCTCTGGCTAGAGTTTCAAAAATTCTATTTAAATGAGTAATTATAATAGTTTTTTAACATTTATTATCAATTTCTTTGAGTCTGAACAGTTAAAAATATATTAAAGCATTTTGATGTAAAGCAGCACTGTATGCCCCTGTGTTCCTTTCTCTGTTTGACATTATTGTTTCACTTTTGTATTGAGTAATATAAAATACTTTGACTGAGAGCTTCTGTTCTGACATGTCAAATGAGTCAGTTTTTCTGTATATTGCACACTGGAACTGATGCATAATTTGCATAATTTTTCCCAAAGGAGTTTTGTGCACTCATAATATCAGTTTCTCCACATATAAACTGATCTAAAAAAAGTCAGCAGATTTCTGAGGTATATAGGTACCCTATGACATTTATTTTGCTGACTTTGCATTTGACTGGACTTTGATCTTCTCTGTTATATCGGCTACATGAACGAAAATTCCTGAATGAACCCAGGTTGCCACTCAGTGTTGCACAATCCCTGTATTCTAAAACAGCATTGGCAGTGTCCAGCTCATCAACCTATGCAAAGTAAACCTAACAGTGGGTTCTGTTAGCTTGTTGTTATAACAAGAAGGGATAAGGTAAGAAGGGATGAGAATAGGGTGTTGTGAGACCTATGTTATTTTCTGTATCCAACATCTATAGTGAACTAGTAGCTCAGTGTTCCAACATTAGGAAAGAGCAACTGCTATCACAACTAGAAATTGATGAGGTACAGCATAATTGTTATGACAAGGGGAAACCAGCATGTCAGGTCAGGGATGGGGGATATCATCATCCCCACCGAAGATTGGGTACCAAGCCCCAAGTACAACTGGCACATTGAAGGCGTTGAAGGCGCTAGAGCAGCTGACCTGAGAGATAGTATAATGGCTAAGCTAAAAACTTGGACCCTCCATGACCAATTAGGTGAAGTACCATCTGAAGGTCTACTAGGAGATTTGAATGCAACGTCAGGGGAAACAGACAGAAACAAACCAGCTGATCTACAACATGAAAGCCGTGATCAGCTGTGCCCTTCTGTAGAAGGAGACTACAGGCCAAGATCAAGGTAGCATGCAGGGAAGTTAGCCAACTGTCAGAGCTCCAGAAAAGTGAAGAAAGGGTAGTACAACAAGGGAAGCATAAGAAATACAGCAAGGTATCCATAGCTGGAAGGTTCTCAGCTGAGGGCCAAGCTCAGCACGTGGGCTGTGTGCTTGATAGGTTGCTAAAGTATAACACTGATTTCATGGAATTTATTGACGTTGACAGTGAGGTAGACATTACAGTTTTTCTCAAATGTTAAAACACAAAAGCCAATCCTGTAACCCAAATGACCAGTAGTCTAAACACATTTACTAAATGTAGCCACCATATTCCAGTACCATAAACACATGTCACATGAAGACACAATTCACAAAACACAACCCTCTGTACTCATAAATCTAAACACATTTTTCCTTGCTAAAACACATGTTGCAAAACAACTCTGCTCATATTCTCAAATGAAAGCCCATGTGATGCAAAATGCTTGCCACAGTCACCAATCTTTGAACACAGGGAACACACCTGGCGTCAGTCACTACACACAACGACTCAAAATTGAAGACACCTGTTGCTAATGATGTGACCCCACCTATAAAAGCATAGTTTGGTGAAGATGCCAAACAATCACAATGGATGAAGGCATTCGAGCGTGCGGAAGGAGAAGAGCTGCAGGCCGAAGAGGGGTTGAGATCAGAGGAGGAAGAGGTGAAGGCCTAAGAAGAAGAGGAGTTCGGAGTAGAGGAGGAAGAGGAGGCCAACAAGAGAGAGGAGAAGGTCCAGGTGGGAGAAGAAGACAACCTCGCACCATCATAACCGATGATATGCGAGCAACAGTAATTGATCATGTCATTGGCCATGGCATGACAATGGCTGAAGCGGGACGAAGAGTACATCCAAACCTGAGTAGGTTCACCGTGGCCACCATTATCAAGGCATTTAGACAACACAACAGGTATAGTACGCTATTGCTTTCTTTGTCACACTACAGTTTTACAGGCCTGTGAAAGTGGTCTGTTACTTTACATGTAGTTTTACATATAAATCAGTCAATTGACAACACATGTTTCTTTCTTTAGAGCTGAAAGGATGCCACATAGAGGTGGGAGGGTTGCCATATTCACAGCGGCACAAGAAACCCTCATTGCAGATATGGTCCGTGAGAACAACTGCATTAGACTCCGAGAGATCAGAGACAAAGTCATTGCAGATAATGTAAACTTTGAGAACATTGATGCTGTCAGCGTGTCCACAATAGACCGAGTTCTCCGGCGCCAGCAGATGAGGATGAAACAGGTCTACAGGGTTCCCTTTGAGCGCAACTCTGCGCGACACATAGAACAACGTTACGAGTATGTGCAAGTACGTATACATCCATGTCCACAGTACAGTTAGTGGACATACTGTGTTGCTTAGTGGCCTACATTACTTCTGGACAATACTGTGCTACCTGATTGACCGTTCTGAACACCTGTACGCTTTTCCATGTTCACAGAGGATAATGCAGTTGGACGCGATGGCCAGACCCCATGAGTACCTCTTCCTGGATGAGGCTGGCTTCAACCTCCAGAAACGAAGGCGAAGAGGCCGTAACAACATTGGCCAAAGAGCCATCACTGAGGTTCCTGGCCAACGGGGGGGTAATATTACTCTTTGTGCAGCTATGGGTACGGAGGGGCTTGTCCACCGGCATGCTGTCGTTGGGTCTTACAACACCCAACGTCTCCTCACCTTCCTAGAGGAGCTAAAAGACATCCTCCTGGACCGTCAACAACACCATCCTAGGCTAGCACATCACATGTATGTGATCATTTGGGACAACGTCCGCTTCCACAAAACACACTAAATCAGAGAGTGGTTCACCACCAACAGTGACCACTTTTTAAACGTCTGTCTGCCACCCTACTCCCCTTTCCTGAACCCTATAGAGGAGTTCTTCTCCTCATGGAGATGGAAGGTGTATGACAGACAGCCATACACAAGAGAGAACCTCGTACGGGCAATGGAGCTGGCCTGTGCTGACATCCCAGTGGAGGCCTTCCAGGGATGGATTCGCCATTCCAGGGCGTTTTTCCCGCGGTGCCTAGCAAGGGACAATATAGCCTGTGATGTGGATGAGGTGATGTGGCCCAATGCAGCTCGGCGACATGATGCCGCACAGTGACTGTGTGTAATACTGTAAAAAGACCGTGTAGACAATAAAAAAGACTTCACACCCTGATCATGTTTCCGAGAGTACTGTTGTGTGCGATAGATTCTGTTTTTGCATTGAGTTGTGTTACAGTAGTGTACGTACATGCAGGATGTTTTTATAGATTTATAGTCTTCATGTGAAACTCACAAATCTAAATGCCTAATCCTCTGCAGGGTTCTATGACAATCCGTTACTGTACAGTTTATAAAAATATGCATTGGCAGTTATGAACCAAAGAACCTTCTCACAAATTGAGCATTGTGTTTTCAATTGTTTTGCTGTAGTGTGTAATGCTGTGTATAGTGTTTACAGTTTTGACAGCTTCGAGCTGCTCTCTTGGTGTGGGAGTTTGAGTTTTGCAGTGGGAAGGTGTGGTTGTGTTTATGTAGCTTTAGAGAAGGGTGTTGTGTTTGGACATTGGGGGACCTGGTGGTAACGTTTGTGACATGTGTTTTAGCATTTGAGAAAAACTGTAATACAGGTAAGCTCTGTGTGTGGAGTACAATGGAGGGAGCAGGAAGAGTGAGAAGTAGAGGAGGCCGAGCAAGAGGACGTGGAGGTGAAGTAGTAGGATGAAGAGGACTAGGAGGGGGGAGAGGAAGAGTAAGAAATAGAATTGCTGATGACATCAGAGCTACAATAGTGGACCATGTCATCAACCGTGGAATGACCCTGAGGGAAGCTGGCCAACGGGTTCAGCCTAACTCGAGCCGCTACACTGTAGCAAGCATCATAAGGACATTTTGAAATGAGACTCGGTTAGCACAGTCACTTTGCACTAAGATTTGTAGCACTGCCATATGCCAATGAGAAACACAATACCATAGATGTAAAAATACTGAAATTGTTACTTTACAGAATTGCTAGACGACCAGATGCTGGGGCAGAGGAAGCATGTTCACTGCAGACCAAGAAACCCATATAGTCAATATGACGATTGCAAATAATCCTATACTTGGAAATAAACACTTGTGTTTGTTTTGATGTATGTAAATAAACACCAATACTTGAAGCTTGGATCCTTGTATGTTTACATGACACTATGACAAAAGTGTGACCTCAAATTGGCATCTGTACACAGAGAAAGCAAAAGCCAGACAAAAACACCATTTTTACGAAGGTGTGAAGAGTTAATCTAGGTGTGTTCGCTTTTGCAAGAGAACTACAATGTTTTGATAATTGGGTGACAGGTTTTCTTATTTGTGTGTAGAGTTTTGCAAAAATAGCCAATAGTTACAAAAAATGTGCTTAAGCAATCAGAAAAAACTGTAATAGTCCCTGTTCACTCTATGCTGTGTGTGTGTCTGTGTGTGTGTGTCTGTGTGTGTGTGTGCGTGTGTGTGTGTGTGTGTGTGTGTGTGTGTGTCCTAAATTAAAGGTAAAAACATACACTCTGACACACAGATGCAAATATAAGTCATCTTTATTTATATAGCACATTTAAAAGACATCAAGTGTCGGCCAAAGTGCTGAACAGAGGGATAATATGGTGAAAAGAATTAAAATAGATAAGATGAAAACATTATAGAAACATTGAGACATCCGTATATGTTTGTAAAAAAATATGTGTACATGCAAATATGCACATACATATACAAAAATGTACACATTCACGCACAAGCACACATATGTGAACTTAAAATACACGTACACGTGTCTGCACATGCAAACATCATCCAATGAGATAAAAAACCAGAATAGCAGAAACACAATAACAGAGGTGTCAGAGAGATCCTTGGAAAATAGGAAGGGCTTCAGATTGGATTTGAAGACTTCCAAGGATGAAGAGGATTTTATGAAAGGGGGACGACTGTTTCGGGGCAGCAATGGAGAAAGCTGTCACCTCTAGATTTGAACTGGGAGCGTGGAACTAATGACAGCATCTGACTGGAGGAGCGCAGAGTTCGAGTGGGGCGGTGTGGGCTAAGAAGATCTGAAATGTAACCTGGAGCCATAATAACAAACGCACACGCATGCGTCTTCAGCATTACTGGGTTTCTGCAGCTCCTGGTTTCCTGTTTAATACATTCACACAAGCAATCAAACGCTATGAATCGGTTCCACAATGTTTGCAGTCACTTTATAAAAGGTGTAAAAAGGCAGTCACTGATCAGCACTATAACATTTTGACAATAAATTGTATTTGAATAAAACTGTTTCCTGCAGCCTAAATACGTCTCTGTACCTGAATAGAACTAAAGATCTTTCTCATAGGGTTAATGACACGTCTACCAACTATTTCATGTCCACATTACTGCTGAGAGTTACTCCAAAAACTTCCTTTAGTGGCTCTTCATCAGAATATTTACTTAGTTGTTGACATGAAAATCAGTCATTGTGTATTTTGAACACCTAAACTTCAGTGTGATGCCATTATCCTGCCAAACAACATAAAAGTCTCTAAAAAGGTAAGTATGGAGCAGCATCCTTTTTTATGGAAGAGGAAGGAAAAGTCATATTTATTATTATTCTCATATTACACAGACTGTGCTGACTGAACAGGCTCAGGCTGAAGCAGTGCAGATCCTGGCCTATTTTCAAGTACCATTAAAGTTATCACGTGTATAAATCTCTCCATTAGATGTCAGTAGACGGCAGATTGCAGTCAGTGCAGTCACTTTTCTTATCCCTCCTGATTCAAGAGCATAAAGCGATCTACGTTAGCTCTGGTAATTCTGACGGTCGTTCGGTAAATCTTTGTTTAATCTCTTTATTTGCTTTTTGGAGAAGTGAAGGTACAAAAACCTCTTCAATGAAATTTGCTTTGGTGGACAGAAAACAACCGTTGTAGACTGTTTGCGGTTACCTTTTATAAGTATTGAATTTTCAAAAGTGAAGTCAGTTCTTCTGACCAGGTTCAGACCAGGATGAACACAAGTATGATACTGAACCCACTAGAGAACTGGTCCCAGCTGTGGGTTCACCTCCTCCTGCTGACCTCATAGGACAGACTCTAATGTAGCATCACGTTCATCGGTCACTCCTGACCTCCTGTGAAGCATGACAAATGTGTAATTAATGACTTAATTATTTGGGGTATTATTGCTATAAAAATAATATTAATAGTATTATTATTATTGTGCTTTAGGCTCCACTGATAACGCAGAGGTCTCTTCTTCCTCTGGGCTGTTTAAAGGGCCAGTTTATCCAAAGCTGTGTATATACCAGCTGCTGTCAGGCTTCAGATGTCTGCATTAGTCCACAGTCCACTGTTTTGTAAGCCATTGCTTTACTGCAAAAGTTCCCATCTACTGTAAAGAAATGGAGATAAGCAGGCACATAATACGAAAAGGCATGCTGTAGGTTGACTTTGTCTTTTCTGATCCATCGGTTTGTGTGGCTCTTTTCACAGGAGGGACCTAACCCACACTTTATTTATTTATATGATAAGTTTAGTGGAATGTAGTGCAAAATACACAGTGTTTACTTTTAATTTAACAACATGAAGCTGCATCAAGTTTCCATGGTGACTGCTCAAGAAATTCTGCATTCATAAATAAACATCAGACTGTCAAAAGAGCTCATCTGTGCGAGACCACCGAGCTGAGAGCATTTTCAAGTCGAGATCCCCCCGTACGCCATCGTTGGAGAGCAGTTAAAGTTTTTCTTCCCGACTGTGATTTGAAAACGTCTAAATGGAATCAAGTCAAGGAATCTATAAACCTATCAGGGTATGTGAAGTTTTTGCTTTTACTGCATTTCAATAATATGAAGAATTTGATGTCGTTTTAAAAGTTGACAAACTGAGAATCATTTTAAGTAACAATGACTAAATTGCTATTTCTTTGACAGGTGTTGTTCAACACACCAATTTATGAAACTGCTGTAAAGATCTGCTGGTATCTTCCGGGCTACAGGACTCAGGTTAGACCCAGATTCATGCAAACCAAAGCTGACAGAAAATATCAGGTCATTTCTGAGGACCTGAGAGTGGTGGTGATTAAATGTCTCCTTTACTTTTAGATTGCGATTATGACGGAGTTTCTCAGACTTCAGCAGGAAGATCTAATTCCACCGAACCTCACTGCTGAAGATCTGAGAGATCTTTTGGTGGAGAAGAGCAGGGAGACACTCAGAGAGCAGTGAGTTACTGTCACACCTGAAAGTCTGTTTGTGATGACGTGTAAATGCTGAGAGAAAACCTCTGCTTTGCTTTCTTTTGAAGGCTGTGGGAGTTTGAATTAGAGGATTTTGAAGAAGAGGAAGCCAAACCTCTTCTAAGGCTGGTAAGACGAGAAAACCCACAAGACTTTTTTTTTCATTATGTTCACATAACCTTTAAACATAAGCGCACTGTAAATGTGTTTTCTGTTTCAGGTGTGGGCGGTGAACGTCAGCAATAAAATGAGGGACGTTGAATTTGAAGCCAGGATGCTTCTTCAGTTCCCAGAGGCCGTACCTCCTAAATTTCAGTGAGTCACATGTAATATACAGTTATTAACCCTGTAAGACCCAACCCATCAAAAAACAGCCCGAAAATTCAGATTCTTTGGAGCTGAGATGTTTATTAACCCTTTAAACAAAAGCCACAAATTAGTTCTTTGCTATGTCATGTTGTGTATGATTTACTTTTATTATGTATTTATTTTTTGTATCACATTTGATACACTGGGTGTTTTTGGCAACTTTTTGTTAACGACAATGTTAACTTTAGACTAAAAAAAGAGTTTTGTCCACAACATTTAGAAATGATAGCAAGTATTGATCATGTTGATGAGATCGAGGTCTCAGAAACTCATGTATGATACAAAGGCGGTTACAGGGTTAACAGTCCAGCTACAGTGTTTCAATATTTAAATGATGCTTTGAATATGTTTAAAAGATAACACTTATCATGTTTTTCTACAGAGCACCTAAACTCCTCAGCGTGGTGAAGGATTACGTTGAAATCCTGAAAAAGAAGCAGCAGGAACAGCATAACAGCAAACTGCTCACCGCGCAGGAGGTAGTGATCGAGGTAGTTCCCCGCGTTCTCCAGGGCTTCTGGGAGCTTCCTCCTCGTCCCCTCCTAAACATGGCCTCCCAGAGTCTAAGTATCCTCTCCACAAGTGTCACCAAGGCCACTTTAGATCGTGTCTCCAAGAGCCTCACGGCGATGGAAACACAGGCCATCTTCACCCGCTCCATCCGAGACGATATGGTCGACAGCATCCTGACGGAGATTAGACAGAAATTTCCTGAAGAAATTCTGTCTATCAAAGTTGCAAACTTTGCGCCAGTGTTGCTGAAGACCATTGCTGATGTAGCAAGGATCCGGATATGTGAAATCTTTGAGCCCCCTTCAAGTCCTGATGTGAAGAGCACAAATGGAGAGCGCTCCTCTGACGGCCTTTCAATGGCAAATGATCCACCAGCCGAAGGAGCTCTGTCAGAAAGTTTTCCAGAGCCTGACGTTCCCTGTGAGGAACTTCTTACTGAAAGGGCATCCAGTCTGAGTACTCAAGACCTTATGATCGAAGGAGCTCTGTCAGAAAGTGTTCCAGAGCCCGACGTTCCCTGTGAGGAACTTCTTTCTGAAAGGGCATCCAGTCTGAGTACTCAAGACCTTACGATCGAAGGAGCTCTGTCAGAAAGTGTTCCAGAGCCCGACGTTCCCTGTGAGGAACCCTATGCCGAGTCCAAATCCTGTGTTGAAGGCGAAGATCATAAGATCAAAGGATCTTGTTCGGAAATTGGGCCACTTCCTGATGTTCCCTTTGAACATCCCTTTCCTGAACCTGAAGCCAGCATGAAGTCCAAAGACCGTCACATCAAGAAGAAGAAAAAGGGCTTCTTCAAAAGACTGAGAAGTCTGTTCTGCTGCTGTTGCAGACAAAAAGACACCGAATGACACTGAAGCTGTGACCCAGTATTGGTGTTGCAGTAACTGTAAATATGTAAATATGTTCCTTGATGATTGTTGTTCATGTTTTTGGGGGTTTCTTTAGTTTTCAGTGGGCTGGGTGATTTTTCTCCTCTGTGTTCTTTACTTAATTCTTGTTCATAGTTCCTGATTTGTTTTCCTAGTTCTTGTTTCTTAGTTTTTAGTTTCTTGAGTCCACCTGAGTTTCCAGCAATAAAAGCTGCTGATTCAAGTTTCATTCCACGTAAGAGTCCTGTGTTTGGGTCCTGCTACCTGCCTGTCACAGCACACCATGACAGAAACTTTATAAGCTCATTCATATTTCTACACGAGTCTCCAGCTATGTTAAAGATTTTTTTCTTTCAAACATTTGTAAGAATCTCTTATGGTTCTCAAAATACTTCCATAAGTCCAGTAAGTGTAGTCCAGTAACATATTGATGGTATTATTTTTAATAATTATTTTTAATACAATTATTTATTATTTTTAATGCAATTTGAACTGAAACTGGTATATAAAATGTATTTCCTGTCGAAAATGCAGTGTGAATGCTAATAGCTGAATAGTTTGAGTTGAATTTTTATAATTGCTGAAATCTATGGTGAAAAACATGTTACAGTTTTTGCCCGTTGCTTGAACACATTTTGCAAAACTTCGCTCATTGTGCCAAAACTCTAAACACAAGTAAACATGACACAACAAAATATACCATTCACATCTGTGCCAAACTGAAACTCTGCTGTCAAAACCTAACATTCCTCTGTCAAAATGTAACTCTGTTGACAAAATGACACATACTTGCATCATATGCAGATCAGATCAGGGGGAACACACTAGTCTACTTTATATAAAACACTGCAGTCTTTGATTTTCATTGTTTATTCAGAAGGCATATTTTCAGGAGACACAAACAACCAAAAAAAGCAAATAGGCCTACTCAATATTGTACATTGCAGCACCATGAATTCAGATAAAGCAAAAAAAACAAACATAATACAGTAATAGAAAAAACACTATACTGTACACACAAAAAATCATGACAATTGTGCATACGTGGGCTCATGGATCCCGCCGTCTGTTGGGGTCTGGCCACAGGACCTCATCGACATCGCAAGCAGTGTCTTCTCCCGCTGGGCACCGGGGAAAATATCCTCTTGCATGTCGAAACCATCCATGGATTGCTGTCACCTGACTGTCGCCGCAGGCTTGTTCCACTGCCTGCAGAAGAGGCATGCGGGCATGTGGTTGGCGGTCATATACACGCCATCTCCAAGCCTAAAATAATCCTCTATAGGGTTTAAAAATGGTGAGTAAGGGGGCAAGTATACCACTTCAAGTTGGCTGTGGTTGGAGAACCAGGCCTGGACCAGAGCAGCCCGGTGGAAACCGACATGATCCCATATCACCACAAACCTGGGCTGATCTGCTCTGTTCTGTACAACTATATCATGGAGAGCATCTAGAAATGTGAGTATATGTTGGCTATTGCATGGACCTAGTTTTGCATGATGATGCAGAAGCCCTCGAAGGCTAATGGCGGCACACAATGTGATATTTCCCCCGCGCTGCCCTGGGACGTGCACAATTGCCCTTTGGCCAATTACATTACGACCCCGTCGTCTTGTTTTGCACAGGTCGAATCCAGCTTCATCAATGAAAATGAATTCATGAGGCTGTGCAGCTCCATCCATGGCCAAGATTCTCTGTAAAACAAAGAGAACATATTACTGTACTACAGTGCTACACATACAGGACCCTCACACATCACACAGGTACCTGTGTAGCTCTCAGGATGGATCCATGTGGTACTGATATGGTACATATTCAGCTGCTACTGGATTTCACCAATACTGTATTGTCCATGTAAAGGACAGTTACACTTACCCGTACATATTCAGCTCGAAGTCCTTTGACCCTGTCACTGTTCCTCTCAAATGGGACTCTGTAGAGCTGCTTCATGGTGATGCTGTGTTGTCCCAAGATGCGTCTGATGGTGGTGATGCTCACATGGTTTATGTTGTTGAACACTTGCCTGTCTGCAAGTATTTGCTTTCGTAGCTGGTGGAGACAGATGGCATTGTCTGCCCTCACTAGGTCCACAACGGCAAGTTCCTGCTGTTGTGTGAACAGGCGTTGGCGTCCTGCCCCAGAAGGTCTTCGAGTCATTCTAGAGAAATACAACCACATACTGTCATCGCTTTGCTTATTTTCCTTACAGTACTTTACTGTATATACTGTATCATCCACTGTACAACACTGTACTTCAATATAAGTAATCATGGTATGTTTCACAGAAACTACCACTTTGGCTGCAAAAGGAGCATCAGCACCCTGCAATACCCTGTACACTTGATATGGTGATGTGATATACTGTAGAACAGTGCTATGAAAACCACCTGAGTCGAGTAGAAGGTAGAGAGGTGAAGACAGACCTGCTTTCTAGTCGGAATGTTCTTACAGTTTTTTCTGATGGCTTTAACCCTAACTGTGATTCTTACAGCACAATTCCTAAAACTATTAATACTTATAGCAAAACCACTCACTGAGTTTGCAAAACTAAAAGCACAAACACTGCTTTGCACTCAGTTTGCAATTTTGCAAAACTGTAGGCACAATTCACTGCACAGCACTCTTTTTGCAGAACTTTAAACACAACTCACTGCTTACACTCAATTACCAAATTTCCAACACACTCCTAGCAAAATTATACACATGTATGGCTATCATTAACACTATTTTGCCAACTGTCTGGCACACTTTCACATGTGAAAACTGTTTTAGATAATTAGTCCACTTTGCAATCAGCCTAAGCACTATAAACAGGCCACAGGTAAGCTGTCTATGTGGAGTACAATGGAAGGAGCAGTAAGAGTGAGAAGAGTGAGAATCAGAGGAGGCCGAGGGAGAGGACGTGGAGGTGAAGAAGTTGGAGGAAGAGGACGTGGAGGTGAAGAAGCAAGAGGGTTAGAGGAAGAGGACAAGGAGGAGCAAGAAGAGGACGAGGAGGGGAAAGAGGAAGGGTAAGAAGAGTAAGAAACAGAATAACTGATGACATCAGAGCTACAATAGTGGACCATGTCATCAACCATGGGATGACCCTGAGGGAAGCTGGCCAACGGGTTCAGCCTAAACTGAGCCGCTACACTGTGGCAAGCATCATTAGGACATTTCGAAATGAGAATCGGTAAGTACTTTGTAGCACTGCCATACTCTAATGAGAAACACAACAGTACCATACATGCAAAAATACTGAAATTGTTACTTTACAGAATTGCTAGACGTCCAGATGTTGGGGGCAGAGGCAGAATGTTCACTCCAGAGCAAGAGACCCATATAGTGAACATGGTGATTGCCAATAATGCAATAAGACTGCGCGAAATACAGCAGCGCATAATTGATAATGACACCATCTTTCAAAATATACACAGTGCAAGCATTTCTGCACTAAGTCGTGTACTTGCGCGCCACAGAATAAGAATGAAGCAAATTTACAGAGTTCCTTTCGAGAGAAACACAGAACGTGTAAAGCAACTGCGATATGACTATGTGCAGGTAAGCTAGTGTCATTGGTTCTGAATTTGGAAGTGCATACTGTAGTGCTGTGCATGGGCCTGATGTGTTGCATTTGTTTTGTCTTGTCCAGAGAGTGATGGAACTAGAAGCAGATGCAATGGGACATGAGCTACTTTTTGTAGATGAGGCCTGTTTTAACCTCAGTAAAACCAGGAGACGTGGCAGGAACATTATTGGACACCGTGCCATCATCAATGTCCCAGGACAACATGGTGGTAACATAACCATGTGTGCAGCTATAAGCCAAAATGGTGTTGTTCACCATCATGCAACCATAGGCCCATACAACACTGCACACATTATTGCATTCCTGGACACCTTGCATGACATGCTCACTGTTCAGAGACCAGAGCAGACCCGATATGTCATCATATGGGACAATGTTAGTTTCCATAGGGCTGCTTTGGTCCGCAACTGGTTTACAGACCACCCATCCTTCATGGCACTCAACCTCCCTCCATACTCTCCATTCTTAAATCCCATCGAGGAGTTCTTCTCTGCCTGGCGCTGGAAAGTGTACGACCGTCATCCTCATCAACAGGTAGCCCTTTTACAGGCAATGGAGGAGGCATGTGGAGATATTGACCAGGCATCATGTCAGGCCTGGATACGGCATTCAAGGAGATATTTTCCCCGGTGCCTTGGACTGGAGGATATCGCATGCGATGTGGACGAAATTTTGTGGCCGGACCCAGAGAGACGACATGATGTAGGCTGATTGTCTTTTTTTTCCCCTTTTTTTGTGAAATTCCTATTTTGTGTTCTGACTTTGTCTTGGTTTTGATGAGTGTGAATAAACACCAATACTTGAAGTTTGGATCCTTGTATGTTTACATGACACTATGACAAAAGTGTGACCTCAAATTGACATCTGTACACAGAGAAAGCAAAAGCCAGATGTGTTTTGTATTCATACCATCAGTGTGCAGTTGGCGCATTGTGTGCTTAGTAGATGATGGCTTGTGTGTACTGTTTGATACGAAAACACCATTTTTTATTTTTATGAAGGTGTGAAGAGTTAATCTAGCTGTGTTCGCTTTTGCAAGAGAACTACAATGTTTTGATAATTGGGTGACAGGTTTTCTTATTTGTGTGTAGAGTTTTGCAAAAATAGCCAATAGTTACAAAAAATGTGCTTAAGCAATCAGAAAAAACTGTAATAGTCCCTGTTCACTCTATGCTGTGTGTGTGTCTGTGTGTGTGTGTCTGTGTGTGTGTGTGTGCGTGTGTGTGTGTGTGTGTGTGTCCTAAATTAAAGGTAAAAACATACACTCTGACACACAGATGCAAATATAAGTCATCTTTATTTATATAGCACATTTAAAAGACATCAAGTGTCGGCCAAAGTGCTGAACAGAGGGATAATATGGTGAAAAGAATTAAAATAGATAAGATGAAAACATTATAGAAACATTGAGACATCCGTATATGTTTGTAAAAAAATATGTGTACATGCAAATATGCACATACATATACAAAAATGTACACATTCACGCACAAGCACACATATGTGAACTTAAAATACACGTACACGTGTCTGCACATGCAAACATCATCCAATGAGATAAAAAACCAGAATAGCAGAAACACAATAACAGAGGTGTCAGAGAGATCCTTGGAAAATAGGAAGGGCTTCAGATTGGATTTGAAGACTTCCAAGGATGAAGAGGATTTTATGAAAGGGGGACGACTGTTTCGGGGCAGCAATGGAGAAAGCTGTCACCTCTAGATTTGAACTGGGAGCGTGGAACTAATGACAGCATCTGACTGGAGGAGCGCAGAGTTCGAGTGGGGCGGTGTGGGCTAAGAAGATCTGAAATGTAACCTGGAGCCATAATAACAAACGCACACGCATGCGTCTTCAGCATTACTGGGTTTCTGCAGCTCCTGGTTTCCTGTTTAATACATTCACACAAGCAATCAAACGCTATGAATCGGTTCCACAATGTTTGCAGTCACTTTATAAAAGGTGTAAAAAGGCAGTCACTGATCAGCACTATAACATTTTGACAATAAATTGTATTTGAATAAAACTGTTTCCTGCAGCCTAAATACGTCTCTGTACCTGAATAGAACTAAAGATCTTTCTCATAGGGTTAATGACACGTCTACCAACTATTTCATGTCCACATTACTGCTGAGAGTTACTCCAAAAACTTCCTTTAGTGGCTCTTCATCAGAATATTTACTTAGTTGTTGACATGAAAATCAGTCATTGTGTATTTTGAACACCTAAACTTCAGTGTGATGCCATTATCCTGCCAAACAACATAAAAGTCTCTAAAAAGGTAAGTATGGAGCAGCATCCTTTTTTATGGAAGAGGAAGGAAAAGTCATATTTATTATTATTCTCATATTACACAGACTGTGCTGACTGAACAGGCTCAGGCTGAAGCAGTGCAGATCCTGGCCTATTTTCAAGTACCATTAAAGTTATCACGTGTATAAATCTCTCCATTAGATGTCAGTAGACGGCAGATTGCAGTCAGTGCAGTCACTTTTCTTATCCCTCCTGATTCAAGAGCATAAAGCGATCTACGTTAGCTCTGGTAATTCTGACGGTCGTTCGGTGAATCTTTGTTTAATCTCTTTATTTGCTTTTTGGAGAAGTGAAGGTACAAAAACCTCTTCAATGAAATTTGCTTTGGTGGACAGAAAACAACCGTTGTAGACTGTTTGCGGTTACCTTTTATAAGTATTGAATTTTCAAAAGTGAAGTCAGTTCTTCTGACCAGGTTCAGACCAGGATGAACACAAGTATGATACTGAACCCACTAGAGAACTGGTCCCAGCTGTGGGTTCACCTCCTCCTGCTGACCTCATAGGACAGACTCTAATGTAGCATCACGTTCATCGGTCACTCCTGACCTCCTGTGAAGCATGACAAATGTGTAATTAATGACTTAATTATTTGGGGTATTATTGCTATAAAAATAATATTAATAGTATTATTATTATTGTGCTTTAGGCTCCACTGATAACGCAGAGGTCTCTTCTTCCTCTGGGCTGTTTAAAGGGCCAGTTTATCCAAAGCTGTGTATATACCAGCTGCTGTCAGGCTTCAGATGTCTGCATTAGTCCACAGTCCACTGTTTTGTAAGCCATTGCTTTACTGCAAAAGTTCCCATCTACTGTAAAGAAATGGAGATAAGCAGGCACATAATACGAAAAGGCATGCTGTAGGTTGACTTTGTCTTTTCTGATCCATCGGTTTGTGTGGCTCTTTTCACAGGAGGGACCTAACCCACACTTTATTTATTTATATGATAAGTTTAGTGGAATGTAGTGCAAAATACACAGTGTTTACTTTTAATTTAACAACATGAAGCTGCATCAAGTTTCCATGGTGACTGCTCAAGAAATTCTGCATTCATAAATAAACATCAGACTGTCAAAAGAGCTCATCTGTGCGAGACCACCGAGCTGAGAGCATTTTCAAGTCGAGATCCCCCCGTACGCCATCGTTGGAGAGCAGTTAAAGTTTTTCTTCCCGACTGTGATTTGAAAACGTCTAAATGGAATCAAGTCAAGGAATCTATAAACCTATCAGGGTATGTGAAGTTTTTGCTTTTACTGCATTTCAATAATATGAAGAATTTGATGTCGTTTTAAAAGTTGACAAACTGAGAATCATTTTAAGTAACAATGACTAAATTGCTATTTCTTTGACAGGTGTTGTTCAACACACCAATTTATGAAACTGCTGTAAAGATCTGCTGGTATCTTCCGGGCTACAGGACTCAGGTTAGACCCAGATTCATGCAAACCAAAGCTGACAGAAAATATCAGGTCATTTCTGAGGACCTGAGAGTGGTGGTGATTAAATGTCTCCTTTACTTTTAGATTGCGATTATGACGGAGTTTCTCAGACTTCAGCAGGAAGATCTAATTCCACCGAACCTCACTGCTGAAGATCTGAGAGATCTTTTGGTGGAGAAGAGCAGGGAGACACTCAGAGAGCAGTGAGTTACTGTCACACCTGAAAGTCTGTTTGTGATGACGTGTAAATGCTGAGAGAAAACCTCTGCTTTGCTTTCTTTTGAAGGCTGTGGGAGTTTGAATTAGAGGATTTTGAAGAAGAGGAAGCCAAACCTCTTCTAAGGCTGGTAAGACGAGAAAACCCACAAGACTTTTTTTTTCATTATGTTCACATAACCTTTAAACATAAGCGCACTGTAAATGTGTTTTCTGTTTCAGGTGTGGGCGGTGAACGTCAGCAATAAAATGAGGGACGTTGAATTTGAAGCCAGGATGCTTCTTCAGTTCCCAGAGGCCGTACCTCCTAAATTTCAGTGAGTCACATGTAATATACAGTTATTAACCCTGTAAGACCCAACCCATCAAAAAACAGCCCGAAAATTCAGATTCTTTGGAGCTGAGATGTTTATTAACCCTTTAAACAAAAGCCACAAATTAGTTCTTTGCTATGTCATGTTGTGTATGATTTACTTTTATTATGTATTTATTTTTTGTATCACATTTGATACACTGGGTGTTTTTGGCAACTTTTTGTTAACGACAATGTTAACTTTAGACTAAAAAAAGAGTTTTGTCCACAACATTTAGAAATGATAGCAAGTATTGATCATGTTGATGAGATCGAGGTCTCAGAAACTCATGTATGATACAAAGGCGGTTACAGGGTTAACAGTCCAGCTACAGTGTTTCAATATTTAAATGATGCTTTGAATATGTTTAAAAGATAACACTTATCATGTTTTTCTACAGAGCACCTAAACTCCTCAGCGTGGTGAAGGATTACGTTGAAATCCTGAAAAAGAAGCAGCAGGAACAGCATAACAGCAAACTGCTCACCGCGCAGGAGGTAGTGATCGAGGTAGTTCCCCGCGTTCTCCAGGGCTTCTGGGAGCTTCCTCCTCGTCCCCTCCTAAACATGGCCTCCCAGAGTCTAAGTATCCTCTCCACAAGTGTCACCAAGGCCACTTTAGATCGTGTCTCCAAGAGCCTCACGGCGATGGAAACACAGGCCATCTTCACCCGCTCCATCCGAGACGATATGGTCGACAGCATCCTGACGGAGATTAGACAGAAATTTCCTGAAGAAATTCTGTCTATCAAAGTTGCAAACTTTGCGCCAGTGTTGCTGAAGACCATTGCTGATGTAGCAAGGATCCGGATATGTGAAATCTTTGAGCCCCCTTCAAGTCCTGATGTGAAGAGCACAAATGGAGAGCGCTCCTCTGACGGCCTTTCAATGGCAAATGATCCACCAGCCGAAGGAGCTCTGTCAGAAAGTTTTCCAGAGCCTGACGTTCCCTGTGAGGAACTTCTTACTGAAAGGGCATCCAGTCTGAGTACTCAAGACCTTATGATCGAAGGAGCTCTGTCAGAAAGTGTTCCAGAGCCCGACGTTCCCTGTGAGGAACTTCTTTCTGAAAGGGCATCCAGTCTGAGTACTCAAGACCTTACGATCGAAGGAGCTCTGTCAGAAAGTGTTCCAGAGCCCGACGTTCCCTGTGAGGAACCCTATGCCGAGTCCAAATCCTGTGTTGAAGGCGAAGATCATAAGATCAAAGGATCTTGTTCGGAAATTGGGCCACTTCCTGATGTTCCCTTTGAACATCCCTTTCCTGAACCTGAAGCCAGCATGAAGTCCAAAGACCGTCACATCAAGAAGAAGAAAAAGGGCTTCTTCAAAAGACTGAGAAGTCTGTTCTGCTGCTGTTGCAGACAAAAAGACACCGAATGACACTGAAGCTGTGACCCAGTATTGGTGTTGCAGTAACTGTAAATATGTAAATATGTTCCTTGATGATTGTTGTTCATGTGTTTGGGGGTTTCTTTAGTTTTCAGTGGGCTGGGTGATTTTTCTCCTCTGTGTTCTTTACTTAATTCTTGTTCATAGTTCCTGATTTGTTTTCCTAGTTCTTGTTTCTTAGTTTTTAGTTTCTTGAGTCCACCTGAGTTTCCAGCAATAAAAGCTGCTGATTCAAGTTTCATTCCACGTAAGAGTCCTGTGTTTGGGTCCTGCTACCTGCCTGTCACAGCACACCATGACAGAAACTTTATAAGCTCATTCATATTTCTACACGAGTCTCCAGCTATGTTAAAGATTTTTTTCTTTCAAACATTTGTAAGAATCTCTTATGGTTCTCAAAATACTTCCATAAGTCCAGTAAGTGTAGTCCAGTAACATATTGATGGTATTATTTTTAATAATTATTTTTAATACAATTATTTATTATTTTTAATGCAATTTGAACTGAAACTGGTATATAAAATGTATTTCCTGTCGAAAATGCAGTGTGAATGCTAATAGCTGAATAGTTTGAGTTGAATTTTTATAATTGCTGAAATCTATGGTGAAAAACATGTTACAGTTTTTGCCCGTTGCTTGAACACATTTTGCAAAACTTCGCTCATTGTGCCAAAACTCTAAACACAAGTAAACATGACACAACAAAATATACCATTCACATCTGTGCCAAACTGAAACTCTGCTGTCAAAACCTAACATTCCTCTGTCAAAATGTAACTCTGTTGACAAAATGACACATACTTGCATCATATGCAGATCAGATCAGGGGGAACACACTAGTCTACTTTATATAAAACACTGCAGTCTTTGATTTTCATTGTTTATTCAGAAGGCATATTTTCAGGAGACACAAACAACCAAAAAAAGCAAATAGGCCTACTCAATATTGTACACTGCAGCACCATGAATTCAGATAAAGCAAAAAAAACAAACATAATACAGTAATAGAAAAAACACTATACTGTACACACAAAAAATCATGACAATTGTGCATACGTGGGCTCATGGATCCCGCCGTCTGTTGGGGTCTGGCCACAGGACCTCATCGGCATCGCAAGCAGTGTCTTCTCCCGCTGGGCACCGGGGAAAATATCCTCTTGCATGTTGAAACCATCCATGGATTGCTGTCACCTGACTGTCGCCGCAGGCTTGTTCCACTGCCTGCAGAAGAGGCATGCGGGCATGTGGTTGGCGGTCATATACACGCCATCTCCAAGCCTAAAATAATCCTCTATAGGGTTTAAAAATGGTGAGTAAGGGGGCAAGTATACCACTTCAAGTTGGCTGTGGTTGGAGAACCAGGCCTGGACCAGAGCAGCCCGATGGAAACCGACATGATCCCATATCACCACAAACCTGGGCTGATCTGCTCTGTTCTGTACAACTATATCATGGAGAGCATCTAGAAATGTGAGTATATGTTGGCTATTGTATGGACCTAGTTTTGCATGATGATGCAGAAGCCCTCGAAGGCTAATGGCGGCACACAATGTGATATTTCCCCCGTGCTGCCCTGGGACGTGCACAATTGCTCTTTGGCCAATTACATTACGACCCCGTCGTCTTGTTTTGCACAGGTCGAATCCAGCTTCATCAATGAAAATGAATTCATGAGGCTGTGCAGCTCCATCCATGGCCAAGATTCTCTGTAAAACAAAGAGAACATATTACTGTACGACAGTGCTACACATACAGGACCCTCACACATCACACAGGTACCTGTGTAGCTCTCAGGATGGATCCATGTGGTACTGATATGGTACATATTCAGCTGCTACTGGATTTCACCAATACTGTATTGTCCATGTAAAGGACAGTTACACTTACCCGTACATATTCAGCTCGAAGTCCTTTGACCCTGTCACTGTTCCTCTCAAATGGGACTCTGTAGAGCTGCTTCATGGTGATGCTGTGTTGTCCCAAGATGCGTCTGATGGTGGTGATGCTCACATGGTTTATGTTGTTGAACACTTGCCTGTCTGCAAGTATTTGCTTTCGTAGCTGGTGGAGACAGATGGCATTGTCTGCCCTCACTAGGTCCACAACGGCAAGTTCCTGCTGTTGTGTGAACAGGCGTTGGCGTCCTCCCCCAGAAGGTCTTCGAGTCATTCTAGAGAAATACAACCACATACTGTCATCGCTTTGCTTATTTTCCTTACAGTACTTTACTGTATATACTGTATCATCCACTGTACAACACTGTACTTCAATATAAGTAATCATGGTATGTTTCACAGAAACTACCACTTTGGCTGCAAAAGGAGCATCAGCACCCTGCAATACCCTGTACACTTGATATGGTGATGTGATATACTGTAGAACAGTGCTATGAAAACCACCTGAGTAGAGTAGAAGGTAGAGAGGTGAAGACAGACCTGCTTTCTAGTCGGAATGTTCTTACAGTTTTTTCTGATGGCTTTAACCCTAACTGTGATTCTTACAGCACAATTCCTAAAACTATTAATACTTATAGCAAAACCACTCACTGAGTTTGCAAAACTAAAAGCACAAACACTGCTTTGCACTCAGTTTGCAATTTTGCAAAACTGTAGGCACAATTCACTGCACAGCACTCTTTTTGCAGAACTTTAAACACAACTCACTGCTTACACTCAATTACCAAATTTCCAACACACTCCTAGCAAAATTATACACATGTATGGCTATCATTAACACTATTTTGCCAACTGTCTGGCACACTTTCACATGTGAAAACTGTTTTAGATAATTAGTCCACTTTGCAATCAGCCTAAGCACTATAAACAGGCCACAGGTAAGCTGTCTATGTGGAGTACAATGGAAGGAGCAGTAAGAGTGAGAAGAGTGAGAATCAGAGGAGGCCGAGGGAGAGGACGTGGAGGTGAAGAAGTTGGAGGAAGAGGACGTGGAGGTGAAGAAGCAAGAGGGTTAGAGGAAGAGGACAAGGAGGAGCAAGAAGAGGACGAGGAGGGGAAAGAGGAAGGGTAAGAAGAGTAAGAAACAGAATAACTGATGACATCAGAGCTACAATAGTGGACCATGTCATCAACCATGGGATGACCCTGAGGGAAGCTGGCCAACGGGTTCAGCCTAAACTGAGCCGCTACACTGTGGCAAGCATCATTAGGACATTTCGAA
This sequence comes from Perissodus microlepis, assembly GCF_051167445.1. Taxonomy (NCBI): domain Eukaryota; kingdom Metazoa; phylum Chordata; class Actinopteri; order Cichliformes; family Cichlidae; genus Perissodus; species Perissodus microlepis. Next base: position 9,209,917 of record NC_140471.1, read on the forward strand.
ATGAGAATCGGTAAGTACTTTGTAGCACTGCCATACTCTAATGAGAAACACAACAGTACCATACATGCAAAAATACTGAAATTGTTACTTTACAGAATTGCTAGACGTCCAGATGTTGGGGGCAGAGGCAGAATGTTCACTCCAGAGCAAGAGACCCATATAGTGAACATGGTGATTGCCAATAATGCAATAAGACTGCGCGAAATACAGCAGCGCATAATTGATAATGACACCATCTTTCAAAATATACACAGTGCAAGCATTTCTGCACTAAGTCGTGTACTTGTGCGCCACAGAATAAGAATGAAGCAAATTTACAGAGTTCCTTTCGAGAGAAACACAGAACGTGTAAAGCAACTGCGATATGACTATGTGCAGGTAAGCTAGTGTCATTGGTTCTGAATTTGGAAGTGCATACTGTAGTGCTGTGCATGGGCCTGATGTGTTGCATTTGTTTTGTCTTGTCCAGAGAGTGATGGAACTAGAAGCAGATGCAATGGGACATGAGCTACTTTTTGTAGATGAGGCCTGTTTTAACCTCAGTAAAACCAGGAGACGTGGCAGGAACATTATTGGACACCGTGCCATCATCAATGTCCCAGGACAACATGGTGGTAACATAACCATGTGTGCAGCTATAAGCCAAAATGGTGTTGTTCACCATCATGCAACCATAGGCCCATACAACACTGCACACATTATTGCATTCCTGGACACCTTGCATGACATGCTCACTGTTCAGAGACCAGAGCAGACCCGATATGTCATCATATGGGACAATGTTAGTTTCCATAGGGCTGCTTTGGTCCGCAACTGGTTTACAGACCAACCATCCTTCATGGCACTCAACCTCCCTCCATACTCTCCATTCTTAAATCCCATCGAGGAGTTCTTCTCTGCCTGGCGCTGGAAAGTGTACGACCGTCATCCTCATCAACAGGTAGCCCTTTTACAGGCAATGGAGGAGGCATGTGGAGATATTGACCAGGCATCATGTCAGGCCTGGATACGGCATTCAAGGAGATATTTTCCCCGGTGCCTTGGACTGGAGGATATCGCATGCGATGTGGACGAAATTTTGTGGCCGGACCCAGAGAGACGACATAATGTAGGCTGATTGTCTTTTTTTTCCCCTTTTTTTTGTGAAATTCCTTTTTTGTGTTCTGACTTTGTCTTGGTTTTGATGAGTGTGAATAAACACCAATACTTGAAGTTTGGATCCTTGTATGTTTACATGACACTATGACAAAAGTGTGACCTCAAATTGACATCTGTACACAGAGAAAGCAAAAGCCAGATGTGTTTTGTATTCATACCATCAGTGTGCAGTTGGCGCATTGTGTGCTTAGTAGATGATGGCTTGTGTGTACTGTTTGATACGAAAACACCATTTTTTATTTTTATGAAGGTGTGAAGAGTTAATCTAGCTGTGTTCGCTTTTGCAAGAGAACTACAATGTTTTGATAATTGGGTGACAGGTTTTCTTATTTGTGTGTAGAGTTTTGCAAAAATAGCCAATAGTTACAAAAAATGTGCTTAAGCAATCAGAAAAAACTGTAATTACAGTTTTTCTGAGTTGCTAAAACACTAAATCCCAGTGTAAAAAATAAACTGTCAACTATGAAAACTATTTCATCAAATCAATCCCACAGTTGCCAAAACCTCAAACACTATTCATCTGGTCGGGACACCATTTGCAAATCTGAATCTCCCATTTACCAAAACTCTAAACACCTTCTCAAACACAAAACACATTAAGCAGTGTGGTGCACTTGTACCCAGAATGGTGCACACAGGCTACATTAGTGAAACACAACTAACACACTGTTTTCATCATTAACACACTACCACTCAAAATTGAAAACACATGTTGCAACCTCTTCTTCTGCTTTTTGCTAGATTGAACATAGCTTAATCCGCAAAGATGTATTCATGAGGCCTAACCATTGAGTCAATCTCAAGGATTCTCTTTACAAAGTGACAACAAACAAATTTTAGTTCTGTAAATGAAATAGTATGATGTAAAAATGTGATATGTATACAAGAATACTTGAAGGATGGCCACATGAGGGTGGAAGAACACGCATGCACTCACAACACCAGGAGACACTTATTGTGGATATGGTCCGTCAGAATAATGCAATTTGACTGCATGAAATGCAGCAGTGGATTATAGAAGACAACATACATTTTGAATCTAGCAAAAAGGAGAAGGTCACAATGTCATAGGTCAACGTGCCATTATTGAACTGCCTGGTCAGCGTGGTGGAAATGTAACTATCTGTGCTGCCAACAGCAGCTGTGGGGTTCTCCACAGTCATGCTACTGTTGAGCCATACAACACAAAACTTCTAGCAACATTCCTGGATGCGCTACAGGATGCTCTGCTTGAGTAGAAAGATCGCAAGTAGGCAGAGCATCCCATATCATTTGGGACAACGTGAGCTTTCACCGATGTCCAAGAATACACAATTGGTTTCACAATGAGCAGCATTTTATTACAGTTTTTCTCAAATGTTAAAACACAAAAGCCAATCCTGTAACCCAAATGACCAGTAGTCTAAACACATTTACTAAATGTAGCCACCATATTCCAGTACCATAAACACATGTCACATGAAGACACAATTCACAAAACACAACCCTCTGTACTCATAAATCTAAACACATTTTTCCTTGCTAAAACACATGTTGCAAAACAACTCTGCTCATATTCTCAAATGAAAGCCCATGTGATGCAAAATGCTTGCCACAGTCACCAATCTTTGAACACAGGGAACACACCTGGCGTCAGTCACTACACACAACGACTCAAAATTGAAGACACCTGTTGCTAATGATGTGACCCCACCTATAAAAGCATAGTTTGGTGAAGATGCCAAACAATCACAATGGATGAAGGCATTCGAGCGTGCGGAAGGAGAAGAGCTGCAGGCCAAAGAGGAAGAGGGGTTGAGATCAGAGGAGGAAGAGGTGAAGGCCTAAGAAGAAGAGGAGTTCGGAGTAGAGGAGGAAGAGAAGGAGGCCAACAAGAGAGAGGAGAAGGTCCAGGTGGGAGAAGAAGACAACCTCGCACCATCATAACAGATGATATGCGAGCAACAGTAATTGATCATGTCATTGGCCATGGCATGACAATGGCTGAAGCGGGACGAAGAGTACATCCAAACCTGAGTAGGTTCACCGTGGCCACCATTATCAAGGCATTTAGACAACACAACAGGTATAGTACGCTATTGCTTTCTTTGTCACACTACAGTTTTACAGGCCTGTGAAAGTGGTCTGTTACTTTACATGTAGTTTTACATATAAATCAGTCAATTGACAACACATGTTTCTTTCTTTAGAGCTGAAAGGATGCCACATAGAGGTGGGAGGGTTGCCATATTCACAGCGGCACAAGAAACCCTCATTGCAGATATGGTCCGTGAGAACAACTGCATTAGACTCCGAGAGATCAGAGACAAAGTCATTGCAGATAATGTAAACTTTGAGAACATTGATGCTGTCAGCGTGTCCACAATAGACCGAGTTCTCCGGCGCCAACAGATGAGGATGAAACAGGTCTACAGGGTTCCCTTTGAGCGCAACTCTGCGCGACACATAGAACAACGTTACGAGTATGTGCAAGTACGTATACATCCATGTCCACAGTACAGTTAGTGGACATACTGTGTTGCTTAGTGGCCTACATTACTTCTGGACAATACTGTGCTACCTGATTGACCGTTCTGAACACCTGTACGCTTTTCCATGTTCACAGAGGATAATGCAGTTGGACGCGATGGCCAGACCCCATGAGTACCTCTTCCTGGATGAGGCTGGCTTCAACCTCCAGAAACGAAGGCGAAGAGGCCGTAACATCATTGGCCAAAGAGCCATCACTGAGGTTCCTGGCCAACGGGGGGGTAATATTACTCTTTGTGCAGCTATGGGTACGGAGGGGCTTGTCCACCGGCATGCTGTCCTTGGGTCTTACAACGTCTCCTCACCTTCCTAGAGGAGCTAAAAGACATCCTCCTGGACCGTCAACAACACCATCCTAGGCTAGCACATCACATGTATGTGATCATTTGGGACAACGTCCGCTTCCACAAAACACACCAAATCAGAGAGTGGTTCACCACCAACAGTGACCACTTTTTAAACGTCTGTCTGCCACCCTACTCCCCTTTCCTGAACCCTATAGAGGAGTTCTTCTCATCATGGAGATGGAAGGTGTATGACAGACAGCCATACACAAGAGAGAACCTCGTACGGGCAATGGAGCTGGCCTGTGCTGACATCCCAGTGGAGGCCTTCCAGGGATGGATTCGCCATTCCAGGGCGTTTTTCCCACGGTGCCTAGCAAGGGACAATATAGCCTGTGATGTGGATGAGGTGATGTGGCCCAATGCAGCTCGGCGACATGATGCCGCACAGTGACTGTGTGTAATACTGTAAAAAGACCGTGTAGACAATAAAAAAGACTTCACACCCTGATCATGTTTCCGAGAGTACTGTTGTGTGCGATAGATTCTGTTTTTGCATTGAGTTGTGTTACAGTAGTGTACGTACATGCAGGATGTTTTTATAGATTTATAGTCTTCATGTGAAACTCACAAATCTAAATGCCTAATCCTCTGCAGGGTTCTATGACGATCCGTTACTGTACAGTTTATAAAAATATGCATTGGCAGTTATGAACCAAAGAACCTTCTCACAAATTGAGCATTGTGTTTTCAATTGTTTTGCTGTAGTGTGTAATGCTGTGTATAGTGTTTACAGTTTTGACAGCTTCGAGCTGCTCTCTTGGTGTGGGAGTTTGAGTTTTGCAGTGGGAAGGTGTGGTTGTGTTTATGTAGCTTTAGAGAAGGGTGTTGTGTTTGGACATTGGGGGACCTGGTGGTAACGTTTGTGACATGTGTTTTAGCATTTGAGAAAAACTGTATTATTCTCATATTACACAGACTGTGCTGACTGAACAGGCTCAGGCTGAAGCAGTGCAGATCCTGGCCTATTTTCAAGTACCATTAAAGTTATCACGTGTATAAATCTCTCCATTAGATGTCAGTAGACGGCAGATTGCAGTCAGTGCAGTCACTTTTCTTATCCCTCCTGATTCAAGAGCATAAAGCGATCTACGTTAGCTCTGGTAATTCTGACGGTCGTTCGGTGAATCTTTGTTTAATCTCTTTATTTGCTTTTTGGAGAAGTGAAGGTACAAAAACCTCTTCAATGAAATTTGCTTTGGTGGACAGAAAACAACCGTTGTAGACTGTTTGCGGTTACCTTTTATAAGTATTGAATTTTCAAAAGTGAAGTCAGTTCTTCTGACCAGGTTCAGACCAGGATGAACACAAGTATGATACTGAACCCACTAGAGAATTGGTCCCAGCTGTGGGTTCACCTCCTCCTGCTGAACTCATAGGACAGACTCTAATGTAGCATCACGTTCATCGGTCACTCCTGACCTCCTGTGAAGCATGACAAATGTGTAATTAATGACTTAATTATTTGGGGTATTATTGCTATAAAAATAATATTAATAGTATTATTATTATTGTGCTTTAGGCTCCACTGATAACGCAGAGGTCTCTTCTTCCTCTGGGCTGTTTAAAGGGCCAGTTTATCCAAAGCTGTGTATATACCAGCTGCTGTCAGGCTTCAGATGTCTGCATTAGTCCACAGTCCACTGTTTTGTAAGCCATTGCTTTACTGCAAAAGTTCCCATCTACTGTAAAGAAATGGAGATAAGCAGGCACATAATACGAAAAGGCATGCTGTAGGTTGACTTTGTCTTTTCTGATCCATCGGTTTGTGTGGCTCTTTTCACAGGAGGGACCTAACCCACACTTTATTTACTTATATGATAAGTTTAGTGGAATGTAGTGCAAAATACACAGTGTTTACTTTTAATTTAACAACATGAAGCTGCATCAAGTTTCCATGGTGACTGCTCAAGAAATTCTGCATTCATAAATAAACATCAGACTGTCAAAAGAGCTCATCTGTGCGAGACCACCGAGCTGAGAGCATTTTCAAGTCGAGATCCCCCCGTACGCCATCGTTGGAGAGCAGTTAAAGTTTTTCTTCCCGACTGTGATTTGAAAACGTCTAAATGGAATCAAGTCAAGGAATCTATAAACCTATCAGGGTATGTGAAGTTTTTGCTTTTACTGCATTTCAATAATATGAAGAATTTGATGTCGTTTTAAAAGTTGACAAACTGAGAATCATTTTAAGTAACAATGACTAAATTGCTATTTCTTTGACAGGTGTTGTTCAACACACCAATTTATGAAACTGCTGTAAAGATCTGCTGGTATCTTCCGGGCTACAGGACTCAGGTTAGACCCAGATTCATGCAAACCAAAGCTGACAGAAAATATCAGGTCATTTCTGAGGACCTGAGAGTGGTGGTGATTAAATGTCTCCTTTACTTTTAGATTGCGATTATGATGGAGTTTCTCAGACTTCAGCAGGAAGATCTAATTCCACCGAACCTCACTGCTGAAGATCTGAGAGATCTTTTGGTGGAGAAGAGCAGGGAGACACTCAGAGAGCAGTGAGTTACTGTCACACCTGAAAGTCTGTTTGTGATGACGTGTAAATGCTGAGAGAAAACCTCTGCTTTGCTTTCTTTTGAAGGCTGTGGGAGTTTGAATTAGAGGATTTTGAAGAAGAGGAAGCCAAACCTCTTCTAAGGCTGGTAAGACGAGAAAACCCACAAGACTTTCTTTTTCATTATGTTCACATAACCTTTAAACATAAGCGCACTGTAAATGTGTTTTCTGTTTCAGGTGTGGGCGGTGAACGTCAGCAATAAAATGAGGGACGTTGAATTTGAAGCCAGGATGCTTCTTCAGTTCCCAGAGGCCGTACCTCCTAAATTTCAGTGAGTCACATGTAATATACAGTTATTAACCCTGTAAGACCCAACCCATCAAAAAACAGCCCGAAAATTCAGATTCTTTGGAGCTGAGATGTTTATTAACCCTTTAAACAAAAGCCACAAATTAGTTCTTTGCTATGTCATGTTGTGTATGATTTACTTTTATTATGTATTTATTTTTTGTATCACATTTGATACACTGGGTGTTTTTGGCAACTTTTTGTTAACGACAATGTTAACTTTAGACTAAAAAAAGAGTTTTGTCCACAACATTTAGAAATTATAGCAAGTATTGATCATGTTGATGAGATCGAGGTCTCAGAAACTCATGCATGATACAAAGGCGGTTACAGGGTTAACAGTCCAGCTACAGTGTTTCAATATTTAAATGATGCTTTGAATATGTTTAAAAGATAACACTTATCATGTTTTTCTACAGAGCACCTAAACTCCTCAGCGTGGTGAAGGATTACGTTGAAATCCTGAAAAAGAAGCAGCAGGAACAGCATAACAGCAAACTGCTCACCGCGCAGGAGGTAGTGATCGAGGTAGTTCCCCGCGTTCTCCAGGGCTTCTGGGAGCTTCCTCCTCGTCCCCTCCTAAACATGGCCTCCCAGAGTCTAAGTATCCTCTCCACAAGTGTCACCAAGGCCACTTTAGATCGTGTCTCCAAGAGCCTCACGGCGATGGAAACACAGGCCATCTTCACCCGCTCCATCCGAGACGATATGGTCGACAGCATCCTGACGGAGATTAGACAGAAATTTCCTGAAGAAATTCTGTCTATCAAAGTTGCAAACTTTGCGCCAGTGTTGCTGAAGACCATTGCTGATGTAGCAAGGATCCGGATATGTGAAATCTTTGAGCCCCCTTCAAGTCCTGATGTGAAGAGCACAAATGGAGAGCGCTCCTCTGACGGCCTTTCAATGGCAAATGATCCACCAGCCGAAGGAGCTCTGTCAGAAAGTTTTCCAGAGCCTGACGTTCCCTGTGAGGAACTTCTTACTGAAAGGGCATCCAGTCTGAGTACTCAAGACCTTATGATCGAAGGAGCTCTGTCAGAAAGTGTTCCAGAGCCCGACGTTCCCTGTGAGGAACTTCTTTCTGAAAGGGCATCCAGTCTGAGTACTCAAGACCTTACGATCGAAGGAGCTCTGTCAGAAAGTGTTCCAGAGCCCGACGTTCCCTGTGAGGAACCCTATGCCGAGTCCAAATCCTGTGTTGAAGGCGAAGATCATAAGATCAAAGGATCTTGTTCGGAAATTGGGCCACTTCCTGATGTTCCCTTTGAACATCCCTTTCCTGAACCTGAAGCCAGCATGAAGTCCAAAGACCGTCACATCAAGAAGAAGAAAAAGGGCTTCTTCAAAAGACTGAGAAGTCTGTTCTGCTGCTGTTGCAGACAAAAAGACACCGAATGACACTGAAGCTGTGACCCAGTATTGGTGTTGCAGTAACTGTAAATATGTAAATATGTTCCTTGATGATTGTTGTTCATGTTTTTGGGGGTTTCTTTAGTTTTCAGTGGGCTGGGTGATTTTTCTCCTCTGTGTTCTTTACTTAATTCTTGTTCATAGTTCCTGATTTGTTTTCCTAGTTCTTGTTTCTTAGTTTTTAGTTTCTTGAGTCCACCTGAGTTTCCAGCAATAAAAGCTGCTGATTCAAGTTTCATTCCACGTAAGAGTCCTGTGTTTGGGTCCTGCTACCTGCCTGTCACAGCACACCATGACAGAAACTTTATAAGCTCATTCATATTTCTACACGAGTCTCCAGCTATGTTAAAGATTTTTTTCTTTCAAACATTTGTAAGAATCTCTTATGGTTCTCAAAATACTTCCATAAGTCCAGTAAGTGTAGTCCAGTAACATATTGATGGTATTATTTTTAATAATTATTTTTAATACAATTATTTATTATTTTTAATGCAATTTGAACTGAAACTGGTATATAAAATGTATTTCCTGTCGAAAATGCAGTGTGAATGCTAATAGCTGAATAGTTTGAGTTGAATTTTTATAATTGCTGAAATCTATGGTGAAAAACATGTTACAGTTTTTGCCCGTTGCTTGAACACATTTTGCAAAACTTCGCTCATTGTGCCAAAACTCTAAACACAAGTAAACATGACACAACAAAATATACCATTCACATCTGTGCCAAACTGAAACTCTGCTGTCAAAACCTAACATTCCTCTGTCAAAATGTAACTCTGTTGACAAAATGACACATACTTGCATCATATGCAGATCAGATCAGGGGGAACACACTAGTCTACTTTATATAAAACACTGCAGTCTTTGATTTTCATTGTTTATTCAGAAGGCATATTTTCAGGAGACACAAACAACCAAAAAAAGCAAATAGGCCTACTCAATATTGTACACTGCAGCACCATGAATTCAGATAAAGCAAAAAAAACAAACATAATACAGTAATAGAAAAAACACTATACTGTACACACAAAAAATCATGACAATTGTGCATACGTGGGCTCATGGATCCCGCCGTCTGTTGGGGTCTGGCCACAGGACCTCATCGGCATCGCAAGCAGTGTCTTCTCCCGCTGGGCACCGGGGAAAATATCCTCTTGCATGTTGAAACCATCCATGGATTGCTGTCACCTGACTGTCGCCGCAGGCTTGTTCCACTGCCTGCAGAAGAGGCATGCGGGCATGTGGTTGGCGGTCATATACACGCCATCTCCAAGCCTAAAATAATCCTCTATAGGGTTTAAAAATGGTGAGTAAGGGGGCAAGTATACCACTTCAAGTTGGCTGTGGTTGGAGAACCAGGCCTGGACCAGAGCAGCCCGATGGAAACCGACATGATCCCATATCACCACAAACCTGGGCTGATCTGCTCTGTTCTGTACAACTATATCATGGAGAGCATCTAGAAATGTGAGTATATGTTGGCTATTGTATGGACCTAGTTTTGCATGATGATGCAGAAGCCCTCGAAGGCTAATGGCGGCACACAATGTGATATTTCCCCCGTGCTGCCCTGGGACGTGCACAATTGCTCTTTGGCCAATTACATTACGACCCCGTCGTCTTGTTTTGCACAGGTCGAATCCAGCTTCATCAATGAAAATGAATTCATGAGGCTGTGCAGCTCCATCCATGGCCAAGATTCTCTGTAAAACAAAGAGAACATATTACTGTACGACAGTGCTACACATACAGGACCCTCACCCATCACACAGGTACCTGTGTAGCTCTCAGGATGGATCCATGTGGTACTGATATGGTACATATTCAGCTGCTACTGGATTTCACCAATACTGTATTGTCCATGTAAAGGACAGTTACACTTACCCGTACATATTCAGCTCGAAGTCCTTTGACCCTGTCACTGTTCCTCTCAAATGGGACTCTGTAGAGCTGCTTCATGGTGATGCTGTGTTGTCCCAAGATGCGTCTGATGGTGGTGATGCTCACATGGTTTATGTTGTTGAACACTTGCCTGTCTGCAAGTATTTGCTTTCGTAGCTGGTGGAGACAGATGGCATTGTCTGCCCTCACTAGGTCCACAACGGCAAGTTCCTGCTGTTGTGTGAACAGGCGTTGGCGTCCTGCCCCAGAAGGTCTTCGAGTCATTCTAGAGAAATACAACCACATACTGTCATCGCTTTGCTTATTTTCCTTACAGTACTTTACTGTATATACTGTATCATCCACTGTACAACACTGTACTTCAATATAAGTAATCATGGTATGTTTCACAGAAACTACCACTTTGGCTGCAAAAGGAGCATCAGCACCCTGCAATACCCTGTACACTTGATATGGTGATGTGATATACTGTAGAACAGTGCTATGAAAACCACCTGAGTAGAGTAGAAGGTAGAGAGGTGAAGACAGACCTGCTTTCTAGTCGGAATGTTCTTACAGTTTTTTCTGATGGCTTTAACCCTAACTGTGATTCTTACAGCACAATTCCTAAAACTATTAATACTTATAGCAAAACCACTCACTGAGTTTGCAAAACTAAAAGCACAAACACTGCTTTGCACTCAGTTTGCAATTTTGCAAAACTGTAGGCACAATTCACTGCACAGCACTCTTTTTGCAGAACTTTAAACACAACTCACTGCTTACACTCAATTACCAAATTTCCAACACACTCCTAGCAAAATTATACACATGTATGGCTATCATTAACACTATTTTGCCAACTGTCTGGCACACTTTCACATGTGAAAACTGTTTTAGATAATTAGTCCACTTTGCAATCAGCCTAAGCACTATAAACAGGCCACAGGTAAGCTGTCTATGTGGAGTACAATGGAAGGAGCAGTAAGAGTGAGAAGAGTGAGAATCAGAGGAGGCCGAGGGAGAGGACGTGGAGGTGAAGAAGTTGGAGGAAGAGGACGTGGAGGTGAAGAAGCAAGAGGGTTAGAGGAAGAGGACAAGGAGGAGCAAGAAGAGGACGAGGAGGGGAAAGAGGAAGGGTAAGAAGAGTAAGAAACAGAATAACTGATGACATCAGAGCTACAATAGTGGACCATGTCATCAACCATGGGATGACCCTGAGGGAAGCTGGCCAACGGGTTCAGCCTAAACTGAGCCGCTACACTGTGGCAAGCATCATTAGGACATTTCGAAATGAGAATCGGTAAGTACTTTGTAGCACTGCCATACTCTAATGAGAAACACAACAGTACCATACATGCAAAAATACTGAAATTGTTACTTTACAGAATTGCTAGACGTCCAGATGTTGGGGGCAGAGGCAGAATGTTCACTCCAGAGCAAGAGACCCATATAGTGAACATGGTGATTGCCAATAATGCAATAAGACTGCGCGAAATACAGCAGCGCATAATTGATAATGACACCATCTTTCAAAATATACACAGTGCAAGCATTTCTGCACTAAGTCGTGTACTTGCGCGCCACAGAATAAGAATGAAGCAAATTTACAGAGTTCCTTTCGAGAGAAACACAGAACGTGTAAAGCAACTGCGATATGACTATGTGCAGGTAAGCTAGTGTCATTGGTTCTGAATTTGGAAGTGCATACTGTAGTGCTGTGCATGGGCCTGATGTGTTGCATTTGTTTTGTCTTGTCCAGAGAGTGATGGAACTAGAAGCAGATGCAATGGGACATGAGCTACTTTTTGTAGATGAGGCCTGTTTTAACCTCAGTAAAACCAGGAGACGTGGCAGGAACATTATTGGACACCATGCCATCATCAATGTCCCAGGACAACATGGTGGTAACATAACCATGTGTGCAGCTATAAGCCAAAATGGTGTTGTTCACCATCATGCAACCATAGGCCCATACAACACTGCACACATTATTGCATTCCTGGACACCTTGCATGACATGCTCACTGTTCAGAGACCAGAGCAGACCCGATATGTCATCATATGGGACAATGTTAGTTTCCATAGGGCTGCTTTGGTCCGCAACTGGTTTACAGACCAACCATCCTTCATGGCACTCAACCTCCCTCCATACTCTCCATTCTTAAATCCCATCGAGGAGTTCTTCTCTGCCTGGCGCTGGAAAGTGTACGACCGTCATCCTCATCAACAGGTAGCCCTTTTACAGGCAATGGAGGAGGCATGTGGAGATATTGACCAGGCATCATGTCAGGCCTGGATACGGCATTCAAGGAGATATTTTCCCCGGTGCCTTGGACTGGAGGATATCGCATGCGATGTGGACGAAATTTTGTGGCCGGACCCAGAGAGACGACATGATGTAGGCTGATTGTCTTTTTTCTTCCCTTTTTTTGTGAAATTCCTATTTTGTGTTCTGACTTTGTCTTGGTTTTGATGAGTGTGAATAAACACCAATACTTGAAGTTTGGATCCTTGTATGTTTACATGACACTATGACAAAAGTGTGACCTCAAATTGACATCTGGACACAGAGAAAGCAAAAGCCAGATGTGTTTTGTATTCATACCATCAGTGTGCAGTTGGCGCATTGTGTGCTTAGTAGATGATGGCTTGTGTGTACTGTTTGATACGAAAACACCATTTTTTATTTTTATGAAGGTGTGAAGAGTTAATCTAGCTGTGTTCGCTTTTGCAAGAGAACTACAATGTTTTGATAATTGGGTGACAGGTTTTCTTATTTGTGTGTAGAGTTTTGCAAAAATAGCCAATAGTTACAAAAAATGTGCTTAAGCAATCAGAAAAAACTGTAATTACAGTTTTTCTGAGTTGCTAAAACACTAAATCCCAGTGTAAAACATAAACTGTCAACTATGAAAACTATTTCATCAAATCAATCCCACAGTTGCCAAAACCTCAAACACTATTCATCTGGTCGGGACACCATTTGCAAATCTGAATCTCCCATTTACCAAAACTCTAAACACCTTCTCAAACACAAAACACATTAAGCAGTGTGGTGCACTTGTACCCAGAATGGTGCACACGGGCTACATTAGTGAAACACAACTAACACACTGTTTTCATCATTAACACACTACCACTCAAAATTGAAAACACATGTTGCAACCTCTTCTTCTGCTTTTTGCTAGATTGAACATAGCTTAATCCGCAAAGATGTATTCATGAGGCCTAACCATTGAGTCAATCTCAAGGATTCTCTTTACAAAGTGACAACAAACAAATTTTAGTTCTGTAAATGAAATAGTATGATGTAAAAATGTGATATGTATACAAGAATACTTGAAGGATGGCCACATGAGGGTGGAAGAACACGCATGCACTCACAACACCAGGAGACACTTATTGTGGATATGGTCCGTCAGAATAATGCAATTTGACTGCATGAAATGCAGCAGTGGATTATAGAAGACAACATACATTTTGAATCTAGCAAAAAGGAGAAGGTCACAATGTCATAGGTCAACGTGCCATTATTGAACTGCCTGGTCAGCGTGGTGGAAATGTAACTATCTGTGCTGCCAACAGCAGCTGTGGGGTTCTCCACAGTCATGTTACTGTTGAGCCATACAACACCAAACTTCTAGCAACATTCCTGGATGCGCTACAGGATGCTCTGCTTGAGTAGAAAGATCGCAAGTAGGCAGAGCATCCCATATCATTTGGGACAACGTGAGCTTTCACCGATGTCCAAGAATACACAATTGGTTTCACAATGAGCAGCATTTTATTAATGTGTTTCTTCCACCATACTCTCCCTTTTTGAACCCTATCGAGGAGTTTTTCTCAGCATGGAGATGTAAAGTATACGACCGAAACCCTTACACAGGAAAATCTACTTCAAGCATTGAATGGAGCATGTGGTGAGATAGGAGTGGAATCTTGCCAGAGCTGGATTCGGCATGCTAAACGATTCTTTCCTCGCTGCATTGCAAGGGAGACCATAGCATGTAATGTGGATGAAGTCCTGTGGCCTGACCCAGCACAGAGGTGTGATGCTGAGGCAGGATAAATTATCTGAATATGTTGGAAAAATACGTATTTATAACTTTTTTAACTGCAGTTCTTTTTTAGTTAAAATGTGAGTAGAACAATAAATGAATGAATAGATAAATATTATTTTCCAGCTACTCACAGTGTTTTGTATTTATTTTTGTAGTGTGTAATCATTGCTAAGTTGTGTTTGCACATTGGCTGGTTTTGTGTGTTTTTTGACAGCAGTGCTTGATTTTGAGAAAAGTTAAGATAGTTTTGGGTCAAATGTTTGTGTGTGTAGCTTGAATTTTAGAGTTTGCGTTTAGTGTTTTGAGACAAAGAGATGAGATTTTAGGAAATGTGTTTTAGCAATTCAGAAAAACTGTAAGACAGATATATCAAACAGGGAGAAACATAAATAAAAAAAAATAAACAGAGGACAGCCTGAACTGGGGAAACTAAGAAAATGAGACAAAAACTGGAATACTAGAAAAACCTGGGAAACCTTGGAAACATGTGAGGAAGAGCCTGAGGGAAAAACAGACACGACAGCAAAGGTCAGGGGAAAACTCACACAATATATACAGACAGAAGGTGATCAGGGGAACTGAAAACACGGGGTGAACACAGTTGAAACGCCACAGAGGAAGCATAACTAAACACAATGAACATCGACCACAAGACTGTCAAAAATAAAACAGTAAAAAGGCAGACTAATAAACTTTGACTTAACAAGGGAACAGGGAAGATACAATGGGAGACGAAATGTGAACATAACTATGGAACACATAGAGAGGACATGACGGGCTAGTGAGAACACACATGACAGATGGGGAAGACCTGGCATGAGACACAGGGGGAAACATGTAAACAAGAGGAGAAAACAGAGGGAGAGAGAAGGAGCGGGGACACGAGAGAGAGGGAACGAGAGCAAGAAGGGACACAAGGGTGAGGGAGAGCGCAAGACAGGCTGGGGAAACATGGGCAAACATGACAGACAGGGGAGGCACGGAATAAATGCAAGGAGGGGAACATAGGAACTACATGGGAAAACCCAGACACGAGGATCACACACATGCACATAAACAGAGACACACAGAGAGGGGCACAGAGGACAAAGACACAAGGGAACCTAATAAACAAGGAAGTAAACTCATCATAAGTACACTCAGAGACATAATAAGAATGAACTCAGAACTAACCAGTCAAATGAAAATAATCATAATAATGCATAACAGATATGAAAACACAAGAAAAGTCAAAACGCTGCATCAAATGACCCAGAACAATGACAATGTGATTGTTTCTGTATCATCTTAGCATTAATCAATTGAAAGGATGCCTCGATCAGGCTGAGTGTCATTATGCCTTTCTGTGCCCTCTGGCTAGAGTTTCAAAAATTCTATTTAAATGAGTAATTATAATAGTTTTTTAACATTTATTATCAATTTCTTTGAGTCTGAACAGTTAAAAATATATTAAAGCATTTTGATGTAAAGCAGCACTGTATGCCCCTGTGTTCCTTTCTCTGTTTGACATTATTGTTTCACTTTTGTATTGAGTAATATAAAATACTTTGACTGAGAGCTTCTGTTCTGACATGTCAAATGAGTCAGTTTTTCTGTATATTGCACACTGGAACTGATGCATAATTTGCATAATTTTTCCCAAAGGAGTTTTGTGCACTCATAATATCAGTTTCTCCACATATAAACTGATCTAAAAAAAGTCAGCAGATTTCTGAGGTATATAGGTACCCTATGACATTTATTTTGCTGACTTTGCATTTGACTGGACTTTGATCTTCTCTGTTATATCGGCTACATGAACGAAAATTCCTGAATGAACCCAGGTTGCCACTCAGTGTTGCACAATCCCTGTATTCTAAAACAGCATTGGCAGTGTCCAGCTCATCAACCTATGCAAAGTAAACCTAACAGTGGGTTCTGTTAGCTTGTTGTTATAACAAGAAGGGATAAGGTAAGAAGGGATGAGAATAGGGTGTTGTGAGACCTATGTTATTTTCTGTATCCAACATCTATAGTGAACTAGTAGCTCAGTGTTCCAACATTAGGAAAGAGCAACTGCTATCACAACTAGAAATTGATGAGGTACAGCATAATTGTTATGACAAGGGGAAACCAGCATGTCAGGTCAGGGATGGGGGATATCATCATCCCCACCGAAGATTGGGTACCAAGCCCCAAGTACAACTGGCACATTGAAGGCGTTGAAGGCGCTAGAGCAGCTGACCTGAGAGATAGTATAATGGCTAAGCTAAAAACTTGGACCCTCCATGACCAATTAGGTGAAGTACCATCTGAAGGTCTACTAGGAGATTTGAATGCAACGTCAGGGGAAACAGACAGAAACAAACCAGCTGATCTACAACATGAAAGCCGTGATCAGCTGTGCCCTTCTGTAGAAGGAGACTACAGGCCAAGATCAAGGTAGCATGCAGGGAAGTTAGCCAACTGTCAGAGCTCCAGAAAAGTGAAGAAAGGGTAGTACAACAAGGGAAGCATAAGAAATACAGCAAGGTATCCATAGCTGGAAGGTTCTCAGCTGAGGGCCAAGCTCAGCACGTGGGCTGTGTGCTTGATAGGTTGCTAAAGTATAACACTGATTTCATGGAATTTATTGACGTTGACAGTGAGGTAGACATTACAGTTTTTCTCAAATGTTAAAACACAAAAGCCAATCCTGTAACCCAAATGACCAGTAGTCTAAACACATTTACTAAATGTAGCCACCATATTCCAGTACCATAAACACATGTCACATGAAGACACAATTCACAAAACACAACCCTCTGTACTCATAAATCTAAACACATTTTTCCTTGCTAAAACACATGTTGCAAAACAACTCTGCTCATATTCTCAAATGAAAGCCCATGTGATGCAAAATGCTTGCCACAGTCACCAATCTTTGAACACAGGGAACACACCTGGCGTCAGTCACTACACACAACGACTCAAAATTGAAGACACCTGTTGCTAATGATGTGACCCCACCTATAAAAGCATAGTTTGGTGAAGATGCCAAACAATCACAATGGATGAAGGCATTCGAGCGTGCGGAAGGAGAAGAGCTGCAGGCCGAAGAGGGGTTGAGATCAGAGGAGGAAGAGGTGAAGGCCTAAGAAGAAGAGGAGTTCGGAGTAGAGGAGGAAGAGAAGGAGGCCAACAAGAGAGAGGAGAAGGTCCAGGTGGGAGAAGAAGACAACCTCGCACCATCATAACAGATGATATGCGAGCAACAGTAATTGATCATGTCATTGGCCATGGCATGACAATGGCTGAAGCGGGACGAAGAGTACATCCAAACCTGAGTAGGTTCACCGTGGCCACCATTATCAAGGCATTTAGACAACACAACAGGTATAGTACGCTATTGCTTTCTTTGTCACACTACAGTTTTACAGGCCTGTGAAAGTGGTCTGTTACTTTACATGTAGTTTTACATATAAATCAGTCAATTGACAACACATGTTTCTTTCTTTAGAGCTGAAAGGATGCCACATAGAGGTGGGAGGGTTGCCATATTCACAGCGGCACAAGAAACCCTCATTGCAGATATGGTCCGTGAGAACAACTGCATTAGACTCCGAGAGATCAGAGACAAAGTCATTGCAGATAATGTAAACTTTGAGAACATTGATGCTGTCAGCGTGTCCACAATAGACCGAGTTCTCCGGCGCCAGCAGATGAGGATGAAACAGGTCTACAGGGTTCCCTTTGAGCGCAACTCTGCGCGACACATAGAACAACGTTACGAGTATGTGCAAGTACGTATACATCCATGTCCACAGTACAGTTAGTGGACATACTGTGTTGCTTAGTGGCCTACATTACTTCTGGACAATACTGTGCTACCTGATTGACCGTTCTGAACACCTGTACGCTTTTCCATGTTCACAGAGGATAATGCAGTTGGACGCGATGGCCAGACCCCATGAGTACCTCTTCCTGGATGAGGCTGGCTTCAACCTCCAGAAACGAAGGCGAAGAGGCCGTAACAACATTGGCCAAAGAGCCATCACTGAGGTTCCTGGCCAACGGGGGGGTAATATTACTCTTTGTGCAGCTATGGGTACGGAGGGGCTTGTCCACCGGCATGCTGTCGTTGGGTCTTACAACACCCAACGTCTCCTCACCTTCCTAGAGGAGCTAAAAGACATCCTCCTGGACCGTCAACAACACCATCCTAGGCTAGCACATCACATGTATGTGATCATTTGGGACAACGTCCGCTTCCACAAAACACACCAAATCAGAGAGTGGTTCACCACCAACAGTGACCACTTTTTAAACGTCTGTCTGCCACCCTACTCCCCTTTCCTGAACCCTATAGAGGAGTTCTTCTCCTCATGGAGATGGAAGGTGTATGACAGACAGCCATACACAAGAGAGAACCTCGTACGGGCAATGGAGCTGGCCTGTGCTGACATCCCAGTGGAGGCCTTCCAGGGATGGATTCGCCATTCCAGGGCGTTTTTCCCGCGGTGCCTAGCAAGGGACAATATAGCCTGTGATGTGGATGAGGTGATGTGGCCCAATGCAGCTCGGCGACATGATGCCGCACAGTGACTGTGTGTAATACTGTAAAAAGACCGTGTAGACAATAAAAAAGACTTCACACCCTGATCATGTTTCCGAGAGTACTGTTGTGTGCGATAGATTCTGTTTTTGCATTGAGTTGTGTTACAGTAGTGTACGTACATGCAGGATGTTTTTATAGATTTATAGTCTTCATGTGAAACTCACAAATCTAAATGCCTAATCCTCTGCAGGGTTCTATGACGATCCGTTACTGTACAGTTTATAAAAATATGCATTGGCAGTTATGAACCAAAGAACCTTCTCACAAATTGAGCATTGTGTTTTCAATTGTTTTGCTGTAGTGTGTAATGCTGTGTATAGTGTTTACAGTTTTGACAGCTTCGAGCTGCTCTCTTGGTGTGGGAGTTTGAGTTTTGCAGTGGGAAGGTGTGGTTGTGTTTATGTAGCTTTAGAGAAGGGTGTTGTGTTTGGACATTGGGGGACCTGGTGGTAACGTTTGTGACATGTGTTTTAGCATTTGAGAAAAACTGTAATACAGGTAAGCTCTGTGTGTGGAGTACAATGGAGGGAGCAGGAAGAGTGAGAAGTAGAGGAGGCCGAGCAAGAGGACGTGGAGGTGAAGTAGTAGGATGAAGAGGACTAGGAGGGGGGAGAGGAAGAGTAAGAAATAGAATTGCTGATGACATCAGAGCTACAATAGTGGACCATGTCATCAACCGTGGAATGACCCTGAGGGAAGCTGGCCAACGGGTTCAGCCTAACTCGAGCCGCTACACTGTAGCAAGCATCATAAGGACATTTTGAAATGAGACTCGGTTAGCACAGTCACTTTGCACTAAGATTTGTAGCACTGCCATATGCCAATGAGAAACACAATACCATAGATGTAAAAATACTGAAATTGTTACTTTACAGAATTGCTAGACGACCAGATGCTGGGGCAGAGGAAGCATGTTCACTGCAGACCAAGAAACCCATATAGTCAATATGACGATTGCAAATAATCCTATACTTGGAAATAAACACTTGTGTTTGTTTTGATGTGTGTAAATAAACACCAATACTTGAAGCTTGGATCCTTGTATGTTTACATGACACTATGACAAAAGTGTGACCTCAAATTGGCATCTGTACACAGAGAAAGCAAAAGCCAGACAAAAACACCATTTTTACGAAGGTGTGAAGAGTTAATCTAGCTGTGTTCGCTTTTGCAAGAGAACTACAATGTTTTGATAATTGGGTGACAGGTTTTCTTATTTGTGTGTAGAGTTTTGCAAAAATAGCCAATAGTTACAAAAAATGTGCTTAAGCAATCAGAAAAAACTGTAATAGTCCCTGTTCACTCTATGCTGTGTGTGTGTCTGTGTGTGTGTGTCTGTGTGTGTGTGTGTGCGTGTGTGTGTGTGTGTGTGTGTGTGTGTCCTAAATTAAAGGTAAAAACATACACTCTGACACACAGATGCAAATATAAGTCATCTTTATTTATATAGCACATTTAAAAGACATCAAGTGTCGGCCAAAGTGCTGAACAGAGGGATAATATGGTGAAAAGAATTAAAATAGATAAGATGAAAACATTATAGAAACATTGAGACATCCGTATATGTTTGTAAAAAAATATGTGTACATGCAAATATGCACATACATATACAAAAATGTACACATTCACGCACAAGCACACATATGTGAACTTAAAATACACGTACACGTGTCTGCACATGCAAACATCATCCAATGAGATAAAAAACCAGAATAGCAGAAACACAATAACAGAGGTGTCAGAGAGATCCTTGGAAAATAGGAAGGGCTTCAGATTGGATTTGAAGACTTCCAAGGATGAAGAGGATTTTATGAAAGGGGGACGACTGTTTCGGGGCAGCAATGGAGAAAGCTGTCACCTCTAGATTTGAACTGGGAGCATGGAACTAATGACAGCATCTGACTGGAGGAGCGCAGAGTTCGAGTGGGGCGGTGTGGGCTAAGAAGATCTGAAATGTAACCTGGAGCCATAATAACAAACGCACACGCATGCGTCTTCAGCATTACTGGGTTTCTGCAGCTCCTGGTTTCCTGTTTAATACATTCACACAAGCAATCAAACGCTATGAATCGGTTCCACAATGTTTGCAGTCACTTTATAAAAGGTGTAAAAAGGCAGTCACTGATCAGCACTATAACATTTTGACAATAAATTGTATTTGAATAAAACTGTTTCCTGCAGCCTAAATACGTCTCTGTACCTGAATAGAACTAAAGATCTTTCTCATAGGGTTAATGACACGTCTACCAACTATTTCATGTCCACATTACTGCTGAGAGTTACTCCAAAAACTTCCTTTAGTGGCTCTTCATCAGAATATTTACTTAGTTGTTGACATGAAAATCAGTCATTGTGTATTTTGAACACCTAAGCTTCAGTGTGATGCCATTATCCTGCCAAACAACATAAAAGTCTCTAAAAAGGTAAGTATGGAGCAGCATCCTTTTTTATGGAAGAGGAAGGAAAAGTCATATTTATTATTATTCTCATATTACACAGACTGTGCTGACTGAACAGGCTCAGGCTGAAGCAGTGCAGATCCTGGCCTATTTTCAAGTACCATTAAAGTTATCACGTGTATAAATCTCTCCATTAGATGTCAGTAGACGGCAGATTGCAGTCAGTGCAGTCACTTTTCTTATCCCTCCTGATTCAAGAGCATAAAGCGATCTACGTTAGCTCTGGTAATTCTGACGGTCGTTCGGTAAATCTTTGTTTAATCTCTTTATTTGCTTTTTGGAGAAGTGAAGGTACAAAAACCTCTTCAATGAAATTTGCTTTGGTGGACAGAAAACAACCGTTGTAGACTGTTTGCGGTTACCTTTTATAAGTATTGAATTTTCAAAAGTGAAGTCAGTTCTTCTGACCAGGTTCAGACCAGGATGAACACAAGTATGATACTGAACCCACTAGAGAACTGGTCCCAGCTGTGGGTTCACCTCCTCCTGCTGAACTCATAGGACAGACTCTAATGTAGCATCACGTTCATCGGTCACTCCTGACCTCCTGTGAAGCATGACAAATGTGTAATTAATGACTTAATTATTTGGGGTATTATTGCTATAAAAATAATATTAATAGTATTATTATTATTGTGCTTTAGGCTCCACTGATAACGCAGAGGTCTCTTCTTCCTCTGGGCTGTTTAAAGGGCCAGTTTATCCAAAGCTGTGTATATACCAGCTGCTGTCAGGCTTCAGATGTCTGCATTAGTCCACAGTCCACTGTTTTGTAAGCCATTGCTTTACTGCAAAAGTTCCCATCTACTGTAAAGAAATGGAGATAAGCAGGCACATAATATGAAAAGGCATGCTGTAGGTTGACTTTGTCTTTTCTGATCCATCGGTTTGTGTGGCTCTTTTCACAGGAGGGACCTAACCCACACTTTATTTACTTATATGATAAGTTTAGTGGAATGTAGTGCAAAATACACAGTGTTTACTTTTAATTTAACAACATGAAGCTGCATCAAGTTTCCATGGTGACTGCTCAAGAAATTCTGCATTCATAAATAAACATCAGACTGTCAAAAGAGCTCATCTGTGCGAGACCACCGAGCTGAGAGCATTTTCAAGTCGAGATCCCCCCGTACGCCATCGTTGGAGAGCAGTTAAAGTTTTTCTTCCCGACTGTGATTTGAAAACGTCTAAATGGAATCAAGTCAAGGAATCTATAAACCTATCAGGGTATGTGAAGTTTTTGCTTTTACTGCATTTCAATAATATGAAGAATTTGATGTCGTTTTAAAAGTTGACAAACTGAGAATCATTTTAAGTAACAATGACTAAATTGCTATTTCTTTGACAGGTGTTGTTCAACACACCGATTTATGAAACTGCTGTAAAGATCTGCTGGTATCTTCCGGGCTACAGGACTCAGGTTAGACCCAGATTCATGCAAACCAAAGCTGACAGAAAATATCAGGTCATTTCTGAGGACCTGAGAGTGGTGGTGATTAAATGTCTCCTTTACTTTTAGATTGCGATTATGACGGAGTTTCTCAGACTTCAGCAGGAAGATCTAATTCCACCGAACCTCACTGCTGAAGATCTGAGAGATCTTTTGGTGGAGAAGAGCAGGGAGACACTCAGAGAGCAGTGAGTTACTGTCACACCTGAAAGTCTGTTTGTGATGACGTGTAAATGCTGAGAGAAAACCTCTGCTTTGCTTTCTTTTGAAGGCTGTGGGAGTTTGAATTAGAGGATTTTGAAGAAGAGGAAGCCAAACCTCTTCTAAGGCTGGTAAGACGAGAAAACCCACAAGACTTTTTTTTTCATTATGTTCACATAACCTTTAAACATAAGCGCACTGTAAATGTGTTTTCTGTTTCAGGTGTGGGCGGTGAACGTCAGCAATAAAATGAGGGACGTTGAATTTGAAGCCAGGATGCTTCTTCAGTTCCCAGAGGCCGTACCTCCTAAATTTCAGTGAGTCACATGTAATATACAGTTATTAACCCTGTAAGACCCAACCCATCAAAAAACAGCCCGAAAATTCAGATTCTTTGGAGCTGAGATGTTTATTAACCCTTTAAACAAAAGCCACAAATTAGTTCTTTGCTATGTCATGTTGTGTATGATTTACTTTTATTATGTATTTATTTTTTGTATCACATTTGATACACTGGGTGTTTTTGGCAACTTTTTGTTAACGACAATGTTAACTTTAGACTAAAAAAAGAGTTTTGTCCACAACATTTAGAAATTATAGCAAGTATTGATCATGTTGATGAGATCGAGGTCTCAGAAACTCATGTATGATACAAAGGCGGTTACAGGGTTAACAGTCCAGCTACAGTGTTTCAATATTTAAATGATGCTTTGAATATGTTTAAAAGATAACACTTATCATGTTTTTCTACAGAGCACCTAAACTCCTCAGCGTGGTGAAGGATTACGTTGAAATCCTGAAAAAGAAGCAGCAGGAACAGCATAACAGCAAACTGCTCACCGCGCAGGAGGTAGTGATCGAGGTAGTTCCCCGCGTTCTCCAGGGCTTCTGGGAGCTTCCTCCTCGTCCCCTCCTAAACATGGCCTCCCAGAGTCTAAGTATCCTCTCCACAAGTGTCACCAAGGCCACTTTAGATCGTGTCTCCAAGAGCCTCACGGCGATGGAAACACAGGCCATCTTCACCCGCTCCATCCGAGACGATATGGTCGACAGCATCCTGACGGAGATTAGACAGAAATTTCCTGAAGA
The DNA here is from genome assembly GCF_051167445.1 of Perissodus microlepis. Classification (NCBI taxonomy): domain Eukaryota; kingdom Metazoa; phylum Chordata; class Actinopteri; order Cichliformes; family Cichlidae; genus Perissodus; species Perissodus microlepis. Next base: position 9,233,944 of record NC_140471.1, read on the forward strand.
AATTCTGTCTATCAAAGTTGCAAACTTTGCGCCAGTGTTGCTGAAGACCATTGCTGATGTAGCAAGGATCCGGATATGTGAAATCTTTGAGCCCCCTTCAAGTCCTGATGTGAAGAGCACAAATGGAGAGCGCTCCTCTGACGGCCTTTCAATGGCAAATGATCCACCAGCCGAAGGAGCTCTGTCAGAAAGTTTTCCAGAGCCTGACGTTCCCTGTGAGGAACTTCTTACTGAAAGGGCATCCAGTCTGAGTACTCAAGACCTTATGATCGAAGGAGCTCTGTCAGAAAGTGTTCCAGAGCCCGACGTTCCCTGTGAGGAACTTCTTTCTGAAAGGGCATCCAGTCTGAGTACTCAAGACCTTACGATCGAAGGAGCTCTGTCAGAAAGTGTTCCAGAGCCCGACGTTCCCTGTGAGGAACCCTATGCCGAGTCCAAATCCTGTGTTGAAGGCGAAGATCATAAGATCAAAGGATCTTGTTCGGAAATTGGGCCACTTCCTGATGTTCCCTTTGAACATCCCTTTCCTGAACCTGAAGCCAGCATGAAGTCCAAAGACCGTCACATCAAGAAGAAGAAAAAGGGCTTCTTCAAAAGACTGAGAAGTCTGTTCTGCTGCTGTTGCAGACAAAAAGACACCGAATGACACTGAAGCTGTGACCCAGTATTGGTGTTGCAGTAACTGTAAATATGTAAATATGTTCCTTGATGATTGTTGTTCATGTTTTTGGGGGTTTCTTTAGTTTTCAGTGGGCTGGGTGATTTTTCTCCTCTGTGTTCTTTACTTAATTCTTGTTCATAGTTCCTGATTTGTTTTCCTAGTTCTTGTTTCTTAGTTTTTAGTTTCTTGAGTCCACCTGAGTTTCCAGCAATAAAAGCTGCTGATTCAAGTTTCATTCCACGTAAGAGTCCTGTGTTTGGGTCCTGCTACCTGCCTGTCACAGCACACCATGACAGAAACTTTATAAACTCATTCATATTTCTACACGAGTCTCCAGCTATGTTAAAGATTTTTTTCTTTCAAACATTTGTAAGAATCTCTTATGGTTCTCAAAATACTTCCATAAGTCCAGTAAGTGTAGTCCAGTAACATATTGATGGTATTATTTTTAATAATTATTTTTAATACAATTATTTATTATTTTTAATGCAATTTGAACTGAAACTGGTATATAAAATGTATTTCCTGTCGAAAATGCAGTGTGAATGCTAATAGCTGAATAGTTTGAGTTGAATTTTTATAATTGCTGAAATCTATGGTGAAAAACATGTTACAGTTTTTGCCCGTTGCTTGAACACATTTTGCAAAACTTCGCTCATTGTGCCAAAACTCTAAACACAAGTAAACATGACACAACAAAATATACCATTCACATCTGTGCCAAACTGAAACTCTGCTGTCAAAACCTAACATTCCTCTGTCAAAATGTAACTCTGTTGACAAAATGACACATACTTGCATCATATGCAGATCAGATCAGGGGGAACACACTAGTCTACTTTATATAAAACACTGCAGTCTTTGATTTTCATTGTTTATTCAGAAGGCATATTTTCAGGAGACACAAACAACCAAAAAAAGCAAATAGGCCTACTCAATATTGTACATTGCAGCACCATGAATTCAGATAAAGCAAAAAAAACAAACATAATACAGTAATAGAAAAAACACTATACTGTACACACAAAAAATCATGACAATTGTGCATACGTGGGCTCATGGATCCCGCCGTCTGTTGGGGTCTGGCCACAGGACCTCATCGGCATCGCAAGCAGTGTCTTCTCCCGCTGGGCACCGGGGAAAATATCCTCTTGCATGTCGAAACCATCCATGGATTGCTGTCACCTGACTGTCGCCGCAGGCTTGTTCCACTGCCTGCAGAAGAGGCATGCGGGCATGTGGTTGGCGGTCATATACACGCCATCTCCAAGCCTAAAATAATCCTCTATAGGGTTTAAAAATGGTGAGTAAGGGGGCAAGTATACCACTTCAAGTTGGCTGTGGTTGGAGAACCAGGCCTGGACCAGAGCAGCCCGATGGAAACCGACATGATCCCATATCACCACAAACCTGGGCTGATCTGCTCTGTTCTGTACAACTATATCATGGAGAGCATCTAGAAATGTGAGTATATGTTGGCTATTGTATGGACCTAGTTTTGCATGATGATGCAGAAGCCCTCGAAGGCTAATGGCAGCACACAATGTGATATTTCCCCCGCGCTGCCCTGGGACGTGCACAATTGCCCTTTGGCCAATTACATTACGACCCCGTCGTCTTGTTTTGCACAGGTCGAATCCAGCTTCATCAATGAAAATGAATTCATGAGGCTGTGCAGCTCCATCCATGGCCAAGATTCTCTGTAAAACAAAGAGAACATATTACTGTACTACAGTGCTACACATACAGGACCCTCACACATCACACAGGTACCTGTGTAGCTCTCAGGATGGATCCATGTGGTACTGATATGGTACATATTCAGCTGCTACTGGATTTCACCAATACTGTATTGTCCATGTAAAGGACAGTTACACTTACCCGTACATATTCAGCTCGAAGTCCTTTGACCCTGTCACTGTTCCTCTCAAATGGGACTCTGTAGAGCTGCTTCATGGTGATGCTGTGTTGTCCCAAGATGCGTCTGATGGTGGTGATGCTCACATGGTTTATGTTGTTGAACACTTGCCTGTCTGCAAGTATTTGCTTTCGTAGCTGGTGGAGACAGATGGCATTGTCTGCCCTCACTAGGTCCACAACGGCAAGTTCCTGCTGTTGTGTGAACAGGCGTTGGCGTCCTGCCCCAGAAGGTCTTCGAGTCATTCTAGAGAAATACAACCACATACTGTCATCGCTTTGCTTATTTTCCTTACAGTACTTTACTGTATATACTGTATCATCCACTGTACAACACTGTACTTCAATATAAGTAATCATGGTATGTTTCACAGAAACTACCACTTTGGCTGCAAAAGGAGCATCAGCACCCTGCAATACCCTGTACACTTGATATGGTGATGTGATATACTGTAGAACAGTGCTATGAAAACCACCTGAGTCGAGTAGAAGGTAGAGAGGTGAAGACAGACCTGCTTTCTAGTCGGAATGTTCTTACAGTTTTTTCTGATGGCTTTAACCCTAACTGTGATTCTTACAGCACAATTCCTAAAACTATTAATACTTATAGCAAAACCACTCACTGAGTTTGCAAAACTAAAAGCACAAACACTGCTTTGCACTCAGTTTGCAATTTTGCAAAACTGTAGGCACAATTCACTGCACAGCACTCTTTTTGCAGAACTTTAAACACAACTCACTGCTTACACTCAATTACCAAATTTCCAACACACTCCTAGCAAAATTATACACATGTATGGCTATCATTAACACTATTTTGCCAACTGTCTGGCACACTTTCACATGTGAAAACTGTTTTAGATAATTAGTCCACTTTGCAATCAGCCTAAGCACTATAAACAGGCCACAGGTAAGCTGTCTATGTGGAGTACAATGGAAGGAGCAGTAAGAGTGAGAAGAGTGAGAATCAGAGGAGGCCGAGGGAGAGGACGTGGAGGTGAAGAAGTTGGAGGAAGAGGACGTGGAGGTGAAGAAGCAAGAGGGTTAGAGGAAGAGGACAAGGAGGAGCAAGAAGAGGACGAGGAGGGGAAAGAGGAAGGGTAAGAAGAGTAAGAAACAGAATAACTGATGACATCAGAGCTACAATAGTGGACCATGTCATCAACCATGGGATGACCCTGAGGGAAGCTGGCCAACGGGTTCAGCCTAAACTGAGCCGCTACACTGTGGCAAGCATCATTAGGACATTTCCAAATGAGAATCGGTAAGTACTTTGTAGCACTGCCATACTCTAATGAGAAACACAACAGTACCATACATGCAAAAATACTGAAATTGTTACTTTACAGAATTGCTAGACGTCCAGATGTTGGGGGCAGAGGCAGAATGTTCACTCCAGAGCAAGAGACCCATATAGTGAACATGGTGATTGCCAATAATGCAATAAGACTGCGCGAAATACAGCAGCGCATAATTGATAATGACACCATCTTTCAAAATATACACAGTGCAAGCATTTCTGCACTAAGTCGTGTACTTGCGCGCCACAGAATAAGAATGAAGCAAATTTACAGAGTTCCTTTCGAGAAAAACACAGAACGTGTAAAGCAACTGCGATATGACTATGTGCAGGTAAGCTAGTGTCATTGGTTCTGAATTTGGAAGTGCATACTGTAGTGCTGTGCATGGGCCTGATGTGTTGCATTTGTTTTGTCTTGTCCAGAGAGTGATGGAACTAGAAGCAGATGCAATGGGACATGAGCTACTTTTTGTAGATGAGGCCTGTTTTAACCTCAGTAAAACCAGGAGACGTGGCAGGAACATTATTGGACACCGTGCCATCATCAATGTCCCAGGACAACGTGGTGGTAACATAACCATGTGTGCAGCTATAAGCCAAAATGGTGTTGTTCACCATCATGCAACCATAGGCCCATACAACACTGCACACATTATTGCATTCCTGGACACCTTGCATGACATGCTCACTGTTCAGAGACCAGAGCAGACCCGATATGTCATCATATGGGACAATGTTAGTTTCCATAGGGCTGCTTTGGTCCGCAACTGGTTTACAAACCAACCATCCTTCATGGCACTCAACCTCCCTCCATACTCTCCATTCTTAAATCCCATTGAGGAGTTCTTCTCTGCCTGGCGCTGGAAAGTGTACGACCGTCATCCTCATCAACAGGTAGCCCTTTTACAGGCAATGGAGGAGGCATGTGGAGATATTGACCAGGCATCATGTCAGGCCTGGATACGGCATTCAAGGAGATATTTTCCCCGGTGCCTTGGACTGGAGGATATCACATGCGATGTGGACGAAATTTTGTGGCCGGACCCAGAGAGACGACATGATGTAGGCTGATTGTCTTTTTTCTTCCCTTTTTTTGTGAAATTCCTATTTTTGTGTTCTGACTTTGTCTTGGTTTTGATGAGTGTGAATAAACACCAATACTTGAAGTTTGGATCCTTGTATGTTTACATGACACTATGACAAAAGTGTGACCTCAAATTGACATCTGGACACAGAGAAAGCAAAAGCCAGATGTGTTTTGTATTCATACCATCAGTGTGCAGTTGGCGCATTGTGTGCTTAGTAGATGATGGCTTGTGTGTACTGTTTGATACGAAAACACCATTTTTTATTTTTATGAAGGTGTGAAGAGTTAATCTAGCTGTGTTCGCTTTTGCAAGAGAACTACAATGTTTTGATAATTGGGTGACAGGTTTTCTTATTTGTGTGTAGAGTTTTGCAAAAATAGCCAATAGTTACAAAAAATGTGCTTAAGCAATCAGAAAAAACTGTAATTACAGTTTTTCTGAGTTGCTAAAACACTAAATCCCAGTGTAAAACATAAACTGTCAACTATGAAAACTATTTCATCAAATCAATCCCACAGTTGCCAAAACCTCAAACACTATTCATCTGGTCGGGACACCATTTGCAAATCTGAATCTCCCATTTACCAAAACTCTAAACACCTTCTCAAACACAAAACACATTAAGCAGTGTGGTGCACTTGTACCCAGAATGGTGCACACAGGCTACATTAGTGAAACACAACTAACACACTGTTTTCATCATTAACACACTACCACTCAAAATTGAAAACACATGTTGCAACCTCTTCTTCTGCTTTTTGCTAGATTGAACATAGCTTAATCCACAAAGATGTATTCATGAGGCCTAACCATTGAGTCAATCTCAAGGATTCTCTTTACAAAGTGACAACAAACAAATTTTAGTTCTGTAAATGAAATAGTATGATGTAAAAATGTGATATGTATACAAGAATACTTGAAGGATGGCCACATGAGGGTGGAAGAACACGCATGCACTCACAACACCAGGAGACACTTATTGTGGATATGGTCCGTCAGAATAATGCAATTTGACTGCATGAAATGGAGCAGTGGATTATAGAAGACAACATACATTTTGAATCTAGCAAAAAGGAGAAGGTCACAATGTCATAGGTCAACGTGCCATTATTGAACTGCCTGGTCAGCGTGGTGGAAATGTAACTATCTGTGCTGCCAACAGCAGCTGTGGGGTTCTCCACAGTCATGTTACTGTTGAGCCATACAACACCAAACTTCTAGCAACATTCCTGGATGCGCTACAGGATGCTCTGCTTGAGTAGAAAGATCGCAAGTAGGCAGAGCATCCCATATCATTTGGGACAACGTGAGCTTTCACCGATGTCCAAGAATACACAATTGGTTTCACAATGAGCAGCATTTTATTACAGTTTTTCTCAAATGCTAAAACACATGTCACAAACGTTACCACCAGGTCCCCCAATGTCCAAACACGACACCCTTCTTTAAAGCTACATAAACACAACCACACCTTCCCACTGCAAAACTCAAACTCCCACACCAAGAGAGCAGCTCGAAGCTGTCAAAACTGTAAACACTATACACAGCATTACACACTACAGCAAAACAATTGAAAACACAATGCTCAATTTGTGAGAAGGTTCTTTGGTTCATAACTGCCAATGCATATTTTTATAAACTGTACAGTAACGGATCGTCATAGAACCCTGCAGAGGATTAGGCATTTAGATTTGTGAGTTTCACATGAAGACTATAAATCTATAAAAACATCCTGCATGTACGTACACTACTGTAACACAACTCAATGCAAAAACAGAATCTATCGCACACAACAGTACTCTCGGAAACATGATCAGGGTGTGAAGTCTTTTTTATTGTCTACACGGTCTTTTTACAGTATTACACACAGTCACTGTGCGGCATCATGTCGCCGAGCTGCATTGGGCCACATCACCTCATCCACATCACAGGCTATATTGTCCCTTGCTAGGCACCGCGGGAAAAACGCCCTGGAATGGCGAATCCATCCCTGGAAGGCCTCCACTGGGATGTCAGCACAGGCCAGCTCCATTGCCCGTACGAGGTTCTCTCTTGTGTATGGCTGTCTGTCATACACCTTCCATCTCCATGATGAGAAGAACTCCTCTATAGGGTTCAGGAAAGGGGAGTAGGGTGGCAGACAGACGTTTAAAAAGTGGTCACTGTTGGTGGTGAACCACTCTCTGATTTGGTGTGTTTTGTGGAAGCGGACGTTGTCCCAAATGATCACATACATGTGATGTGCTAGCCTAGGATGGTGTTGTTGACGGTCCAGGAGGATGTCTTTTAGCTCCTCTAGGAAGGTGAGGAGACGTTGGGTGTTGTAAGACCCAAGGACAGCATGCCGGTGGACAAGCCCCTCCGTACCCATAGCTGCACAAAGAGTAATATTACCCCCCCGTTGGCCAGGAACCTCAGTGATGGCTCTTTGGCCAATGATGTTACGGCCTCTTCGCCTTCGTTTCTGGAGGTTGAAGCCAGCCTCATCCAGGAAGAGGTACTCATGGGGTCTGGCCATCGCGTCCAACTCCATTATCCTCTGTGAACATGGAAAAGCGTACAGGTGTTCAGAACGGTCAATCAGGTAGCACAGTATTGTCCAGAAGTAATGTAGGCCACTAAGCAACACAGCATGTCCACTAACTGTACTGTGGACATGGATGTATACGTACTTGCACATACTCGTAACGTTGTTCTATGTGTCGCGCAGAGTTGCGCTCAAAGGGAACCCTGTAGACCTGTTTCATCCTCATCTGTTGGCGCCGGAGAACTCGGTCTATTGTGGACACGCTGACAGCATCAATGTTCTCAAAGTTTACATTATCTGCAATGACTTTGTCTCTGATCTCTCGGAGTCTAATGCAGTTGTTCTCACGGACCATATCTGCAATGAGGGTTTCTTGTGCCGCTGTGAATATGGCAACCCTCCCACCTCTATGTGGCATCCTTTCAGCTCTAAAGAAAGAAACATGTGTTGTCAATTGACTGATTTATATGTAAAACTACATGTAAAGTAACAGACCACTTTCACAGGCCTGTAAAACTGTAGTGTGACAAAGAAAGCAATAGCGTACTATACCTGTTGTGTTGTCTAAATGCCTTGATAATGGTGGCCACGGTGAACCTACTCAGGTTTGGATGTACTCTTCGTCCCGCTTCAGCCATTGTCATGCCATGGCCAATGACATGATCAATTACTGTTGCTCGCATATCATCTGTTATGATGGTGCGAGGTTGTCTTCTTCTCCCACCTGGACCTTCTCCTCTCTCTTGTTGGCCTCCTTCTCTTCCTCCTCTACTCCGAACTCCTCTTCTTCTTAGGCCTTCACCTCTTCCTCCTCTGATCTTAACCCCTCTTCCTCTTTGGCCTGCAGCTCTTCTCCTTCCGCACGCTCGAATGCCTTCATCCATTGTGATTGTTTGGCATCTTCACCAAACTATGCTTTTATAGGTGGGGTCACATCATTAGCAACAGGTGTCTTCAATTTTGAGTCGTTGTGTGTAGTGACTGACGCCAGGTGTGTTCCCTGTGTTCAAAGATTGGTGACTGTGGCAAGCATTTTGCATCACATGGGCTTTCATTTGAGAATATGAGCAGAGTTGTTTTGCAACATGTGTTTTAGCAAGGAAAAATGTGTTTAGATTTATGAGTACAGAGGGTTGTGTTTTGTGAATTGTGTCTTCATGTGACATGTGTTTATGGTACTGGAATATGGTGGCTACATTTAGTAAATGTGTTTAGACTACTGGTCATTTGGGTTACAGGATTGGCTTTTGTGTTTTAACATTTGAGAAAAACTGTAATGTGTTTCTTCCACCATACTCTCCCTTTTTGAACCCTATCGAGGAGTTTTTCTCAGCATGGAGATGTAAAGTATACGACCGAAACCCTTACACAGGAAAATCTACTTCAAGCATTGAATGGAGCATGTGGTGAGATAGGAGTGGAATCTTGCCAGAGCTGGATTCGGCATGCTAAACGATTCTTTCCTCGCTGCATTGCAAGGGAGACCATAGCATGTAATGTGGATGAAGTCCTGTGGCCTGACCCAGCACAGAGGTGTGATGCTAAGGCAGGATAAATTATCTGAATATGTTGGAAAAATACGTATTTATAACTTTTTTAACTGCAGTTCTTTTTTAGTTAAAATGTGAGTAGAAGAATAAATGAATGAATAGATAAATATTATTTTCCAGCTACTCACAGTGTTTTGTATTTATTTTTGTAGTGTGTAATCATTGCTAAGTTGTGTTTGCACATTGGCTGGTTTTGTGTGTTTTTTGACAGCAGTGCTTGATTTTGAGAAAAGTTAAGATAGTTTTGGGTCAAATGTTTGTGTGTGTAGCTTGAATTTTAGAGTTTGCGTTTAGTGTTTTGAGACAAAGAGATGAGATTTTAGGAAATGTGTTTTAGCAATTCAGAAAAACTGTAAGACAGATATATCAAACAGGGAGAAACATAAATAAAAAAAAATAAACAGAGGACAGCCTGAACTGGGGAAACTAAGAAAATGAGACAAAAACTGGAATACTAGAAAAACCTGGGAAACCTTGGAAACATGTGAGGAAGAGCCTGAGGGAAAAACAGACACGACAGCAAAGGTCAGGGGAAAACTCACACAATATATACAGACAGAAGGTGATCAGGGGAACTGAAAACACGGGGTGAACACAGTTGAAACGCCACAGAGGAAGCATAACTAAACACGATGAACATCGACCGCAAGACTGTCAAAAATAAAACAGTAAAAAGGCAGACTAATAAACTTTGACTTAACAAGGGAACAGGGAAGATACAATGGGAGATGAAACGTGAACATAACTATGGAACACATAGAGAGGACATGACGGGCTAGTGAGAACACACATGACAGATGGGGAAGACCTGGCATGAGACACAAGGGGAAACATGTAAACAAGAGGAGAAAACAGAGGGAGAGAGAAGGAGCGGGGACACGAGAGAGAGGGAACGAGAGCAAGAAGGGACACAAGGGTGAGGGAGAGCGCAAGACAGGCTGGGGAAACATGGGCAAACATGACAGACAGGGGAGGCACGGAATAAATGCAAGGAGGGGAACATAGGAACTACATGGGAAAACCCAGACACGAGGATCACACACATGCACATAAACAGAGACACACAGAGAGGGGCACAGAGGACAAAGACACAAGGGAACCTAATAAACAAGGAAGTAAACTCATCATAAGTACACTCAGAGACATAATAAGAATGAACTCAGAACTAACCAGTCAAATGAAAATAATCATAATAATGCATAACAGATATGAAAACACAAGAAAAGTCAAAACGCTGCATCAAATGACCCAGAACAATGACAATGTGATTGTTTCTGTATCATCTTAGCATTAATCAATTGAAAGGATGCCTCGATCAGGCTGAGTGTCATTATGCCTTTCTGTGCCCTCTGGCTAGAGTTTCAAAAATTCTATTTAAATGAGTAATTATAATAGTTTTTTAACATTTATTATCAATTTCTTTGAGTCTGAACAGTTAAAAATATATTAAAGCATTTTGATGTAAAGCAGCACTGTATGCCCCTGTGTTCCTTTCTCTGTTTGACATTATTGTTTCACTTTTGTATTGAGTAATATAAAATACTTTGACTGAGAGCTTCTGTTCTGACATGTCAAATGAGTCAGTTTTTCTGTATATTGCACACTGGAACTGATGCATAATTTGCATAATTTTTCCCAAAGGAGTTTTGTGCACTCATAATATCAGTTTCTCCACATATAAACTGATCTAAAAAAAGTCAGCAGATTTCTGAGGTATATAGGTACCCTATGACATTTATTTTGCTGACTTTGCATTTGACTGGACTTTGATCTTCTCTGTTATATCGGCTACATGAACGAAAATTCCTGAATGAACCCAGGTTGCCACTCAGTGTTGCACAATCCCTGTATTCTAAAACAGCATTGGCAGTGTCCAGCTCATCAACCTATGCAAAGTAAACCTAACAGTGGGTTCTGTTAGCTTGTTGTTATAACAAGAAGGGATAAGGTAAGAAGGGATGAGAATAGGGTGTTGTGAGACCTATGTTATTTTCTGTATCCAACATCTATAGTGAACTAGTAGCTCAGTGTTCCAACATTAGGAAAGAGCAACTGCTATCACAACTAGAAATTGATGAGGTACAGCATAATTGTTATGACAAGGGGAAACCAGCATGTCAGGTCAGGGATGGGGGATATCATCATCCCCACCGAAGATTGGGTACCAAGCCCCAAGTACAACTGGCACATTGAAGGCGTTGAAGGCGCTAGAGCAGCTGACCTGAGAGATAGTATAATGGCTAAGCTAAAAACTTGGACCCTCCATGACCAATTAGGTGAAGTACCATCTGAAGGTCTACTAGGAGATTTGAATGCAACGTCAGGGGAAACAGACAGAAACAAACCAGCTGATCTACAACATGAAAGCCGTGATCAGCTGTGCCCTTCTGTAGAAGGAGACTACAGGCCAAGATCAAGGTAGCATGCAGGGAAGTTAGCCAACTGTCAGAGCTCCAGAAAAGTGAAGAAAGGGTAGTACAACAAGGGAAGCATAAGAAATACAGCAAGGTATCCATAGCTGGAAGGTTCTCAGCTGAGGGCCAAGCTCAGCACGTGGGCTGTGTGCTTGATAGGTTGCTAAAGTATAACACTGATTTCATGGAATTTATTGACGTTGACAGTGAGGTAGACATTACAGTTTTTCTCAAATGTTAAAACACAAAAGCCAATCCTGTAACCCAAATGACCAGTAGTCTAAACACATTTACTAAATGTAGCCACCATATTCCAGTACCATAAACACATGTCACATGAAGACACAATTCACAAAACACAACCCTCTGTACTCATAAATCTAAACACATTTTTCCTTGCTAAAACACATGTTGCAAAACAACTCTGCTCATATTCTCAAATGAAAGCCCATGTGATGCAAAATGCTTGCCACAGTCACCAATCTTTGAACACAGGGAACACACCTGGCGTCAGTCACTACACACAACGACTCAAAATTGAAGACACCTGTTGCTAATGATGTGACCCCACCTATAAAAGCATAGTTTGGTGAAGATGCCAAACAATCACAATGGATGAAGGCATTCGAGCGTGCGGAAGGAGAAGAGCTGCAGGCCGAAGAGGGGTTGAGATCAGAGGAGGAAGAGGTGAAGGCCTAAGAAGAAGAGGAGTTCGGAGTAGAGGAGGAAGAGGAGGCCAACAAGAGAGAGGAGAAGGTCCAGGTGGGAGAAGAAGACAACCTCGCACCATCATAACCGATGATATGCGAGCAACAGTAATTGATCATGTCATTGGCCATGGCATGACAATGGCTGAAGCGGGACGAAGAGTACATCCAAACCTGAGTAGGTTCACCGTGGCCACCATTATCAAGGCATTTAGACAACACAACAGGTATAGTACGCTATTGCTTTCTTTGTCACACTACAGTTTTACAGGCCTGTGAAAGTGGTCTGTTACTTTACATGTAGTTTTACATATAAATCAGTCAATTGACAACACATGTTTCTTTCTTTAGAGCTGAAAGGATGCCACATAGAGGTGGGAGGGTTGCCATATTCACAGCGGCACAAGAAACCCTCATTGCAGATATGGTCCGTGAGAACAACTGCATTAGACTCCGAGAGATCAGAGACAAAGTCATTGCAGATAATGTAAACTTTGAGAACATTGATGCTGTCAGCGTGTCCACAATAGACCGAGTTCTCCGGCGCCAGCAGATGAGGATGAAACAGGTCTACAGGGTTCCCTTTGAGCGCAACTCTGCGCGACACATAGAACAACGTTACGAGTATGTGCAAGTACGTATACATCCATGTCCACAGTACAGTTAGTGGACATACTGTGTTGCTTAGTGGCCTACATTACTTCTGGACAATACTGTGCTACCTGATTGACCGTTCTGAACACCTGTACGCTTTTCCATGTTCACAGAGGATAATGCAGTTGGACGCGATGGCCAGACCCCATGAGTACCTCTTCCTGGATGAGGCTGGCTTCAACCTCCAGAAACGAAGGCGAAGAGGCCGTAACAACATTGGCCAAAGAGCCATCACTGAGGTTCCTGGCCAACGGGGGGGTAATATTACTCTTTGTGCAGCTATGGGTACGGAGGGGCTTGTCCACCGGCATGCTGTCGTTGGGTCTTACAACACCCAACGTCTCCTCACCTTCCTAGAGGAGCTAAAAGACATCCTCCTGGACCGTCAACAACACCATCCTAGGCTAGCACATCACATGTATGTGATCATTTGGGACAACGTCCGCTTCCACAAAACACACTAAATCAGAGAGTGGTTCACCACCAACAGTGACCACTTTTTAAACGTCTGTCTGCCACCCTACTCCCCTTTCCTGAACCCTATAGAGGAGTTCTTCTCCTCATGGAGATGGAAGGTGTATGACAGACAGCCATACACAAGAGAGAACCTCGTACGGGCAATGGAGCTGGCCTGTGCTGACATCCCAGTGGAGGCCTTCCAGGGATGGATTCGCCATTCCAGGGCGTTTTTCCCGCGGTGCCTAGCAAGGGACAATATAGCCTGTGATGTGGATGAGGTGATGTGGCCCAATGCAGCTCGGCGACATGATGCCGCACAGTGACTGTGTGTAATACTGTAAAAAGACCGTGTAGACAATAAAAAAGACTTCACACCCTGATCATGTTTCCGAGAGTACTGTTGTGTGCGATAGATTCTGTTTTTGCATTGAGTTGTGTTACAGTAGTGTACGTACATGCAGGATGTTTTTATAGATTTATAGTCTTCATGTGAAACTCACAAATCTAAATGCCTAATCCTCTGCAGGGTTCTATGACGATCCGTTACTGTACAGTTTATAAAAATATGCATTGGCAGTTATGAACCAAAGAACCTTCTCACAAATTGAGCATTGTGTTTTCAATTGTTTTGCTGTAGTGTGTAATGCTGTGTATAGTGTTTACAGTTTTGACAGCTTCGAGCTGCTCTCTTGGTGTGGGAGTTTGAGTTTTGCAGTGGGAAGGTGTGGTTGTGTTTATGTAGCTTTAGAGAAGGGTGTTGTGTTTGGACATTGGGGGACCTGGTGGTAACGTTTGTGACATGTGTTTTAGCATTTGAGAAAAACTGTAATACAGGTAAGCTCTGTGTGTGGAGTACAATGGAGGGAGCAGGAAGAGTGAGAAGTAGAGGAGGCCGAGCAAGAGGACGTGGAGGTGAAGTAGTAGGATGAAGAGGACTAGGAGGGGGGAGAGGAAGAGTAAGAAATAGAATTGCTGATGACATCAGAGCTACAATAGTGGACCATGTCATCAACCGTGGAATGACCCTGAGGGAAGCTGGCCAACGGGTTCAGCCTAACTCGAGCCGCTACACTGTAGCAAGCATCATAAGGACATTTTGAAATGAGACTCGGTTAGCACAGTCACTTTGCACTAAGATTTGTAGCACTGCCATATGCCAATGAGAAACACAATACCATAGATGTAAAAATACTGAAATTGTTACTTTACAGAATTGCTAGACGACCAGATGCTGGGGCAGAGGAAGCATGTTCACTGCAGACCAAGAAACCCATATAGTCAATATGACGATTGCAAATAATCCTATACTTGGAAATAAACACTTGTGTTTGTTTTGATGTATGTAAATAAACACCAATACTTGAAGCTTGGATCCTTGTATGTTTACATGACACTATGACAAAAGTGTGACCTCAAATTGGCATCTGTACACAGAGAAAGCAAAAGCCAGACAAAAACACCATTTTTACGAAGGTGTGAAGAGTTAATCTAGGTGTGTTCGCTTTTGCAAGAGAACTACAATGTTTTGATAATTGGGTGACAGGTTTTCTTATTTGTGTGTAGAGTTTTGCAAAAATAGCCAATAGTTACAAAAAATGTGCTTAAGCAATCAGAAAAAACTGTAATAGTCCCTGTTCACTCTATGCTGTGTGTGTGTCTGTGTGTGTGTGTCTGTGTGTGTGTGTGCGTGTGTGTGTGTGTGTGTGTGTGTGTGTGTGTCCTAAATTAAAGGTAAAAACATACACTCTGACACACAGATGCAAATATAAGTCATCTTTATTTATATAGCACATTTAAAAGACATCAAGTGTCGGCCAAAGTGCTGAACAGAGGGATAATATGGTGAAAAGAATTAAAATAGATAAGATGAAAACATTATAGAAACATTGAGACATCCGTATATGTTTGTAAAAAAATATGTGTACATGCAAATATGCACATACATATACAAAAATGTACACATTCACGCACAAGCACACATATGTGAACTTAAAATACACGTACACGTGTCTGCACATGCAAACATCATCCAATGAGATAAAAAACCAGAATAGCAGAAACACAATAACAGAGGTGTCAGAGAGATCCTTGGAAAATAGGAAGGGCTTCAGATTGGATTTGAAGACTTCCAAGGATGAAGAGGATTTTATGAAAGGGGGACGACTGTTTCGGGGCAGCAATGGAGAAAGCTGTCACCTCTAGATTTGAACTGGGAGCGTGGAACTAATGACAGCATCTGACTGGAGGAGCGCAGAGTTCGAGTGGGGCGGTGTGGGCTAAGAAGATCTGAAATGTAACCTGGAGCCATAATAACAAACGCACACGCATGCGT
Organism: Perissodus microlepis; assembly: GCF_051167445.1. Taxonomy (NCBI): domain Eukaryota; kingdom Metazoa; phylum Chordata; class Actinopteri; order Cichliformes; family Cichlidae; genus Perissodus; species Perissodus microlepis. Next base: position 9,249,553 of record NC_140471.1, read on the forward strand.
CTTCAGCATTACTGGGTTTCTGCAGCTCCTGGTTTCCTGTTTAATACATTCACACAAGCAATCAAACGCTATGAATCGGTTCCACAATGTTTGCAGTCACTTTATAAAAGGTGTAAAAAGGCAGTCACTGATCAGCACTATAACATTTTGACAATAAATTGTATTTGAATAAAACTGTTTCCTGCAGCCTAAATACGTCTCTGTACCTGAATAGAACTAAAGATCTTTCTCATAGGGTTAATGACACGTCTACCAACTATTTCATGTCCACATTACTGCTGAGAGTTACTCCAAAAACTTCCTTTAGTGGCTCTTCATCAGAATATTTACTTAGTTGTTGACATGAAAATCAGTCATTGTGTATTTTGAACACCTAAACTTCAGTGTGATGCCATTATCCTGCCAAACAACATAAAAGTCTCTAAAAAGGTAAGTATGGAGCAGCATCCTTTTTTATGGAAGAGGAAGGAAAAGTCATATTTATTATTATTCTCATATTACACAGACTGTGCTGACTGAACAGGCTCAGGCTGAAGCAGTGCAGATCCTGGCCTATTTTCAAGTACCATTAAAGTTATCACGTGTATAAATCTCTCCATTAGATGTCAGTAGACGGCAGATTGCAGTCAGTGCAGTCACTTTTCTTATCCCTCCTGATTCAAGAGCATAAAGCGATCTACGTTAGCTCTGGTAATTCTGACGGTCGTTCGGTGAATCTTTGTTTAATCTCTTTATTTGCTTTTTGGAGAAGTGAAGGTACAAAAACCTCTTCAATGAAATTTGCTTTGGTGGACAGAAAACAACCGTTGTAGACTGTTTGCGGTTACCTTTTATAAGTATTGAATTTTCAAAAGTGAAGTCAGTTCTTCTGACCAGGTTCAGACCAGGATGAACACAAGTATGATACTGAACCCACTAGAGAACTGGTCCCAGCTGTGGGTTCACCTCCTCCTGCTGACCTCATAGGACAGACTCTAATGTAGCATCACGTTCATCGGTCACTCCTGACCTCCTGTGAAGCATGACAAATGTGTAATTAATGACTTAATTATTTGGGGTATTATTGCTATAAAAATAATATTAATAGTATTATTATTATTGTGCTTTAGGCTCCACTGATAACGCAGAGGTCTCTTCTTCCTCTGGGCTGTTTAAAGGGCCAGTTTATCCAAAGCTGTGTATATACCAGCTGCTGTCAGGCTTCAGATGTCTGCATTAGTCCACAGTCCACTGTTTTGTAAGCCATTGCTTTACTGCAAAAGTTCCCATCTACTGTAAAGAAATGGAGATAAGCAGGCACATAATACGAAAAGGCATGCTGTAGGTTGACTTTGTCTTTTCTGATCCATCGGTTTGTGTGGCTCTTTTCACAGGAGGGACCTAACCCACACTTTATTTATTTATATGATAAGTTTAGTGGAATGTAGTGCAAAATACACAGTGTTTACTTTTAATTTAACAACATGAAGCTGCATCAAGTTTCCATGGTGACTGCTCAAGAAATTCTGCATTCATAAATAAACATCAGACTGTCAAAAGAGCTCATCTGTGCGAGACCACCGAGCTGAGAGCATTTTCAAGTCGAGATCCCCCCGTACGCCATCGTTGGAGAGCAGTTAAAGTTTTTCTTCCCGACTGTGATTTGAAAACGTCTAAATGGAATCAAGTCAAGGAATCTATAAACCTATCAGGGTATGTGAAGTTTTTGCTTTTACTGCATTTCAATAATATGAAGAATTTGATGTCGTTTTAAAAGTTGACAAACTGAGAATCATTTTAAGTAACAATGACTAAATTGCTATTTCTTTGACAGGTGTTGTTCAACACACCAATTTATGAAACTGCTGTAAAGATCTGCTGGTATCTTCCGGGCTACAGGACTCAGGTTAGACCCAGATTCATGCAAACCAAAGCTGACAGAAAATATCAGGTCATTTCTGAGGACCTGAGAGTGGTGGTGATTAAATGTCTCCTTTACTTTTAGATTGCGATTATGACGGAGTTTCTCAGACTTCAGCAGGAAGATCTAATTCCACCGAACCTCACTGCTGAAGATCTGAGAGATCTTTTGGTGGAGAAGAGCAGGGAGACACTCAGAGAGCAGTGAGTTACTGTCACACCTGAAAGTCTGTTTGTGATGACGTGTAAATGCTGAGAGAAAACCTCTGCTTTGCTTTCTTTTGAAGGCTGTGGGAGTTTGAATTAGAGGATTTTGAAGAAGAGGAAGCCAAACCTCTTCTAAGGCTGGTAAGACGAGAAAACCCACAAGACTTTTTTTTTCATTATGTTCACATAACCTTTAAACATAAGCGCACTGTAAATGTGTTTTCTGTTTCAGGTGTGGGCGGTGAACGTCAGCAATAAAATGAGGGACGTTGAATTTGAAGCCAGGATGCTTCTTCAGTTCCCAGAGGCCGTACCTCCTAAATTTCAGTGAGTCACATGTAATATACAGTTATTAACCCTGTAAGACCCAACCCATCAAAAAACAGCCCGAAAATTCAGATTCTTTGGAGCTGAGATGTTTATTAACCCTTTAAACAAAAGCCACAAATTAGTTCTTTGCTATGTCATGTTGTGTATGATTTACTTTTATTATGTATTTATTTTTTGTATCACATTTGATACACTGGGTGTTTTTGGCAACTTTTTGTTAACGACAATGTTAACTTTAGACTAAAAAAAGAGTTTTGTCCACAACATTTAGAAATTATAGCAAGTATTGATCATGTTGATGAGATCGAGGTCTCAGAAACTCATGTATGATACAAAGGCGGTTACAGGGTTAACAGTCCAGCTACAGTGTTTCAATATTTAAATGATGCTTTGAATATGTTTAAAAGATAACACTTATCATGTTTTTCTACAGAGCACCTAAACTCCTCAGCGTGGTGAAGGATTACGTTGAAATCCTGAAAAAGAAGCAGCAGGAACAGCATAACAGCAAACTGCTCACCGCGCAGGAGGTAGTGATCGAGGTAGTTCCCCGCGTTCTCCAGGGCTTCTGGGAGCTTCCTCCTCGTCCCCTCCTAAACATGGCCTCCCAGAGTCTAAGTATCCTCTCCACAAGTGTCACCAAGGCCACTTTAGATCGTGTCTCCAAGAGCCTCACGGCGATGGAAACACAGGCCATCTTCACCCGCTCCATCCGAGACGATATGGTCGACAGCATCCTGACGGAGATTAGACAGAAATTTCCTGAAGAAATTCTGTCTATCAAAGTTGCAAACTTTGCGCCAGTGTTGCTGAAGACCATTGCTGATGTAGCAAGGATCCGGATATGTGAAATCTTTGAGCCCCCTTCAAGTCCTGATGTGAAGAGCACAAATGGAGAGCGCTCCTCTGACGGCCTTTCAATGGCAAATGATCCACCAGCCGAAGGAGCTCTGTCAGAAGGTTTTCCAGAGCCTGACGTTCCCTGTGAGGAACTTCTTACTGAAAGGGCATCCAGTCTGAGTACTCAAGACCTTATGATCGAAGGAGCTCTGTCAGAAAGTGTTCCAGAGCCCGACGTTCCCTGTGAGGAACTTCTTTCTGAAAGGGCATCCAGTCTGAGTACTCAAGACCTTACGATCGAAGGAGCTCTGTCAGAAAGTGTTCCAGAGCCCGACGTTCCCTGTGAGGAACCCTATGCCGAGTCCAAATCCTGTGTTGAAGGCGAAGATCATAAGATCAAAGGATCTTGTTCGGAAATTGGGCCACTTCCTGATGTTCCCTTTGAACATCCCTTTCCTGAACCTGAAGCCAGCATGAAGTCCAAAGACCGTCACATCAAGAAGAAGAAAAAGGGCTTCTTCAAAAGACTGAGAAGTCTGTTCTGCTGCTGTTGCAGACAAAAAGACACCGAATGACACTGAAGCTGTGACCCAGTATTGGTGTTGCAGTAACTGTAAATATGTAAATATGTTCCTTGATGATTGTTGTTCATGTTTTTGGGGGTTTCTTTAGTTTTCAGTGGGCTGGGTGATTTTTCTCCTCTGTGTTCTTTACTTAATTCTTGTTCATAGTTCCTGATTTGTTTTCCTAGTTCTTGTTTCTTAGTTTTTAGTTTCTTGAGTCCACCTGAGTTTCCAGCAATAAAAGCTGCTGATTCAAGTTTCATTCCACGTAAGAGTCCTGTGTTTGGGTCCTGCTACCTGCCTGTCACAGCACACCATGACAGAAACTTTATAAACTCATTCATATTTCTACACGAGTCTCCAGCTATGTTAAAGATTTTTTTCTTTCAAACATTTGTAAGAATCTCTTATGGTTCTCAAAATACTTCCATAAGTCCAGTAAGTGTAGTCCAGTAACATATTGATGGTATTATTTTTAATAATTATTTTTAATACAATTATTTATTATTTTTAATGCAATTTGAACTGAAACTGGTATATAAAATGTATTTCCTGTCGAAAATGCAGTGTGAATGCTAATAGCTGAATAGTTTGAGTTGAATTTTTATAATTGCTGAAATCTATGGTGAAAAACATGTTACAGTTTTTGCCCGTTGCTTGAACACATTTTGCAAAACTTCGCTCATTGTGCCAAAACTCTAAACACAAGTAAACATGACACAACAAAATATACCATTCACATCTGTGCCAAACTGAAACTCTGCTGTCAAAACCTAACATTCCTCTGTCAAAATGTAACTCTGTTGACAAAATGACACATACTTGCATCATATGCAGATCAGATCAGGGGGAACACACTAGTCTACTTTATATAAAACACTGCAGTCTTTGATTTTCATTGTTTATTCAGAAGGCATATTTTCAGGAGACACAAACAACCAAAAAAAGCAAATAGGCCTACTCAATATTGTACATTGCAGCACCATGAATTCAGATAAAGCAAAAAAAACAAACATAATACAGTAATAGAAAAAACACTATACTGTACACACAAAAAATCATGACAATTGTGCATACGTGGGCTCATGGATCCCGCCGTCTGTTGGGGTCTGGCCACAGGACCTCATCGACATCGCAAGCAGTGTCTTCTCCCGCTGGGCACCGGGGAAAATATCCTCTTGCATGTCGAAACCATCCATGGATTGCTGTCACCTGACTGTCGCCGCAGGCTTGTTCCACTGCCTGCAGAAGAGGCATGCGGGCATGTGGTTGGCGGTCATATACACGCCATCTCCAAGCCTAAAATAATCCTCTATAGGGTTTAAAAATGGTGAGTAAGGGGGCAAGTATACCACTTCAAGTTGGCTGTGGTTGGAGAACCAGGCCTGGACCAGAGCAGCCCGGTGGAAACCGACATGATCCCATATCACCACAAACCTGGGCTGATCTGCTCTGTTCTGTACAACTATATCATGGAGAGCATCTAGAAATGTGAGTATATGTTGGCTATTGCATGGACCTAGTTTTGCATGATGATGCAGAAGCCCTCGAAGGCTAATGGCAGCACACAATGTGATATTTCCCCCGCGCTGCCCTGGGACGTGCACAATTGCCCTTTGGCCAATTACATTACGACCCCGTCGTCTTGTTTTGCACAGGTCGAATCCAGCTTCATCAATGAAAATGAATTCATGAGGCTGTGCAGCTCCATCCATGGCCAAGATTCTCTGTAAAACAAAGAGAACATATTACTGTACTACAGTGCTACACATACAGGACCCTCACACATCACACAGGTACCTGTGTAGCTCTCAGGATGGATCCATGTGGTACTGATATGGTACATATTCAGCTGCTACTGGATTTCACCAATACTGTATTGTCCATGTAAAGGACAGTTACACTTACCCGTACATATTCAGCTCGAAGTCCTTTGACCCTGTCACTGTTCCTCTCAAATGGGACTCTGTAGAGCTGCTTCATGGTGATGCTGTGTTGTCCCAAGATGCGTCTGATGGTGGTGATGCTCACATGGTTTATGTTGTTGAACACTTGCCTGTCTGCAAGTATTTGCTTTCGTAGCTGGTGGAGACAGATGGCATTGTCTGCCCTCACTAGGTCCACAACGGCAAGTTCCTGCTGTTGTGTGAACAGGCGTTGGCGTCCTGCCCCAGAAGGTCTTCGAGTCATTCTAGAGAAATACAACCACATACTGTCATCGCTTTGCTTATTTTCCTTACAGTACTTTACTGTATATACTGTATCATCCACTGTACAACACTGTACTTCAATATAAGTAATCATGGTATGTTTCACAGAAACTACCACTTTGGCTGCAAAAGGAGCATCAGCACCCTGCAATACCCTGTACACTTGATATGGTGATGTGATATACTGTAGAACAGTGCTATGAAAACCACCTGAGTCGAGTAGAAGGTAGAGAGGTGAAGACAGACCTGCTTTCTAGTCGGAATGTTCTTACAGTTTTTTCTGATGGCTTTAACCCTAACTGTGATTCTTACAGCACAATTCCTAAAACTATTAATACTTATAGCAAAACCACTCACTGAGTTTGCAAAACTAAAAGCACAAACACTGCTTTGCACTCAGTTTGCAATTTTGCAAAACTGTAGGCACAATTCACTGCACAGCACTCTTTTTGCAGAACTTTAAACACAACTCACTGCTTACACTCAATTACCAAATTTCCAACACACTCCTAGCAAAATTATACACATGTATGGCTATCATTAACACTATTTTGCCAACTGTCTGGCACACTTTCACATGTGAAAACTGTTTTAGATAATTAGTCCACTTTGCAATCAGCCTAAGCACTATAAACAGGCCACAGGTAAGCTGTCTATGTGGAGTACAATGGAAGGAGCAGTAAGAGTGAGAAGAGTGAGAATCAGAGGAGGCCGAGGGAGAGGACGTGGAGGTGAAGAAGTTGGAGGAAGAGGACGTGGAGGTGAAGAAGCAAGAGGGTTAGAGGAAGAGGACAAGGAGGAGCAAGAAGAGGACGAGGAGGGGAAAGAGGAAGGGTAAGAAGAGTAAGAAACAGAATAACTGATGACATCAGAGCTACAATAGTGGACCATGTCATCAACCATGGGATGACCCTGAGGGAAGCTGGCCAACGGGTTCAGCCTAAACTGAGCCGCTACACTGTGGCAAGCATCATTAGGACATTTCGAAATGAGAATCGGTAAGTACTTTGTAGCACTGCCATACTCTAATGAGAAACACAACAGTACCATACATGCAAAAATACTGAAATTGTTACTTTACAGAATTGCTAGACGTCCAGATGTTGGGGGCAGAGGCAGAATGTTCACTCCAGAGCAAGAGACCCATATAGTGAACATGGTGATTGCCAATAATGCAATAAGACTGCGCGAAATACAGCAGCGCATAATTGATAATGACACCATCTTTCAAAATATACACAGTGCAAGCATTTCTGCACTAAGTCGTGTACTTGCGCGCCACAGAATAAGAATGAAGCAAATTTACAGAGTTCCTTTCGAGAGAAACACAGAACGTGTAAAGCAACTGCGATATGACTATGTGCAGGTAAGCTAGTGTCATTGGTTCTGAATTTGGAAGTGCATACTGTAGTGCTGTGCATGGGCCTGATGTGTTGCATTTGTTTTGTCTTGTCCAGAGAGTGATGGAACTAGAAGCAGATGCAATGGGACATGAGCTACTTTTTGTAGATGAGGCCTGTTTTAACCTCAGTAAAACCAGGAGACGTGGCAGGAACATTATTGGACACCGTGCCATCATCAATGTCCCAGGACAACGTGGTGGTAACATAACCATGTGTGCAGCTATAAGCCAAAATGGTGTTGTTCACCATCATGCAACCATAGGCCCATACAACACTGCACACATTATTGCATTCCTGGACACCTTGCATGACATGCTCACTGTTCAGAGACCAGAGCAGACCCGATATGTCATCATATGGGACAATGTTAGTTTCCATAGGGCTGCTTTGGTCCGCAACTGGTTTACAGACCACCCATCCTTCATGGCACTCAACCTCCCTCCATACTCTCCATTCTTAAATCCCATCAAGGAGTTCTTCTCTGCCTGGCGCTGGAAAGTGTACGACCGTCATCCTCATCAACAGGTAGCCCTTTTACAGGCAATGGAGGAGGCATGTGGAGATATTGACCAGGCATCATGTCAGGCCTGGATACGGCATTCAAGGAGATATTTTCCCCGGTGCCTTGGACTGGAGGATATCGCATGCGATGTGGACGAAATTTTGTGGCCGGACCCAGAGAGACGACATGATGTAGGCTGATTGTCTTTTTTTCCCCCTTTTTTTTGTGAAATTCCTTTTTTGTGTTCTGACTTTGTCTTGGTTTTGATGAGTGTGAATAAACACCAATACTTGAAGTTTGGATCCTTGTATGTTTACATGACACTATGACAAAAGTGTGACCTCAAATTGACATCTGTACACAGAGAAAGCAAAAGCCAGATGTGTTTTGTATTCATACCATCAGTGTGCAGTTGGCGCATTGTGTGCTTAGTAGATGATGGCTTGTGTGTACTGTTTGATACGAAAACACCATTTTTTATTTTTATGAAGGTGTGAAGAGTTAATCTAGCTGTGTTCGCTTTTGCAAGAGAACTACAATGTTTTGATAATTGGGTGACAGGTTTTCTTATTTGTGTGTAGAGTTTTGCAAAAATAGCCAATAGTTACAAAAAATGTGCTTAAGCAATCAGAAAAAACTGTAATTACAGTTTTTCTGAGTTGCTAAAACACTAAATCCCAGTGTAAAACATAAACTGTCAACTATGAAAACTATTTCATCAAATCAATCCCACAGTTGCCAAAACCTCAAACACTATTCATCTGGTCGGGACACCATTTGCAAATCTGAATCTCCCATTTACCAAAACTCTAAACACCTTCTCAAACACAAAACACATTAAGCAGTGTGGTGCACTTGTACCCAGAATGGTGCACACAGGCTACATTACAGTTTTTCTCAAATGTTAAAACACAAAAGCCAATCCTGTAACCCAAATGACCAGTAGTCTAAACACATTTACTAAATGTAGCCACCATATTCCAGTACCATAAACACATGTCACATGAAGACACAATTCACAAAACACAACCCTCTGTACTCATAAATCTAAACACATTTTTCCTTGCTAAAACACATGTTGCAAAACAACTCTGCTCATATTCTTAAATGAAAGCCCATGTGATGCAAAATGCTTGCCACAGTCACCAATCTTTGAACACAGGGAACACACCTGGCGTCAGTCACTACACACAACGACTCAAAATTGAAGACACCTGTTGCTAATGATGTGACCCCACCTATAAAAGCATAGTTTGGTGACGATGCCAAACAATCACAATGGATGAAGGCATTCGAGCGTGCGGAAGGAGAAGAGCTGCAGGCCAAAGAGGAAGAGGGGTTGAGATCAGAGGAGGAAGAGGTGAAGGCCTAAGAAGAAGAGGAGTTCGGAGTAGAGGAGGAAGAGAAGGAGGCCAACAAGAGAGAGGAGAAGGTCCAGGTGGGAGAAGAAGACAACCTCGCACCATCATAACAGATGATATGCAAGCAACAGTAATTGATCATGTCATTGGCCATGGCATGACAATGGCTGAAGCGGGACGAAGAGTACATCCAAACCTGAGTAGGTTCACCGTGGCCACCATTATCAAGGCATTTAGACAACACAACAGGTATAGTACGCTATTGCTTTCTTTGTCACACTACAGTTTTACAGGCCTGTGAAAGTGGTCTGTTACTTTACATGTAGTTTTACATATAAATCAGTCAATTGACAACACATGTTTCTTTCTTTAGAGCTGAAAGGATGCCACATAGAGGTGGGAGGGTTGCCATATTCACAGCGGCACAAGAAACCCTCATTGCAGATATGGTCCGTGAGAACAACTGCATTAGACTCCGAGAGATCAGAGACAAAGTCATTGCAGATAATGTAAACTTTGAGAACATTGATGCTGTCAGCGTGTCCACAATAGACCGAGTTCTCCGGCGCCAACAGATGAGGATGAAACAGGTCTACAGGGTTCCCTTTGAGCGCAACTCTGCGCGACACATAGAACAACGTTACGAGTATGTGCAAGTACGTATACATCCATGTCCACAGTACAGTTAGTGGACATACTGTGTTGCTTAGTGGCCTACATTACTTCTGGACAATACTGTGCTACCTGATTGACCGTTCTGAACACCTGTACGCTTTTCCATGTTCACAGAGGATAATGCAGTTGGACGCGATGGCCAGACCCCATGAGTACCTCTTCCTGGATGAGGCTGGCTTCAACCTCCAGAAACGAAGGCGAAGAGGCCGTAACAACATTGGCCAAAGAGCCATCACTGAGGTTCCTGGCCAACGGGGGGGTAATATTACTCTTTGTGCAGCTATGGGTACGGAGGGGCTTGTCCACCGGCATGCTGTCCTTGGGTCTTACAACACCCAACGTCTCCTCACCTTCCTAGAGGAGCTAAAAGACATCCTCCTGGACCGTCAACAACACCATCCTAGGCTAGCACATCACATGTATGTGATCATTTGGGACAACGTCCGCTTCCACAAAACACACCAAATCAGAGAGTGGTTCACCACCAACAGTGACCACTTTTTAAACGTCTGTCTGCCACCCTACTCCCCTTTCCTGAACCCTATAGAGGAGTTCTTCTCATCATGGAGATGGAAGGTGTATGACAGACAGCCATACACAAGAGAGAACCTCGTACGGGCAATGGAGCTGGCCTGTGCTGACATCCCAGTGGAGGCCTTCCAGGGATGGATTCGCCATTCCAGGGCGTTTTTCCCGCGGTGCCTAGCAAGGGACAATATAGCCTGTGATGTGGATGAGGTGATGTGGCCCAATGCAGCTCGGCGACATGATGCCGCACAGTGACTGTGTGTAATACTGTAAAAAGACCGTGTAGACAATAAAAAAGACTTCACACCCTGATCATGTTTCCGAGAGTACTGTTGTGTGCGATAGATTCTGTTTTTGCATTGAGTTGTGTTACAGTAGTGTACGTACATGCAGGATGTTTTTATAGATTTATAGTCTTCATGTGAAACTCACAAATCTAAATGCCTAATCCTCTGCAGGGTTCTATGACGATCCGTTACTGTACAGTTTATAAAAATATGCATTGGCAGTTATGAACCAAAGAACCTTCTCACAAATTGAGCATTGTGTTTTCAATTGTTTTGCTGTAGTGTGTAATGCTGTGTATAGTGTTTACAGTTTTGACAGCTTCGAGCTGCTCTCTTGGTGTGGGAGTTTGAGTTTTGCAGTGGGAAGGTGTGGTTGTGTTTATGTAGCTTTAGAGAAGGGTGTTGTGTTTGGACATTGGGGGACCTGGTGGTAACGTTTGTGACATGTGTTTTAGCATTTGAGAAAAACTGTATTATTCTCATATTACACAGACTGTGCTGACTGAACAGGCTCAGGCTGAAGCAGTGCAGATCCTGGCCTATTTTCAAGTACCATTAAAGTTATCACGTGTATAAATCTCTCCATTAGATGTCAGTAGACGGCAGATTGCAGTCAGTGCAGTCACTTTTCTTATCCCTCCTGATTCAAGAGCATAAAGCGATCTACGTTAGCTCTGGTAATTCTGACGGTCGTTCGGTAAATCTTTGTTTAATCTCTTTATTTGCTTTTTGGAGAAGTGAAGGTACAAAAACCTCTTCAATGAAATTTGCTTTGGTGGACAGAAAACAACCATTGTAGACTGTTTGCGGTTACCTTTTATAAGTATTGAATTTTCAAAAGTGAAGTCAGTTCTTCTGACCAGGTTCAGACCAGGATGAACACAAGTATGATACTGAACCCACTAGAGAACTGGTCCCAGCTGTGGGTTCACCTCCTCCTGCTGAACTCATAGGACAGACTCTAATGTAGCATCACGTTCATCGGTCACTCCTGACCTCCTGTGAAGCATGACAAATGTGTAATTAATGACTTAATTATTTGGGGTATTATTGCTATAAAAATAATATTAATAGTATTATTATTATTGTGCTTTAGGCTCCACTGATAACGCAGAGGTCTCTTCTTCCTCTGGGCTGTTTAAAGGGCCAGTTTATCCAAAGCTGTGTATATACCAACTGCTGTCAGGCTTCAGATGTCTGCATTAGTCCACAGTCCACTGTTTTGTAAGCCATTGCTTTACTGCAAAAGTTCCCATCTACTGTAAAGAAATGGAGATAAGCAGGCACATAATATGAAAAGGCATGCTGTAGGTTGACTTTGTCTTTTCTGATCCATCGGTTTGTGTGGCTCTTTTCACAGGAGGGACCTAACCCACACTTTATTTACTTATATGATAAGTTTAGTGGAATGTAGTGCAAAATACACAGTGTTTACTTTTAATTTAACAACATGAAGCTGCATCAAGTTTCCATGGTGACTGCTCAAGAAATTCTGCATTCATAAATAAACATCAGACTGTCAAAAGAGCTCATCTGTGCGAGACCACCGAGCTGAGAGCATTTTCAAGTCGAGATCCCCCCGTACGCCATCGTTGGAGAGCAGTTAAAGTTTTTCTGTGATTTGAAAACGTCTAAATGGAATCAAGTCAAGGAATCTATAAACCTATCAGGGTATGTGAAGTTTTTGCTTTTACTGCATTTCAATAATATGAAGAATTTGATGTCGTTTTAAAAGTTGACAAACTGAGAATCATTTTAAGTAACAATGACTAAATTGCTATTTCTTTGACAGGTGTTGTTCAACACACCGATTTATGAAACTGCTGTAAAGATCTGCTGGTATCTTCCGGGCTACAGGACTCAGGTTAGACCCAGATTCATGCAAACCAAAGCTGACAGAAAACATCAGGTCATTTCTGAGGACCTGAGAGTGGTGGTGCTTAAATGTCTCCTTTACTTTTAGATTGCGATTATGACGGAGTTTCTCAGACTTCAGCAGGAAGATCTAATTCCACCGAACCTCACTGCTGAAGATCTGAGAGATCTTTTGGTGGAGAAGAGCAGGGAGACACTCAGAGAGCAGTGAGTTACTGTCACACCTGAAAGTCTGTTTGTGATGACGTGTAAATGCTGAGAGAAAACCTCTGCTTTGCTTTCTTTTGAAGGCTGTGGGAGTTTGAATTAGAGGATTTTGAAGAAGAGGAAGCCAAACCTCTTCTAAGGCTGGTAAGACGAGAAAACCCACAAGACTTTTTTTTTCATTATGTTCACATAACCTTTAAACATAAGCGCACTGTAAATGTGTTTTCTGTTTCAGGTGTGGGCGGTGAACGTCAGCAATAAAATGAGGGACGTTGAATTTGAAGCCAGGATGCTTCTTCAGTTCCCAGAGGCCGTACCTCCTAAATTTCAGTGAGTCACATGTAATATACAGTTATTAACCCTGTAAGACCCAACCCATCAAAAAACAGCCCGAAAATTCAGATTCTTTGGAGCTGAGATGTTTATTAACCCTTTAAACAAAAGCCACAAATTAGTTCTTTGCTATGTCATGTTGTGTATGATTTACTTTTATTATGTATTTATTTTTTGTATCACATTTGATACACTGGGTGTTTTTGGCAACTTTTTGTTAACGACAATGTTAACTTTAGACTAAAAAAAGAGTTTTGTCCACAACATTTAGAAATTATAGCAAGTATTGATCATGTTGATGAGATCGAGGTCTCAGAAACTCATGTATGATACAAAGGCGGTTACAGGGTTAACAGTCCAGCTACAGTGTTTCAATATTTAAATGATGCTTTGAATATGTTTAAAAGATAACACTTATCATGTTTTTCTACAGAGCACCTAAACTCCTCAGCGTGGTGAAGGATTACGTTGAAATCCTGAAAAAGAAGCAGCAGGAACAGCATAACAGCAAACTGCTCACCGCGCAGGAGGTAGTGATCGAGGTAGTTCCCCGCGTTCTCCAGGGCTTCTGGGAGCTTCCTCCTCGTCCCCTCCTAAACATGGCCTCCCAGAGTCTAAGTATCCTCTCCACAAGTGTCACCAAGGCCACTTTAGATCGTGTCTCCAAGAGCCTCACGGCGATGGAAACACAGGCCATCTTCACCCGCTCCATCCGAGACGATATGGTCGACAGCATCCTGACGGAGATTAGACAGAAATTTCCTGAAGAAATTCTGTCTATCAAAGTTGCAAACTTTGCGCCAGTGTTGCTGAAGACCATTGCTGATGTAGCAAGGATCCGGATATGTGAAATCTTTGAGCCCCCTTCAAGTCCTGATGTGAAGAGCACAAATGGAGAGCGCTCCTCTGACGGCCTTTCAATGGCAAATGATCCACCAGCCGAAGGAGCTCTGTCAGAAAGTTTTCCAGAGCCTGACGTTCCCTGTGAGGAACTTCTTACTGAAAGGGCATCCAGTCTGAGTACTCAAGACCTTATGATCGAAGGAGCTCTGTCAGAAAGTGTTCCAGAGCCCGACGTTCCCTGTGAGGAACTTCTTTCTGAAAGGGCATCCAGTCTGAGTACTCAAGACCTTACGATCGAAGGAGCTCTGTCAGAAAGTGTTCCAGAGCCCGACGTTCCCTGTGAGGAACCCTATGCCGAGTCCAAATCCTGTGTTGAAGGCGAAGATCATAAGATCAAAGGATCTTGTTCGGAAATTGGGCCACTTCCTGATGTTCCCTTTGAACATCCCTTTCCTGAACCTGAAGCCAGCATGAAGTCCAAAGACCGTCACATCAAGAAGAAGAAAAAGGGCTTCTTCAAAAGACTGAGAAGTCTGTTCTGCTGCTGTTGCAGACAAAAAGACACCGAATGACACTGAAGCTGTGACCCAGTATTGGTGTTGCAGTAACTGTAAATATGTAAATATGTTCCTTGATGATTGTTGTTCATGTTTTTGGGGGTTTCTTTAGTTTTCAGTGGGCTGGGTGATTTTTCTCCTCTGTGTTCTTTACTTAATTCTTGTTCATAGTTCCTGATTTGTTTTCCTAGTTCTTGTTTCTTAGTTTTTAGTTTCTTGAGTCCACCTGAGTTTCCAGCAATAAAAGCTGCTGATTCAAGTTTCATTCCACGTAAGAGTCCTGTGTTTGGGTCCTGCTACCTGCCTGTCACAGCACACCATGACAGAAACTTTATAAGCTCATTCATATTTCTACACGAGTCTCCAGCTATGTTAAAGATTTTTTTCTTTCAAACATTTGTAAGAATCTCTTATGGTTCTCAAAATACTTCCATAAGTCCAGTAAGTGTAGTCCAGTAACATATTGATGGTATTATTTTTAATAATTATTTTTAATACAATTATTTATTATTTTTAATGCAATTTGAACTGAAACTGGTATATAAAATGTATTTCCTGTCGAAAATGCAGTGTGAATGCTAATAGCTGAATAGTTTGAGTTGAATTTTTATAATTGCTGAAATCTATGGTGAAAAACATGTTACAGTTTTTGCCCGTTGCTTGAACACATTTTGCAAAACTTCGCTCATTGTGCCAAAACTCTAAACACAAGTAAACATGACACAACAAAATATACCATTCACATCTGTGCCAAACTGAAACTCTGCTGTCAAAACCTAACATTCCTCTGTCAAAATGTAACTCTGTTGACAAAATGACACATACTTGCATCATATGCAGATCAGATCAGGGGGAACACACTAGTCTACTTTATATAAAACACTGCAGTCTTTGATTTTCATTGTTTATTCAGAAGGCATATTTTCAGGAGACACAAACAACCAAAAAAAGCAAATAGGCCTACTCAATATTGTACATTGCAGCACCATGAATTCAGATAAAGCAAAAAAAAACAAACATAATACAGTAATAGAAAAAACACTATACTGTACACACAAAAAATCATGACAATTGTGCATACGTGGGCTCATGGATCCCGCCGTCTGTTGGGGTCTGGCCACAGGACCTCATCGGCATCGCAAGCAGTGTCTTCTCCCGCTGGGCACCGGGGAAAATATCCTCTTGCATGTCGAAACCATCCATGGATTGCTGTCACCTGACTGTCGCCGCAGGCTTGTTCCACTGCCTGCAGAAGAGGCATGCGGGCATGTGGTTGGCGGTCATATACACGCCATCTCCAAGCCTAAAATAATCCTCTATAGGGTTTAAAAATGGTGAGTAAGGGGGCAAGTATACCACTTCAAGTTGGCTGTGGTTGGAGAACCAGGCCTGGACCAGAGCAGCCCGATGGAAACCGACATGATCCCATATCACCACAAACCTGGGCTGATCTGCTCTGTTCTGTACAACTATATCATGGAGAGCATCTAGAAATGTGAGTATATGTTGGCTATTGTATGGACCTAGTTTTGCATGATGATGCAGAAGCCCTCGAAGGCTAATGGCAGCACACAATGTGATATTTCCCCCGCGCTGCCCTGGGACGTGCACAATTGCCCTTTGGCCAATTACATTACGACCCCGTCGTCTTGTTTTGCACAGGTCGAATCCAGCTTCATCAATGAAAATGAATTCATGAGGCTGTGCAGCTCCATCCATGGCCAAGATTCTCTGTAAAACAAAGAGAACATATTACTGTACGACAGTGCTACACATACAGGACCCTCACACATCACACAGGTACCTGTGTAGCTCTCAGGATGGATCCATGTGGTACTGATATGGTACATATTCAGCTGCTACTGGATTTCACCAATACTGTATTGTCCATGTAAAGGACAGTTACACTTACCCGTACATATTCAGCTCGAAGTCCTTTGACCCTGTCACTGTTCCTCTCAAATGGGACTCTGTAGAGCTGCTTCATGGTGATGCTGTGTTGTCCCAAGATGCGTCTGATGGTGGTGATGCTCACATGGTTTATGTTGTTGAACACTTGCCTGTCTGCAAGTATTTGCTTTCGTAGCTGGTGGAGACAGATGGCATTGTCTGCCCTCACTAGGTCCACAACGGCAAGTTCCTGCTGTTGTGTGAACAGGCGTTGGCGTCCTGCCCCAGAAGGTCTTCGAGTCATTCTAGAGAAATACAACCACATACTGTCATCGCTTTGCTTATTTTCCTTACAGTACTTTACTGTATATACTGTATCATCCACTGTACAACACTGTACTTCAATATAAGTAATCATGGTATGTTTCACAGAAACTACCACTTTGGCTGCAAAAGGAGCATCAGCACCCTGCAATACCCTGTACACTTGATATGGTGATGTGATATACTGTAGAACAGTGCTATGAAAACCACCTGAGTAGAGTAGAAGGTAGAGAGGTGAAGACAGACCTGCTTTCTAGTCGGAATGTTCTTACAGTTTTTTCTGATGGCTTTAACCCTAACTGTGATTCTTACAGCACAATTCCTAAAACTATTAATACTTATAGCAAAACCACTCACTGAGTTTGCAAAACTAAAAGCACAAACACTGCTTTGCACTCAGTTTGCAATTTTGCAAAACTGTAGGCACAATTCACTGCACAGCACTCTTTTTGCAGAACTTTAAACACAACTCACTGCTTACACTCAATTACCAAATTTCCAACACACTCCTAGCAAAATTATACACATGTATGGCTATCATTAACACTATTTTGCCAACTGTCTGGCACACTTTCACATGTGAAAACTGTTTTAGATAATTAGTCCACTTTGCAATCAGCCTAAGCACTATAAACAGGCCACAGGTAAGCTGTCTATGTGGAGTACAATGGAAGGAGCAGTAAGAGTGAGAAGAGTGAGAATCAGAGGAGGCCGAGGGAGAGGACGTGGAGGTGAAGAAGTTGGAGGAAGAGGACGTGGAGGTGAAGAAGCAAGAGGGTTAGAGGAAGAGGACAAGGAGGAGCAAGAAGAGGACGAGGAGGGGAAAGAGGAAGGGTAAGAAGAGTAAGAAACAGAATAACTGATGACATCAGAGCTACAATAGTGGACCATGTCATCAACCATGGGATGACCCTGAGGGAAGCTGGCCAACGGGTTCAGCCTAAACTGAGCCGCTACACTGTGGCAAGCATCATTAGGACATTTCGAAATGAGAATCGGTAAGTACTTTGTAGCACTGCCATACTCTAATGAGAAACACAACAGTACCATACATGCAAAAATACTGAAATTGTTACTTTACAGAATTGCTAGACGTCCAGATGTTGGGGGCAGAGGCAGAATGTTCACTCCAGAGCAAGAGACCCATATAGTGAACATGGTGATTGCCAATAATGCAATAAGACTGCGCGAAATACAGCAGCGCATAATTGATAATGACACCATCTTTCAAAATATACACAGTGCAAGCATTTCTGCACTAAGTCGTGTACTTGTGCGCCACAGAATAAGAATGAAGCAAATTTACAGAGTTCCTTTCGAGAGAAACACAGAACGTGTAAAGCAACTGCGATATGACTATGTGCAGGTAAGCTAGTGTCATTGGTTCTGAATTTGGAAGTGCATACTGTAGTGCTGTGCATGGGCCTGATGTGTTGCATTTGTTTTGTCTTGTCCAGAGAGTGATGGAACTAGAAGCAGATGCAATGGGACATGAGCTACTTTTTGTAGATGAGGCCTGTTTTAACCTCAGTACAACCAGGAGACGTGGCAGGAACATTATTGGACACCGTGCCATCATCAATGTCCCAGGACAACGTGGTGGTAACATAACCATGTGTGCAGCTATAAGCCAAAATGGTGTTGTTCACCATCATGCAACCATAGGCCCATACAACACTGCACACATTATTGCATTCTTGGACACCTTGCATGACATGCTCACTGTTCAGAGACCAGAGCAGACCCGATATGTCATCATATGGGACAATGTTAGTTTCCATAGGGCTGCTTTGGTCCGCAACTGGTTTACAGACCAACCATCCTTCATGGAACTCAACCTCCCTCCATACTCTCCATTCTTAAATCCCATCGAGGAGTTCTTCTCTGCCTGGCGCTGGAAAGTGTACGACCGTCATCCTCATCAACAGGTAGCCCTTTTACAGGCAATGGAGGAGGCATGTGGAGATATTGACCAGGCATCATGTCAGGCCTGGATACGGCATTCAAGGAGATATTTTCCCCGGTGCCTTGGACTGGAGGATATCGCATGCGATGTGGACGAAATTTTGTGGCCGGACCCAGAGAGACGACATGATGTAGGCTGATTGTCTTTTTTTTCCCCTTTTTTTGGTGAAATTCCTATTTTGTGTTCTGACTTTGTCTTGGTTTTGATGAGTGTGAATAAACACCAATACTTGAAGTTTGGATCCTTGTATGTTTACATGACACTATGACAAAAGTGTGACCTCAAATTGACATCTGGACACAGAGAAAGCAAAAGCCAGATGTGTTTTGTATTCATACCATCAGTGTGCAGTTGGCGCATTGTGTGCTTAGTAGATGATGGCTTGTGTGTACTGTTTGATGCGAAAACACCATTTTTTATTTTTATGAAGGTGTGAAGAGTTAATCTAGCTGTGTTCGCTTTTGCAAGAGAACTACAATGTTTTGATAATTGGGTGACAGGTTTTCTTATTTGTGTGTAGAGTTTTGCAAAAATAGCCAATAGTTACAAAAAATGTGCTTAAGCAATCAG
The DNA here is from genome assembly GCF_051167445.1 of Perissodus microlepis. Lineage (NCBI taxonomy): Eukaryota > Metazoa > Chordata > Actinopteri > Cichliformes > Cichlidae > Perissodus > Perissodus microlepis. Next base: position 9,268,923 of record NC_140471.1, read on the forward strand.
AAAAAACTGTAATTACAGTTTTTCTGAGTTGCTAAAACACTAAATCCCAGTGTAAAACATAAACTGTCAACTATGAAAACTATTTCATCAAATCAATCCCACAGTTGCCAAAACCTCAAACACTATTCATCTGGTCGGGACACCATTTGCAAATCTGAATCTCCCATTTACCAAAACTCTAAACACCTTCTCAAACACAAAACACATTAAGCAGTGTGGTGCACTTGTACCCAGAATGGTGCACACAGGCTACATTAGTGAAACACAACTAACACACTGTTTTCATCATTAACACACTACCACTCAAAATTGAAAACACATGTTGCAACCTCTTCTTCTGCTTTTTGCTAGATTGAACATAGCTTAATCCACAAAGATGTATTCATGAGGCCTAACCATTGAGTCAATCTCAAGGATTCTCTTTACAAAGTGACAACAAACAAATTTTAGTTCTGTAAATGAAATAGTATGATGTAAAAATGTGATATGTATACAAGAATACTTGAAGGATGGCCACATGAGGGTGGAAGAACACGCATGCACTCACAACACCAGGAGACACTTATTGTGGATATGGTCCGTCAGAATAATGCAATTTGACTGCATGAAATGGAGCAGTGGATTATAGAAGACAACATACATTTTGAATCTAGCAAAAAGGAGAAGGTCACAATGTCATAGGTCAACGTGCCATTATTGAACTGCCTGGTCAGCGTGGTGGAAATGTAACTATCTGTGCTGCCAACAGCAGCTGTGGGGTTCTCCACAGTCATGTTACTGTTGAGCCATACAACACCAAACTTCTAGCAACATTCCTGGATGCGCTACAGGATGCTCTGCTTGAGTAGAAAGATCGCAAGTAGGCAGAGCATCCCATATCATTTGGGACAACGTGAGCTTTCACCGATGTCCAAGAATACACAATTGGTTTCACAATGAGCAGCATTTTATTAATGTGTTTCTTCCACCATACTCTCCCTTTTTGAACCCTATCGAGGAGTTTTTCTCAGCATGGAGATGTAAAGTATACGACCGAAACCCTTACACAGGAAAATCTACTTCAAGCATTGAATGGAGCATGTGGTGAGATAGGAGTGGAATCTTGCCAGAGCTGGATTCGGCATGCTAAACGATTCTTTCCTCGCTGCATTGCAAGGGAGACCATAGCATGTAATGTGGATGAAGTCCTGTGGCCTGACCCAGCACAGAGGTGTGATGCTGAGGCAGGATAAATTATCTGAATATGTTGGAAAAATACGTATTTATAACTTTTTTAACTGCAGTTCTTTTTTAGTTAAAATGTGAGTAGAAGAATAAATGAATGAATAGATAAATATTATTTTCCAGCTACTCACAGTGTTTTGTATTTATTTTTGTAGTGTGTAATCATTGCTAAGTTGTGTTTGCACATTGGCTGGTTTTGTGTGTTTTTTGACAGCAGTGCTTGATTTTGAGAAAAGTTAAGATAGTTTTGGGTCAAATGTTTGTGTGTGTAGCTTGAATTTTAGAGTTTGCGTTTAGTGTTTTGAGACAAAGAGATGAGATTTTAGGAAATGTGTTTTAGCAATTCAGAAAAACTGTAAGACAGATATATCAAACAGGGAGAAACATAAATAAAAAAAAAATAAACAGAGGACAGCCTGAACTGGGGAAACTAAGAAAATGAGACAAAAACTGGAATACTAGAAAAACCTGGGAAACCTTGGAAACATGTGAGGAAGAGCCTGAGGGAAAAACAGACACGACAGCAAAGGTCAGGGGAAAACTCACACAATATATACAGACAGAAGGTGATCAGGGGAACTGAAAACACGGGGTGAACACAGTTGAAACGCCACAGAGGAAGCATAACTAAACACGATGAACATCGACCGCAAGACTGTCAAAAATAAAACAGTAAAAAGGCAGACTAATAAACTTTGACTTAACAAGGGAACAGGGAAGATACAATGGGAGACGAAATGTGAACATAACTATGGAACACATAGAGAGGACATGACGGGCTAGTGAGAACACACATGACAGATGGGGAAGACCTGGCATGAGACACAAGGGGAAACATGTAAACAAGAGGAGAAAACAGAGGGAGAGAGAAGGAGCGGGGACACGAGAGAGAGGGAACGAGAGCAAGAAGGGACACAAGGGTGAGGGAGAGCGCAAGACAGGCTGGGGAAACATGGGCAAACATGACAGACAGGGGAGGCACGGAATAAATGCAAGGAGGGGAACATAGGAACTACATGGGAAAACCCAGACACGAGGATCACACACATGCACATAAACAGAGACACACAGAGAGGGGCACAGAGGACAAAGACACAAGGGAACCTAATAAACAAGGAAGTAAACTCATCATAAGTACACTCAGAGACATAATAAGAATGAACTCAGAACTAACCAGTCAAATGAAAATAATCATAATAATGCATAACAGATATGAAAACACAAGAAAAGTCAAAACGCTGCATCAAATGACCCAGAACAATGACAATGTGATTGTTTCTGTATCATCTTAGCATTAATCAATTGAAAGGATGCCTCGATCAGGCTGAGTGTCATTATGCCTTTCTGTGCCCTCTGGCTAGAGTTTCAAAAATTCTATTTAAATGAGTAATTATAATAGTTTTTTAACATTTATTATCAATTTCTTTGAGTCTGAACAGTTAAAAATATATTAAAGCATTTTGATGTAAAGCAGCACTGTATGCCCCTGTGTTCCTTTCTCTGTTTGACATTATTGTTTCACTTTTGTATTGAGTAATATAAAATACTTTGACTGAGAGCTTCTGTTCTGACATGTCAAATGAGTCAGTTTTTCTGTATATTGCACACTGGAACTGATGCATAATTTGCATAATTTTTCCCAAAGGAGTTTTGTGCACTCATAATATCAGTTTCTCCACATATAAACTGATCTAAAAAAAGTCAGCAGATTTCTGAAGTATATAGGTACCCTATGACATTTATTTTGCTGACTTTGCATTTGACTGGACTTTGATCTTCTCTGTTATATCGGCTACATGAACGAAAATTCCTGAATGAACCCAGGTTGCCACTCAGTGTTGCACAATCCCTGTATTCTAAAACAGCATTGGCAGTGTCCAGCTCATCAACCTATGCAAAGTAAACCTAACAGTGGGTTCTGTTAGCTTGTTGTTATAACAAGAAGGGATAAGGTAAGAAGGGATGAGAATAGGGTGTTGTGAGACCTATGTTATTTTCTGTATCCAACATCTATAGTGAACTAGTAGCTCAGTGTTCCAACATTAGGAAAGAGCAACTGCTATCACAACTAGAAATTGATGAGGTACAGCATAATTGTTATGACAAGGGGAAACCAGCATGTCAGGTCAGGGATGGGGGATATCATCATCCCCACCGAAGATTGGGTACCAAGCCCCAAGTACAACTGGCACATTGAAGGCGTTGAAGGCGCTAGAGCAGCTGACCTGAGAGATAGTATAATGGCTAAGCTAAAAACTTGGACCCTCCATGACCAATTAGGTGAAGTACCATCTGAAGGTCTACTAGGAGATTTGAATGCAACGTCAGGGGAAACAGACAGAAACAAACCAGCTGATCTACAACATGAAAGCCGTGATCAGCTGTGCCCTTCTGTAGAAGGAGACTACAGGCCAAGATCAAGGTAGCATGCAGGGAAGTTAGCCAACTGTCAGAGCTCCAGAAAAGTGAAGAAAGGGTAGTACAACAAGGGAAGCATAAGAAATACAGCAAGGTATCCATAGCTGGAAGGTTCTCAGCTGAGGGCCAAGCTCAGCACGTGGGCTGTGTGCTTGATAGGTTGCTAAAGTATAACACTGATTTCATGGAATTTATTGACGTTGACAGTGAGGTAGACATTACAGTTTTTCTCAAATGTTAAAACACAAAAGCCAATCCTGTAACCCAAATGACCAGTAGTCTAAACACATTTACTAAATGTAGCCACCATATTCCAGTACCATAAACACATGTCACATGAAGACACAATTCACAAAACACAACCCTCTGTACTCATAAATCTAAACACATTTTTCCTTGCTAAAACACATGTTGCAAAACAACTCTGCTCATATTCTCAAATGAAAGCCCATGTGATGCAAAATGCTTGCCACAGTCACCAATCTTTGAACACAGGGAACACACCTGGCGTCAGTCACTACACACAACGACTCAAAATTGAAGACACCTGTTGCTAATGATGTGACCCCACCTATAAAAGCATAGTTTGGTGAAGATGCCAAACAATCACAATGGATGAAGGCATTCGAGCGTGCGGAAGGAGAAGAGCTGCAGGCCGAAGAGGGGTTGAGATCAGAGGAGGAAGAGGTGAAGGCCTAAGAAGAAGAGGAGTTCGGAGTAGAGGAGGAAGAGAAGGAGGCCAACAAGAGAGAGGAGAAGGTCCAGGTGGGAGAAGAAGACAACCTCGCACCATCATAACAGATGATATGCGAGCAACAGTAATTGATCATGTCATTGGCCATGGCATGACAATGGCTGAAGCGGGACGAAGAGTACATCCAAACCTGAGTAGGTTCACCGTGGCCACCATTATCAAGGCATTTAGACAACACAACAGGTATAGTACGCTATTGCTTTCTTTGTCACACTACAGTTTTACAGGCCTGTGAAAGTGGTCTGTTACTTTACATGTAGTTTTACATATAAATCAGTCAATTGACAACACATGTTTCTTTCTTTAGAGCTGAAAGGATGCCACATAGAGGTGGGAGGGTTGCCATATTCACAGCGGCACAAGAAACCCTCATTGCAGATATGGTCCGTGAGAACAACTGCATTAGACTCCGAGAGATCAGAGACAAAGTCATTGCAGATAATGTAAACTTTGAGAACATTGATGCTGTCAGCGTGTCCACAATAGACCGAGTTCTCCGGCGCCAACAGATGAGGATGAAACAGGTCTACAGGGTTCCCTTTGAGCGCAACTCTGCGCGACACATAGAACAACGTTACGAGTATGTGCAAGTACGTATACATCCATGTCCACAGTACAGTTAGTGGACATACTGTGTTGCTTAGTGGCCTACATTACTTCTGGACAATACTGTGCTACCTGATTGACCGTTCTGAACACCTGTACGCTTTTCCATGTTCACAGAGGATAATGCAGTTGGACGCGATGGCCAGACCCCATGAGTACCTCTTCCTGGATGAGGCTGGCTTCAACCTCCAGAAACGAAGGCGAAGAGGCCGTAACAACATTGGCCAAAGAGCCATCACTGAGGTTCCTGGCCAACGGGGGGGTAATATTACTCTTTGTGCAGCTATGGGTACGGAGGGGCTTGTCCACCGGCATGCTGTCGTTGGGTCTTACAACACTCAACGTCTCCTCACCTTCCTAGAGGAGCTAAAAGACATCCTCCTGGACCGTCAACAACACCATCCTAGGCTAGCACATCACATGTATGTGATCATTTGGGACAACGTCCGCTTCCACAAAACACACTAAATCAGAGAGTGGTTCACCACCAACAGTGACCACTTTTTAAACGTCTGTCTGCCACCCTACTCCCCTTTCCTGAACCCTATAGAGGAGTTCTTCTCCTCATGGAGATGGAAGGTGTATGACAGACAGCCATACACAAGAGAGAACCTCGTACGGGCAATGGAGCTGGCCTGTGCTGACATCCCAGTGGAGGCCTTCCAGGGATGGATTCGCCATTCCAGGGCGTTTTTCCCGCGGTGCCTAGCAAGGGACAATATAGCCTGTGATGTGGATGAGGTGATGTGGCCCAATGCAGCTCGGCGACATGATGCCGCACAGTGACTGTGTGTAATACTGTAAAAAGACCGTGTAGACAATAAAAAAGACTTCACACCCTGATCATGTTTCCGAGAGTACTGTTGTGTGCGATAGATTCTGTTTTTGCATTGAGTTGTGTTACAGTAGTGTACGTACATGCAGGATGTTTTTATAGATTTATAGTCTTCATGTGAAACTCACAAATCTAAATGCCTAATCCTCTGCAGGGTTCTATGACGATCCGTTACTGTACAGTTTATAAAAATATGCATTGGCAGTTATGAACCAAAGAACCTTCTCACAAATTGAGCATTGTGTTTTCAATTGTTTTGCTGTAGTGTGTAATGCTGTGTATAGTGTTTACAGTTTTGACAGCTTCGAGCTGCTCTCTTGGTGTGGGAGTTTGAGTTTTGCAGTGGGAAGGTGTGGTTGTGTTTATGTAGCTTTAGAGAAGGGTGTTGTGTTTGGACATTGGGGGACCTGGTGGTAACGTTTGTGACATGTGTTTTAGCATTTGAGAAAAACTGTAATACAGGTAAGCTCTGTGTGTGGAGTACAATGGAGGGAGCAGGAAGAGTGAGAAGTAGAGGAGGCCGAGCAAGAGGACGTGGAGGTGAAGTAGTAGGATGAAGAGGACTAGGAGGGGGGAGAGGAAGAGTAAGAAATAGAATTGCTGATGACATCAGAGCTACAATAGTGGACCATGTCATCAACCGTGGAATGACCCTGAGGGAAGCTGGCCAACGGGTTCAGCCTAACTCGAGCCGCTACACTGTAGCAAGCATCATAAGGACATTTTGAAATGAGACTCGGTTAGCACAGTCACTTTGCACTAAGATTTGTAGCACTGCCATATGCCAATGAGAAACACAATACCATAGATGTAAAAATACTGAAATTGTTACTTTACAGAATTGCTAGACGACCAGATGCTGGGGCAGAGGAAGCATGTTCACTGCAGACCAAGAAACCCATATAGTCAATATGACGATTGCAAATAATCCTATACTTGGAAATAAACACTTGTGTTTGTTTTGATGTATGTAAATAAACACCAATACTTGAAGCTTGGATCCTTGTATGTTTACATGACACTATGACAAAAGTGTGACCTCAAATTGGCATCTGTACACAGAGAAAGCAAAAGCCAGACAAAAACACCATTTTTACGAAGGTGTGAAGAGTTAATCTAGGTGTGTTCGCTTTTGCAAGAGAACTACAATGTTTTGATAATTGGGTGACAGGTTTTCTTATTTGTGTGTAGAGTTTTGCAAAAATAGCCAATAGTTACAAAAAATGTGCTTAAGCAATCAGAAAAAACTGTAATAGTCCCTGTTCACTCTATGCTGTGTGTGTGTCTGTGTGTGTGTGTGTGTGTGCGTGTGTGTGTGTGTGTGTGTGTGTGTGTGTGTGTGTGTGTGTGTCCTAAATTAAAGGTAAAAACATACACTCTGACACACAGATGCAAATATAAGTCATCTTTATTTATATAGCACATTTAAAAGACATCAAGTGTCGGCCAAAGTGCTGAACAGAGGGATAATATGGTGAAAAGAATTAAAATAGATAAGATGAAAACATTATAGAAACATTGAGACATCCGTATATGTTTGTAAAAAAATATGTGTACATGCAAATATGCACATACATATACAAAAATGTACACATTCACGCACAAGCACACATATGTGAACTTAAAATACACGTACACGTGTCTGCACATGCAAACATCATCCAATGAGATAAAAAACCAGAATAGCAGAAACACAATAACAGAGGTGTCAGAGAGATCCTTGGAAAATAGGAAGGGCTTCAGATTGGATTTGAAGACTTCCAAGGATGAAGAGGATTTTATGAAAGGGGGACGACTGTTTCGGGGCAGCAATGGAGAAAGCTGTCACCTCTAGATTTGAACTGGGAGCGTGGAACTAATGACAGCATCTGACTGGAGGAGCGCAGAGTTCGAGTGGGGCGGTGTGGGCTAAGAAGATCTGAAATGTAACCTGGAGCCATAATAACAAACGCACACGCATGCGTCTTCAGCATTACTGGGTTTCTGCAGCTCCTGGTTTCCTGTTTAATACATTCACACAAGCAATCAAACGCTATGAATCGGTTCCACAATGTTTGCAGTCACTTTATAAAAGGTGTAAAAAGGCAGTCACTGATCAGCACTATAACATTTTGACAATAAATTGTATTTGAATAAAACTGTTTCCTGCAGCCTAAATACGTCTCTGTACCTGAATAGAACTAAAGATCTTTCTCATAGGGTTAATGACACGTCTACCAACTATTTCATGTCCACATTACTGCTGAGAGTTACTCCAAAAACTTCCTTTAGTGGCTCTTCATCAGAATATTTACTTAGTTGTTGACATGAAAATCAGTCATTGTGTATTTTGAACACCTAAACTTCAGTGTGATGCCATTATCCTGCCAAACAACATAAAAGTCTCTAAAAAGGTAAGTATGGAGCAGCATCCTTTTTTATGGAAGAGGAAGGAAAAGTCATATTTATTATTATTCTCATATTACACAGACTGTGCTGACTGAACAGGCTCAGGCTGAAGCAGTGCAGATCCTGGCCTATTTTCAAGTACCATTAAAGTTATCACGTGTATAAATCTCTCCATTAGATGTCAGTAGATGGCAGATTGCAGTCAGTGCAGTCACTTTTCTTATCCCTCCTGATTCAAGAGCATAAAGCGATCTACGTTAGCTCTGGTAATTCTGACGGTCGTTCGGTAAATCTTTGTTTAATCTCTTTATTTGCTTTTTGGAGAAGTGAAGGTACAAAAACCTCTTCAATGAAATTTGCTTTGGTGGACAGAAAACAACCGTTGTAGACTGTTTGCGGTTACCTTTTATAAGTATTGAATTTTCAAAAGTGAAGTCAGTTCTTCTGACCAGGTTCAGACCAGGATGAACACAAGTATGATACTGAACCCACTAGAGAACTGGTCCCAGCTGTGGGTTCACCTCCTCCTGCTGAACTCATAGGACAGACTCTAATGTAGCATCACGTTCATCGGTCACTCCTGACCTCCTGTGAAGCATGACGAATGTGTAATTAATGACTTAATTATTTGGGGTATTATTGCTATAAAAATAATATTAATAGTATTATTATTATTGTGCTTTAGGCTCCACTGATAACGCAGAGGTCTCTTCTTCCTCTGGGCTGTTTAAAGGGCCAGTTTATCCAAAGCTGTGTATATACCAGCTGCTGTCAGGCTTCAGATGTCTGCATTAGTCCACAGTCCACTGTTTTGTAAGCCATTGCTTTACTGCAAAAGTTCCCATCTACTGTAAAGAAATGGAGATAAGCAGGCACATAATATGAAAAGGCATGCTGTAGGTTGACTTTGTCTTTTCTGATCCATCGGTTTGTGTGGCTCTTTTCACAGGAGGGACCTAACCCACACTTTATTTACTTATATGATAAGTTTAGTGGAATGTAGTGCAAAATACACAGTGTTTACTTTTAATTTAACAACATGAAGCTGCATCAAGTTTCCATGGTGACTGCTCAAGAAATTCTGCATTCATAAATAAACATCAGACTGTCAAAAGAGCTCATCTGTGCGAGACCACCGAGCTGAGAGCATTTTCAGGTCGAGATCCCCCCGTACGCCATCGTTGGAGAGCAGTTAAAGTTTTTCTTCCCGACTGTGATTTGAAAACGTCTAAATGGAATCAAGTCAAGGAATCTATAAACCTATCAGGGTATGTGAAGTTTTTGCTTTTACTGCATTTCAATAATATGAAGAATTTGATGTCGTTTTAAAAGTTGACAAACTGAGAATCATTTTAAGTAACAATGACTAAATTGCTATTTCTTTGACAGGTGTTGTTCAACACACCGATTTATGAAACTGCTGTAAAGATCTGCTGGTATCTTCCGGGCTACAGGACTCAGGTTAGACCCAGATTCATGCAAACCAAAGCTGACAGAAAATATCAGGTCATTTCTGAGGACCTGAGAGTGGTGGTGATTAAATGTCTCCTTTACTTTTAGATTGCGATTATGACGGAGTTTCTCAGACTTCAGCAGGAAGATCTAATTCCACCGAACCTCACTGCTGAAGATCTGAGAGATCTTTTGGTGGAGAAGAGCAGGGAGACACTCAGAGAGCAGTGAGTTACTGTCACACCTGAAAGTCTGTTTGTGATGACGTGTAAATGCTGAGAGAAAACCTCTGCTTTGCTTTCTTTTGAAGGCTGTGGGAGTTTGAATTAGAGGATTTTGAAGAAGAGGAAGCCAAACCTCTTCTAAGGCTGGTAAGACGAGAAAACCCACAAGACTTTTTTTTTCATTATGTTCACATAACCTTTAAACATAAGCGCACTGTAAATGTGTTTTCTGTTTCAGGTGTGGGCGGTGAACGTCAGCAATAAAATGAGGGACGTTGAATTTGAAGCCAGGATGCTTCTTCAGTTCCCAGAGGCCGTACCTCCTAAATTTCAGTGAGTCACATGTAATATACAGTTATTAACCCTGTAAGACCCAACCCATCAAAAAACAGCCCGAAAATTCAGATTCTTTGGAGCTGAGATGTTTATTAACCCTTTAAACAAAAGCCACAAATTAGTTCTTTGCTATGTCATGTTGTGTATGATTTACTTTTATTATGTATTTATTTTTTGTATCACATTTGATACACTGGGTGTTTTTGGCAACTTTTTGTTAACGACAATGTTAACTTTAGACTAAAAAAAGAGTTTTGTCCACAACATTTAGAAATTATAGCAAGTATTGATCATGTTGATGAGATCGAGGTCTCAGAAACTCATGTATGATACAAAGGCGGTTACAGGGTTAACAGTCCAGCTACAGTGTTTCAATATTTAAATGATGCTTTGAATATGTTTAAAAGATAACACTTATCATGTTTTTCTACAGAGCACCTAAACTCCTCAGCGTGGTGAAGGATTACGTTGAAATCCTGAAAAAGAAGCAGCAGGAACAGCATAACAGCAAACTGCTCACCGCGCAGGAGGTAGTGATCGAGGTAGTTCCCCGCGTTCTCCAGGGCTTCTGGGAGCTTCCTCCTCGTCCCCTCCTAAACATGGCCTCCCAGAGTCTAAGTATCCTCTCCACAAGTGTCACCAAGGCCACTTTAGATCGTGTCTCCAAGAGCCTCACGGCGATGGAAACACAGGCCATCTTCACCCGCTCCATCCGAGACGATATGGTCGACAGCATCCTGACGGAGATTAGACAGAAATTTCCTGAAGAAATTCTGTCTATCAAAGTTGCAAACTTTGCGCCAGTGTTGCTGAAGACCATTGCTGATGTAGCAAGGATCCGGATATGTGAAATCTTTGAGCCCCCTTCAAGTCCTGATGTGAAGAGCACAAATGGAGAGCGCTCCTCTGACGGCCTTTCAATGGCAAATGATCCACCAGCCGAAGGAGCTCTGTCAGAAAGTTTTCCAGAGCCTGACGTTCCCTGTGAGGAACTTCTTACTGAAAGGGCATCCAGTCTGAGTACTCAAGACCTTATGATCGAAGGAGCTCTGTCAGAAAGTGTTCCAGAGCCCGACGTTCCCTGTGAGGAACTTCTTTCTGAAAGGGCATCCAGTCTGAGTACTCAAGACCTTACGATCGAAGGAGCTCTGTCAGAAAGTGTTCCAGAGCCCGACGTTCCCTGTGAGGAACCCTATGCCGAGTCCAAATCCTGTGTTGAAGGCGAAGATCATAAGATCAAAGGATCTTGTTCGGAAATTGGGCCACTTCCTGATGTTCCCTTTGAACATCCCTTTCCTGAACCTGAAGCCAGCATGAAGTCCAAAGACCGTCACATCAAGAAGAAGAAAAAGGGCTTCTTCAAAAGACTGAGAAGTCTGTTCTGCTGCTGTTGCAGACAAAAAGACACCGAATGACACTGAAGCTGTGACCCAGTATTGGTGTTGCAGTAACTGTAAATATGTAAATATGTTCCTTGATGATTGTTGTTCATGTTTTTGGGGGTTTCTTTAGTTTTCAGTGGGCTGGGTGATTTTTCTCCTCTGTGTTCTTTACTTAATTCTTGTTCATAGTTCCTGATTTGTTTTCCTAGTTCTTGTTTCTTAGTTTTTAGTTTCTTGAGTCCACCTGAGTTTCCAGCAATAAAAGCTGCTGATTCAAGTTTCATTCCACGTAAGAGTCCTGTGTTTGGGTCCTGCTACCTGCCTGTCACAGCACACCATGACAGAAACTTTATAAACTCATTCATATTTCTACACGAGTCTCCAGCTATGTTAAAGATTTTTTTCTTTCAAACATTTGTAAGAATCTCTTATGGTTCTCAAAATACTTCCATAAGTCCAGTAAGTGTAGTCCAGTAACATATTGATGGTATTATTTTTAATAATTATTTTTAATACAATTATTTATTATTTTTAATGCAATTTGAACTGAAACTGGTATATAAAATGTATTTCCTGTCGAAAATGCAGTGTGAATGCTAATAGCTGAATAGTTTGAGTTGAATTTTTATAATTGCTGAAATCTATGGTGAAAAACATGTTACAGTTTTTGCCCGTTGCTTGAACACATTTTGCAAAACTTCGCTCATTGTGCCAAAACTCTAAACACAAGTAAACATGACACAACAAAATATACCATTCACATCTGTGCCAAACTGAAACTCTGCTGTCAAAACCTAACATTCCTCTGTCAAAATGTAACTCTGTTGACAAAATGACACATACTTGCATCATATGCAGATCAGATCAGGGGGAACACACTAGTCTACTTTATATAAAACACTGCAGTCTTTGATTTTCATTGTTTATTCAGAAGGCATATTTTCAGGAGACACAAACTACCAAAAAAAGCAAATAGGCCTACTCAATATTGTACATTGCAGCACCATGAATTCAGATAAAGCAAAAAAAACAAACATAATACAGTAATAGAAAAAACACTATACTGTACACACAAAAAATCATGACAATTGTGCATACGTGGGCTCATGGATCCCGCCGTCTGTTGGGGTCTGGCCACAGGACCTCATCGACATCGCAAGCAGTGTCTTCTCCCGCTGGGCACCGGGGAAAATATCCTCTTGCATGTCGAAACCATCCATGGATTGCTGTCACCTGACTGTCGCCGCAGGCTTGTTCCACTGCCTGCAGAAGAGGCATGCGGGCATGTGGTTGGCGGTCATATACACGCCATCTCCAAGCCTAAAATAATCCTCTATAGGGTTTAAAAATGGTGAGTAAGGGGGCAAGTATACCACTTCAAGTTGGCTGTGGTTGGAGAACCAGGCCTGGACCAGAGCAGCCCGATGGAAACCGACATGATCCCATATCACCACAAACCTGGGCTGATCTGCTCTGTTCTGTACAACTATATCATGGAGAGCATCTAGAAATGTGAGTATATGTTGGCTATTGTATGGACCTAGTTTTGCATGATGATGCAGAAGCCCTCGAAGGCTAATGGCGGCACACAATGTGATATTTCCCCCGTGCTGCCCTGGGACGTGCACAATTGCTCTTTGGCCAATTACATTACGACCCCGTCGTCTTGTTTTGCACAGGTCGAATCCAGCTTCATCAATGAAAATGAATTCATGAGGCTGTGCAGCTCCATCCATGGCCAAGATTCTCTGTAAAACAAAGAGAACATATTACTGTACGACAGTGCTACACATACAGGACCCTCACACATCACACAGGTACCTGTGTAGCTCTCAGGATGGATCCATGTGGTACTGATATGGTACATATTCAGCTGCTACTGGATTTCACCAATACTGTATTGTCCATGTAAAGGACAGTTACACTTACCCGTACATATTCAGCTCGAAGTCCTTTGACCCTGTCACTGTTCCTCTCAAATGGGACTCTGTAGAGCTGCTTCATGGTGATGCTGTGTTGTCCCAAGATGCGTCTGATGGTGGTGATGCTCACATGGTTTATGTTGTTGAACACTTGCCTGTCTGCAAGTATTTGCTTTCGTAGCTGGTGGAGACAGATGGCATTGTCTGCCCTCACTAGGTCCACAACGGCAAGTTCCTGCTGTTGTGTGAACAGGCGTTGGCGTCCTGCCCCAGAAGGTCTTCGAGTCATTCTAGAGAAATACAACCACATACTGTCATCGCTTTGCTTATTTTCCTTACAGTACTTTACTGTATATACTGTATCATCCACTGTACAACACTGTACTTCAATATAAGTAATCATGGTATGTTTCACAGAAACTACCACTTTGGCTGCAAAAGGAGCATCAGCACCCTGCAATACCCTGTACACTTGATATGGTGATGTGATATACTGTAGAACAGTGCTATGAAAACCACCTGAGTAGAGTAGAAGGTAGAGAGGTGAAGACAGACCTGCTTTCTAGTCGGAATGTTCTTACAGTTTTTTCTGATGGCTTTAACCCTAACTGTGATTCTTACAGCACAATTCCTAAAACTATTAATACTTATAGCAAAACCACTCACTGAGTTTGCAAAACTAAAAGCACAAACACTGCTTTGCACTCAGTTTGCAATTTTGCAAAACTGTAGGCACAATTCACTGCACAGCACTCTTTTTGCAGAACTTTAAACACAACTCACTGCTTACACTCAATTACCAAATTTCCAACACACTCCTAGCAAAATTATACACATGTATGGCTATCATTAACACTATTTTGCCAACTGTCTGGCACACTTTCACATGTGAAAACTGTTTTAGATAATTAGTCCACTTTGCAATCAGCCTAAGCACTATAAACAGGCCACAGGTAAGCTGTCTATGTGGAGTACAATGGAAGGAGCAGTAAGAGTGAGAAGAGTGAGAATCAGAGGAGGCCGAGGGAGAGGACGTGGAGGTGAAGAAGTTGGAGGAAGAGGACGTGGAGGTGAAGAAGCAAGAGGGTTAGAGGAAGAGGACAAGGAGGAGCAAGAAGAGGACGAGGAGGGGAAAGAGGAAGGGTAAGAAGAGTAAGAAACAGAATAACTGATGACATCAGAGCTACAATAGTGGACCATGTCATCAACCATGGGATGACCCTGAGGGAAGCTGGCCAACGGGTTCAGCCTAAACTGAGCCGCTACACTGTGGCAAGCATCATTAGGACATTTCGAAATGAGAATCGGTAAGTACTTTGTAGCACTGCCATACTCTAATGAGAAACACAACAGTACCATACATGCAAAAATACTGAAATTGTTACTTTACAGAATTGCTAGACGTCCAGATGTTGGGGGCAGAGGCAGAATGTTCACTCCAGAGCAAGAGACCCATATAGTGAACATGGTGATTGCCAATAATGCAATAAGACTGCGCGAAATACAGCAGCGCATAATTGATAATGACACCATCTTTCAAAATATACACAGTGCAAGCATTTCTGCACTAAGTCGTGTACTTGCGCGCCACAGAATAAGAATGAAGCAAATTTACAGAGTTCCTTTCGAGAGAAACACAGAACGTGTAAAGCAACTGCGATATGACTATGTGCAGGTAAGCTAGTGTCATTGGTTCTGAATTTGGAAGTGCATACTGTAGTGCTGTGCATGGGCCTGATGTGTTGCATTTGTTTTGTCTTGTCCAGAGAGTGATGCAACTAGAAGCAGATGCAATGGGACATGAGCTACTTTTTGTAGATGAGGCCTGTTTTAACCTCAGTAAAACCAGGAGACGTGGCAGGAACATTATTGGACACCGTGCCATCATCAATGTCCCAGGACAACGTGGTGGTAACATAACCATGTGTGCAGCTATAAGCCAAAATGGTGTTGTTCACCATCATGCAACCATAGGCCCATACAACACTGCACACATTATTGCATTCCTGGACACCTTGCATGACATGCTCACTGTTCAGAGACCAGAGCAGACCCGATATGTCATCATATGGGACAATGTTAGTTTCCATAGGGCTGCTTTGGTCCGCAACTGGTTTACAGACCACCCATCCTTCATGGCACTCAACCTCCCTCCATACTCTCCATTCTTAAATCCCATTGAGGAGTTCTTCTCTGCCTGGCGCTGGAAAGTGTACGACCGTCATCCTCATCAACAGGTAGCCCTTTTACAGGCAATGGAGGAGGCATGTGGAGATATTGACCAGGCATCATGTCAGGCCTGGATACGGCATTCAAGGAGATATTTTCCCCGGTGCCTTGGACTGGAGGATATCGCATGCGATGTGGACGAAATTTTGTGGCCGGACCCAGAGAGACGACATGATGTAGGCTGATTGTCTTTTTTTCCCCCTTTTTTTTGTGAAATTCCTTTTTTGTGTTCTGACTTTGTCTTGGTTTTGATGAGTGTGAATAAACACCAATACTTGAAGTTTGGATCCTTGTATGTTTACATGACACTATGACAAAAGTGTGACCTCAAATTGACATCTGGACACAGAGAAAGCAAAAGCCAGATGTGTTTTGTATTCATACCATCAGTGTGCAGTTGGCGCATTGTGTGCTTAGTAGATGATGGCTTGTGTGTACTGTTTGATACGAAAACACCATTTTTTATTTTTATGAAGGTGTGAAGAGTTAATCTAGCTGTGTTCGCTTTTGCAAGAGAACTACAATGTTTTGATAATTGGGTGACAGGTTTTCTTATTTGTGTGTAGAGTTTTGCAAAAATAGCCAATAGTTACAAAAAATGTGCTTAAGCAATCAGAAAAAACTGTAATTACAGTTTTTCTGAGTTGCTAAAACACTAAATCCCAGTGTAAAAAATAAACTGTCAACTATGAAAACTATTTCATCAAATCAATCCCACAGTTGCCAAAACCTCAAACACTATTCATCTGGTCGGGACACCATTTGCAAATCTGAATCTCCCATTTACCAAAACTCTAAACACCTTCTCAAACACAAAACACATTAAGCAGTGTGGTGCACTTGTACCCAGAATGGTGCACACAGGCTACATTAGTGAAACACAACTAACACACTGTTTTCATCATTAACACACTACCACTCAAAATTGAAAACACATGTTGCAACCTCTTCTTCTGCTTTTTGCTAGATTGAACATAGCTTAATCCACAAAGATGTATTCATGAGGCCTAACCATTGAGTCAATCTCAAGGATTCTCTTTACAAAGTGACAACAAACAAATTTTAGTTCTGTAAATGAAATAGTATGATGTAAAAATGTGATATGTATACAAGAATACTTGAAGGATGGCCACATGAGGGTGGAAGAACACGCATGCACTCACAACACCAGGAGACACTTATTGTGGATATGGTCCGTCAGAATAATGCAATTTGACTGCATGAAATGCAGCAGTGGATTATAGAAGACAACATACATTTTGAATCTAGCAAAAAGGAGAAGGTCACAATGTCATAGGTCAACGTGCCATTATTGAACTGCCTGGTCAGCGTGGTGGAAATGTAACTATCTGTGCTGCCAACAGCAGCTGTGGGGTTCTCCACAGTCATGTTACTGTTGAGCCATACAACACCAAACTTCTAGCAACATTCCTGGATGCGCTACAGGATGCTCTGCTTGAGTAGAAAGATCGCAAGTAGGCAGAGCATCCCATATCATTTGGGACAACGTGAGCTTTCACCGATGTCCAAGAATACACAATTGGTTTCACAATGAGCAGCATTTTACAGTTTTTCTCAAATGTTAAAACACAAAAGCCAATCCTGTAACCCAAATGACCAGTAGTCTAAACACATTTACTAAATGTAGCCACCATATTCCAGTACCATAAACACATGTCACATGAAGACACAATTCACAAAACACAACCCTCTGTACTCATAAATCTAAACACATTTTTCCTTGCTAAAACACATGTTGCAAAACAACTCTGCTCATATTGTCAAATGAAAGCCCATGTGATGCAAAATGCTTGCCACAGTCACCAATCTTTGAACACAGGGAACACACCTGGCGTCAGTCACTACACACAACGACTCAAAATTGAAGACACCTGTTGCTAATGATGTGACCCCACCTATAAAAGCATAGTTTGGTGAAGATGCCAAACAATCACAATGGATGAAGGCATTCGAGCGTGCGGAAGGAGAAGAGCTGCAGGCCAAAGAGGAAGAGGGGTTGAGATCAGAGGAGGAAGAGGTGAAGGCCTAAGAAGAAGAAGAGGAGTTCGGAGTAGAGGAGGAAGAGAAGGAGGCCAACAAGAGAGAGGAGAAGGTCCAGGTGGGAGAAGAAGACAACCTCGCACCATCATAACAGATGATATGCGAGCAACAGTAATTGATCATGTCATTGGCCATGGCATGACAATGGCTGAAGCGGGACGAAGAGTACATCCAAACCTGAGTAGGTTCACCGTGGCCACCATTATCAAGGCATTTAGACAACACAACAGGTATAGTACGCTATTGCTTTCTTTGTCACACTACAGTTTTACAGGCCTGTGAAAGTGGTCTGTTACTTTACATGTAGTTTTACATATAAATCAGTCAATTGACAACACATGTTTCTTTCTTTAGAGCTGAAAGGATGCCACATAGAGGTGGGAGGGTTGCCATATTCACAGCGGCACAAGAAACCCTCATTGCAGATATGGTCCGTGAGAACAACTGCATTAGACTCCGAGAGATCAGAGACAAAGTCATTGCAGATAATGTAAACTTTGAGAACATTGATGCTGTCAGCGTGTCCACAATAGACCGAGTTCTCCGGCGCCAACAGATGAGGATGAAACAGGTCTACAGGGTTCCCTTTGAGCGCAACTCTGCGCGACACATAGAACAACGTTACGAGTATGTGCAAGTACGTATACATCCATGTCCACAACACAGTTAGTGGACATACTGTGTTGCTTAGTGGCCTACATTACTTCTGGACAATACTGTGCTACCTGATTGACCGTTCTGAACACCTGTACGCTTTTCCATGTTCACAGAGGATAATGCAGTTGGACGCGATGGCCAGACCCCATGAGTACCTCTTCCTGGATGAGGCTGGCTTCAACCTCCAGAAACGAAGGCGAAGAGGCCGTAACAACATTGGCCAAAGAGCCATCACTGAGGTTCCTGGCCAACGGGGGGGTAATATTACTCTTTGTGCAGCTATGGGTACGGAGGGGCTTGTCCACCGGCATGCTGTCCTTGGGTCTTACAACACCCAACGTCTCCTCACCTTCCTAGAGGAGCTAAAAGACATCCTCCTGGACCGTCAACAACACCATCCTAGGCTAGCACATCACATGTATGTGATCATTTGGGACAACGTCCGCTTCCACAAAACACACCAAATCAGAGTGGTTCACCACCAACAGTGACCACTTTTTAAACGTCTGTCTGCCACCCTACTCCCCTTTCCTGAACCCTATAGAGGAGTTCTTCTCATCATGGAGATGGAAGGTGTATGACAGACAGCCATACACAAGAGAGAACCTCGTACGGGCAATGGAGCTGGCCTGTGCTGACATCCCAGTGGAGGCCTTCCAGGGATGGATTCGCCATTCCAGGGCGTTTTTCCCGCGGTGCCTAGCAAGGGACAATATAGCCTGTGATGTGGATGAGGTGATGTGGCCCAATGCAGCTCGGCGACATGATGCCGCACAGTGACTGTGTGTAATACTGTAAAAAGACCGTGTAGACAATAAAAAAGACTTCACACCCTGATCATGTTTCCGAGAGTACTGTTGTGTGCGATAGATTCTGTTTTTGCATTGAGTTGTGTTACAGTAGTGTACGTACATGCAGGATGTTTTTATAGATTTATAGTCTTCATGTGAAACTCACAAATCTAAATGCCTAATCCTCTGCAGGGTTCTATGACGATCCGTTACTGTACAGTTTATAAAAATATGCATTGGCAGTTATGAACCAAAGAACCTTCTCACAAATTGAGCATTGTGTTTTCAATTGTTTTGCTGTAGTGTGTAATGCTGTGTATAGTGTTTACAGTTTTGACAGCTTCGAGCTGCTCTCTTGGTGTGGGAGTTTGAGTTTTGCAGTGGGAAGGTGTGGTTGTGTTTATGTAGCTTTAGAGAAGGGTGTTGTGTTTGGACATTGGGGGACCTGGTGGTAACGTTTGTGACATGTGTTTTAGCATTTGAGAAAAACTGTATTAATGTGTTTCTTCCACCATACTCTCCCTTTTTGAACCCTATCGAGGAGTTTTTCTCAGCATGGAGATGTAAAGTATACGACCGAAACCCTTACACAGGAAAATCTACTTCAAGCATTGAATGGAGCATGTGGTGAGATAGGAGTGGAATCTTGCCAGAGCTGGATTCGGCATGCTAAACGATTCTTTCCTCGCTGCATTGCAAGGGAGACCATAGCATGTAATGTGGATGAAGTCCTGTGGCCTGACCCAGCACAGAGGTGTGATGCTGAGGCAGGATAAATTATCTGAATATGTTGGAAAAATACGTATTTATAACTTTTTTAACTGCAGTTCTTTTTTAGTTAAAATGTGAGTAGAAGAATAAATGAATGAATAGATAAATATTATTTTCCAGCTACTCACAGTGTTTTGTATTTATTTTTGTAGTGTGTAATCATTGCTAAGTTGTGTTTGCACATTGGCTGGTTTTGTGTGTTTTTTGACAGCAGTGCTTGATTTTGAGAAAAGTTAAGATAGTTTTGGGTCAAATGTTTGTGTGTGTAGCTTGAATTTTAGAGTTTGCGTTTAGTGTTTTGAGACAAAGAGATGAGATTTTAGGAAATGTGTTTTAGCAATTCAGAAAAACTGTAAGACAGATATATCAAACAGGGAGAAACATAAATAAAAAAAAATAAACAGAGGACAGCCTGAACTGGGGAAACTAAGAAAATGAGACAAAAACTGGAATACTAGAAAAACCTGGGAAACCTTGGAAACATGTGAGGAAGAGCCTGAGGGAAAAACAGACACGACAGCAAAGGTCAGGGGAAAACTCACACAATATATACAGACAGAAGGTGATCAGGGGAACTGAAAACACGGGGTGAACACAGTTGAAACGCCACAGAGGAAGCATAACTAAACACAATGAACATCGACCACAAGACTGTCAAAAATAAAACAGTAAAAAGGCAGACTAATAAACTTTGACTTAACAAGGGAACAGGGAAGATACAATGGGAGACGAAATGTGAACATAACTATGGAACACATAGAGAGGACATGACGGGCTAGTGAGAACACACATGACAGATGGGGAAGACCTGGCATGAGACACAAGGGGAAACATGTAAACAAGAGGAGAAAACAGAGGGAGAGAGAAGGAGCGGGGACACGAGAGAGAGGGAACGAGAGCGAGAAGGGACACAAGGGTGAGGGAGAGCGCAAGACAGGCTGGGGAAACATGGGGAAACATGACAGACAGGGGAGGCACGGAATAAATGCAAGGAGGGGAACATAGGAACTACATGGGAAAACCCAGACACGAGGATCACACACATGCACATAAACAGAGACACACAGAGAGGGGCACAGAGGACAAAGACACAAGGGAACCTAATAAACAAGGAAGTAAACTCATCATAAGTACACTCAGAGACATAATAAGAATGAACTCAGAACTAACCAGTCAAATGAAAATAATCATAATAATGCATAACTGATATGAAAACACTAGAAAAGTCAAAACGCTGCATCAAATGACCCAGAACAATGACAATGTGATTGTTTCTGTATCATCTTAGCATTAATCAATTGAAAGGATGCCTCGATCAGGCTGAGTGTCATTATGCCTTTCTGTGCCCTCTGGCTAGAGTTTCAAAAATTCTATTTAAATGAGTAATTATAATAGTTTTTTAACGTTTATTATCAATTTCTTTGAGTCTGAACAGTTAAAAATATATTAAAGCATTTTGATGTAAAGCAGCACTGTATGCCCCTGTGTTCCTTTCTCTGTTTGACATTATTATTTCACTTTTGTATTGAGTAATATAAAATACTTTGACTGAGAGGTTCTGTTCTGACATGTCAAATGAGTCAGTTTTTCTGTATATTGCACACTGGAACTGATGCATAATTTGCATAATTTTTCCCAAAGGAGTTTTGTGCACTCATAATATCAGTTTCTCCACATATAAACTGATCTAAAAAAAAGTCAGCAGATTTCTGAGGTATATAGGTACCCTATGACATTTATTTTGCTGACTTTGCATTTGACTGGACTTTGATCTTCTCTGTTATATCGGCTACATGAACGAAAATTCCTGAATGAACCCAGGTTGCCACTCAGTGTTGCACAATCCCTGTATTCTAAAACAGCATTGGCAGTGTCCAGCTCATCAACCTATGCAAAGTAAACCTAACAGTGGGTTCTGTTAGCTTGTTGTTATAACAAGAAGGGATAAGGTAAGAAGGGATGAGAATAGGGTGTTGTGAGACCTATGTTATTTTCTGTATCCAACATCTAGAGTGAACTAGTAGCTCAGTGTTCCAACATTAGGAAAGAGCAACTGCTATCACAACTAGAAATTGATGAGGTACAGCATAATTGTTATGACAAGGGGAAACCAGCATGTCAGGTCAGGGATGGGGGATATCATCATCCCCACCGAAGATTGGGTACCAAGCCCCAAGTACAACTGGCACATTGAAGGCGTTGAAGGCGCTAGAGCAGCTGACCTGAGAGATAGTATAATGGCTAAGCTAAAAACTTGGACCCTCCATGACCAATTAGGTGAAGTACCATCTGAAGGTCTACTAGGAGATTTGAATGCAACGTCAGGGGAAACAGACAGAAACAAACCAGCTGATCTACAACATGAAAGCCGTGATCAGCTGTGCCCTTCTGTAGAAGGAGACTACAGGCCAAGATCAAGGTAGCATGCAGGGAAGTTAGCCAACTGTCAGAGCTCCAGAAAAGTGAAGAAAGGGTAGTACAACAAGGGAAGCATAAGAAATACAGCAAGGTATCCATAGCTGGAAGGTTCTCAGCTGAGGGCCAAGCTCAGCACATGGGCTGTGTGCTTGATAGGTTGCTAAAGTATAACACTGATTTCATGGAATTTATTGACGTTGACAGTGAGGTAGACATTAAGGACTTTGATAGATTCCATATCTTCCTGTCAGCCAGAGGACCACAGATGGAAACCTCTCTTGGGAGACTAGTCAAAATCAGGTACACTTCGCGTTTGCTAAGTCATAAAATGTGTTTCAACAGTTATTAACAATTAGTCAGGATCAGATTTATTTGCTAAGTAGCAACTACAAGTCTTAAATCAATTTAATTATTATTCAGAATTTATTTTAGTCATTGAACCATGATCACAGTGATTAAGAAACCACCTTCTTCTGGTGCAGCTTTTCGAAAACACTCAACCTTCTGTGGAAATTTGCTGTCATGACTTTGAATATCACTGCAGAGAGGTAATGTGTCTGGTGTTGCCTTTACACAGTCTACCACTGCCACCGAAGAACAAACTCAACCCCTAAAGTCACTACTTAAGAGGAAAGCCCCACAGATTCTTAAGGAGTATGAGACTACAGGTACCCTGTCAGTGCCACTGAGAAAGCTTCTTGTCAAGACATGCATAGGGGATTTGGTGGAGAGGTGTGGTTAGTAAGTATAGCACCTTACTGCACTTCAAATTTTGCAATTAGTGTTTTTCTTTAAAAATTTTGAAGTGCACAGAAGTAAGAAAGGGTACCTTTGTTTTCCAGTTACCCTCTTAGTGCAGAGAAGCTGACTGTAGCAAAAAGCATCATCAACACTTTTCCAACTCTGAGTGTCCAAGTGGCAGGACAGAGGGAAGGATTTGTAAGTAAATTTAGCATTTTAATAATGTAAATTCCACTGCGTGCTATAATAATTACACTCATCCCCTCCTACTTGATAATTTTGTATCTTTTAACTTTTATCTCATTATTTATTAGGAGCATTGCTCAGCTGTGACCCATATATCTCTTAGGAGAGCTGTGAAGTGTTGTTCACTGACATGGATTCCTAGAGACTAAACTGCGCAACCTTAGACGAAATTTCGAACAGGGGCAGAAACGTTATAGGAAGCGAAAAGTGACAGATGATTGCGGTGAAGACAAGAAGCTCAGGCAAGAGGATGGGAATACCAGCAGCACAGATGAGTGGGTCACTCTGATCAAAAGATTGCGGCCCTCAGCTGAGAACCTTCCAGCTATCATGTCAGGCATGGAGGAAACATACACCAGTCGCAGAGTCCAGCCACCACCTGGTCCGCTTTTGCTTTGTGACGCGCATAAAGTGTCACGGTCCTCGTGTCTGCCCAGCTGGCCCTGTGTGGCTACATGTGTTTTGGTTTTCTCTCTCCTTTCACTCTCTACACGCTGCCTGGGCGAAGCTCATTGTGGGCTCCCGCCCCTAGCTTTCACAACCTGCAAGCAATCACCTGTGGCTCCTCACCTCGTTTGCTCTCACTACTTAAGGCAGTGACTGAGAGCACCTCGTCGCTGGACTATTGAGTAACGCTCGTCAGTGCTACTTTAGCCTAAGCCAATTTTGAGTATTCATCGTGTTATTTCTCAGTGTTAATTCCTGATCTCTGTGTACAGGTCCTTCATGGCCTTTTTGGAAGTTTGGTCACCGAAGCCTGTTCGTGAGTGCGGCAGTGAGAGTGGCGTGTGTGAGAAAAGGACCTTTTCGAGTGAGTGCTGTTCGTGTGGAGCTGTGCGGACGTTTTCCTGATTCTTCTGTGGACCCCTGGGAACCTTGGACCCTTTCCCCCTCACCTGTATATAGTGCACCGGGAGTGTGTAAATAAAATTCAGTCCTCTGTGATTTCAGTCTGCGCCTGAGTCCTCCCTGTTTCGCTGTGACATAAAGAGCATCCTGGAGGACTTCTGCCGTGGCTTGAAACCAGATCTTTTTATTGTAAACTCCTGTAATTGGCATATTTCAAGGTGGGTGTTGTTAGGATGGAATTATTTGAAGTGCCTCAGTTCTCTGCTTTATATAAACTAAAATGCCATATAACTATATAGTGTAGTATTAAGTGGACACACGGCCCTGAAAAATAAAGGCCTTGGGGGGTAGAATGCTGTACACTCTCGCTCACACTTGCCTGGGAAAAAGTAGATAACAGGGGACCACCCAGCCAACATTTACATGTGGGTCCATATGGTTTGGAAATGGGCTGAAAAATGGGCCCCATATAGGATTGTCCGCGGGTTCCGTAATGGCCCCATGTTAAATGCCTATATAGGAAAATCTGAGCACCAAATGGGCCCCAACTGGGCAAAGTACACAGAAACCCACCCAGGCCCCATCTTTCAAGCTTGATGTGGGTACCACATAGGCAAAAAATTGGGTTTTAAGTGGGCTTGTCCACAGATTCCATAATGGCCCCATTTAATAACACTAAATGGGGCCCAACTAGGCAAAGTACACTATACCCACCTGGGCTCCATTTTTCAAGTTCTTAGTGGGTACAACATGAGGACAACATGAGCTAAAAAGTTTGCATTATCAGTGGGTTTTGAAGTTGCATCTTACTTCTTGTTTGAATTAGCTAATTTCTGGCACTGGGTTGGGCCCATGTAGGAAAACAGCCACAAAATCAATTTAACAGACTTACTATTTAACTGTTTACTACCACATTTATCAATAATGTACTTCCTATAAAATATAGATTTGATAAGTTACCGGTTTATTAAAGTCACCTAGTGAACACAATATGAGTGAAGTTGCACCCCACCTTCTTTAAATCCAACAAAAGTGGTATCAAACGTTTGTGCTGCAAAAATTTTTGTTTGTGCTGCTATCATTTTAAAGACATTAATAAAAATTTCTAGAGGTCATCAGAGGTCAACCAGCCCACCCACATTAATTAAATCAAACAAAACTGGTGTCAATCAACTGTGCTACGTTTGTGCTGGTTTGTGCTCCAAAAATTGTTGTTTGTGCTGCTTCTGTTTTAAAGATATTAATGAAAATGTAAAGGTCAAAAGGTCAACCAGCCCCCCCACATTACCCAAATCAAATAAATTTGATGTCAAACGTTTCTGCTACGTTTGTGCTGATTTGTCCTGCAAAAATATTTGTTTGTGCTGCTATCATTTTAAAGATATTAATAAAATAATGTCTTGATGCGTGCTTAATCATCCAGGTAAGTAAATCCCAAAAGGTTGATTCTGTTCATCTGGACATTTTCAGTGGGAGAAACGTTTCGTCACTCATCCAAGTGACTTCTTCAGTCATAGCCAGAGGAGCAAAACTGTCAGAGTTGTGGGACAAGTGAAGAGAACACTGTTGGCATTATAGTTCACATAAAAGATGAAATTTAAATAAATGTTAAATTTTAAAATTGATCATTGCCTCCTGTGCCTAAATAAATATATATACACTGATTACCAGTAAAAAAAAATGAAGTAATTCACTCCTTTCAAGGAGTGAATTCAAAACAAGTGCCAAAATCTCCAAATTAAAAGTACTCGCAAATTATAAAAATTTGATTATACTTAAAAATATGCAAATACTACTTTAGTGGAATTTTTAACTGCTCAAGAATACATTAAACATGCACTATTTAATTGAAAAGAACAAAGTTTGTGTACTTTTAGAAAGGATTATTAAATATTTGGGGATACTAGCCATACAGAGGGTTTAATACAGTTTTTCTCAAATGTTAAAACACAAAAGCCAATCCTGTAACCCAAATGACCAGTAGTCTAAACACATTTACTAAATGTAGCCACCATATTCCAGTACCATAAACACATGTCACATGAAGACACAATTCACAAAACACAACCCTCTGTACTCATAAATCTAAACACATTTTTCCTTGCTAAAACACATGTTGCAAAACAACTCTGCTCATATTCTCAAATGAAAGCCCATGTGATGCAAAATGCTTGCCACAGTCACCAATCTTTGAACACAGGGAACACACCTGGCGTCAGTCACTACACACAACGACTCAAAATTGAAGACACCTGTTGCTAATGATGTGACCCCACCTATAAAAGCATAGTTTGGTGAAGATGCCAAACAATCACAATGGATGAAGGCATTCGAGCGTGCGGAAGGAGAAGAGCTGCAGGCCAAAGAGGAAGAGGGGTTGAGATCAGAGGAGGAAGAGGTGAAGGCCTAAGAAGAAGAAGAGGAGTTCGGAGTAGAGGAGGAAGAGAAGGAGGCCAACAAGAGAGAGGAGAAGGTCCAGGTGGGAGAAGAAGACAACCTCGCACCATCATAACAGATGATATGCGAGCAACAGTAATTGATCATGTCATTGGCCATGGCATGACAATGGCTGAAGCGGGACGAAGAGTACATCCAAACCTGAGTAGGTTCACCGTGGCCACCATTATCAAGGCATTTAGACAACACAACAGGTATAGTACGCTATTGCTTTCTTTGTCACACTACAGTTTTACAGGCCTGTGAAAGTGGTCTGTTACTTTACATGTAGTTTTACATATAAATCAGTCAATTGACAACACATGTTTCTTTCTTTAGAGCTGAAAGGATGCCACATAGAGGTGGGAGGGTTGCCATATTCACAGCGGGACAAGAAACCCTCATTGCAGATATGGTCCGTGAGAACAACTGCATTAGACTCCGAGATCAGAGACAAAGTCATTGCAGATAATGTAAACTTTGAGAACATTGATGCTGTCAGCGTGTCCACAACAGACCGAGTTCTCCGGCGCCAACAGATGAGGATGAAACAGGTCTACAGGGTTCCCTTTGAGCGCAACTCTGCGCGACACATAGAACGTTACGAGTATGTGCAAGTACGTATACCTCCATGTCCACAGTACAGTTAGTGGACATACTGTGTTGCTTAGTGGCCTACATTACTTCTGGACAATACTGTGCTACCTGATTGACCGTTCTGAACACCTGTACGCTTTTCCATGTTCACAGAGGATAATGCAGTTGGACGCGATGGCCAGACCCCATGAGTACCTCTTCCTGGATGAGGCTGGCTTCAACCTCCAGAAACGAAGGCGAAGAGGCCGTAACAACATTGGCCAAAGAGCCATCACTGAGGTTCCTGGCCAACGGGGGGGGGTAATATTACTCTTTGTGCAGCTATGGGTACGGAGGGGCTTGTCCACCGGCATGCTGTCCTTGGGTCTTACAACACCCAACGTCTCCTCACCTTTCTAGAGGAGCTAAAAGACATCCTCCTGGACCGTCAACAACACCATCCTAGGCTAGCACATCACATGTATGTGATCATTTGGGACAACGTCTGCTTCCACAAAACACACCAAATCAGAGTGGTTCACCACCAACAGTGACCACTTTTTAAACGTCTGTCTGCCACCCTACTCCCCTTTCCTGAACCCTATAGAGGAGTTCTTCTCCTCATGGAGATGGAAGGTGTATGACAGACAGCCATACACAAGAGAGAACCTCGTACGGGCAATGGAGCTGGCCTGTGCTGACATCCCAGTGGAGGCCTTCCAGGGATGGATTCGCCATTCCAGGGCGTTTTTTCCCGCGGTGCCTAGCAAGAGACAATATAGCCTGTGATGTGGATGAGGTGATGTGGCCCAATGCAGCTCGGCGACATGATGCCGCACAGTGACTGTGTGTAATACTGTAAAAAGACCGTGTAGACAATAAAAAAGACTTCACACCCTGATCATGTTTCCGAGAGTACTGTTGTGTGCGATAGATTCTGTTTTTGCATGGAGTTGTGTTACAGTAGTGTACGTACATGCAGGATGTTTTTATAGATTTATAGTCTTCATGTGAAACTCACAAATCTAAATGCCTAATCCTCTGCAGGGTTCTATGACTATCCGTTACTGTACAGTTTATAAAAATATGCATTGGCAGTTATGAACCAAAGGACCTTCTCACAAATTGAGCATTGTGTTTTCAATTGTTTTGCTGTAGTGTGTAATGCTGTGTATAGTGTTTACAGTTTTGACAGCTTCGAGCTGCTCTCTTGGTGTGGGAGTTTGAGTTTTGCAGTGGGAAGGTGTGGTTGTGTTTATGTAGCTTTAGAGAAGGGTGTTGTTTGGACATTGGGGGACCTGGTGGTAACGTTTGTGACATGTGTTTTAGCATTTGAGAAAAACTGTAAATAACTTAAAGTTTGATAAATAATAATTGTTTTAAATTTAAGCATTGTAATTTAAGTAACATTTAAGATACTGTTCAGCCATTTTGTTTACTGGGTAGTGCATAATGGCCGAGTTAGCTGAGTGGGAATCCACTAAAACAAAAAAAAGACAAAAAAAGTGAATTAATAACAAATACCTTATAGGAAAACCTAAGAAAAGGTTGCACAAGCACAGAAAAAAAAACACAGTGTACGTTATATTATGTAAATTATGTAAAGTCCCGAAACACACGGTGGTACAAAAAATCCCTTTCACTGGAAAGAACAGTGACTGTCGCTGCCCCCTCTCTCTTACAATACTCCGGAACGAAGAGACAGACAGGACAGCCGGGGACGGTTCTTAGTGTCAGCTGAAAAACAGCTAAAAAAAATATCACGTAACAAAACGTAATGTAAAAAATTTCAGAGACCATGTAAACACGACTTACAGTAGTTGTAAGGCGTGGTGGACTGCTTTATGATACAAGTATTTTGCAACCTCTTACTTATTTGTATAACCATTTTAACATAATCTTTGTGTTTCTTTGTTTGTGCAATTCAGATTGGCTGTGACATTTGCCCACGGTGGTACCACAGGAGCTGTGCCAAGAAGCCCCACATGAGCAAAAAAAACCATTTGTTTCTTGTTTGGACGGAGGGTTAGGGTCTCTGGGTTTTGTTCTAGGGTTTGTTAACAAAATTATTTTAGTTGTTTATTTATTTATTCATTCAGTCATTAATGTGTGTGTTGCTTTATATGTTTCAATAAATATGCCAAACGTTAGAGTTCAGCTTTGATTGCAATTGGTTTGTTGGATTATTCAATTACCGTATTTGGTGTTTCCTAATTTGTTAGCATTATGCTTACTGTAGGCAAAGCATTTATATATATTTATGTATGTTGTTCCATTGATTTGCTGGTGTTTAGCCTCTGCTATACTCTGCTATATACACATCATGCAGACCTCTGGATGTTAGAAGAAAACTAATACTGCTCATGAATGAGACTAAAGGCAGGAAGGTGTCCTTTAAAACTAAACATGATAATAGGACCTCCCTATTTATATCATAGTTTATGAGATAGCACACATGTATTTCAGTAATAGCCTACTTATTTTAGTGTAGTGGTGTACAGTCACACAGCTCATGTGGACGTTATCTGTGATACTCCTTCCTAGTTAACTTCATTTAACCATTCAGACAGTTCTTTTGCAATGAAAAACATAAACACTCATGTCAAAAGTAGGTAACAGTGCCAGCTGTTTAAAGTACAGCTGCTTATGCAGTAACCATGGTAACCACGGACTCTGAGCGGCTGTATTGACGCAGGCCAGACAACAATTTTATATACATGACTTTAAAACAGGACACAGCCACTATTATGTCCTGGCCTCATATCAAATGTGTACGTAGACTATGTTTGACGTTTGTTTTATATTTAATCTTCGCTCTCAAACATTTAAACAGCAGCGAGTCTGCAGCTGAGGGAATACAAACTCAAACTGTCCAAACAGGTTTGATCGTTTCGTGTATTAATTTGGTGATTTATTAAATGTATAAATGTTATTCCAATCTGCTGCTGAGTCTTACGCTGATGAAAATGCAGATAACACAGATCAGGAACACCTGTTCAACCAATCACATTCATTACACTTTGATCTGTGACAAACTGACGCGTTTATCTCTATTACAACAGTGTTGCATTATACCGCTATATTTTTCTGTTCTTTATAATGTAGATTTTCACGTCTCTGGAATAGTTGGCAGTAATAAGGATGATTTTCTGTAAAATCATATAGATATGACCCGTGAATTACTGTAGATGACGATTAGTTTGATACTGCCGACATTTTAGTGTGACCCAACTGGGAAACTCTTGGAGCAGAAGATATCGTGGATATGCTGACCTTGCTCCATGGTGTACAGTAGAGCAGGGCGATATGGCCAAAAATATTTATCACGATATATATGTGAAAATTTGCGATAATGATATAATTGACAATATAATTGATGTGAGACAAAATACAACTCCACAACTTTACTAGCACAGAAAAACCATCCATTTATTTTCACTTAAACAAGCAGCTGTTTTTTATGTGCATTAAAGCTATATAAAAATTTAACAGTGCAAATTCCTTGCTGAAAGTTTAACCAAAAAGCATTTCCAGCAGAAATGGGTTGACATATCCTTAGCATAACCATGTATAATATCCACTAAAGTTAAAAAGAGGTGCTTTGCAAAATTAAACTGCAGTGTGCCAAATAAAAAAGTCAAATACGGATTTTTCAGACCATAAAGTGCACGGGATTATAAGGCACATTAACGAAACAAAGCAGTCAGATAAATCAAACTTTATTCAACTCATTCTTCTTGCTTCCTCCACTTCTGTACCATTGATTCATTAATGCTGTATTCTGTCACAGCTGCTCCATTCCCATGTTGTTGCAGTATATTAATGATAACCTCGTATTGTGGATGGATTATCTCAGTTGTTCTCCTGACTGAAGTTTGGTCCGTTTACAGCATCCTGCCATGTGATTGCATTTGTCTCTAACCATCAGGAACCCTCACGTTAACTTTTATCGAGTGGAAAAGTATTAGCGTTCATCCTGCAGCTTCACTGTTTATGTTATGCTAACATAGCTGTGTCGCTAGCGATCACGTAGCACATCACTACATACCAGCTAGCCCAACTTCAGTAACCCTACAAACGTCACTGCTGTTTAGTTTTCTGTCTTCATTTATGTTGGAAGTGATAGCAGAGCTGTACGTTTGAATTTTTTCAGAAATCTCTCAGTCAGAACATGGTAGATCATGCTTAGGTAACTAGCAAAACTAGCGAGCTAACTTCCGCTAACTTCCTGCCAACTCTGTTAAATGTAATAAATTCTGTTTTCATGGATGCCTGGATGTTAAACTTAATTGTTACACCTGGTAAAGCAGCAATGCTGATGGTTTTATTAAATATGAAAGAATTTTGACAGTTTTTAACTCTCAGTGATGCAGCAGTGTTCGTTTGATTTTGGGACCTGAATGGACAGAGTTTTGGACCCAGATTACTCCCATTTTATAAACGCCTTAGTCCGACAAATACAGTAATAACGATGGCCCGCTTGCATGTTCTACAAAAAAATGTGCTTTGGTGGGTATCTGACGGACAAACACCAAACCAGTTCCACATCACTGATGTTGCACCATTTTTACAAACCAATTCTGTTTTATCCGTTTCACTCAACGATCCGCTTTTCCCCCTTCTCATTCTGTTGCCACCATGCTTTTTTGGCCATGTGTGTATGAAAACAAAGGCACTGCTCATGCGCGCAGTGTTGCCAACTCCTCAGTAAGGAAAATCGCTATTGGTTGTCCTAAAAGTCGCTAGAAGTCGCTAAATGACGTCATCGCCTAATTTGCATAATTGGTCATGCTAATCTAATTGTAACCTATGTTGTTGGAGAGAGAAATAACATCGTGGAAGAGACATAAAGTGAGTAAAAAACGTCCTAAATGCATTTAGAGTTTATTTAGAACTACAAATTAAATTTCTTTTAGCAATTATTGTTTTTTTTAATGTCACAATTCCAACCCTGCTCCTTTACCCGGGCTTGGACCGGCAAAAGTGACCCGAAATAGGCACTCTGGTGGAGTTACTTTGTGTGTGTGTGTGTTTATAAGTAGTTTTAAACCTTGTGATCCACAAAACAGCATAAGAGTAAAAGAGTAAAAGAAGAACTGACTGCGTTACAGCACCCGCTGCTTGTTGAGAGTAAAAGCGATATGCGCTTTCACGTCTTTTTTAGCGACTTTTTTTTAGAAAAAAAGTCGCTAAGGGGTCTGAAAACTCGCTAAATATAGCGACAAAGTCGCTAAGTTGGCAACACTGCATGCGCGTTTTACCCATATTCTATCGCGATATTTTATTTTCTTATCATTGCCTAACATTGTAGCGGTATTACCGTGAACGGTATAATATGGCCCAGCCCTAGTGTACAGGGCCATTTACCCTCATGATTTTTCATGAGTTTTTGGCAGAAAACGGAGGTCCCAGTATGGAACGCCACTGACTACAATAATGAATTAATTAAATACACCATTAAATAATTATTTAAATGTGCCAATAATTCATTAAAATGTGAAATAAATAAATAATAAAATGTGTCAATAATTAATTAATTGTGTCAAAAATAATTATTTAATTAATTATTTCCCATTTTAATTAATTATTTGCCACATTTAATTAAGTATTTAATGGTGTATTTAATTAATTCATTATGGTAGTCCTGGCGTTCCATACTAGGACCTCCGTTTTCTGCCAAAAACTGATTGCTCGTATTTAAACTGCTAAAAATAACTTGTTGGTCTATTACACGTGAAACATATGTCAAATGTATCCCTCATGAATGATATCAAGTCACCTTGAGCCACAAACAACATTCCTGTAACAAGGTAGAAGCTGCCATCAGTTTTTGGCAGTGACATTCATATATCGTTTATTTATCCAGTTCAAAAAAAAAATGTTGTTGACATCGAAAATGTATTTTTTAGTATTTATTTTTGAGTAATCTGGCCAAGAGGACAGCAGACAGTGCAACAAATATATCAACAATTCTGTAAACATACTTTAAGTGGACAAATGATCAAATTGGTTATAATGTAGGTACAATAACACAGAGTTATAAAGACACTTGAAAAACAGGTAATTTTTAAGTTATATATATATAACCCCTTTGTAAACCATGTTCACCCAAGTGTATTTACCAACATACATAAAGATATTACACATGGAAACATTGGAAATCAGTTTTTGGCAGGCAAACACTTTTTGGCACAACACCGGTGTCATGTATTTAATATGTATTCTTAGTGCTTATTTGCTGATTATATTGTTTTATGTATAAGAGAGGGCCAGCTTTGAGTCGAGGTCGCAGGCTGACAGGAAACTGCATGCTTTTGCAGAGCATATGAGGTGCAGGCAGAAAGTGAAACTAAGCAGAGTGTTTGATCGAAACTTAAAGTGTGCGTGATGTCTAGAGGAAGTATATAAATAATCAGGCTTCCTGTTGCTGCTTTAGACTTGAGCTGGCATTTCTGTGTGTGCTCAGTCTCCATATTCTGGAAAATGTAAAATTAAAGATCATTTTTTGAGTTAGACCACTTTGAGCTGTTTGTCTTTCTTCGCCGCCAAAAGAATGTAAAGAACTGAATTTAATACTGGCAATGATTCAATTATCCATGTAATTAGTTAAGTAATTCCTAAATGCCTGTAGATTAAAGGAAGTTATTTTACCTGAATATGATTGTCTCTGATGAGCCTAAGGTACAAAAAATGCCGGCGTCGACGATAAGGCTTTTCTAGCTCCTCAAGAATTACAAATGTACAAAAAACTAGTGATGGTAAATTCGATTTCGGTTTCTTGAGTCATTTGAGTCACTGAGTCAGTTGACCAGAGAGTGCAAAAATGTATATTTTCACTCAAACTTAATTTGTTTCTCTTTTATTGTAAATCCTACTGCTAAGATGAATGATTGTAAAAGAAAACTATTTTATAGAGCAAAAAAAATTCTAAAGGAGAACATTTATTTATTTTTATTTTATTTTATTAGTATTTTCCATAAATGTGTCAAATATATATTTTCTCATCTAAATGTCCACTGAGCTGTGAGCCAGGGGGCGGTAATGCGCCTTAACATTGTTTGCCAACCAAGTAGAAGAAGAAGAAGCTGTGAGCCAGGAGGGAGGGGGTGAGTGAGTGAGTGAGTGATTCGTTCAACTCGTTTGAGCTGTGAGCCAGGAGGGAGGGGGTTAGTGAGTCCTGAGCAATGGCTGTTTTCTACAGTCATTGGTCCTGAGTAGTGATGGGATTTCCGGCTCTTTTTAGAGAACCGGCTCTTTCGGCTCGGCTCACTAAAAAGAGCCGGCTCTTTCGGCTCCGAACCGGCTCTTCAGGTTGTTTTGTTGCTTTAATTAATTTATTATTAACAATAATATAAAATTATGCACAAAAGGAATTACTAATGTAAAAAAAAAGTGTTTTTATTTATATATGTTTATATATAAATATATACAGTGGCCCCTAGAGACAAAACACGTACAAACTCCAAAACACATTTCTAGCGTTAACTGAACTTCCAAAACAGAGCTACCTAGATCACTTAAATTACACAATTGAAAGCATATGTGTATTGTTTGTGTATTTATACACAAGCACTCATATATATTCAAATAATTTAAAGAAAAAGTTCATTTACCTGTTACTACCACACACCAAATCCGGTTGTTGGTACTTGCTGGCTTGTGTAACCTCTAGGTAACAAAAGCTCAATACTGCGCCTAGCATCCTGGAGCACTTCTGTTGTGTTTTGGAGTTTTTACGTGTTTTGGAGTTTGTACATGCTTCAGGGTTCGTAACTGTTTTGAAGTTTGTACGTGCTGCTTTGTCTCTAGGGGCCACCGTAAATATACTTTTATTTATTCACTCCACATAAAATGTAATAAATAAATCATATAATACAAAAACCAACTAGTCACAGTTCAACTTTTAACTATTTAAATTTTCAGCTTTTTCCTTTTAAACAAATTTAAAATGAAACAACACAAAACACTGCAAACCACAACACAATTAAATATAAATTAAAATATGAAAACAAAAGGAAGATGCATATTCTCTGTCATATGGGTCTGCATGAATAAACTTTCTGAATCCTTTATCATCCGCAACTGAAAATAGTTGTGGATTACTATACCTTTCTAATGTGACGTTGTTGTTCCTGGCTCTCTTTCTCTATCTCTCCCTCCCACTCTGTTCCTGTGCTACTGCGAGTGTAACTACCGCCCCTCCCCCCTCTGCCCAGCGCAAAGCACAAGGCTCGCGTGCCGAGTGAAGCGGGGAAAAAAGTGCGAGAGAGAGGGTGAGAGAAAGAAAAAAAAAACCACGGCTCGCGATAAGGAGCCAGCGACAAAAAATACGGTACTGAAAAAGTTCTTGTGCTTAAAGTGCTTCACTGAGCTGAAATTTAAAGTTAAAATATCTCAAGATATATAAAATAAAAAGAAAGTCTAAATTAAAAATGCCTCAAAGACTTCGAACTGAACATCTCAATATCTGAACATCTTACCTTGGGCATGGGCATCTGATAGGTTCCTCCCTTGACTATTTTTGATTGGTTTAGACCATGATGTGGGCATAATGTGTGTCTGTTGCACATGCAAAGACTTTCAGAGTTGCGGAGACTTTTTTTTTCACTGTACGGCTGGTCACATCAGTGCGCCAATCTTTTGGGCAGAACGTTGGCACATAGGCGGAATGTGCAGGTGTCACTATTGGATTATTGTGGGAAGAATTCCCTATGTCATTTCCCCTTTCTCCTCATCTGTGCAGAGACGCACGTGACACACGAATAAATTGAACAGCGCGGAGTCGGTGCTGCGGCGCTTCAGCAGCGCGTTCGGCTACTCTAAGCAGCACCTTGTTTAGGTCAAGATAGATCACACAGAGACTTTCAGAGTGTGACCTAGGGTTTTTTTTAGTTGCACCCTTGTTACTCTTGAATGACATTCTGATCTTTTGAGCATGTTTCAATAATCATTGCTTCATTATACTTTTCATTTTTTTAAATTCATTTTAACAAGATGTAATTAGGCCAGACTTTCCCTGTATCTTTTAAAAGCAAACATCACTATTGTAATTTTAGATTTGCTTTTTAAATGATGTATTGATGCATCACTGGGTTGAGTGAAAAGAGATTTTTAATAAGGATTTACCAAGCAAACATTCATGTCAGTTACCCCATAGTGGGGTTGGTTGTCAGACAGTACGGGGTATTTTGTCCTTACAGTCATCAGTGGGATTTTAGTAAAAAATGTTGATTTAAAAAAAATGTATCAATAAATTTCAAATGAACACCACCAAATGTCTCTTGTATTTAAATTGTGAATTTGAACCAAAGATACCCATATGGAAAAGATGTGAAATGTGCAATCCACTTGTATTTTTATTTTTATTTTATTCCTATTTATCTATTTATCCCCTTGTATATTTTTATCTATATATGTCCTTGTATTTATATATGTGTGTGTGTGTATATATATATATATATATATAATATTCTGTAACTCTATAACTTCTGTCGGTGCTGTGCTTATTTGGAACCGAATTTCCCAGAGGAACCCACCCGAGGGATTAATAAAGTTTTATCTTATCTTATCTTATCTTATCTTAAGATATATATAAATCTTATAAAGTTTGTATCTGTCTTGTGTGAAACTTGTATGAAAAGCATGTAACTGTATTTTGAATGATACTGGTGTATCACTGAAATAAAAATGCCAGATGTTGCCTGTATCTTGTAAAAGACAAGCAGTCTTTTTGTGTTTCCAACAGGTAACCATGACTGTCAGCGTTTTAATAAGCGTGCACTTTTTTTGCAATAAAAAAAGCTACTCCAACCCAGAACAATTACAAAATACTTCCTCTACTAAAAGTTTTGTGTCTTTTTCTCAATCTAACTACTGATAAATGGACAGCTTGTCTGGTCAAATGTGTAATATCAACAGAGCTCCACAGCGCCCTCTGATGTGTGACTAACAAGCAATCAGACAGGCCCATGTTTGCACATGCTGCTGGTTCTCATGATACACAGAACAAAAAGGGTGATTTGCACTTTATGTGGTAACACCTCCTTTTGTCTCCAGCATCTGTGAGACAACAAATAAGTCTACAAATTGTTATTTCAGCAAAGAGCAGGGTGACCAGATGTCCGTCCTAATGTGGGACTGCATAGCATTTTCTTACAGTGTCCCACATTTTACATTGGCACAAAACACTTGGAAGTATATTTGGCCTTTGTGTCGTAAATGGCAATCTAGTTATAGTTTAAACTGTTTGTTGTATTTTTAGTTTTTAGTTTGCTATGAAACTTTCACACTACTTCCCAGCATTGTTGACGTCTCACTTTGTCCCTCAAAAAACACAGTGTTTGCTCCACACAGACTTTGATGGGATTTGTTCACCCTAGAAAGGAGTGGCAGAGAAATGCCTTTACTCATTTATGTGTGTATTTGTTGATGCTGATTACATTACTGGACAATATTTAAAGCAGGTTATAGCTACTTAGGGCTCCCTGAACCTGCTTTTGCTCATAATTTATGCGTGCAACAATATTCTGATATATTCTATTTGAAGTTACAGCACATTTTCCACAGAAATTAATCCAGACACTCATCAGGAAGGACGGGTAAAAAGAAGAAACATTTGCAAAAGCCATAAATTTCATCATAACACCCTGAAAAATAACTATATTAATAGTGGTTATAATTATGAGAATGAGAGAGGAGGACAGAGTGAGCGAAAAAGAGAGAGCAGGATGATAACAGTAAAGTGAGCGAGCGAGCGAGCAAAAAGATCAGGGAGGAGTGTCAGACTCAACAAAATGAATAAGACAACGTCGCATCTGTTTCGTCCACATTCACTGATGATATTTTTAAAAGTTGTAAGATTATATTTTTGTTATTTTCTAGGTGAATACAACATGTTTGTATGTGACTGTCAGTGCAAAGGACAAGTGAGGCGGATGAAGAGAGAAAGGACAGAGATATTGGCCGCAGATCGCCGCCCGTCCCTGAGCCTGGTTCTGCCGGAGGTTTCTTCCTGTTAAAAGGGAGTTTTTCCTTCCCACTATCGCCAAAGTGCTCACTCATAGGGGTCATATGATTGTTGGGTTTTTCTGTGTATATATTATTGTAGGGTCTACCTGACAACATAAAGCGCCTTTAGGCGACTGTTGTTGTGATTTGGCGCTATATAAATAAAATTGAATTGAATATTGAAGTTGTAAAAAATAATGATTATTTTTCACAAGATAATTTTCATACATTTCCACTGTCTTTATTGAATAAGGATACTTTAACCACCTGTAGATTTAGTGGACTGCCTCTGTGTGGTTAAGAGACTGAAACGATGTGTTGCATGTTTCTCCTCTTATCTGCTTTGCAACAAATTGTCAAAACGACTTAAATTTTGCCTCAGGTTTGATAAATAAAGGTTCCACCCTAAAATGATTGCATTATATTGAATTCTGTGATTATTCATTCTGAATTCTTCTTAGACACTAGCATAGGTAATCCTTCGACTTAGTGCTTTTGAAGGTAACGTGTGTAAACAACTGAATTGAAATTTGCAAAGGCGAAAAGGGTTGACTACATGAGCAAACAGCATATTCTAATAATATCATTTACAAGGCTCTGGATGCATGACATTGTGACAGTGGCTTCCTAAAAGTTTGATCTTAAAATCGCCCCATACAAAATCTAAGTTCAATCACACACGTTCCTGCATTTTAAACAAAAGTGAGCATAAACATACAGGATCCAGATCCAGAGGTAAAATCATGATCCATTCACATTTAACGTGAGTGCTTGTGTGTGTGAAGTAAATGTGACTGCAGAGAACAGGTCAGAGAAAATCTGGTATGGCCTATATATGTTTTATTTTTACTTAAATCTTTAGAACATGAATACAAATAACCACTTTTATTCAACTTGACATAAGAAATCTAACAATATAAGTACTCAATCCCTCTCTATGCCAATCATAAACAACAACTATGTTTTTAAAGGATCTTAATCTGGGGGCAAAAAACTATCACATTGACTTTTGAATGCGCATGACTGTTGGTTATATAGTGTATGAGACGGCACGCTTTGAAGTTCAGTTTTCAGTGCAAAAGTCCTACACATAGAATAAGGCAAAAACTTTCTAGAAAGATTAAAAACTATACAAACACTGTTTAAAGAGAAAAGTTTTGCACAGTTTACGCAGACATAGGAAGGCCTACAAGGGTATACAAAACACATTGGTGTTGGTCCCAGTATAGATTAATATTGGCTAGTATATAATAACCCTTTATACTTTACCTCGGTTGTCCTAAAGAGGAGGAAAAGGAGGTCTAAGAACACCCTAGATTAAAGCATTTGATCAAAAAGTTCCTCCGCAATCATTCATTCATACAGTTCGATGGCTACAATTATAGTATAGGCAGCACAGGCTATAAATATAATGAAGGATATTTCAGTTATCTGGGTCTCCTCTGCTCCATCCCATTAGGCAGAAATCCTGCAATGATCGGCACTGGCCATATGAGAGCAGCAACACTCCACACAATGATAACCAGAGTCATAAAACAAGCCACAAGTGTCGACTCGATGGGTTTTCTGTTCAGCCTCCAACTTTTGTCCCCCTTCAGCTCGTCGAGGCTGAAATCCACGCAGCAGAAAGTGACTTGATCCCCGGTCTGCTGGCCCCTTGACCTACCCTGACCGAACTTCCGGTACCGGGACATCCCGCAGCCCACGCACAACCGCAACTCCTGCTGACCCCCGGTGACCCCGAGGTGCTCGATGACAACGGGCGAGATCACCCTGTTGAAAGACGCGGCGAAAAAAGCCCTGCCGTGGTTGTTGGTGGTGTAGATGATAACATCACACTGGAAGCCGAAGCTGCTGTCCCAGCGGGCCACCAGCGACGTGGGCAGGAGTCTCTGGACGCTCACGTTGCACTGGGACAGACTCTGCATGGAGGAGGCGTCGGGCGAGGCGTCGCTCTCCTCCACAGACCTTTTGGAGAAGCGCACGTCCACCTCCAGGTTCGCCAGGAACCTGTTGGAGGAGTTGATGGGCGGCAGGAGGAGGTCCTCGTCGCTCCAGCCTTGACATCGCGGGAGAAGTGCGGCCACCGCGGTCAGAGCCAGCAGGAGAGTCGGAGAGTTGTTCAGCATGGCACAGGGCGCGTCTCTCCTGCTCGCATGGTGCGGTGACGATCGCCGGAGACGGACGAGATGTGCAAATGTTTAATTCACCAGTCGCGAGTGTTTTTTTTTTTTTTTTTAACGCAGCACCCAGCGGAAAGATTCAATTCCCTGCTCGGCTGATACAAATGGAAACGTCCAAAGGCTGTCATGCGCGCACCTCCCCTCCCTGCGGATGTTTCTATCCGTCTCGTTCTCCAAATGTGCCCATCTATCGGTACACAGACGTAGCAGGATGGGAAGAGCTGTGCGCTCTCAGCTCCGATCTTCACTTCCTGCCGGTCACTTCAGGTGTGAGCGCTGAGCATCAAAACACAAAGGAGTGGTTTGGGGGGGGGGGGTCTCTAGTGCTCCAGTGCGCAGGAGCTTAGTGCATTACATATTTTCTACTCATGCTTCATAAACTTACCACACCAAAAATAAATGAAAGCGTTATTCAGAGTCTACAGAGAACATCGCGTGACTGTATAGAGGCCAGTTAATCAGCTGCCCTCAATTTATTCCTCAATTTATTCCTCTGAGGCACCAGGAGTTAGCAGCATGAGCAGAGGCATTACCAGAAGTTTAAAAATAATCACGGGTCCCCCAGTGCACCCCTTTAGCCCCACTGAGCTACATGTCAACACATGAGAGAAAATCTCAAAAATGTCTTTGGATTTGGATTTGGATTTATTGAAATATTCACCAGGCTTGCTACATTTCCCGCACATTTATTATTTATTAACATTTATTAAAATGTTAAAGTGCTTTTTTTTTTTCAATGATTTGGCATCAAAAACGTGCAATTTCTAAAATCTCAGTTATACCCAACTACAAAAAAGCTTTAGAATGTCTTCTGACAGGGAGCAGTGTTATTATGGTGGGGGAGCAGCAAATTCTGCGTATATACAGGTGTCATATAAGACAATCCATCATTTGGAGCAGACTGAAATATGGATGTTTGGATGAATTAGTTGATTGCCCCACCTTTTTACCATCAGCAGCAAACCAAGAACAAGTTTTGCTTATTGTTAAATATCTCCCCCAAAAATCAGCACAAACAGACACTGGTCACTGATTTCAGATGATGATTGTTATCGAGGGCAATTAGAGAAAAGTCTCAGGCCTTGATCCAGGGTGAATGGAAGAATCCTTACTGCCACTGCTTTTCCTGCAGTGATGAGGTCAGGTTAAAATTTCAGTTTGACTGCAAATTCACGCTCCCTAGGGGTTTCTACAGCCTGTGCGAGTTGGGGAGACGTCCCCGTGTAGCACATGCGTGTCCATATGTTTATAAAAGTGTTTGAAGTATTTTGTGCCACAGAGAAGCATGATAGGATTTCAGGTGATAAGGGACAACAGCATTACAGCAAGGACGCAGTGACTTTGACTGTTGTTTCATTTGACGGACTGAGCTGAGAGATAAGAAGTTAATCCACCACATGCAGGAAAGATTAACCTCCGGACCTTTATTTATTCAGATCAGATTAGATTCATTGAGTTCAGCCTGAATGATGGTCTCTGAGCAAACAGCAGGGTTTTAGTGCCTTGCTCAAAAGCAAGTGCTGTTCTTTCATTTCCACACAAGTAGCTATACCTTGACTGGACACTTTGTTAGGAGCACCTTGCATGGACCCTCTTTTTGCCTTCTAAACTCCCTTAATTCTTCATGACACATATTCAACAGAGTGCTCAAAACAATCTGAGATTTTGGTCAGTGTTAACATGACAGCATCACAGGGTTGCTGATTTGCTGGCTGCACATCCATCCAAAAGGTGCTCTACTGGATTGAGAGCTGGAAACTGTGGAGGCCATTTCAGTACAATGATTTGATTGTCATGATTAAGAAGCCAGTTTGAGATGATTTGAGCTTTCTGATGTGTTATCCTGCTCCAGCCATCAGAAGATGGGTACACAGCGGTCATGAACAATACTGGACATGGTCAGCAACAAATTTAAGCATTTAAACGGTGGCCATGTGGTACTAAGGAGCCAAAGTGTGACAAGAAAATTACCCCCACACCTTTACACCACCCCGAATCGTTGATACAAGGCAGGACGGATCTATATTGTGACCCTGCCATCCAAATGTGGCAGCAGAAATGGAGATTCATCAGACCAGATAATAGTTCTCCGGTCTTATATTGTCTAATATTGGGGAGCCTTTGTGACACGAGTAGCAGTGCAGTCTCCTGCTGCTGTCAACTGCTTCAACGTTTGATGTTTTGTACGTTCAGAGACGCTCTTCTGCACACTTTGGTTTTAATCAGTGGTTATTTGAGTTACTCTTGCCTTCCTATCAGCTCAAATCAGGCCAGCCATTTTCACACTGACCTCTGACAACAAAAAGGCATTTTTTTTTTTTTTATTATTATCTCTTTTATTGGGACAGCTGTTGAACATAACAGTAGTTTACCTTTTTACACTTTCTTTGCTGTCACATTTTAACTTATAATTGAAAAATAAAGAAAACAAAAAAAAAAGAAGAGAAAAAAAAAAACGCAAAAAACAAAAAGGCATTTTAACCCATAAAACTGATATTTTCCCTTTTTCAAACAATTCTTTATAAACCCCAGAGAGGTTTGTGTGGGAAACTCCCAGCAGATCAGCAATTTCTGAAATACTCAAGAAACAACCATGCCACATTCAAAGACACTTTAGTCACCTTTCTCCCCCATTCTGATGCTCACTTTGAATTTCAGCAGGTCTCTTTGACGATGCCTTAAAGCCTAATAGCTCTGAGTTGCAGCCACATGATTGGCTGATTTGATAATAATGATGTGTAACTAATACAGAGACTGTATGAATAAATTCTGTCTGAACAACCTCAGCCTTTATCTTCCTTTAATAAAGTACGTGTTAATTCTCTAAAAACTGACAATCTAATAAAATTGTATTCAAGTTATTTACACACATTCAGTGATGAAGCATCCATGAGAAATACTACAGCATCATTGTTGTGTCATGACCCCACTGATGGGGAGCTTACCTGGCACACACATCTAAAATCTCAGAGTTTTTGTTGTCTGCAGGACTATGGGGCCAGTTATTTATACTGCTATAACGTACAGTTAGACCACCGTATGATAGGGTGTTGCCACATTTTATTTCTGATTAAGTCAGGGAATGAGGGAAGATTGCCTAAATTTGCCCCTCACAGAGAGATGTTTTTGAGCGTCCAACACAATTTTTAGTCGACCCTTCCCACGTTGATACTGTACCTCCTTCCTGAGTTAAAAGGCACTTTTGTGTAAGCATGCTCATTCTGAACATTCTTTTGTCCTTCTGTCAGGACAACCTATTAATGGGTATCTCCTGCTGGATATATAAAGCCTTGCTGCTGCTCAAAGATAGCTGCAAGTTCAAATCCACTCAGGTCTAATGACGGTGCCACACACAAGCTACACAGCTTCTCAGCAAGCACAGAAGGCCACTCATGAAAGAAAATGTCCACATCCGTTCTTTTTTCCTTTTCAGTCATAAAACAGCCGCTGCATGCAAAGTGTCTTCCTGTAGTTACCCAGAGTGAAAATGCTATCTTTGGCTTGTCGTTCATTCTGCACATGGCAGAGTCTATTCAAGACAGCATATATAAGAAAAAAAGAATGAATTTAAAATCTTGTGTGACAGTTTTTTTGTTATTTAAGTGTGTTACCTTCTCACAGACTCAGACTGCCCATTAAGAGCAACAATCTCTCTCCCCAAGTTGTGAAGAATGTGCTTTAATCGGCCTTGCTATTTTTAAAATGATGTCTTTGTTTTTCTTTCTCAGTCCGAAACTTCTACTTATGAAGCTGTAAACCCAATAGTCCATAACCCCTTTACTTGTTTGCTCATCTACTCTCCGCCCTTTGAGCTTTCTTTATGTTGGTGCTTGTTTCCTTCGACCGTATTGTGCACTCAGGGGAAACCAGACACATC
Source organism: Perissodus microlepis (assembly GCF_051167445.1). Lineage (NCBI taxonomy): Eukaryota > Metazoa > Chordata > Actinopteri > Cichliformes > Cichlidae > Perissodus > Perissodus microlepis. Next base: position 9,313,306 of record NC_140471.1, read on the forward strand.
AATAAACATGTTCCTCTGCAGCAGCAGGGGTTTTCATACACACTGTGTATCACCTGGCTGTTCTATCTGATACGAGACACAATCCCCCGCCCGCCACCCTGCCCTCTTTGTGTTATGGATCCAGCACTTTATCACAAACGGCCAACATGATTACACCTACAGCTGGGGACACGGCTGCAGTTAATCTCAAGGGATTTTTTTTTTTAGCTCTAATGATAGTTTCACTATTAGGACTGGTGGTTAAACACCTGATCGCTTTTTGGCAGGTTGCCCTGTGCTGCAAAATCTCACTAACTCCAAAAACTTGATGAGACCACGACCAACCTTTCTCCTTTTACCTTTTGAAAGAGGTGTAAACTAGTGTCTTAACATTTGGCATTTTTGAAGCATTTGTACTTTTATTTATTAGAGATGCATTGCATTTGTTTTTGGGTTTTTGTTTTTTTTTTCATCTACAGCATCATTGTTTAGTCTTTTCCCTTTATTTTTCTATAAATTGCATTTCTAGGCTAGGCTTCAGCTCCCCACAACCATAAATTGCACAGGCAGGTAAGAAAATGGAAAGATGGTCATTTACTCCGTGCCTTATGGTCACCTGTAAAAATTCAAGAGTTCTGGTCCAGAATATCTGAAAACATTCATGATCATTTAGGGATTCTGTCACACACGATTCATTTTAGGCAGCGACTCAAAATCAGAGGGAGAAGACTAACATTTTTTTGACTGTTTGGTCAGACACATGCACGCGCTGGAGGTCGTTTTGTCGGGCTCTCGCAGTGCTTCTGCTGTTCCCCCTCACACAGGCATAGGAAGCAGAAATAGGACCTGCTGATGGGTTGATCCAGAAAGCCAGCTCGCCTCATGTAATTCATGTAATGGCCACTCTCCGGGATCTCCTGTATACTCATGCGACTGTGCTAGGAGACACAGGAAACCTTTATGTGACAGCAGCAATAAGGACTCTAGTTAAAAGCAAAAGTAGAGACAAATCAGTCAGGAGCCATGAGGAGAGAGCAACGGACACTGGACGCCGTCTGCAAAAAACATTCTTTCTGGGGGGGATTACCACTGCAGTGCAACTGTAATCACTTTCATTTGCATTAAAGGAATTGAAATGGGCTCACAGTGGTTTAAGTTTCCCATGATCAAGTGTTCCCTTCACTGTTTTGATCAGTGTAGTTTGTTTAAAGGGCTCCTGACTTAGAGGCTCCTAGGTGTGGAAAGACAGGGGTGGAGACCTGAATATGGTTTGTTTTTATATTATTTTCTGTGCATTTTTTGGGCAAGCATAAATAAAAACTGTCCATAACAACAACAACAAAGCAAGATGGATGGATTCAATGCAAAAAAGCATCATGAGCAGCAACTGCTCTCTGCCCTTTTTATTTTAAACAAAACAAGACACTAACGGTTTCCCTGAGGTGCAGATTGATTACGGCCGTTGCTCTTACTGTGTCCATCCATAAAGAGTTCAGGAAAATTACCCTCATGTCTTAATTGCTTAACTTTCATAACATTCTCTTCTTCAACTTTTTAAAAAGAGGGTATGTCTTTGAGGAATTAATTATGCCTTTTAGCAGTCTACTTTTCCCAACAGCTTAAATATAATGCATCAGGAAAGATAATAAGCTATTGACAGAATTAGGGTGATGATTATTCTGTTTTATCTTCGCAGAATGAGATGAGATATGGACGCCTCTTGTATGAATTGTTTTCTCCTGTGCTGTTTAAATGGTGTAATTTGCTCCAGAGGCCTGCCTTCGTGTATTTGATGTGAGGGCCAGCTGAAAGATACCTTGGCCTCAATTTGCACCTGAAAGCTCCCGTGTGCTCGCCTCTGTTTAATTATGACAGCGTATCCCACTCAGTCTTTTTCTCTTTTTTTTTGCTTGAAAACAATCGTGTAGTTGTACCGCTCTCTTTCTGTGCACTGAGACATCTCTCTGGTGCACGCAAACACTCCCACACGTTTTCAAATGCCGGTCCCTCTGCATCAGAAATGCTCCAGACAATGTACTGGTGAGCCGAGCAGGAAAATGTAAATGACTTTCTTGTTCATTAATTATGCTATAAAAATGTAAATTGCTCCGGTGACAAAAATGCAAATGGACTAAGATAAAAGTCTCTTCTGCTAAAGGAAAATGTATGAAAGATTCATTTCTCAGAAAATGTAGCTCTTTATTTTGGAGACCAAAAAAGGAGAGACCTGCAGCAGCTCCTGGCTGGCCTTCATCGGCTCTGCGCTGGATCAGACACCATTAATCTGACCCGCTGGCTCTCACACACAACTGACTTAATTAGAAGTCAAGGATTGGGGACGCAGCTCCTCATAGTTGTGGTGTTAAGTCGCTTGTTTTACATCTGAGAATCTCCTGTCTGTTTCCAGTGGTCCTGTCATACCACCAATCACTGCCAGGACTTATCACCACGGCAACAAAACTGCGTTTCCCTAGTAGCAGGGGAGTAGTGGGGTGCCCGCTGATAAGGAATGAATGGTCTGTTTAGTTGGTAATAATAAAAATAATAATAAAAAGAAATGAAAATGAAAATAATATTATTATCTTTGTTTTTATTGTTATATGTGGCATCAGTGGTGAGGATGCTGCGGGAGATCAGAGCAGCCAAATATTCACAATAATAACGTGCTCAGGGACTGTGCATGGAAAATAATGCACAGGGCAGCAGGCCTGTCTGTCAGACTGTCCCTCTCACTTCATTTTTGAAGACATAACAGGCTCCTAGTCAGAAAACGACTGGTTCAGGCACAGACATGATGAAGAAATGCAGAAGTGGATGTGATGCATCTTTTACATTCAGGTTCTTGAGGGAATTTTGAACAGGTTAAAAAACTGAAACGAACATAACTTACAGTGATGGAATTACAGTTAATGGTTTATTTATAGGGAGACTTAAAGATACTTCATACACTTTAGGAATGGACTCTGAGACCCTTCTTCTTTGAACTGATGGACAGAGGAGGTCAGGCAGGAGTATCTGTGGACTGTGATGTTCACAAGCAACACTGTGATCTGTAGTGAGAGTAGGGAGCAGATGGAAGAGAACCGGAAGAGGTGGAGGTATGCACTGGAGTGAAGAGGAAAGAACATGAGTGGAAGTGGGACAGAATAAATGTGTGTGAATGAGAGGGGAGACAGGTGTACGAGTGAACCTGCAAGGAGCAGAGGTAGTGAAGGTGTTTAAACACCTGGGGTCAACCATCCAAATTCAACAGACGTGCACAAGTGAGGTGAATAGAGTGCTGGCATGGTGGAGTTGGTGGAAGTGAGTGTCCGGTTATTTCTGACAGAAGGATAGCAGTAAGAGTGAAAGGGAAGGTTTACAAGATGGTAGGGAAACCTGCTATGATGTATGGTTGAGAGACTGTGGCACTTAAAGTTTTCACTCAGAGTGACCAGAACAGACAGAATTAGAAGAGAGTACATCAGAGGGAGTGACAGCTTAGGGTGAGGCAAGGCTAAGGTGGTTTGGATGTATGCAGAGGAGGGAGAGTGGATATACTGGGCAAAGGATGGTAAATATGGAGCTGCTAGACAAGAAGGGAGACTACAGAGAAGCTTCATGGATGTAGTGAAGCAGGACGTGCAGAGGGTTGGGGTGACAGAGGAGAATACTAGGGATAGGGTGAGATGGAGGAAGATAATCTACTGGGATGATCCCTAAAAGGAGCAAAAGAGAAAGAAGAACTGTATTCATTACCTGGAGTCTGATCTAGCCTGTGAAAGCTGGGGGACCAAGCCTTTTCTTCTATTTCTTTTCCACCAACACAATGGCCAACATAAGAACCAGTTTCCACTAAAAAAAGACAGGTGCTCATGCTAAAAAGCTGCCACCAGCATCGCACTATGAACCTTAAACATGGGACACTGAGATAGTCCACAGAGGTAAATATAACCTGAATAACACAAGTTGCTAGTGAAGTTCATTACGGGGTCTTTTTCATTCAGCATTTTTAAAGGTTAACCCACATTTCCCCCAAAAAAGCTTGTCATTTGATAAATGTGTAATACCAATTCACTTTAGATAGTTCTAGCCTGTACATGAAGGTCAAAGGTCACTCTTTTGAGGACACCAGTGTTCACATTCTGAATCAAGGAGACGAATAGTTTGAAAGATGAGTAAAAGAGGCCATGTATGTCCACTGTGAACCACCATTGCTGAACAGAGGTGGTGGCTTACAACACCAGCTGTCAGCCACCTGCAGTGCAGTCTTGAGATCCCTTCACTCTTTGCCTCTGGTGACCTCAATAGATCACATGTTGGGGTGGGACAAAGTCTCACAGAGGTTTGACCCTTATGCCTAACCTTCCATGTAACCTGACATACAACTCCCAACAAATAAACTGCATGTCAGGTTGATGCACCACGCAACGACTTGAGTGATGTGGAACGTTGCAGCTCGTGGTTAAAAGTGCTTTACAGTTACGATTTCTTTCGGAAGTATAAATCAAGCTTTAACTTCCGGTGATGGCAATTTCCCATACCTTTTTATTAACACCTTGGCCCATGTTGGGTTTCACATGATAAATAGTGGGTCAAGACCATCAGGACTACCTCCTAAGGGGACAAACCGCACTAGGGGTTACATCTCTGGAGCTCTGAAAGGGAACTGAAGAAGCCTCTTGGATAAGAGTTGAAACATTCTTCACAAACTTAAAGAAGTCCAGTTACCATCTTTTTCAAACTCCTAAGACTACTCGGATGATCGAGAACTTACAGAGACAACCAGCTATACCAATGTGTTTTTACTAAAGCAGCAATATATAACAACAATAAAAGTAACCAGATGATTATCACTGATTCTTTTCAAATGTCAGCAGCATTTTAGAGGTGTAGTCTCTCACTGTGAAGGCACAAACAGTAATACACTGCTGGGTTGATAAAATATATAGACGTATTACAATCTCTTTTAGAGGAAAATTTTAATCTGAGAGTAATTATGAAAGGCGACTTTTGCTGATTTTAGTTAAAGTGCTTGTTTTTAATGAATCCACTCAGTACGAACAGGACTCACGTGCTGTTCGTACTGAGTGGATAATTGCTTACCTCTGAGTTGTAGTTCAGTAGGACAAGTACAGGCATCTTGTAACCGCTACTGTTTAAGTGAATACTTTGAACATGAACATGATTTAATGAATTCTAAGACTGCATAAAGCAAAAAGTCTTTATTTGACTGTTAGATTCTGAAGGAAAGCAATTAGGACGCTCATGAAGACACATAGAAATTACGTTTTAACTTGAGGACATAACAAGATGACAATTTGGAGAGTCATTGTATCGGTTTCTTAATCAGATTGTCGCCTCAGCCAGGCTTACAGACGGTCTGAGTGCATCTAGGAGACTGCAGAGGGATCTGCAGAACTGAAGAGCTGTACAGTAATTAGCAGCATTAACTGCTGAGGAACTGCTCTGAAATCAGGAGAAGTGCACGGGGAGCCAGAGAAGAAGACATAACAAATGTGTAGTTGTGTCAAACAGCTTGTGTGTCAGATGACTGAAGTCCCACAGCAGTGTGGGAAAATTAGAACGGGAGCGATCAGGATAGATGGCGATACTGCCCGAGAGCTCCCAGCAGATTGCTTAAGATCTTCCTCCAGCTGCAGAGCTGGTGCTCTGTAGAACCACGTTTCTCTTTGAGGTCTTGGGCTTGCACAAGCACAGATAAGTGAAGGACAAGCAAGGCTGTTGACGTGAAACACAGTCTGGAAATAACATCATACTTATCGGGCTCCCTGAAACACAGTGTGCAGAGATGGTGTGAGATTGCTTCTCCGTGGAGCCACTTCTTATTGAGGTGGATGTGGATTGTGAATCACACGCCTGTTCGAGAAAGGTCACCGTGGACAGGTAAAGACAAGCCAGACCCAGACTCCCCTCATTTGCTTCCCAGCTAACGCATTGCTGCTCCGGCAGCTCTGCGTGGTCGTTTGTCATCTGGTTCTCCGCTCGCGAGGCGCAATCGTCCTCCAGAGCAAGGGGAGAGGGAGCGATTACCATGGGTTGTTTGTCAAGGTGTGAACACGGTGGATGCGAGTAGAAAAAGAGGATGATTGGTTGCTTTCAAAAGTGATTTGTTTGAAAAACAGCAGAAGGCTGGGGTGTACCTGAGACTCTGAGAAACAAAAACACCCTGAATACAACAAAAAATTACTGATGAAAAGATTTTATTTTACCGAGGAAGGATGCCATCCAAGTTTTAAAATGTTAATTAGAGGAGAAATATAAATAAGTGGAGCTCTGAGACAAAGCTGGCCACTGGAAAAAGGACGAGACTTTCACAGAACTGATTCCATGTGTGTGTGTGTGTGTGTGTGTGTGTGTGTGTGTGTGTGTGTGTGTGTGTGTGTGTGTGTGTGTGTGTGTGTGTGTGTTTCTCTATAGATTTAAGAAAAAAAGAAACAAAAAAGAAAAAAACTCTGGCTTAGTTTAGTCAGACTCTCCCTGAGGACACTGAGCCTCCATCTGCTCCTGTTATATGATACCTAACACTTCTGCTTACACATCCTGTTGTTAGAGGACCATTATTTCTTTAAAAATGACTTTGAGCAGACAATTTTCACCTGCTGAAGTCTTCACAGCATTTAATGAGTTCATTAAATGCCCTGTAAACACATTTTATCTGTCAGCTCCTGCATGAACGGCAACCAGCAACATGAACATGAAGTCACCTTTAAGTAAGAACCATTTCCGTGATTGTTTTTTATCTTTTTATTTGATAGAGACCACAAGGAGAAAGGAAGCGTAAGGAGAGAAGGGAAGTTCATCAGCAGGGTTAAAATCAGTCAAGAGGTTTGTGATCATAAAGGTACCCCAAGCTTCACAAGCAGGATTTTCTGGTTTCTAGGTTAACTGGCAACAGTAACATGTCAGTAACATGACTGGGTATAAAAAGAGCATCTTAGAAGGGGAGATTTCTCAGAATTAAAAATGAGCGCAGATTCACCAGTCTTAATGGAACAGAATAAGTTTCCTCAGACTGCAGCAAATTTGAATACCACATTGGCTACAGTATATTATGTCCTCAAAAGATTCCAAGTATATGGCAAAATCTCTGTGTGCATGGTTCAAGGCTGAAAACCATCATTGATCTTTGGGTCCTCAGACTGCACTGCATTAAAAACAGGGATGGTTCTGCCATGGAAATCACTGCATGGGCTCAGCAGCACTGTCTGTGAACACAGTTCACTGTGTGTCCTCACAGTGTGCTCTACCGTTGCAAATAAATCATTGTGAACACAATCCAGAAACACAGATATCTTCTCTGAGCCAAAACTTATTTAAAATGGACTGAGAGTAAAACTAACACTGTTCTATGTCAGACAGATCAAAATTTGAATTTAATTTTATAAAACATGGACACCTCATCCTCCAAACTTAAGAAAAGATGGACCATCGAGCTTTGTCATTGACACTCAGATCAAAAGCCTGCATCGCTGATGATATGGGGGTGCATTAGTGCCCATGAAGGTTGCACATCTGGAAAGGCACCATCAATGCTCCCATACACATGGGCATCTTTTTCAAGGAAAGACTTTACATATTTCAGCAAAGACAACAATAAAGTGCATACTGCACCTGTTACAACAGCATGGCTTCATAGTAGAAAAGGTGTTGAACTGGCCTGCCTGGAGTCTGGATCTTTTTGGAAACCTTTCAATAATCATGAAACGAAAAATAGGACACAGACAAGAAGAGACGGGGATGACAAGAATGGGACAACATTCCTCTCCCAAAAGTTCAGCAGCTGCTCTCCTCAGTTTCCAGATGTTTACAGACTGTTGTCAAAAGAAAAGTGAATGCTACACAGTGGTGAACATGGCCTTATACCAACTTTTTTGAGTCATCTTGCTGCCCTCAAGCTCAAAATGGCCTCATTTATTCTTAAGAATTTCACATTTCACGAGTTGATATGTTTTCTATGTTCTATTGTGAGTTGACTATGGGTTTATGGGGGTTTACTGGTAATATTCCAATCTGTTTTGTTTGCAATTTGCACAGGGTCCCAACTTTTTTGGAGCTGGGGTTGTACAATGATGTCAGAGCAACATAGTTGCGCCTCATGTCTTGTTACTGTGTTGTGTGGACCAGCTGTGGCCTAAATGTCATGCCCAGTGGTAACATGGGTAATGGCAGGTGCTGATGTCTGACATCTGGCCCATGGTTGGTAGATCTGTCACTGAGTTGTGGTAGTCATATTCACCCTGAGTGTATGCAGTCAGTCAAATGTGGTCAGAGAGAACTGCACATGTGGACTGCACTGAGCTACATTTGGACCGCACAGCCACAGCTTTTTGGCTTGTGACTTCAGCTGGAACAGGAAAGTCACAGTCATTTTAGGGAGGAGTTTTCTGACGTTTTCTAGGAAGGTAAACTTTAGAAACATACAAATCGAACATCTGTCATGAGGAAAACTTGGCTTTCATAAAAGAGAGAGCTGGGTCTGAACCAAGACCATTTGTTGCACTGTGATTAATTGTCTGATAAAATGATGGAGGGAAGCTACAAGCAAGTGGATTTTACTGAAAAGCAAAACTTAATAAGCCCAGATGATCAACAAGCCTTTGAAAAACCCATGGTTTAGATCAGTAGTTTGTTGTAGGAGCCATCTTCTTATCTGATGACGGGATATTTTCCCTTCAAAACATGATTGATCCATCCCCATGATAAACAGTTAGAGAGGTGTTTTCTTTTCATGTTTTTCATCTCGTCAAGTTTTCTCACCCTTGAGAAAAATACTTTCACATCACATGATTCTTCAGTGACTTTTTTCTCCAGAATACATCAGGTTTGTTTGGCTGTTCATTTCTGAACTTCTGATGCTGAACTTCAGATCGTCACCACTCATCTGCAAAGTTTGAACAGGAAGTGAGTGGGGTTGGTGTTGTCACAGCTGTGTCACTGAGATGACCACGTTAACCTCGTAACATCGAGCACATCACTGCTAGCATGTAACCGGGTTAGAGTTGGGTCATGTTAAATATATAATAACACTTCACTCACACAAAAATACACATGGTACTGAAATATGTTTTAACAGCTCAACAACAAACATTAAAATTAAAGTGTTAACCTATGGGCATTCCTCAGGTCCAGCATGATTATTTTGAACACAAGGCTCACTGTATTTATCAAACCTAAGTCAAATAAATAAGAAAGAGTGGAATAAACCACAGACAGTAGTGAATGCATCTTTAATAACAAATAGGGTTCATGAAAAACAGGGACAATCTAAGTCCTCTGGGGTAATTGGCGGCCTGCAATTTGTAAATCCAAAAAGTTCCCTTTGGTTACGACTCCTTTGTCTGCCATGTGTTTGTATGGAAAGAGGAAGGTGGTCAAATACTAAAAACCTGGGTTACTATTATGGAAGCCAAGGTAGTGTGTCCATTGAGGTCCACAAACACAGTTGCACTTTTGCATGCGTCATGGGCATCTCTTCATCTTTGCTGCTTGCATCTGCGTGCATCTGAGTAAACAAGTTCAAAACTGACCGTTGTGTGTGTCTAAGTCTATGTCTCAAACAGAAACACTGAATGGGAGGCAAATTTTGGTCAGATTACACACACCAAAGTGTGGGAGACCTCTGACTGATGATGTATGTTGTACTCAGAATTCATGAGACATGTTGACATAATACATTTTATATCTGTGGTATCTGACCTTCATATTCACTTCCCACTTTGATCTGGTGCAGGTGAAAAATTTGGACTGATTTTATAGACAGTGAAGCTCTTACTTACTTGAAGGGTGATCATCTTGCGGTTATGCTGTAAATACTTTGATCATTTTTGCCATGTAGGACAGTGTAGTGATGAATATTATTAAGAATGGAGCATTCGGATTTGAAGGATTTGATTCCAGGATCTCTCCAGAAACTTTGAGCTGGTCACAAAGCGTCATTCACCAGCACCTGCTGTCCTCTACTGTAGTAGAGGAAGTGAGATTCATTCATTCATCAGTGACGTTTCGTCTGTATCTGCACACTGATCTTTGAATGTATGAGGAGAGTTAGCATCTTTACTCTGTCAGAAACCCATTTCCCTCTCATTCATCCACTGCAGCCACATCCTGGGCGGAGGCACCCATTTAACTTTGATATATGATGGCAAGCCAGAGCAAAGCCCCAGGTTTAGCTCGCTGACGTCAGATAAAGTACCTTTCTTTAGCTCTTACTAATGATGTCCTCCCTCCTTCTTTCTTTCTTCCCCCAATGGCTCTGACTTGTTCCCCCCTGCACTGCTTCTGTCTGCACGTCAGATCAAAGGTGAGAGCCACAGGGAGGGCTCATAGGGAAAAAAAAGACTGATAAGACACTGCCTTCTCCTCAGCCTTCTCCACTTTGCCTGCCTTGCTCCATGATGAAGATGAGAGTGAGTAGAGGTGCACTCTCAGTCAGCAATCACTTCAAGATGGAAATTGGCATCAAAGAAAGTATACTTCCCTCAGAAGCCGCATATAATGATGGTCCCTCCTGAGCACACTGTAGTTGTAAAGCTGATCACGGCAAATCGTGGAATAATTTCAGTCAGCTTTTATGCAAACTCTTATCACTGAAGATCAGTTATTAAAATACTTATGAAAACATTGGAAATCTCAGAGAATAACGAGCATAGCGTATAAAGAGAACACTCATGTCAGTTCAGCGTCAGTATGTTAAGTTGGGAAGAATAAACCTTTGTGGATCCATTTCACCTGGTTTGGTGCAAAAGTGGCAACAGGTGCACTAGAAAGGCAACAAGAAGGCAATGGCTGTTCACAGACCATCTCTGACTGACTTTTCTCTTATTTTGTTTTAGCCTGAGATGATACCTGCATCTCATTCAGGTTGCACAGGTATTCTAGCACCTCCAGGATGCCGCATCCATATGTGACACTGCAAGAAGGTTTGCTGTGCCTCCTAATGTGGTCTCAAGAGTATAGCTGAGATGCCAGAAGACACCTGGACCTGGCTGTAGAGAGGCATCAATCCATCTTTTGCCGTGTAAAGACCTATCTCCTGGTATCATCTCTGAACTCTTGAGATTGTGCTGGGAGACACAGCAAACCTTTATATGGAGGTTCACATGCTGGCTATTTGTCTTGTTGTGGCCTCTCCAATGCGGCTGTTGTCATGTTAATTTGGAATCACAATGGTTTATTCTTCCTAAACAGACACCCTGATATCAATGAAGTTTTGAATGACTTTGTGTGAAGATTTAGTACTCCCTTGAATTATGTTCAGTGATGTAGGTACAAACAAATGCTCAATAAAAATCAGGATACCTAGGGTGGACAAATATATGTATAATCTGTAGTCTGCTTCATTAGTAAGCAATCTACTGTATTTACCATTAAATCCAAGGTTTTGTTTTATCTGATTCATTCATGCCAGTTGCTGAATACAAGTTTATCTGTCTAGAGGCTACAGTGCAATACAAAAACTGATTGGATTATGACAACTACATCCTTTTATTTATTTATTACATATTTTGTTCCTATAAACATAGTAACCTTTTTTTAAACATCCATTGACAGTATGTTCTAGTGTTAAAGTGAGATTTTCAAAAACCCCCTCTCTAAAAAGAACATTTTTAAAAATGTGTCACAAAACAGGAATTGTCAACCTTTGTTTACTCAAGTTTCATTTTATCCTCTGGGAAATAGCGACTGTTAGTACTAGTACTACTACTAGCAGTACTAGAAATAGTTATTCTAGGACAGCGGTCCCCAACCCCAGGGCCTCGGACCGGTACCGGTCCGTGAGTCGTTTGGTACCGGGCTGCGAGAGTTGAGGCTCAGGTGTGAAATGTATAGTTTTCAGGGTTTTTATCGGTTTTCAGCGTTATTTTGTTATCGTTTTTATCGTTAACTCGGTTTACCTGGGTCTTTTCACGTGTGTTATGAATAAATCTTCTTTTTTTCGGTACTGGTACTAGTTTTATTTTGTTGTATTTATCCGCGACCGTGAAAATAATGTCGGGCATAAACCGGTCCGTGGCGCAAAAAAGGTTGGGGACCGCTGTTCTAGGGCGTTAATCGCAATATCCCGTCAGGAATGTAGCTAAAGGCTGTCTTTGTCGATGTGCACTGTGTTAATAAAGGTTATTTAAATCCAATATGGCGGCGCCTACAGTGCAATCGTGAGCCAGGAAAACAGGTCGTTTACAACGGTTTTTAAGGCTGGTTGGGATGTTTTCTTTAACACGGACTGGTGTATTCTGTTATTGCGAGCACAGCGCGGAAATAAAGAAGTAGGAAATAAAACGGTGAGTAGCTTCACAGAAGACATTTTCCCTCCTTTCCTTCATCCTTCAGCGTGTGTGCAGCTGACAGAGTCCACGAACATGCACACAGCAGGTGTTTCCATTGTGTTTAATTCGCATTAAAGAGAGGAGTATTCGCTTATCTATGCGGATAAAGCAGCAGGTCAGGTTTATCACGAGAAATAACAACAAGCAATACCGCTGTAGCATAAAGACGGAAAAGAAACCATGTCTAAACCCCTATAACGTGTATGTAACAAAGTCACGCGATAATTGGCGTGACGCATGCTGTATCAATGTAACAGGATGTGGACTATTTGTGGGTTTAGAATCCAAAATGTTTTTGCTCATCCTTGATTTGCTTGCTTGGTGCTTCTTACAAATATGCAGGCAAATCGTGTATAACTCTCATGTCAGAAGCCATATAGCTTATTACACCTCATTGTTAACAGTGTAAGACAAGCTGAACTGAATTTAACGTCTGCATTTATATGATCGTTTTATCCACTGAGGCCAAAAGTTGTTAGGAGTTGTAAATTTGGGAGCATGTGGTCAGAAAGACAAGCTGTGGTAACACAGTTTTGATGGTGTTTTGAGAATATTCTTATAAATGTATCCAATACATTTGATTACTGGCAACATTATCGTTTCTTGAGCAAATGTAAGTAAGTGCACCTTTACTCATTGTCTTAATATATGTGAGCTCTGGCACCAGAAACAGATGCATTTGACTTCTGACATATTGAAACACCTGTCCTATCTGAGCATTTATAAAAGATTCTCATAATGACTGACTGCACAGCTCTCCCCCAGATCCTAGTTTTCTGCTTTAAAAATATATTTTTAAATTGTCACAGTTACTATTCATTTGAAGAATTAATCAGCCACCCCCACCCCACCCCTTGCTGAGTACTGGAGTCCAGCACACAGACTTGGACATCAGCTTGAGATGAAGCAGTGTTTTACTCTTTGTAGGAGACACCCGAATGGATGAGGCCAGTCACCATAGAAACATTATCTCAGTCTTTCGCCTCAGCCCACTCACTCACACCGTCAGAGACGCGCACGGCGTTGAGTGCTCGTCTCTCCCAGCTTCAGCCTGAGGGGAGGAGTGTTGGCTGCTGTGATGCTTAGCTTATACTTGAGAGAATGTATTGAAGACAAAAAAGTCCCACAAACAGGTGGGTGGAGGAGAACCAGTGACAGCTGACAAAGCTCAGCTTTCTCCAAGTGATTTGTCCATCCTGGTCAGTTGTCTCCTTAAAATCTGGGATGTAATTTTTTTTTAAAAAAAGCAGTGGTTTTTATTGCTAAAATCAGGTCATCTGAAACTTTCTCTCTCATGCTGATTTGTTTAACTGTCAAGTTTTCATAACATCAGCAATCCTACAATACAGAGTAACCTTTTCCTCTGAGCCCTCCTCAGCTTTAGTCATAATTTATATTTTCCCGACTGACTTGATGTCAGTCTGATGTCGGGGCGTGCTGATCATCTCAGCCTCCGCTTTGATGCTTTAAAGGTCTCTCCTTCTGAGATCCAGATGCGTCACTGCTGTGAAAATATTCTCCTTACAGGTCAGGTTAGCAGCAGTAGTCCTCCGCAGCCAAGACTGTGCTGACTGTACGAGCCTCTCAGGTTACCTTGGAAACTGTCTGTATATACACGTCTGTGTCTGGGTGAAATCAAATCAAGGTTAAATGGGTTTTCGTACATACTGCTGACTGTCTGACCGACATTAAGCCAGCAGAAAGTTTAGCCTAACTGCTCTCTGATCATTAAGGAGGAAGGGAAACCTTTCTGAAACAGCCTGCAATCAATCTGTTTTTCTTCTTTCAAGTTGTTAGCAGTGGGAGTGGTAAACTTTTTAAATTTATTTTTTAGAGTAATCCTGTTCTGGACATTTTCTTTAATGTAGTATTTTGTCCTTTTGACCTACCAGTAATTACACAAATTGAGTGAAGCTGCCACTTCCATACAGGTGATGTCCAGAGGCAGCTGGGTGCACTTAACCTGGAAATAATCTAAAAGTACAGGGCCGATTTAAAGCCGAGAAATCGGTGTGTCATTTCATGTCATCTGACTGCAAATGACATTCTTTCATCCAAGCAGGCAGGTGGTTTGATACCTTAGATTCAGAGAGAGGCAGAGCTGTAATCACATCGCGCTGAATAAACCAGTCGTGCTGTTGTGTGAGTGACGTTGAGCGATGGACACAGGCTGTGAAGCAGCAGTGGTAAAAAGAAATTTAAGAAAAATCAGAGCTGCCATAAATTAATCGCAGTGGATGAAACTGTCACTCAGTCTGTTCGCAACAAGTGGACTTTAATGTAATGTTGCTCATTCCTGTAGATTCAAGTCATCTGAAGTCATATGCACTGATGTGGGAAACCCTTTTCATACCTACTGCAGAACTATCAGAACAATCTCCAGACTGAAAACCTTTTTTTTTTTAAACCCCTCAGCCATAAAAGGCTGATGGGGTATTGTTGTCACCCTGCGGGCGACATGGACACCCACGTTTGTGAATAAGATAACTCGAGAACGAAGCAATACAGGCACTTCAAATTAGTAACATAGTTGTATCTAAATGCTAAAAGGTCAAGTTAAAGTTTTTTAAAAAATACTACGAATGCGATAACAGGAGAACAAGGCAAAGTCGGATTTTGATATTCATACCGTAGATGTGTCTACTAAAAGGCTGAGGGTACCACCGGCTGCCGTCAGTATTTTTAAATCCTTCTAATCTGGAAGGGTTACGCATGCATTTGTTACATCTAAACTGGGCTATTCTAATGCACTTACAGTCCCTCTGGGAAATATTCACAGCGCTTCACTTGCTTCATATTTTTTCAGTCATTTTACAGTCGTAAATTCTTTTTTTACCTCAAATTCTTGAGGTAAAAGTGTTCTAGGGTATCAATGCGTGTGCTACTGAGCGCGTGCTCACAGTGCAGGGATAATATTTTTATTTTTGACACACCAATGCAGTCATCACTCAGTACTGGCCCTGCTTCCTGTGTTCCTGTCTTCTTCGTCAACATAAAATCCAAGTTGAAAACTCACCATTTGGTCACATCGATGGAGATCCAGCACACACTGCAGTTGCATAAGTTTGGCCGGTCAGAGTGAAACTTCCGGGAAGCGATCCAAACGTGGGAAAGGGCCGAAGGGGCACGAAGAGGCAGCTTTGAGGCAGCAAAATCTATATCAGATAAAGTATTTGATTCATGTGGGTGGAGTCACGAGCCTTTTATTGTCATTTCTATGTAAAGATGGAAACTGCTGTTTCCATTTTCTGTCAGTTAGATATTTTAATGTGTGTGCATTCATGTTGTGTGTTTTATAAGCTATTTAATATATTGACCAAAGGTTAGGGGAAAGCTCGGTTAAAGCTGACCTCCTCTACTGAAAAATAGAAACTTTAGTATTTCACTAGCATGTCAACATTTCCACCACTGGCTGTTTTCCTGTTTTATCAGACGCAATCATGCGGGTGTCCGTGAGAAGGCTGGCGCTGTATCCCCTGTTTGCAGCCCAAAGGAGCGGAGCCCTCCAGAGTCCATTTCTGCACCAAATTTCACCCAGGAGTCGCACCCTGTTCAGTGAGACGGGCGTGTGGGAGAAGGACTATCGAACAGAAACCAGACGCAAAGTGGAAGGATGGTGGCACCCGCGAATTATGGCGCAGTGGCAGAAGAATGCAGTGGAGGAGGTAAGAGGGTCTTTCAAAGTATCAAATAATAAGCTCAAGATTAAATGAATGATTGTTTTTCTTTTGGTAACCAGCAGTTACAAAACCCCCCAAAATTCAGTTTATATATGACACAGCAAGTGCTCCAGCTTCCTCTCACAGTTCAGAGGTATGTATGTTGATCTAATTGGTGATTTTTAAATTGGCCCTGAGATAGACTGGCAGTCTGTCTCTTGCTCAGTGTCAACTGGGATAGACTCCTGCCCCACCACAATCCTGGTTAGGCAGTCTGGAACATGCATGGATGGAAATGCACTAAATCCTATAATAATCCTAATTATTATATAATCCTAATATAATAATCCAATAAATCCTTATTTAGATGAGAAGCTGGAACAAGCAGATGGTTGGCATTTCATTTGCCCCACATGCTGCTGCTGTAAATGAATGTCTGATATGTCGAGTGAGAAACATACCTGTGAATACATGATTGTATATTCAAGGATAAACATAACCAGGTTTCTAATGTTCCTTCTAAAACATGAGTCATCCTCAGTAAATACTTGACATAACAAAAATACTTCTTTCAGATGTTCTATGGCCTAAATAGAGGTCATTACTGTTGAATGAGTTGGAAATCATAATTGTACTCCACAAATCAAGGTTGCACCAACCAGTAAGCGTCTTTTGTAGAATCTAAAGCACAAACAAGTGTTTTGTTTGTCCTTGCAAGAAAAACACAGATGTGTGTATTTAAAAAAACTGCTGATTTTATGAGTTTCACAAAACCTCTGCTGTGTCTACCTTGGGCCAAGTGTGTACTATAAATGAGGACAGTGGTAATTAGCTCACCTCTTTAACCGAGCAAAACATTTTTAACCCACGAGTGAGTTCAAGAAATTCAAATAGATCCACACAATACAGAACAAGCCTGGTAGAGGTAGGAGCTGAAAGATTTCAAAGACTCTGGAAAGGAAACCAGTGAGAGATGTGTCTGAAGACCCCAGAACGACTGCAGAGACACAAGTGGATGACTTAGCCAAGGCAGGAGTGATATTCTCAAAGAAGAAAATCATCAAAAACCTGCACAGGAATGGATTGTGAGGTTGCAGACCACAAAAACCTCCACTTCTGCAGAGGAGACACCTTCAGTCCAGACTAAAGTATGCTAAAGAAAACCTGAGGAAAGATTATAAATATTGCAAGTGTGTCCTTTGGCCATATGAGACAAAACTAGAGCTCTGTATCAGAGATACCGCTCATGTTTGGAGAAAGAAGAGGGAGGTAAACAACTAAAGAACTCCCCAGTGAAAAGTGGTGGTGGGAGTATTGTTTTGTGGGAATGCTCCAGTGTGTCTGGGAGTTTGAATCTCACCAAGGTGAAAGAATCATGAAGAATTTAAAATAAAACCTCAAGCAGTCAGCGCAAAACTGGGTCTGCGTCATCGCTGTGTTCCAGTATGACAGCAACCCAAACATACATCGCTCCTGGAAGAACAGCCTTCAGAATGCCAAAGTGAGCATTACTGACTGGCATGGACAAATCCTGAAAAACTGAAACTCTGTGGGGTGAACTGAAGACCAGGGTCCCTGCCAGAAGACCGTTAGATCTGGAGAAAAATGGGCTGCGATTGGAAAACGAGTGTGAGAAACAAACAACTGCAGGCTGTTATCCAGCTAAAACTGACTCCAGTGTCTGATTATTAGCATCAGTGGGCCTAATAATTTTGACCCTGGTAGTATTAGCTTTTGTGACATAATTTTATTTTCTGTGTGCAAAGTAAAATATGCAAAGTAAAACTCGGACGTTTGGAAAAGCTCTGTTAAAAAAAATCCTTGTTTTGTTTTCTGTCCTCTGATCCTGTATTGAAACAGATCCATATGTATACATTTGAGGCACAGTTTGACGAATAGGTGCATGCTTCTAAATTATGCCCTCATCTATTATTGCCACTGACCCTCGCAGCTCATCTCAGACTCGGAGCTCTGGATGATTATATATCCTAATGGCCTGACAGTGTGGCAGTCTGGGACTGGCTCACAGTGATTAAGTGCATTTACCACAGAACTCTGGACCTAATTAATTTACTGAAAAATTCATGACTCACGTTTCCTGTAATCACGTCTTTCTGGGTGTAACTGGTACTTACTGCGTTGCTGTGGCAACAGCATCGAGACTGTAAATCACCAGCAGTCTGCACTGACACCATTTAAATTCGGACACTATAATCAGCCTCTGTTAGAGTCTTATACAGTAATATACCCCGAGTCAGTCGGCGCTCACGATTGCTATGTGATGAGCAGCTATTCCTGTTCTCATCAGTTTAATGGAGTCTCTGTTGTATGGGATTCATTCAGAGGCCAGACTGATAATGGAGAGGCTCTTCTGCTGTGTGCTTTCAGGATTAAAAGTCAGTTTTATGGTCATTTGTCTCATATCTCATGATTCTATAATGGCCTCTTCTTCTTCTTTTTTTTCCTCCAGAGTCCCCACAAGAAGAAGTTTTATGTCCTCTCTATGTTTCCTTACCCATCAGGGCGACTGCATATGGGCCATGTGCGAGTGTATACCATCAGTGACACCACTGGTCATTTCCAAAAAATGAGAGGGCATCAGGTATGTCAGCTTTTATTTTATTCTTTTATTTTGTTTTGTTTCTCCCTTCTACCATCCCTATTGAAGCCGAATATGCTCTGCTCTCACAGCAGCAGTTGTTTAGCGGTGCCATATTTCAGAGTCCCAAAAGCTGTTTAGCTTTAAGTTTGCTGACTCTGTAAGTAAATTACAGGGTTTTATGGCCAACACAGAAATTCCATAAGTGATATTACAGGACACACTGCTGTTTGATGTAAATGGACTGGTACTTATAAAGTGCTTTTCTGCTCAGTTTAAACTCTCCAACTGCTTTCTTACAAAACTCTATTATTTCTTTGTTGTTTCAATGCCTCTTTGCAATAAATCTAAAGGCTGTTTATTTCTAATTCATGCATTTGTGTGTTGTGCTCATGAAAAACCTTCCAGATCTTCTCTGCCAATGACAAACAGCTTATTCTGCTATTGACTGTTGATTGATGGTGTTTATTGGATTGGATAATGATGTGGAGGAACGTTATCTTTGGTGAAAAGCGCTATTTCTGTGAGGTCTGTCTAACATTCACACACATTCACACTCCAGTGGATGCATCTGAGAGCGGTTTGGTTAGTATCTTGCTCAAGGATATAACCACCAACCTACTTCCTGTGCTACAGCCAGTCCTGACTTCAATCCCACCGAACGCTTGTGGGATCAGCTTGGGCGTGCCGTTCGTGCCAGAGTGACCAACACAACTGGCCGACTTGTGACAAATGTTAGTTGAAGAATGAGACGCCATCCTACCCCAGTGTGTGACCAAGCTGGTGACCACCATGAGGAGGAGGAGGTGCCAGGGTGCTGTGCCTTTGTATATGTTCTTCCACATGCTGCTGAGGCGTCAGTTTGTTAAAAGGATAAACTGTTAAATTGCTTCGTTTCTTAAGACGTCAATCATCCTCAGTGTTGGGAAGGTTACTTTTAAAATGTATTCCACTACAGATTACAGAATACATGCCCCAAAATGTAATTTGTAATGTATTCCGTTACGTTACTCAAGGCTGCACTTTTTGCAGCGATCTCCTATAGAAAACTATTCCTCACCTGTAAAACAGGTTCGCAGCTCCGAACCGTAAAGGCGTAAAACCGTAAAGGGACCTCTGGCTAATACTTCGGGGTTCGTGTCGGGCTCGTAGCTGAAAACTAGCTTTACTTTGTTGTCTGAGTCAACTTTGCTAGCGAGAGACAGAGAGAGGCGTTGAAAGGCTGCTCCAACAACTGTTTCGGAGGAAAACACGAACACAGTGTACAGTCGAGTCTTAATAGCTTACTTACAGCTGGGCTCTTTTTGGCTGCAGTGGTAATTATTATATTTACATGCTTCCATCTCCCATTTTTGCTCGGTGACAGCTCGTACTTTTCCACTCTCCTTTTTCTCCCTCCCTCACTCACAGACACATAACGGGTATGGCAGTGAATTCAACCTGCAGCACGGACTACACTGCCCATGAGGCTACATTGTTTACAGTTATGCCTGTAACACTTCTCCTATTGCCTTCATATTAAATAATTTCTGTGAATAATTTTTTAAAATATTTCTTCACGTCATTATGCGGGCCGCAAGTAGAGGTGACATGGACCACGAGATTGAGACACAGACATTAGAGCCTCTTAATGCGTGTTTTGTTTGGGTTTCCACCGGCATGGAAACTAAAATTAGAGAGGGCATAGCCTAACATATGAAACGGGAAAATACTGCCGTGTAATCCATTTATTTCAACAAAGTAACTGTATTCTGAATACCACCTTTTTAAACGGTAACTGTAACGGAATACAGTTACTCATATTTTGTATTTTAAATACGTAACGGCGGTGCATGTACTCCGTTACTCCCCA
This sequence comes from Perissodus microlepis, assembly GCF_051167445.1. Classification (NCBI taxonomy): domain Eukaryota; kingdom Metazoa; phylum Chordata; class Actinopteri; order Cichliformes; family Cichlidae; genus Perissodus; species Perissodus microlepis. The sequence goes on from NC_140471.1 coordinate 9,333,724, forward strand.
ACACTGATCATCCAATATCCAATAAGTGACACCAAACAAGAGTCAATAACAGAATAAGCTGTTTGGCACTGGCAGAGAAGATCTTGCAAGTTTTTCATGGATGCAACTCACAAATGCATTATGCTTACGAATGTGGCAACATTAAAGGAGAAATACACAAGCTTTGTAGTGGTGTGAGATTTAGTGCCTAGAAGCATTGTTACAACAAAGGAATAATCAACCAAAACACTACAAGTTTCAAAGCCTCTTTCACCCATTCACACACAAATATACATACAGAAGGAGAAGCAGGTAACAGGTAAACACTGAGAATACCCCGTGACAATAGCACATTCAGGTGTCCATCCCTGTAGGAATGAGCCTTTTAACTTTTAATGCGCGCCTCAGTTCGGCTTATTGTGCGCTATCTTCCCCTCACCGCACGTCTCTCCCTGTGACAAACAAAAACTTACAAAGGACGTGATGCCCTCAAATGTGCTTTTTGAGACACACACTTGCTGTTATTGTGAGGAGTTAAATGTAATGGATGTGATTTGGCTGTTGTTTAGTAATATTGGGGAAAATGGTGAGTCAGTCCTTCATTGAACTCGTCTTTGATACAAAACATGACGCTGCATTGACAGTATGATTGCTGCTTTCTCACTGGAGCCACTTCAAAAGGCTCCCCTCACCAATCCGTAACCCACTTTTTTTCTGTTTATTTCTGCTCAACAGTTCTTTAATATCAGCTGTGTTTACACTGCTGGACTCACTGTTTACTCTTCCTCCGAACTGTGAAGCTTCCCATCTATATACACGTGTAATGCTTATGCAGTAGTTTGACTTGAGCATTAATATGAGTGTGATTAGAAGCTTAAGTCTACCTCAGGGAGCCGGTTTCTTTCAATTAGATGGCCGACGTTTACACCGCCGTGAGAGCGTGTAATTAAATTGTTCTTTGTTGTACTTTGATTTCTATTGTACATCCCTTTGCTTTTTAAATGCTCATTTCAACGCCACACCCAGGTGCCAGTTTATTACTCTAAATGAGAGTAATGAATCCTACCTTCTCACAGGTGTTGATTCAGCTGTAATGTCAGCCTGTATCAGTGTCTCGTGAACTGTTTTGGGGGCATTTACCATGACAGAAATTAGAAAACATTTTACATTTAACCCCATCAAGGAGGAGGTAATGTTTTTTGTAATGTTTGTGTGTGTGTGCGTGTGCGTGTGTTACTCTTACTGCCTCAAAAAGTTTTGAATTGATTCTGATAAAAAAAAAAAAAACGTGTAGAGTGGGCTTTTGGTTACAAGCCATTAACATTTGGATTAGATGCACCAAGGTCTTTAAGGCCAACTTAATGCTTTATTGGTCAAAAATTGACAAAAACTTTCAATAAAATTAGAAATAAATTAGAGGCTATGATTCTTACAAATATAAAGATTTAAAATATTGTCTCATGTTTGACCTCTGACCTCTACTTCAAGGTCAATAGATTATGCTGAAGGTCATAGTGATAATAATCCGATATAGGGCTGTTTAAAACGGTCTTTCTTACTGCCGTTGTGTGTAAAGACAGTATATGGTGAATGATATATAGGCATTATAAATATCACTGTACTTTAAACCTCTGACGTCTTCTTCGAGGTCAAATAAGGTCAAACTTTCGTAAAATGACTCATCTTTAAGGCTAATATTGAAATTTACTGCCTGCTGGGATTCTGAATATCACATTATAGTTTGCATTCAACTATCATGTCACATTTGACGTCTGCCTTTCTTTCAAGTTTCTTTCAATCCTAAGTTTGAAGAGTTTAATTTCAGTTTAGTTTTTTTTTCAGTATTGCTGTATTTGTGGCAAATGCCAGAGGCAAGATTTAGGAAAATCAGTACACAGCAGGACATTTTGAAAGTCTTGTAGACATCCGAAGCCTCAATAAACACGTCCACAAAAGTCTCTTCGGATAGTTTGTGATAACAGATTTGACCAAATGAACACATAACAAAACTAAGTTTATTTCTGCTGCACAAAATTATTTCAGAGATCTGGTTTTTATTATAGTAGTTAACTTTCATGACTAGTTTTAGTTTTTAGTTTACTTTTAGTTAACTTTAATAACCTTGGCTGACACTGAATCCTTTTTACAATGAAGTGAGGAATGAGGTCGGCCCATAAGCAGCTGTTTTCCTTTTCCTATAAGGTGTTTCTATGGTTTTTAATACCTACTGTGGTAATTTGGATCCTCGCTATGAGGTCTCCTTGTAAGGTTAAAATTAGGTGTAAATAGAGTAAAATCCATACTCTCGATTACCAGCGCTCTAGTCTGTTATTGACTCCACTCTGTTTCAGCTCCTAGTGCTGCAATCGATATTCAGCACTCTGTTTGATTCCACTAAACGGCGGCCGCTGATGAAGCCGCGAGCAGTGTCTGTCACATGGACCGTGCTCCTGCGGTGACACAAACACCTCCTGCTCAGTTCTTTGGTTAGACTTTGTCTGTACATGATCTATCCACCCAAGAAGAAAGGTGGGTGTGTGACAAGTTTCTCTCTTCCTCCGTGTTTTCTGGTCCAGGTGCCATCTTTACACGAGATGCAGTGTTATTTTTGTTTCACCTGCCCGTCTTCCTCTGGCTGGTTTCTCTCTGAACAGAAACCTGGTGTCACATCACTGATAACTACTTTGTTTCTCTCAGCATCGGTCAGAAAGTTGAGCTTGTTCTGCTGTATGCACTCAGTCTACCCTATTCACTAGTTAACTGAGAAAGGTACTCACTCTCCTTTAAACGGTTATGTGTAATGGGAGTTCTTTCATGTGTCACATACTAAATTAGAGAAAGTTTTAACCTAGACCTAACCTGGGTCTTTATAAATATCAAAATATGAGGTAATCAAAACAAAAAAAGATGTTAACTTTTAACCTTTATTGTAAGTACAAAGCTCGTGCTAATAATCACAGTAAACAGTAAAAATTAAAGTCTTTCCTGAAACTTCAAGTGTGTTTTTTTTACACTTATTTTTTCTCAGAATTCTGAGAAAAAGTCGGAGATTCTGAGATTAAAATCAGAATTCTAACTTTAATCTCAAAATTCTGACTTTTTTCTCAGAATTCTGACTTTAATCTTAGAATTCTCAGATTATAGTCAGAATTCTGAGTAAAAAAAATTTCTCAGAATTCTGAATATAATCTGAGAATTCTAGGAAAAAAAGTCAGAATTCTCAGATTAAAGTCAGAATTAAAATCTCAGATTTCTAAGTAAAAAATTTAGAATTTTGAGACTAAAGTCAGAATTCTGAGGAAAAAAGTCAGAATTCTGGAAAAGGAAAAAAAAGATGTGCCCACCTTTTTTTTTCTTTTTTCTTTTTTTTTCTTTCGGTGACCCTAATCCTCTTCCGTAGATATTAAAATGAGTTTGATGCAAAACATATAAGCGTGACAAATGTGAAAAAAAGACTTCTTCACATCTCTATTTGTTTGCAGAATTTCTGGTCCTAATTATTCAAACCCTGACTGAGTACTGTTTTCAGTTTAGATAGATATCATGGGCACTGCTGCTGGGTGTAACCATATATGTGAAAACAACAATGCTTGTTTCTTGCTTAGGAAAAATAATAATTTTTACAGTCTATACCACATGTGTCAAAATCGCGGCCTGCCGACATTTAAATCCAGCCACACGTCACTCGAGCTTCTTCACACAGCATACACAGAATTCAACAAAAGGAAAGTTGATTTTTCAGAGCAGACAATTTCGGCTGAGACAAGACCCTGAGTCTACGTGATCACCAAGTCTTTTGTTTTTCTTCTCTCTTTTGTTCAAAAAACATTACTTTCTGGTGGGGTTTTTGGTTTACAAAAATTCACTGTTAACTATTACATTTGCACTCAGTAATCTTCATTTTCTATTGGAATATAACCAGAATACGACCGGCTGGCAGCCTGTGGAGTTGAGTCCTGTGGAGTTGTGCTTATTGACAAAGAGACTCATTGAGACTGATGGATATGTATCGACAGTCGGAATGATGACGCTGCTGATTATCACAAATCATTTCCTGACATAAGCTAGAATTAATTTAGTTTCAAGACGGTAACAAAACTATTAGTTTGCTTAAAAGAAGGATTGCTATTAGTTTGACAGAGATGCATCTAATGAGCACTGATGGTACACAGACATCAATATCAGCTTTTTTATTATTCAGCTGTCAGAGCAAATCTTCAGGCTTTTTCGTTTCATGCTTATAAATATTAGCTGGTGGTAGGTTCAAATTTATCAAACACACGTGTGTATTGTTACATTTTCACCACATGTAGAGCATGAAAAGGAATAAAAATGCTAAAGACGGGCGCCAGTATAGCTCACTGTGTTGAGCAGGCGACAGATGTACCAAAAGGTTACTGCAGGAACCCGGGTCATTTCCTGTGTGACGATCCTCCTGCACCACCTTTTCTTTTGCCCTGCTGTCCTGTCCAATATAAAGGCTGAACTACCTTAAAATAAGCTATTTAAAAAGACTAATAGGGCTGGTCCGCCTCTACACATACACTGATGTGTAAGGGTTGGTAAAGGAGTAGTTAACCTTTGAATGGGCTAGTGTAACGAGGAAACGTTTATCAAGTTGTATTTCAAAGTGTCAGATGGAGTGGAGTTTGTCTGGAGCTGTGTGGGTGGACACTTGCATGTAGCATCATATCAACAACATCAGTCTCCCAGCTCTTCTCCTCTGCTTTCATCCCATGGTGCCCTGCCCTGATTGGCTCTGACTTTGCATTACAGTGACTTCAGTGACTCTCTTGTCCATCTACCACAATCTCTTGTCAATGTGCTGATTTCGCAGCCACAGATTCTCAAAAAGTCGGGGTAGCTTCACACTTTTTGTGGTCACAAGGATAAGTGGAGCTATTACCAGTGAAGTATTTACGCTGGATCAAGAGTGTAGTAGCACATCTGTCCTAACATTTTTCCGCTTGCAGTTCACATCGTGGCTGCTTTACTCACAGTGTGGCTGTATTCCTCCTGAGCTCTCTTAGCCTGATACCATCCAGCACTCGGCTTTACAAATGAGGCCCCTGCAGTTACCAAGGATACCAATTCGTCTGAAACATCAGACCAGTTAGGGTCCGTTCAGCGATGCTCTCGAGTCCTCGTCGCTCTGCCTCTCCTCTACTTTACTCACGCCTTCCACTCCTGTGCTCTCATTTCGTCTCGCCCAGTAAGCAGAAAAACACCATCGAGGACCCAAAAAGATGTCGCCTCGAGTGTTTGCCTGGGAGAGCCGTGCGTTCAGAGAAGATGTGTATAGAAAGTGACAGTATATTTACAACAAGTTCAGGGTAATAATGTAAGCATGCTGACCCTTCTTTCTAAGGTTAAACCAGTTCCTTTTACATTTTAGTAAAACATCGGCTCTTAGTCTGTGTGCTTTCATCCCGATGTGTAAGCTCCCAGCAGGGATTTACACATCACCATAAAGTGCAGAGGACCCTCGTTCCCTCCTAGACTGACTTGTTTTTTTGGTTTAATAGTTACTGATTGCATAAATCCTGCTGTAATGTGAACAGCATGCTGATCAGAGGTGCTGTCAGTTAATTATGTGAATGGTGCATGTTGACACCACAGGGCTATTTTCATTTTCCTCCTTTCACCTGGGAAACTTTCTCCTCTTGGTCTAAGTGTGATGTTAAGTCTGAAGCCTTCAGTGACACTTTTGACCAATATTTAAACAGATTTCATATCGTTTCAGAGAAGCCATTTTTTGGTTAATTCAGCTCCTACTCTATAAAAAGTCATGAAAAAGGAATATCGAATGGCTTTCACATTTTTCCAGAAAGCTAATGAAAATAACGAGTTCCCCGACTGTGTCTGCAGGTCTTAAATCCAATGGGCTGGGATGCCTTTGGACTTCCAGCTGAGAATGCAGCCATAGAGAGGGGGCTTGACCCAGGAGACTGGACTAAAAGGTATTTGAACTATTACATCTCAGTGTTTGTTGTTTTTATATACTAGCTGGAATTGGCCCACTTTTTTGGTGCTAGGTTAGACCCTGTCTTGACTTACAAATGTAGACCGTGCCTGCAAACAAATGAATGGCTGTCTAAGGGAATTCAAACAGTTCTTTAAAATGAATACTGGCATTGGCATTTAGTCATCATTTATAGTTGTCAAAAACACAATAAGCCACAAAATGCTCTGAATTACAATTAAATTCTAAAATTGCATGTAAGTAAACAAAATACTAAATGGAAAGTTATACCTTTTAACCGTTTAATTCAAACATATTTTGTATTTTTATATTTCTTATCTTTAATTTAAAATGACTTCTGTTGTTGCTGGATGTCATCACTCAGACATCCCACCGATGCTGGAGAATCTGGATTTTCTTTTCTTTTTTCTGTCATTGCAGTGAGTTTCTCATCTCGAGCTGACAGATTACATGCTCCGGTTTCTTCTTTTTCCTTTAAGTCTTTTTTTCATATCAATTTTTTGTCCAAAAGATATTCAGAACCTCCGTTATTTCAGCCAGAGCATCGCTTTTTATTATTATGTGTTTTTTAAACAGTGCTCACAGAAACACTTTGGAAACGTTTGCCTTTTTCCAGCTTCCTCTTTGAACACAATTGTTTCGGTTTCATCAGTCAGATTTTCGCCTAATTTTTTGCCTTAGTTGTCCAGACGTCTCTTTTGCAACACGTCACCGCTCTCTCTGCTTCACCTGGAGGTAAACCTGTCTCCTTATAGAGAAAATGGAGGCATGGCAGTATGCAGATTATATGCAGTCAGCACAAACCTGTTGGTTCAGAATGATTTAGTAACGTAGGCATATTGGTAAGAACAAAATAGGCTGGTGTGCATGTTTCATAACTCCAAAGGTAATTTTGCTAAATGAGGGCTATTGTCATGTTCAAGAAACCAGTTTGTGGTGATGGAGGTTTTGTGATATGGCCTGATATCCTGCTAGAAGAAGCTATTAGACGATGGGTGCACTGTTGTCATAAATGATGCTCAACTGATATTAAAGGTCCTAAAGTATGCCCAAAGAAAAAACTCTCCCACAGCATTACACCACCAGAAACCTGAAGCTTTGGTGGAAGGCAGAACAGATCCATGCTTTCATGTTGTTTGTACCAAATGCTGACCCTACCATCTAAAGCAGCAGAAATTAAGACTTAACAGACCAGGCAACATTTTTACAATCTTCTGTTGTCCAAATTTGGTGAGCATATGCCATCTGTAACCTCAGTTCCCTGTTCACAGCTGACAGAGTGGCACTGGATGCAGTCCTCTGTTGCTGTTGCTGATCAAATTAGCTGATTAAATATTTGTGTTGAGCTGTTGAAAAGGTGTACCTAACAAAGTGGCCCATGAGTGCAGTATATCCTAACTCTAGTGCCGTTCCTCTCGCTTCAGTAACATACAGTCGATGCGGGAGCAGCTGGACACTCTCGGGCTTTGCTTCAACTGGGACCGGGTAAGCAGCACGTGATGATGAGCTGAGCATCAGACAGAGTTTTGGCAGCTTTCAGGCCCATTTTGCTCCTTTTTGAGTCTGATTCTCACTTTCCTGACAGGAAGTGACCACTTGCCTCCCAGACTACTACAGGTGGACGCAGTATCTATTTATCAAGCTCTTTGAAGCGGGACTGGCATACCAAAAAGAGGTATTAATCGTATTTGCGCTCTGGTTTATCCTGGATTTCTTTTAAATGAATAATATGACTTGCGCAGGTTTCAGATCCCTGACTGGTACAGTAATGATTGAAGCAGCTCAGAGTTTTCTCTTTGACTGGATTAAATGGTAGACAGGCTGGAAAAAACCTTTTTCATTTTGTGTAATAAAATGCAGTGGCCTTAAAATATGCTTTTAAATATGAGCTACTTCTTAAGCTGTGCTTTTCAATTTGTGAGCTCATGTGTGCCGTTTGGGTGTGTGCTGTGTGCGTGCATGTGTGTTATCCAAGGCTGTGGTGAACTGGGATCCTGTTGATCAGACGGTGCTGGCTGATGAACAGGTGGATGAAAATGGGCGCTCCTGGAGGTCTGGAGCTCTGGTGGAGCAGAAGCTACTCACACAATGGTTCATCAAGACTACAAACTATGCCAAGGTATGACTGTAGCGCGTGTGTGTGAGAGGCAGTGCTAGAGAACAAGAGCCCTGTATGTGTGTGACAAGCAGCATCTGAATGGCTGACCAGAAACTTCATGTGGGCAAAAATGAGCTGCGGAGCCCTCTGATAACAATCATGGCTGACACTTCAGTAACAGCAGCTGCAGTCCTGCTTCTCTGGTTCTGCAATCAGACCCCTGGAGACCATCATTTATAGTCTGGCATCTCTATTTCAAGGAAAAAGAGACCAGAAGCCTCAGTAATACCACCAGGTGGCCTGGCTGGCTGATGAGAAGCCTCCACCTTTAAGCAGAGGGGTGAACAGGGCTGGTGCACGGTGAAATTAGCCCTTTTGGACTTATATGAATCAGCCTCAGAAAGAAGGTTCATACATTTTTCATGGAACTCATGCATGTGTGTGCATGTGCTTGCACATAGAAATACACTGTACAGGCAGGTACCTATAAAAAAGAAAGTTTGGCTTTATGTGCTCAGTGCTTGAGCACTTTAAACTCGAATATATCTTAGTTTGTTTGCTGAGTTGAGAAAAATTGGGTAGAAATGTTTCTAATAACATTTTTTTTTGTTTCTAGAGCTGCAATGAGGGATTACATTCATGTTTAGTTAATGTTAGTTGATGTTAATTTTGTGGGGCATCTTTTTTTGGTGTCCAAATGTGCAGAAAATCCCCCCAAAAATTGCAATACCAACAAAATAATTCAGCTTCAAAGCCATCCAAAACTTTAAACATAGTCAGAGATACAGAACATCAAAGCAGTAAATCCTCACATTTGCCTAGCAAAAAAACAAAGTTTGACATCTCTGCATTCAAATTGTGGGTTCAGTCACTGCCTGATTATTTCAGCTCTTCTTGTTTCCGTCACAATATAAAAGAAAGCATAAGCAAGTTTTTGTGAGTGGGGTTTCATTTCATACTGAGATAAAATTGAAACCAGTGCCTGGGAGGTGTGAAATAAATGTAAAAAATAAAAACATGCAAAACACATGTAATTTCCAATAAAACAAACCCCAAACTTGCGAGAGCACCAGCGCGTCCGTTTGAGGGTTTTATTTGCTGCTTTGTCACTTTGATTAAAAAAATTATTTCGTCCGCAGTCGGCTGTCGCTCAGGTTCAGCCGCGGCGCCGAAGTCGCCCGTGCGTGTCCGTGTCCGAGGTTTGAGCGGAGGTGGAAGCAGCCTACTGTGACAATGTGTTCCTGCATTTCTAATTTTCTCTGAAGAGCAGAGAAGTGGGAAGGAAGGAAGAGGAAGGTGTTAAGGGAGAGAAGTGAGAGAGACAGATGGAGGGAAAGGCGGACCGTGTCAAACCAGAGCGTGACAAATAAAAAGCGATGTAATTGGACTGTGATTTCCTTTTTTTATTTCTGTCCGCTCGCCTCTAAACGTGTTCGAGTCTGTTAGACAACATTAACTTCAGGCAATATTTATTCAGTTTAGCTGTCAAGTTATTCCACATTGTGCAACGACTGTGTATTATTACTAAGATGGATCCTTTTTTTTCTTCCCATGTGGAGCGTGCAGGATGCTAAATGATCACATGGCAGGAGCAGGAGTTTTCAATTTCATGCATAATCACACTTGTTGCACTCAGACAAATGCTGCCTGCCTATTACACCACGACTGACATCTAAATGATTCACAAAAAGCGAGAGCTCAGTGCGCTGCTCACATGCAGTATTGTTCAAATAGCTTCCAGAAATGTTTGATTTCCTCCAAGTAAATTAACACCCGACAACTGAACCCACTTCCAAAGTGCAGCTGTTTGTGTGTTTCCTCACTGTGTTAATATATTTCTCAGAAGTGTACTTGACATGTCTCACTCACACATGCACACACAGTCCTTGGTTACTCTTATTTCATGCTCGAGCTTTTCTTTGTTGCCAGGGACTCATGTCCTTGCTGTTAATGTTTTTTCTGGCTTTTGTGAGAAAAACACTTACTGCCTTTCACTTTAAAGCCGTGCCCGATTCTCACTCGTAGCTTTTTTTCTTCATCTTTGTTTTGCTGTGTCTCCTTCCAGCAGCTTCTCAGTCACGCTGACACACGTTCATCGGGATTTATGCCCCTTTTTTCCCCTCTCGCTCTGAAGGGAATCCATAACTGACAAGCTGCACTCATGCTAGCGATGACTATGGCCAGTGTTTATGTTTGTATTGATAACTCTGTGATGAGGTACTGCATGCTGAACTGCACCATGGAGGGGTGGTTTGTGGGTAATAGATGCTGACAGACTGAAAAGGAAATTGAGAATTATAACATCTCTGGCCTCAGACCAGCTGTGGCTTTTTGGCTTGAGCCTCGTTGATATGCATAGCTTCCTTTAATCATGCAGTATAAATGTTGTTGTGTGTGTGTGTGTGGGGGGGGGTGTATGGGCTTATGGGTGTGTATGGGCTTATGGGTGTGTGAGATAGTGTGCACACTATATAGGCGATTGCTTTGCGATATCCAGGAAAGAGGGCGAGCAGAGGTCACAATTTTTGAAAATCCCTTTTTGTCTGCATAATGTGACCTGGTCAGCTCTGCTGCTTTGTCAAAATAAATTGGCTGCGCTTTGAAAGAGGCCACACGGAATTGGAGTCAATTGCATTATCCTAGACAGCCACATACTAATAGGAATATCTCTTTTCCACAGTGAAGTGGAAAATTAGCTCCTTCCAAACTTGTACAAAGTAGTAAACTTGTGGCTTTATCTCTTTCAGCCCCTCCTGGACGCCCTGCAGGACCTTCCAGAGTGGTACGGGGTCAAAGCCATGCAGGCAAACTGGATTGGAGAGTGCACCGGATGCTACTTCGACTTCAAACTGAAGGTGGATCTCGACTCCTTTCTCTCTCCTCTTCACTTTTCTTGTTTTCTTTCAGTCTCTCAGCCCTTTCCCAGCAAGTGCTCCCTTTTCTGTGCTTCTGTTTTTCACCTCTTTCACCCCGAGCACTGATTGCTTGCTTTGAGTTTCTTTGACAGCTCTCTTTTTATCTGTTTCTATTAAAATCATGTACCAAAACATAGAAATCCACACTTATTATTTGCTTTCACTGCATCTGCTACAAGTAGCAATTTACCCAAACAGATGATGTCGCAGATTACTTGCTGCTGAAAGTTGTATTTAGACTTCTTCACAAGCCTGTTGTCTCAAACTGAGAGACATCAAAAAGCCAACTGAGAACCCAATTACTGCCATTATTAAAGCAGTTTTCCTTAAAAATAAAAATCACTCAAGTCGGTTCTTTAATTGTGATATTTTGTAGTATTTTTATATTTATAGAGGAAAGAGGGTTGGATAATAATTGGAAAGGGTTGTTATGAATGAATGTAAATTTAAAGTAAAAACTAGAGTTTGTAAAATGCTGCTGTTAATTACAATTATCTCCTATCAGTATGTTTTTAGCATGATGGGTACTAATTGTTAATTAGAATATCCTTAAATAACTGTGTGCCATCTAAAAGTGATCTCAGGATGTTTATTGTAGCTAAAAGAGCCCAGTAAGCCCTGAAGGTGTTTTATATGTCTGAGTCACTGTGGTCAAGTTTTATAAGCTGTGATTCAAAATTTGTGTATATATATATATGTGTGTATGTTATAAAAATTGTTATGTTATAAAAATTATAAAAATGCTAACAGTTGCTCTGTTCTAGTTTTATTTGCCATCTTACAGAAATATGGAATAGAAAGCCAGCAGGTCCTCGCTGTGTATTCGACCTCTGTGCCGCTGTGGATGTGACAGTTTCCCACATGCCTCCTCTCTTATTTTCCAGGTGAATGGGAAGGAAACAGGAGAGACCCTGTCAGCCTACAGCTCCTCCCCGGAGACGGTGTACGGAGCTGCTTACCTGGCCATCCTGCCCTCCCACAGACTGCTGCACGGCAGTAGCTCAGTGCGCTCCGCTCTGCAGGAAGCCTTTCAGCCAGGCAGAGGTTGGCATCTCTCCACACTCGCAACCAGCTTGTGCTCAGGCTGTTTTCGAACTGGAGAAAAGAAGATTTTTAAGAAAAGATGGATGAATTAGTTGGTTTCCTTTAAGAAAAATGATTTATCATTTTAGTATATGATGTCTCACTACTCTATGCCCCTCTGTGTTATCAGAACTTCATATTGTTTACACACTTTAATATGTTCTTGTATGATTACTAGCTTTTCTTTGAAGAAGTGAGAACTATATTTTTTATACACATCAGTTTTGTATTGTACTTGTCTTTATGTGTTCCATATCCTGGAGTGGATGCATGTTGGATACCTTGCGCTAATGTAAATATTTAATTTCGAACACAGTTGAGGTTTGGTTGTAGAAGCTGCAGTGGACTGTTTGTTAATTGGGTTCCCCTTGAACTAGTCTCAGTGGTGAACAGTTGTTGATAATGAGCTGCCAGGGGAAGCAGCACTGCCTCTCATTCCCCTCCTGCCCTTTGCTTTTCAGACTCCCTGACAGACATCACAGCTCACAACCTGTTCACCGGCCGTGAGGTTCCCCTGGTCATCTCACACAAGGAGACTTTTGATGACTATCTGGATACGGTGGTTGGTGCGTTATGAACAAGTAAAAAGGATTGAAATAAGCAGGGATCTGTCATCTTATGTCTGTTGAGTGGTTTTTACCTTCTTGACATGTTCATGCTGCACATGTATGTTACAGGTGTCCCAGACTGTAATGAAGAGGATCTGTCTGTAGCTAGAGCTCTGAATCTGAGTTGGACATCAGTGCTGAAAACTCATGAAAATGGGACACAAACCCTCATCAACTCTGAGGAGGTCAGCACTAATACTAATCATTCTTTAATAAAAAGCAAACAACACTATTTTCATTCTTTTGGCCCTCTTCTTTTATCTGTTGCATAGTTCTCAGGCCTTACCAGAGAGCAAGCCTTTAACTCTATTACCCAGAAGGCCAAAGAACAGAAGGTTGGAGGCTACCTAACCAGCTCCAAGCTCAGAGATTGGTTGATATCCAGACAGCGATACTGGGGCACACCCATCCCTGTGGTGCACTGTGGGTCATGCGGTCCGGTCGCAGTTCCAGAGGAGGAGTTACCAGTTACTCTGCCAAAGCTGCCATCGATTACAGGAAAAGGGGCGTCGCCTCTAGAAGCGGCACATGACTGGGTCAACTGCAAATGTCCCAGGTGAGAACGCTGAGTATTATCAGCCCTGTATAACGCACAGCAGGACTGTAGACTTCATTTATCCCACTTCATGTGTCTCATTAACCTTTCGTGCCATTACAAACAAATAGATAAGCAGTGTATAAGAAGGAGGGAAGGAGAAGGTACAGGATGTGACATCTTTCTTAAATCCTTAAAAAAAGGCACATGAATTTGTGTCATGTCACTTCTGCTAATGGAGAATTAGTATTTGTAAATTGTCTATAACACGCAGTGATGCTCACAGGGCCTTACGTTCCTTCCTAATATTCAAATTAATGTAGAAAATTCACAGGAAAGAGTAGCAGCTAGGAGGTGCTGAACCCTCTGTTATGCTTTTATAGACCACACAATAACAGTTTTAATGAGTGCATATAATTACTACTATAGCCTGTACTTGTTATACTGGTCAGCTGCAGTTTATTATCTAAGAACAAACATATAATGCATAAAGTGTCAGTGTCACTGCAGCCAGAAAATGCAGCTTGGGAAGCTGTTTATAGCAGCTTTTGTCATTTATGCACCTTAACATTTGCTTACAAGAGTACAAAGAGTGTGTTGGCTACCATTGAGTGAGCCATATTATTTATTGCATAGCTGCAAATAAAATTCTTCAAAAGGCGCAAACTTCACAAAGAATGGTTGAGAGGTCTTTTTTGTATTAGATTAACTGGAACAAGGCCCCACAAACACGAAAAATAGCAATAGAGCAAAATCGTATTCTTGCATCAGGATTAAACATGTTTACGTCTGCTATAATGTTGAATAATTTAAAATAGAAGTCTCTGGTGACCGTTCGAGGAACTGCCTCGGAGGTCACTGCTCTGGTTCTTTTCTACAATTTGAAAAATCCGGTCCGATTAGTGTGGGAACTCCTGAACATGTTCACTCCAATCAAGCCTTTTGTTCAGTTCTGTATCTCATAGATCCCATTTGCACAAGGATCACTGGATCAACACCATCTCCTGAAGCACTGTTAGTATTAGCATCAGCACAGCCACAGTTCCGTCCGTCTGTGTCATACTGTATATGAGATACACGGTGTTATTCCTTTTCTAGCACAGCATAAGCGTTTTGGGGAAATGATCATGCCTGTTATAGCGTTTGTGGCCGCCTTTCCTTCCTGTGTTTCCTCAGGAGAACAACACTGACAAAATGAGATCGCTGTCAATCGGGCCTGAGAGAACTGACAGCTTTACAGGAACACTTTGCATTGAGTGCAAGCCTGTAAATTGCATGATTAATACTTTTGTTCATTCGGGGTTATGTAATCAGTGGCATCTCTGACACGAGCAGCATGAGATGATGATGATGATGATGGGTGTTATATAAGCCAGCTGTGTCTCGAGAGATGCACACGAATGCCCTACAAGCACGGACATACATGCATTTACCTTTTATGCACAGTGCCTAATCACTCACACACACGGACACACACACACACATCTCAGCAGCTCATCAGTGAATGTGCTGAATGCAGAATGACTGCTCAACTGGCGTCTCCAGAGCGCCTTGCTGACATGGGAATTCCTCTCTGAATAAGACTAATCACCACCATGGCACCATGTTGATTAAAACCAAGGCCCACTCAGTCGCAGATGGCACAAGTCATCAGATTGTGTTCACTCACTTCCACAAAGCTACTATAATTCCCCCCCATCAGCAGTGATTGATGGCTATAATCGCAAAGACGCCGTTATCTCCTCTCTTCCCATCTCCCCTCCGTTGTTAAGTGTCTGTTGAAATTTGTTCTCGTCACTTGTCGACCATGTCCAATTAAAGTTTCCGAGGAACACAGACGGGCAGGGCGATGAGAGATGGGTGGCAGGAATGCAGTTTTGTCTGTCCTTGACGAAGTCATTTCCTGCGTGCTCATCTTTGTCTCATAACCTCTGCAGTTCTGTAAATTGGTCTGCCAACTGAACCCTGAGCTTTGATTTAGTCTGGTTTAAGAAGGTGTGCGTGCAGGTGTGTGTTTGCAGGTAAAAGGCGAGACTGCTTAGTTAGCACAACACCAACATATAAGCAGGTGGACACACAGCAGATTGGGGCCACGTTGCTGTAGTGGAGAGCTTTCGAGTGGACAGCTGCCTCCTTTAGCTGCATCTGTTTGAGAGCCTTTTGGCTTTTTCTGGCTCACCCTCCAAACACACACGCACATTTTACACACTCTCTCCAGCACAGGTTTGTTTTAGCTACCAACTTTTGTTGTTGGGCTCCTTTCATGGCTTAGAGAAGGCCCATCTCTGGACAGAGCACCTTTGTGTCATCAAATCTCATCCTCAGTAGTCTGGGACCAGCTGTCCGTCAAATATCCACAATCTGACTCCTGATTGGCCCATACTGGCCTGTCTGAGGACGGAGAGGAGCGTTCTTTTTCTTTCTTTCTTTCTTTGTGCACACTAATTTTCTCTTTCCATTTGAGCGCTTTTGTGATAGACTGGGTTTTGTTATACTGCTGGGTTTTCATCATATGAAATAACACCTGACTTCCAAATATTAACTGTGCTACACCTTAGCCTTGTTGCTAGGCAACCTCCAGCTCTTACCTCATCATCACAGCCTTATTATAGACTGGTATGGTAGGTGGTCGAGGAGTTTTTGCCTCTCTACGTGTGCGTGTCTGACTAAAAAAATGTGACTGCGAGATGAATCAGAAAGCGTCGAGAAGTAGACGGAGTTTAAGATGAAACGGAGACATCCCACGAGGTCCAGGAGACGACACCAGCTCCGCTGCACACACTGTAGCAAAGCTCAGAGCTGTTTCTCTGTTTGTCTTTCTGGGACACTGATTTTAAATCTTTTGAGACTCATTATAAGTAAAAGGCAGATGCTTTCACCGTTCCATTAAATGCTTTTAAACTGAAGCAGAAGTACTCTCCAAAAGCCCCGCCTCCTTCCCCCTCTTTGCCGATGTCCTCTCCTGCACTGTGAAAGTGTTGCTGGCAGATTCGCATCACATATCCAAGTGCTGTTTGGCTTGGATAGAGAGGGGCACAAGGTGGCATTTCCAACACAAACACATGATCGTGTGTGCGTCCTGCCAGTTCTTTTCCTGTTAGCACAGCCTGTTAGTCAGGGCACAAGAACAGAGCTCTGGTGCCAGACTGGCTTCAGCTGTGCTTCTCCACGGGGACATGACCCCCACAGCCAGATGCAGGCAGCGTTACACACATACACACATGCGCGCGCACACCCACGTTAATCACATAATGAGCCATTTTCTCTGAGCATACAAACAGACATCATTCATTTGTTCACTTTCTAATTTATCAGCCTGTTTTTTTTTGTTGTTGTTTTTTTTCCAGTCCTTCCTCTGCCAACTCTCTCTTTGTCTCTCCTGTCAGATGCAAGGGCCCAGCGAGAAGGGAAACCGACACCATGGACACATTTGTGGACTCGGCCTGGTATTATTTTAGATACACAGACCCTCACAATGCATACAGGTATAAACAGCCTCCTCTTGAAGCTTTAATATGTTCCTGTTCATCCATCTCTGGCTCAATGAGGCCAACAAATGTAGACTTATTTACTTTTCTTTCTTGCATCTTTTTTTCTTACCTTCTTTCTCACCTTTTATTACCATCGTATTTGTTTAAAAGAAAACGAGAAAAGAGGAAGTTGCAAAAGGTTCTCCAGCAGTAGGAGAAGAAGCATGTCTGTCTATTTAGATATGAAGAAAGATCACTGTGTAATCTCTGTGTAAATACAAACTCTATAAGTGCTATTGGTGAAAGTTATACTCAAAGTATGATTATGCTCATTGTTAGATCACCCACTCTCTCTCCCACTTGCCTGCTTGAAACACTTGTATTGGGTTGTGTACACGCAGATATGCATACACACTTCCCTGAAAGTTGCACTCTTTGCTGATAGAGATTATGGAGCAATGGCCGTCACCTGCTGGGGTGGCGGTGATACCCTGAGCTTAACAAAAGAGATTAATTTCCCAGTGCCCTGACCTAGCCGTAAAGCTGCTTTAAAAAGGGAGGGGGACTGCTCTCTCCATCACTTTTCTTTGCCGGACAGATTACGGCACAACAGAAAAAGCAATTACACCATTTGTGCATTTCAGTTGGATTGCTGAGCCGTATACACGCGGGGTGGGGGGTTGGGAGCGAAAATGGGAAGCAAGTGATGTTTTAAAGTAGCAAGTGCGATGAAGGAAATGGGAACAGGGTGTTATGTATTAGACTTCCTTGGCCTCTTGCCAGAAGTGAGTCCAAATTATTTTCAGCTTTGTGAGTTCATAACTCCCCTCCACCCCGGTTCAATTATCTGGAGGTGCTATCAGGCACAGAGGGAGGGTTGTAGGCAGAGACGTGTGAAGGAGAGTAATGATGTAAGTCTTCCCTAAAAAGCGTCATTACCGATACTCCATCATGACAGCCAGGCTGACTACACGCGGCTGTCCTGCCAAGATCTGAAAGCAATAGTCATAGTTTCACTATTAACTTGTGATGGCAGCCAAAATGTAAGCAGGCATTACTTTGGTACTTTTTTCTGAGTCTGAAGAAACTGAAGAGGCTTCACGATGCTTCTTTTCCTCTCTGGATTCTCGTGTGTCAGATTAAGCCTGCCCCCTGGAGGAAGACGGCGTGCATGTCTACCAAAGCACGCAACTACAAACTAGTCTCATCTGAAAAAATGCCTACTGGGATTATAATTGGGCGTTTTGCAGCTTTGAGTTGCTAATTCATTCATTTCTGGCATTGATTTTAAACATCAAAGTGCTTCAAGTGCAGTTAACGAAATGACAAAGACATGGACGAGAAAACAAAATGAATCAATTAAAATTAAAAAAAGTAAAATAAATGATTACTGTGTAGTATTATGGCGTTAAGTGAGCAAAAGATAGGTTCCATCGTGATAGAGCAAACCAGCAGACTCTGGGTTTACTGAAAAGACTTCTTCCACAACATTGGTTTGTGTGGACAGATGATGATGTTTGCACAATCATTTATAGCTTCTGTGAGAGCCCAAAAAAGCTCCTGTATGAAACTCAACAGACCTCATTTTAGGAAGGAAGAGATCATTAAAGGTCTTCAGAAATCCTGTCCCCTTCCTCACTGACACTTATTCACCCTTCTTATTGTTCCTTTTCAGTTTAGCATCGCTCTTGATACTACTTTAGGCTAATAAATGAAGTGAGCACCTCTTTAAATGTCCTCTCCATCTTCAGGCCTTTTGAGCGCCACTTGGCAGACCACTGGCTTCCTGTGGACGTGTACATCGGAGGGAAGGAACACGCTGTTATGCACTTGTACTATGCTCGCTTCCTCTGTCATTTCTGCAAGGATCAGGGTCTTGTGGCTCACAGGTGGGGTACACTGTGGTTTATGTGTATGTTTGGGGGTTTTTTTAATTTAGTGTGCATTTGAATTTTGAGAGTGTTTGTAAGTGAAACACTCTCTTTATGTGTTACAGGGAACCTTTTCGGAAGCTCCTGGTCCAGGGTCTGATCAAGGGCCAGACGTTTAAGCTTGCAGGCAGTGGCCAGTACCTAAAGAGAGAAGAAATAAACTTCACAGGTACATGCTGCGTGCAGCTGGAGGGTGTTTGTTAATGTGACACATTTGTAACAAGTAGAAAGGAGGGGGGCTTGGAGAAATGACTGATCTTTTTTCTCTGTAATGTGTGGTAACACTGCCTCCTCGCCTCCTTCTAGCGTTGTTAGCGAGAAGCCATCTTCATGTAAGCGCTTCAGATCGCACTTTTCCAGTTGAATGACGGGTTAATCAGACACTCTCAGGAAAAGCCAAATCACATAAAATCCTTTGAAGATACCAAAACACTCTCTTATACTTAGCATTTAAGGATTTATTGATTGGTAACAAGATAAACAAGAGATACTGCTAGTTATCAAAGTAGGACGTCTATTGATCCCAGCTATCTCTGACCCCATCCTGTTTCTTCCAGATAAGGAGCCAGTGGCTCTGAGTGGCGGTCGCGTTGAGGTGACGTGGGAGAAGATGAGCAAGTCCAAACACAACGGGCTGGACCCCCAAGACGTGGTCCAGCAGTACGGCGTGGACACAGTACGACTATACATCCTCTATGCGGCACCGCCTGAACAGGACATCCTGTGGAATGCTAAGAGTGAGAAGAGTCTGCAAAATTACACAGACACCTTAAGTTACTCATGATGTGTGAAGTTTGAACTTAAATAAATCTTGTAAAAACATGCTCTTTCCTGTGTGTCCTGTGTGTGTTGACCCACTCCAGCCGATGCTCTTGCTGGCGTTCTGCGATGGCAGTCTCGACTGTGGCAGCTGGTGACCAAGCTGAGAGCAGCACGGCAGCTCGGAGATGTCCCCAACCCCAGACTGCTGAAAAAGAAAGAGCTCGCAGAGGCCAAAAAGATCTGGGAGAACAAGAACTACGCAATTCAAGAGGTAACTGCTCTGCAGCCTAAAGGCCTTTACACACCAAGCGCGCCGTGATGATGGGTTGGTCCTGATTTTCTAAACAAAGGGAAGAAACTGAGATTCTGGGTTCATCCAATTCTCAGTAGAAGGCAGCAGAAGGCAGAATTTTAATGGTTTGATCCAGGAGTTGAAGCTGTATAATGGCTGCTTTTGTCCATATTTCATGATGTCAGTTGGGCACTTTAAGCTCTTTTTGACAGAGCTAGGATCACATCTGTGTGTTTAGCTGTGTGTCTGAGGTAAAACAGTATTCTTTTACTATTTCCGTATCATCATTTTGAGCTACGAGCACATTTATTCCCAAATGCAGTCTAATATATCAAATGTGTTTATTCAGATCTGAAAAATTGAGCTTGTTTAGAAAAAAGTCAGTGCTGCAAATTTGTCGGTGTGAGCAGCTCCAGTGAGAACGAGTGAATCCAACTCCAGGCCTCGAGGGCCGGTGTCCTGAAGGTTTTAGATGTGTGCTTGATCCAACACAGCTGATTTAAATGTCTAAATAACCTCCTCAACGTGTCTTGTAGTTCTGCAGAGGCCTGGGAATGAATTATTCATTTGATTCAGATGTGTTGACCCAGAGTGATGTCTATAACCTGCAGGACACCGGCCATTGAGGCCAGGAGTTGGACACCCCTGGCTTAAGCGTTTCATTGTGACATTAAACTGTGACATATTGTAGCACTTCTCACCAGCAGGGGTCAGATATGTGCCCGTTGTCAAATCTCGGGTTGTCAGTGAGATTTAACATTCACTGTCCTTTGGCAACATATTGCATCTGTCATTTTGCTCTGTTTTGAATTTAGCTCTCAGCTTGTTCCTCTTATCTGTGCTAAAGTTGTTGATGCCTGGTATTAATTAATATCCTTCAGCCTTTTGCCACTTTGTTAAATGTTACAGTTGGAAGGCACGTTAAGAAGTCTTTTCTCATTTATAAGGCACCAAATGACAGCAAGTAATATATCACTCGTTACACAGTCTCGCAGTACAAAGTCCTGAGTTGTGGCATTTCAGTGCTAAACATCCGTCGCAACCTGAAACCCCTGGAATAAAGGGTAGCAGCAGAAGGCGCTGGAAATTGATTTTAAACTGTCTCCTTTCACACTTTATAAATAGCCTTCTCTGGCTGCCAGGTTTGATAGTCGCTCTCTACCCCCCGCCTCCCACCTCAAGGCCATTGCTTTCAAAGGACCTCAGGCTGTTTGCCCTAAGCCCTCAAAGCCGAGGCTGTCCTTTGATCTGTCCCTCAAAAGCCTCGTTGATAAACCTGCTCCCTGTGGACCCTCCCAAATAGCTCCCTTTTCCATGAAAGCTGAGCAGGGGAATGTTGACTCGCTTTGTGGCTTCAGCTGGTCCACATGACGATAACAGACTGGAGGCCCGTCTTCTGAACCTGTCATTGTTTTCCAGTGATTCATCAGAGGTACACTCTGTAATAATAAGTGACAACACCAACCCATCTGGGAGCAGCCATATGTCTAGGATCCAGAAACGCATCATAAAGCCTCAGACTGTCGTTTTTACTCACCGACTCTGCCGTGTTTCTCTGTTGGTGTTTTCAGGTGACGACTCACTTCACAGAGGACTTCCTGTTCAACGCAGCCATATCTCGCCTAATGGGACTCACTAACACACTGAGCGTGAGTGCACTCTCTTATATCTTGAAGGACAGTAATGTGCAAAAAGTCTTCAGCCACCAGCTATTTCATTATATTTTATTTCCAAGGAGCCAGACTTCCTCTTGTAATTTTTTAATGTGGTCACAGGCGATGGTTCTCCAGGGTTTCTGAAGGTCTTTCAAGGTTTTTCTTTGGACATTGGCTGCTTTTTCACTCATTTATAATCCAGTCTCAGGTTCTTTGCCTAAGATAACATAGTTTGACAGGCATAAAATTGTATTTTTGCACCGAGTGCTAAAGCGCTATTAGCCTAAAACTTAGCTAAAAATAAATAAATACATAAATACATCAGATGAGCAACATCTAAAGTCATGTCCTTAAGAAATAGGAAAAGGAATCCAGAAAAGACCTGACAAAGGACCTGATAGGTCTTAGTGTAGCTGTCAAGAAGCTATTCTTAAGGCAGGGACAGATAGCTGAGGTGTGACATCAGAATCAGTGGTAGCATGTTTGATGGAGTGATGAATCCAACTGTGAAATTTTTGTTGTTAATATGTACAGAGGAGCCAGGAGAGAGATACAACAGCGAGTGTCTACAGTCATCTTTAACACAGTTGAAGCTCTGTTGTGGTTTGAGAGCCAGTGGTCATGGAGATCTTGTCCAAACAAAGTAGAATCAGATTTTGATCCACTATCGAGAAAGTGCTTGATTGGCAGCAGCTTCTTTTTTCAGCATGACAATGATCTCAAACACACTGCCAGTGCAGTAAAAGCATACCTGCATAGAAAAACATCAATCAGTTGTAGATTGGCCTCCTCAAAGCCTGGACCTCAACATTGTTGAAGCAGTGTGGGATCATCCTGACACTGAATAGAACAAAAGGCAGCGAACATCCAAACAGCATTAATGTTTGTCCTTCGAGATGCCTGGAAAACTGTTCCTAAAACTGCTTAAAGAAATGACAAGAAAGCTGCCTAAGAGAGTTCAGGCTGGTGAAGAGAAAAAGTGATCACACCAAATATTGACTTTAAAGCTCATTGTACAAACTCTGTTTTTGCCTTCTATACTCTACTTTCGTCAATGTTCTCACGTTTCAGTAAATCATTGCACCTATTTCCCATTTTCCTTGCAAAATATGAATAAATGAGGCGTGACTCAACTGAGGCGAACTAACTGCAAATATGGTACAAGTATTGTTTGAACTGAACACACTGGAAATCACATTTTCTCCACTGCTTTTGTGTGTCTAGAGTGCAACAGTCAGGCTGTTGCAACACAGCGTGGAGTTTGAGGAAGCTCTGGCTGCCCTGGTTATGATGACAGCACCCATGGCCCCTCACTTAGCTTCTGAGCTTTGGGCAGGTTGGTGAAGTTCATGTGCATATTTAATGTAAAGAAGAAATGTGTCACATGATGAGGAACAGAGATTGAACACACAGCTTCTTACACTTAACCGCTTGTAAGCTGATATTTAAATAGTTGTAAATGAGGATAATTTTGGTGTGTAAAAGAGGAAGCGGCCTCTGCTAAACATCTAATTTACACTAGTGAACACCCAACGATGAGTGGTGATGATCAGTACACTCCGCCTGAAATAAACAGTGCTAAAAAGCTAAACAACAGAAAGGAAGCTCTAGCGTCACTTTTTGTGTCTCGTGTGGAAGCGTGCCCTTGTGCTGCCCTGGAGGACATCCTCTTCTTTTCATGGATGCACGGACGCGAGCTTTCTGCACACAGACGAGAGAGGAGAGAACCAGAAAACAGAGTCCAGCTGAAAGGAAAGCATGTAGTGTGTGTGCTGGTTTTAATGAGTGACAATGAGCACGTTTTGTGTTTGTGTGTGCTCATGTACATCATGTACGTATAGCAGAAGAAGCTATAGAAGTTTACGTTGTTTTTTTAGTGAAACAAAGTTCAGCACGATAGCATCAGCAAACTTCGTTTTGTTTATTGTCCTACCCCCACCCCATTTAAAAAAATTTCAAAAATTCCTCAGTTATTCAGCTTACTCGAGTTTCACTGCATAGTTTCCCCGGTACGTGTTCGTCATGTTTTGCCCCCACAGTCTGAGAATCACCGATGCAGAGCGTTCTAAACAGGACATACAAGATGTGTGACCTCTGTCGCACTGTACTTTACTCTCTGAGCCCTTCTTCGTAATTTTACACACACAGTGCAGGATAGAGGAAGTTCACATCCTTCCCTTGGGCCTCCAGAGGACAGGAGCTCGCTGTAAGAATAGCTGCGTTGTTGTTGTATGACCCATTACCGAGATGTTGTCTCAGCATAAAGATTAACAAATACAAGCAACATTAAAGTCATCCGCAGAACTAAAAATTAAATGTATATATAACTTTTTTCTTTCTTTAAAAAAAAAATATTTTCTGGCTGACTCTTTTGTACCTCCGCATATGTTTCCTGAGAGTCGGCAAATATTGTCTATGTTGGGTCTTTCCCAGGTCTTTGCCAGGTGAAACACCCCCTCAGCCCCATCCTCCAACATGAAGGGGATGTCCTGCAGCAGTCCTGGCCGACTGTGGACCCAGAGTATCTGGAGGTCCCTGACTTTGTGGAATTGTCTGTACTGGTAAGTTCAGATAAACGTGAACTCACTCAATATGCATCACTGCTGAAGGTTCTGACTCTGTGACCGAACAATAAATACAGAAATAAATGGTTGTCAAGGTTAAATGAAGCACTTACATTTCCTAATTCCTTTTCTTTTGTTGGTCATTGCACTCGTACATGTAAACATTGTGAAGAGAACCTGCTGAAGTTCAAACTGAACATCAGAATGGGGAAAAAAGGTCATGTAAGTGAACATGGAATGATTGTTGGTGTCAGATGGGCTGGAGTATTTCAGAAACTACTGGGATTTTCCCACCCAACTAACTCTGGAGTTTATACAGAATGGTCTGACAAAGCGAAACTATCCACTGAGTAAAAGGTCTCTGGGTGAAAATACCTTGTTGATGCCAGAGGTCAGGGGACAATGGCCAGACTGCTTTGAGCTGATAGCAACAGGAATTCAAATAACCACCAGTAACAATCAGGGAACACTCCATATTATGGTGGTTAACACATTCACCTAACATGCAGAAGAATCCTCAGTTTGACACTGGGAGGAGACACAAACTGGACAACAGAAGATTAGAGAAATGTCTTGATTTCTGCTGTGATATTTGGATGTTAGGTTCAGAATTTGGTGTTTAAAAAAAGACAAAACACATGTATCCATAAATAATGCTGGTGACGGTGTTCTAATGGCACACATTAGTCCCTTAGTACCAATGTTTTAACACCTACCTGAGTATTGCTGATGCTCATGTCTGTCCCTTTAAATGTGCACTCAAATGCCACCAGTCACCAGATCTCAATCCAGTCGAGCACCTTTGGTGGTCCAATCCAGTACTACCAAGGTGTACCTAACAAAGTGGCCAGTGAGTGTATATACAGAACTTTATTAAGACTGTTTTTCTCATACATCCTCTAGCATTTCCTGAAACTCTCCACTTTTACTTCCATGATTACTTCCATAGTCTGTAATTTTCAGGAGAGCCTATGATTAGCCTCTGTGTGCATGTGCGCGCGCAGATAGATGTCTTTACAAGTTCGTGCGTACCTGTGTGTGTTTATGCGTCAGCATGTCGGACACTGTGCTTAAAGTTAAAAAGACAAGTTGGTTAGTAATTAAAAGTTAAGAACAGAGTTCCTGCCTTGCTGTCACTCACTCACTCGTGTACTTTCTTTACAAAAAAACCAACAAAAAAAACGCCTGTTAGCCAAAATGAAGCCTGTGACCGGTTCTAAGCTGAGTACATCATCATCGGGAATTCAAGTATCGGTGTTTTTCAACATGCAAAGACAATCAGAGGACGTATCCAGCTGTGATAGTGGGGTTTTTTTTTTTTTTTAAAGAAAATCCATTTGTATCAGAGTGCTATTCTTTGTTCTGCCCTGGATATCCACTAGGTTTATAGATAAAAGCTCCAACTGCTGTAATGTGACTATTTTCTCTTTTAGGAGGTAGTATCCCCCTGAGAAAACCTGCTAATCCCTTCTCACACGCACACACACCTGTGATTTCAACAAACACTACGCTGAATAACAGCGCTGCTCTTTCACTTGAGTTTTACGTGGAAAAAGAGACGAGAAACACGAGACAGAAATGGGTGTGTCTACTTATTCTATTCCCACTACAGAGATCTAAATCTCATTGCAGTGACATTTTGGGAAATCAGCACATTTCTGTGTAAATACTCAGTTAGGTAAGGGTTACCTTAGCGAGAAGTAGTGTTTATGGTTAGGACAGGTCTCCAGGAAACCCACCAGCACACGTCTGAGTGCGGGTGGGTGTGCCCAGTTCTGTTCTCACAATACTCCATATGTATTTTCCGTGTCTTAGTGAAAATAATACTCTTTTACACATCTCTGAGTCACACGCACTTGTATATATATTTGAGCTTCCATTGCTCAGTGATGATGATGATGGTGGTGGTTTTCCCTTAGACTGAGTGCTCTGTTGTGGCTTTCCTCACTCTCAGTCCTCTAATCACGTACTCGGGTTTGTCCCAGAATGGAGGCCAATCCCGAGCACACGCACACACAAGCGTGCACACCCTTAATTTACAACCACCTCTAAAAGCAGCATCATGTTCAGCGTGTGCACACATACATTTGCTTCCAAACATACAAGACCGAGTGTCCTTACCATGCGTACCACTAACTATGTGTTTTAAAGGATGCACTGTATATGTAGAGGGAAAAGGTGGAGTCTGCTATTTTAGGAGTTTTGTGCCAGTTTATAATACAACTTTCAATGGCAGAACTTTTGTTTTTCTAAATAACTGAATGGAAAAAACCTTTCAGTAACTTCTGTCATCTGTCGCCTTCTGTTTCTTACTCTTAGATAAACAACAAGTCCTGTGGCATGGTGACCGTCCCTGTGCAGGTGTCCAAAGATACCAGTCGGGTACAGCAGCTGGTTCTGGAGAGCCCCGTCGGACAGAAGTTTCTGAGCGAACGCAGCATAAAGAGAGCCATCTTGTCTCCCAGGACTGCTCTCATCAACTTCCTGGTTGATGAGTAACACTGGATTGTTCATCACTGCTTTTGAGACAGACAAAAGAGGTGGACTTTTTAAAAATCTCTTTAAGAAAACCTGAAAGGCTGAACGTCAGTTTAGATAAAAATTCAATGATATCAATGTAAATATCTATATAGACATTTTATTTATATGTTTTCTATTTTAATAAAAGAGCAACTGCAGGTTTCCAGTCTCTTTAATGCAGCACCTATCTTTTCTAAATCAGACTCCCAATTATTCAGGACCTCACCTCCACCCAAAGACCACTTTATATTCCAGTCATTGTTCACATTCTCTACCTTAAGCATCGCACTCACAGCTTCACACCTCTCAATCTACCAATGCACGTCTCAGCCAAGTCATGCAGCTGTGCCTTATCAGCACTTGTGTGCACCTCCGAGCCTGTTTTTGGGCTGCACAGACATAGACTGCCATTTGGCTACTGGATGCGGCGCTGCGTGAACCCTGGCCAGCTGGAGTTAACTGAAGGGCCTCACGCGGTCAGGGGATTTTTAACCTTGCCACCGCATCATTTGTTCTGTCCCTCATGGCCAACTATGCCTATTCATGGGCTCTGTGTCTTGACGATAGACCAACATGACTCAGCCCTTAGCGCTGTCCTGGCAGAGCGCACACACCAGAGGCACTGAAATGTGTCTGTGAACACGCCTACTGGCCTATCTGGAATGAGTATGAGTAAGCAGTCACTTGATATGTAAAACAATTTCCCCCTTGTCAAGTTATTGTGCCCACACCTCCGATTAGTTGAGTTTTTTAAAGCTATATGGGTAATAGCTAAGGACATGCTTTTAATTTGATAGGAATCATATTGGCCAGCTTGCAGCTGATAAAATCATGGCTTGCTGTATATATTGTTTTTAGTTACTCATGCTGAATTTTTAAAATGTGCAGACGCACACAAAAAAATTTCTTGCTGACCCCCTCAATCCTTTTCCCATATTTTGGTGCTTTATCTCTCAGCATCAGGTGACAGGAAGAGGCTCACAAGAGAGACAGAATAACAGGAAGTGAAACCAGGAATTAGAGGAGGGGAGTAAAGAACTTTAACTCTGTTCATTGTTTTTCTCATTGTCTTAGATTTACACAATGGCTTGATGCCGTCGCAACCCGAGACAAAGAAACGGAGGCATTTCCCTTCTCTGTGCTCATCTCTGTATCACACATTCAAACTGTCTGTTTTAAAATAGGCATTACAACCAGAAGGAGTTTGTTTTTAAACCGCTGATCTCTTCCTTTTTTGCAGCTCTTTTTGAACTTCAGGTGGCCTTAAAAATGGGCCCTGAGTTGCTGTTTCATTAAAGAGAGCAACAGTGGAACTGTTGTCTAGAGCAGTCTGAGTGACATGATAGAAAATCCTTCCTGGACTAAAGTTAGCCCCTTTGAATAAATTTGATCTGAACTGCAGTGATGCATTCATTTTGTCACTTTCAGCTCATGGCATCATTTAACACTTTTTATCATCTCTGCAGTTTCCATGACGACGAGGATCATTGAAAAGGCAACAATAATCCACTGTGACTCACTTTCTCTTCAGATCGCTGTCATACCCTTTCTTACACAAGACATGTACAGCATGGATTGTCTTTGATGAGATGAACTAAATCACTCCTCTGCCTCTTGAGAAATTCTGCGGATGAGGGTGGAGCACACAGCGGCGCAGTCCCGGTCACCCTCCATTGCAGCAGTCGAGTCCCTGGACTGGGGCTGTGTGTTCCCACAGGGGGACGTTGTAATGCCACAGCTCATTATCTTGCAGGATGACCTCAAGGCTGGAAAAGTAGTCATCTGTGGGTACTCTTTGCTTACACAATGAGCTCACACAGTTTCATTAGTTCCTTAATTGTATTTAAAATGAAACGAAACTCTTGGGTAGTGTGTGATTATACACTTAACTGCCACACCTTAACTTATTAATTTGTAATACTGTGCAAAAGTTTTAAGTCACCCTTCATTTACTTATATTTTAAATCGAAAATAGGTGCAGTGATTTACTGAAAGATGTTAGAAAATAGATCGAAATGGAGTATGTAGGGCAAAAACTGAGTTGGTACCATTCTGATGAGTGTGAAAGACAATACTTAGTATGGCCGTCTTTATTCTTCAACACAGCCTAAACTCTCTTGCCGTTTCTTTAAGTAGTCTTCAGGAATAGTTCTACAGGCTTCATGAAGGACATTCAAAGCTCTTTGGATGTTTGCTGCTTTTTTTTCTGTTCTCTATCAGGATGATCTCACACTGCTTCAATAATGTTGCGATCCGGGTTCTGGGGCGGCCAGTCCATGGCTGATGGGGTTTCACTGTGTGTTTTTCTATCTAGATACGCTTTTACTGCACTGGAAGTGTTTGGGATTATTATCGAGCTAAAAAAATGAAACCATGGCCAATCAGTTGCTTTCCATAGGGTATTCCATGGTGGATCAAAATCTTATGATACTTTCTGCATTCATAATTCCATTTTGACAAGATTCCCAACACAGCTGGCTGAAATCCAGCCCCAAAACCAGGACACTTTGACGAGCCCACTGTGTTTTACAGACTCTTGGTTGCACATCTTCCCTGAGCTCCTCGCTACATACTGATGACAATTTGAACCACAATTTTCAAATTTGGATTTATCACTCCATCAGACCCGTTGTCACTGATTTTTCAGTCCAGTTCTTGAGTAATTTGGGATACCTCAGCCTTTTCATCTTGTTCCCCTTCCTTAAGAATTGCTTCCTGACAGCCACCCTTCCACTGAGACCATTTCTGATGAAATTTCAGTGAACAGTCGATGAATCAACTGAAGGGTCAGGAATATCTCTTAGGTCCTGTGCCAGGTCTTTGTTGGATTCCCCCACCCCGTTTGTTAAGGACATAATTTTTAAATTCAGTTCATCTGCTGTAGATAGTTTGCTTGAATGATTTCACAGGTCAGTCTTGAGTGGCTTAAACAAACAAAACAAAAAGAGAACATTCATCTGAAAAAGGTCAGGTACAAGGACTGGACTAAAAATGAAAAGACTTTTAGAAAGCCTGGAGAAATACTGCTCAAGACCACTTAAAAAATGACACAGTCTGGCTGCTTGGAAGCAAAATGTAAAGAAATAAGGAGTGGCTTAAGATAATCCACTCTAGATTATGTTTGTCTTTTGTGAATTTAATATATTTACTGTGCCGGCTATATCCCTCTCTGTGCAGAGGAACACTTTAAGGTGTTTTGTTTTGTATTGAAAGGATCCATGTATAATCTTAGTACAAACACCGATGTCCTCACTGTAAAGCCATCCAAGGCTGTATCATAAAGCATTGGCCAGTGTTCATTCTTCCTTTGCTGTTCTTTCATCCATCTTTACATGCAGGTTTTTCAATCATATCTATTTATTCCACCTATTTCCATCTAACCAGTCAAACTGTTGTCTTGTCACGTAGAGTTGTTACTGCTAATGCTTCAAAGTAAAAGCCAACAATTTCACAAACTGCATCTGCTTTTATGGAAGCGTTAATGCCTTACAACAACAAAAAGACTTCTGAGCATTAGTTTAAGAATATATGGCATTATCTGCTGTGCAGATTTCATTAACTGCTACATTTTCATTTCTTGTTTACAAAATGCCTTGGCAGATATCCTTATAAAAGAGTAACACCAGAGCTTTGGATTCCTGGAAATAATAGTAGTTAGTGCTACTAACTGTCCCCTCTAAGATCTGATGTAACCATGAACATGTAGGAAGTCTGAAACCTGGCTTTGTTTGTTTGTTTGTTTATATCCTATTTTTCTCTTTTAATGAGGCTCTAATGACACAATTACCATAACGGGTGAAATTAAATGAGCTCATGTTTTCCAGAGTTATTGTCACCACATGCTTGGATTTTCCCCATAGATATTTAGCAAAGTAAATGCAGAACACAGCAACACCAATATTATAGATGGCACATAGACAATATTCAAAATATATAGTTTTTAATTTAAGTCAGTCTGGAGATATAATTTTGTCACTTTTATGGTGCTTTCTCAAATGTTTTGTACAAGACATCCAGGGTTCAAATCCAGGACACTCACTGCAATTTCATGTCAGAGTGCCATGCTAACAACATTTTGGATATAAAAATTTGGACATATTCATTAATGTCCCACACTGCATGCTGCAACTGCATCTTTATTTGAAATAAATAATATTTTATAACTTTCTGGATGCTGCTCAATTTATTTAAGCAATAACACATTTGAGCAGCTCCTCTGGTTTGTCCTTTTCCCCCTTCTTTACAGCAATAGTGCTCCCAGCTGTTCTGATGAATGTGTTCAAGGGGTAAGTAAAGCAAGTTAGGCCTCCTGCTTAAAGGGGGGGGGGGGGATTGCATTACAGTGACTGTTTCTTCAGGCTAAACCTTTTACTTTTATTATGCCACCAGGCTTCATATATATATATATATATATATATATGTATGTATATGTATATATATGTATATATATGTGTATATATATTTATTTATTTATTTATTTATTTTTTCCCACAATAACTGTGGCTGTCAGACAATATAAGCACACTCAGGCTTTATGTAGGACACATAAAATATTTTCTGTCTACACATTATGAGTTTGTCCTGCTGTACCCCAACTCTGCCTCAAATATTCCAGACGGGTCAGGACACAATGCAAAGGGGTTACACTGTGTGTGTGTGTGTGTGTGTGTGTGTGTGTGTGTGTGTTTTGCATGAACAGGAATGTGTGATGTCATTCAGCCATAAACAGACAGGCCTGTTAATAAAAACACACCCATGCAGTAGTTACTGTACAGCTTTATGAATATTAAATTACACAGATTGTTATGAGAAGTGGGACTAGTTTAAGCAGTTGTGTCAGGGGGTATACTTTATTTACTTTTTAAATCTTATTTTACCAATGCTGTTTAATAACGAGTAACACGTTACTTTAAGTAATTTCAAGTTCCAGCTTCTGCCTTCTTTTATTTCCATATACAAATTGTCTTCATTTTTTTTCTACCCTCAACAGTGAACCCATTATTGTCAGGATTGTGATTGCACCCTGTTGCCTGTTTAAATAAAGGCAACAATAACACACGTCCTTCCATGGAAATGTGAAGTTATTAATAACGGTATAAAATGTAAAAATAGATTTAAAAAAATGTCCAATTGAAGAACAATAAAACTATGAAAATAAAAGTTAGTAGAGGTTAGGGAAGTGGAATGGGTTTTTTTCTTCTTTTTCCTCGAAGAAGAACGGGAATTGAGTCAACTCGGTGATATTTTTAAAGATGACACATGATGTATGGAACAGTTACCAGAATGGATGCCTACGAGCTGAGCTATTTTAAAACCAGATATATGCTATCTGGTTACATAAATAACGCTGATTAATGGCTGGTGTGTGGGGGGGGAAAGCTCTTATCTTACTTGTCCTACTTGATTTGAGCGCTGTGCCTTTAAAGGAACAAACTGCTCCGTCGTTAAGTTCCAACTGTCGACCCGGCGGCCACGTACGGCTCGGTGCCCCAGCGGTTCTCCGGCGGTTTGTGTTAACTTCTCTGTTTTTGACTGCTTTCTAGTAGTCTTTCTTTCAGAGGTGCGAAAGACAAAGTTTTTGAATGAAGCTGTAAAGCAGCAACAGCAAGAGGAGGAGGAGGAGAGGGCGGTTTGTGGGGTCGTCCGGGGGTATCGGATCTGGGATCGGCTCACATTTATAACCAGACGGACGGCGGCTTCTTTGGGGCAGAGCTGAGCTTCCCGGACGGACAGTTTCACCGAGGAGGACGTGGAGCTCGAACTGTTTAAAGGACGGGGAAAAGGTCGGAAATATCAGGCGGGAGGGGGAAAGTTTATTTTCTTCTCTCAAGACTGCGAACTGTTGGACTACTGACTGTAAAGTTTGCGGATATTTGTGTTTAAGCTAGGCTAGATACAACTACTTGCAACTTTACTGAAGCAGAGCCGATACGCCTTTTTAAAAATGGATAAATACGAGGATTTAGGGCTCGAGGCGAGCAAGTTTATCGAGGACCTAAACATGTATGAAGCATCCAGAGATGGCTTGTTTCGAATGAGGAGGGATGCGGGAAATAACCCCGACTTTGAAGAGACGAGGAGAGTTTTTGCCTCTAAAATGACTAAAATACACATGCAGAAACACCAGGAGGAGATGGCCAGAAACAACGAGGCCATTAAAATGAACGGAGGTCACAGCAGCATACATTACACCAAAGACAGACCGCCCATCAACAGTTACAGACAGCCGAGTGAAGCTGCTGCGAAGCCCCCACTACTATCTGGCCCTGTGCCGAGCACCGCTGCTGGGAGTCAGTACGCACAGTTTGACGGCCAGAGACACCACACGGGTATCCAGTCTGAACTTCCTACCGGCAGGGCTTACGAGTACGGAAACAATTACGACAGTAAGGAGCGCTTGGAGCCCCATTCATACCAGCATACCACCCCTTCCCCGCCTAGCTCTGGAAACCCTTCTCATGCGCGTCACCCAGTGAGCCAGCCGCCTGCTTGGGCCCCATCCAGAGACAGCCAGCCTGCCCCATCTTTGTCTGAGTCTGGGAGCAGCAGTGCATCCCAGCACCTATCCCAGGCACCTTCTACCTTCAACAGTCTTCTATCCCAGCAGAATCAGGCCATTTCTTCACCTGTCAATAGAAGTCCACCATCTCCTGCTGGGCCAGTTAAAGGGTGGGTCGGAGAGCCCTCTGGCTCAGCAAAACCAGACCTGGCGCCTATCCTGCCTCTGAGTGCCTTCACAGGAGGAGCTGAATTGCATGTGCAGCAGCCCTCCACCAAGCCTGCGTCCCATTACACGCCACCACCAATTTCTAAACCATCTGCCAGCCATAATGGTCCTGTGGCAGCCTCCTCTGTCCTTTCTACAACTTCTGAAACACTTCAGCCCAAAGCCCAGGTGACATCTTCTGCTGTAAACCCCAGCAGTGTCTCCAAAAGCATCATCCAGGGTCAAGGTCAGAGCCAAATGCCTGCCTGTGAACAGACCAACAGTGCTGAAACTGAAGTCCCGGGCTCTTCTAAGCCTGTCCAGCTACCCTGTCAGTCCGTCCTGACACATCCACCTGAACAAAGTCCTTCAGCAGCTGAAATAAAATTAGAAGCCCTCACTAAGCGACTGGAAAAAGAGATGGATGCCCAGCCAAAGGCTGACTACTTTGGTAAGAATTCAGATTGCAAGTATTAACAAGGGGATTTCTGCCAGTTGGGCAACTGAACCACCAAACCACAGTCCAAAACATAAACCACCACGAGACATGTGAAACCCAGAGCAGAAGAACAACAAAGGGTACATGTGCCAGTGAATGAGGCAAGTTGGTCACTTGCTTCATTCATTGACACATGTACCCTTTGTCAGCTTTTGTAATCCTTCTGTTGTGGGTTTCTGTTGCAGACACGCGTCTTGTGTGTTTCTTTTTTGGTGACATGAATACATGCCAACACTTTTTTGTCTGTGAAACTGCACGTCGACTGATGCCGTGGTGGTCCTTTCCCCCTTTTCCGCTCTGGAATCCAGACGGAATAATTTTCTAATTTGTCATGTCTCATGTAATTGCTTAATTGCCTACCCACAACAAACCCTTTGGCAGTAAAAGAATGTCAGAGGCCAGAAAGAAGACTGTTACCCTCTTATCTCATCTCAGGGATGTAATTGATTACTATTGAGGCCCTTAACTCTGTACTTAGAGCTTTATCACTTTGGATCTGTGGGGCATTAAGTTTGTAATTGCATTGATGCTCCTCCCTCATCCAGTTTGTTTGATTGACACTAGAATGATGTCACTGACAGAGACCTGTGCTTGCACCCTTTTTTTTTTTTTTTTTTTTAAGATTACACTTTCTGTAAGCACGTTGTCAGGTTTGTGCATGCACCAAGCTCAAGCACGTGGAAAACTACAATGTCTCCCATTCAGATATAAATTTGGGAATATTTGGCATAAAGTGTTTGACCTCGTTATATCGCAAGGAGCACTTAAAAGAAATTCCCAGATTTCCAGCTCCATCTCTGGAGAATTTTTATATAAATCTGTCAACATTTGAGTAATTACTGCTAACAATTTAACAAAAAGACAAACCAAGGAGTTTATATGATTGCTTTGGTTTAAGTTGATCAATGTGACTGTAAATGTTAGAATTTGGGGTCATATGAAGAACAAACAAGCCGCTGCTCTCAACTTGTTGAGTTTGGAAAAAAACCCTGCATATTCTGGTTTTCATTCCTCCTGTTGGTGCATGTAGCACTGAAGCTGTTCTCTCCAGACTGCAGGTGCTATCAGAAAATGAATATGCAACACATGCTGGGGAGAGAAACAAAATACAAAAACAGATGCTTGCCTTTGAGATCAGCTGATAGGCTGTAATCACAGATGCAGATCCTCAGGTGTTCAAAGCCAAAGTCATCTTTGAAAATAGGATTCGAGAGAGAAACATGGTGGGAAGGAAGAGAGAGCAGGAGACCCCGACACACGCACGTGGAGCCCACCCATGAATCCTCGCTGGAGGAATTTCCTGCTGGAATGTCACAGATGTAATTCGCCTTCTTCTACCTCACCCCCCCTCCCAAACGTGCTTATATTGGTGTGTAAGGAAAGATCCTCTGGCATACGTCACAGTCACTGATGAGGTGCACAAATAGCCAACGCAATGTGGATGTGTGGGAGAGCACAGTGTGCAACAGGCCGGGGTTGAAGATTTCAAAATGATGCTATATATGCCTTTATTTTCTCACACACTGTCCTACATAGCCCACACAGTTCCTATATGGAGTTTCCCACCAGACCATGGCTCATCCTCTGAGTCATCACTTTATACCAGAGGTGGGGGGTAAAAACTAGTGTAGGCTATTTTTTACATGCTTAAGTTTCTCCCAAAAAAATCCTACTTTTGAGCTCTTTTAATGTTTTCATTTGTAAATCGTTTGTAGTAGTGCTTGAATATTAAGTTACTGATATATGCCTGCATATATTGGGCTATGTTGTTTGCATACTGTGCTGATTGGTACGGAGCCCCTCTGATGACATGGTGTAATAACTAAATAAATTGTGGCCACAAAATACTACTTCGTGCCCACGAAATGGGTATAACGTGCCCACGAAATACTTATTTGTGGCCACGAAACACTTGACCGATAACCGTGATCCTTCCCAGGCCCTTGCAGTTGGTTGACAATAAAATCTATCCCGGCGTCCAGGTCGTACTTACGTCTGTAAAGCAACTGGGCTCTCAATATCCTGTTTAAATGTCTCTCCGTAATAATGGTTCCTTGCATTGCCAGGCTTTTCAAAATGCATTTGTAGCTCATTCCCAGCCTAAAATAAAACTCATTCATACTGTCTCTGTCCATGGTGTATAGGTTTAGCCTAATCTTATGCTACGCAGCTGTCCAGGAATTGTATCAATATGATGTGCGCACGTTATCTATTTCGTTGCCACAAATGTGTAATTCGTTGCCACGTTAAACCCAATTTGTGCCCTCAAAATAGTATTTCATGGGCACGTTATACTATTTCGAGGGCACGAAGTAGTATTTTGTGTCCACAATTTATTTATTTATTTTTTGGACCATGTCATCAGAGGGGCTCCGTAGATTGGCATTAACTACAGTTGGAGGTTCTGGGAAAATGAGTTCATTGCCAATGGCTGCACCAAGGGAACACTGAGGAATGTCTGAAGGAAGAGAGTGAGGAATTTAACAAATGAGGTCTTGAGATACAAAGAGGAGGGGCGGGGGGGTGTCCCAGACGAGTTTAGGGGTGCCTGTGGTGCAGCTTGAATGGATGAGCAGACAGTCTGAGAAATTTAGGGACAGGTTTGTGGATGCAGCTTTGTCCTTGGCTGCAAGAACTTGAGAGGAAGTTAGATTTATGGAGGAGTTCTTTCAAGAAAGAAGAAGCGACATCCCAGAGTTCTGCCTGGCCTCTTCCTCTAACTTTCACATACACATCCAGTGGAGAGTTTTTAGTGTTGCGTTAAGATGGAGGATTAATTTATCCCATCTGGCTGTTGAGTGGAAAGCTCCATCTTAACTCTTCCCAGGGATTCTTGGCTCCTGCTCTGGCAGGCCTTTTGGAGGCTATTTTATTTTTGATCAAGTATGTGAACGTGATGTCCTCCCAAGCTCACATCTGCATGGTTTTGTCTGTGTGCGTGCACGTGTATGTATATGTGCTACAGTAACTGGCAGAAGTTGGTATGCTGTGTCACTTGTCACTTCTGGGTGTGATGTGTGTGTGAGCAGATTATTGTATTGCATTCATGCATGTGTCTGTTATAGAGTTCATGTGGTGGATGTGTTCATCTAAGTTAATGTAGGTGTAGGTGACTCATGTTAAAGTGATTGAAGCACAAACTGCAACAATGAGTAACAGTTTTTTTTAAGTTTTAAAACAGGAAAAATAAAGTGAGACTACACTTTTAGCCTGTTTTCCCTTGTAGTGCATACAAATCAAACGTAACCCCCCCCCCCCCCACCCCCCCCTGAAAAAACAGTGTTCTGTGCTATATTTGTACCATTTCTTCTGTTGTTTTTGTGTTTTGTTTTGTTTTGTTGTTTTTCTGTGTGTGCGGGGTTTTTTTGTTTTAAGAAGACTTGAGATTTGATCTTGACTTATTCAAATAGGGTATTTTAGTCTTCGTATGACTGCTTTGTCATGTTTTCATGTAAACAAAAAGCTTACATAAGAGCAACATTCTTTGGCTTTCTAATAATATCCCTCTGTCATCTCTAAATCTTCTTTCCAGCCAGTGGGGCCCCTGATGATGTGCACTCTGTGGTGGCATCAGGAGAGGTTTAGCTGAATTATAAGTGTGTGTGTGTGTGTGTGTGTGTGTGTGTGTGTGTGTGTGTGTGTGTGTGTGTGTGTGTGTGTGTGTGTGTGTACAGGGAGTGCAGAATTATTAGGCAAGTTGTATTTTTGAGGAATAATTTTATTATTGAACAACAACCATGTTCTCAATGAACCCAAAAAACTCATTAATATCAAAGCTGAATGTTTTTGGAAGTAGTTTTTAGTTTGTTTTTAGTTTTAGCTATTTTAGGGGGATATCTGTGTGTGCAGGTGACTATTACTGTGCATAATTATTAGGCAACTTAACAAAAAACAAATATATACCCATTCCAATTATTTATTTTTACCAGTGAAACCAATATAACATCTCCACATTCACAAATATACATTTCTGACATTCAAAAACAAAACAAAAACAAATCAGCGACCAATATAGCCACCTTTCTTTGCAAGGACACTCAAAAGCCTGCCATCCATGGATTCTGTCAGTGTTTTGATCTGTTCACCATCAACATTGCGTGCAGCAGCAACCACAGCCTCCCAGACACTGTTCAGAGAGGTGTACTGTTTTCCCTCCTTGTAAATCTCACATTTGATGATGGACCACAGGTTCTCAATGGGGTTCAGATCAGGTGAACAAGGTGACCATGTCATTAGTTTTTCTTCTTTTATACCCTTTCTTGCCAGCCACGCTGTGGAGTACTTGGACGCGTGTGATGGAGCATTGTCCTGCATGAAAATCATGTTTTTCTTGAAGGATGCAGACTTCTTCCTGTACCACTGCTTGAAGAAGGTGTCTTCCAGAAACTGGCAGTAGGACTGGGAGTTGAGCTTGACTCCATCCTCAACCCGAAAAGGCCCCACAAGCTCATCTTTGATGATACCAGCCCAAACCAGTACTCCACCTCCACCTTGCTGGCGTCTGAGTCGGACTGGAGCTCTCTGCCCTTTACCAATCCAGCCACGGGCCCATCCATCTGGCCCATCAAGACTCACTCTCATTTCATCAGTCCATAAAACCTTAGAAAAACCAGTCTTGAGATATTTCTTGGCCCAGCCTTGACGTTTCAGCTTGTGTGTCTTGTTCAGTGGTGGTCGTCTTTCAGCCTTTCTTACCTTGGCCATGTCTCTGAGTATTGCACACCTTGTGCTTTTGGGCATTCCAGTGATGTTGCAGCTCTGAAATATGGCCAAACTGGTGGCAAGTGGCATCTTGGCAGCTGCACGCTTGACTTTTCTCAGTTCATGGGCAGTTATTTTGCGCCTTGGTTTTTCCACACGCTTCTTGCGACCCTGTTGACTAATTTGAATGAAACACTTGATTGTTCGATGATCACGCTTCAGAAGCTTTGCAATTTTGAGACTGCTGCATCCCTCTGCAAGATATCTCACTATTTTTGACTTTTCTGAGCCTGTCAAGTCCTTCTTTTGACCCATTTTGCCAAAGGAAAGGAAGTTGCCTAATAATTATGCACACCTGATATAGGGTGTTGATGTCATTAGACCACACCCCTTCTCATTACAGAGATGCACATCACCTAATATGCTTAATTGGTAGTAGGCTTTCGAGCCTATACAGCTTGGAGTAAGACAACAAGCATGAAGAGGATGATGTGGACAAAATACTCATTTGCCTAATAATTCTGCACTCCCTGTAAATATATGTGTGTGTGTGTGTGTATATATATATATATATATATATATATATATATATATATATATATATATATATATATAGATAGATAGCCCAACTGTATTACTGGAAGTCTGTTTTGAAAATCATTTGATGAGGGCTATTAAATGTAACAGCATGTTTGTGGAGGACACAGTCATATGATGAGTGTTGGATACAGTGGAAACAGAAGTTTCTTTGTCAGTGTTGGAGGAGCTGAGCTGTGTTGGGCTGGGCTGGGCTGTAACACTCTCTTCTGCTGAGCTCCATTTCTTAGTCTCTGGGGAGTTTTACTATAAAAACACACGCAAATAACCTCATGCCTGCCTTTACTTAACTTCCCCCTCACTAAACTCGAGGTCTCACTTTCATCCTCCATCGGTGTCATCGCCCTTTCTGTTTTAACAATTAGGTAGTCATATCTCACTGTAGGTGGGTGATTGATTTAGCAGCCCATCAGTCAGCAGCGATGGCGGTCCATATGTCAGTTTGCCTTATCATACCATGTCCTACTGTTTCTGCTCAGAGGAGGCTTCTCTGGAAATTCTCTCAATCCTCATGCAGCTCTCGGTATAAATAGTTGCATATTGATCACACGGTAACCTTGTGTTGCTCAGGAGCTGTCCAGAGTCAAGGGAGAAGTTATGTAATGTTCCTGGCGTGCCATCATGTGAAAGGCTTGTTGAAAGGACAGAAATAGTAATCTTCACCCAACGAGAGAGAGAGAGAAAAAATAACACAGACTTGGACGTGAGTGTGTATGAATATTAGCTACACTCCCATGTCTTGATATCGGGCCACATTAACTGTGTATGTTGTAAAAGTAGGACTGCTCTGATTCCTATCAGCTCTTTTATTAATAGACTTCTAAGTCTTCAAGCCAAGTCAAATAAACAAATACTGATGTGTTTCCCCTTTCAGTCTAAACCAGCTTCCTGAAGTTTTCTCTTCTCTCTCTCCAGAAACTGATGAAATAAACTTTTGTTTTTATATTTGAAATTAATATCTTGTGCTGTAGTAACATGAATTTACCTGAACCGTGACGGCCATGTTGGTTAAATGTGTGTCTTGTCTGTGTTCTGTTCCAGGGCTGTGTGTGAAGTGTAATAAGGCAGTGCATGGAGCCAATCAAGCCTGCCAGGCTATGGGTAGCCTCTACCATGACAACTGCTTCACTTGCAGTGCCTGTAGTAAGTACACACAAACTCCCGTGTGCCGCATACTCTCACTTTTGCTCCCATTTAAACACTTTTCTCCACACATAAAGCTGCTGTCACCTCCTAACTAACAGGCTGCCAAAGAAGCTCTACTCTTGAATCAAAGTGGTACCTTCTTCTTCGCTCATTCACTGCCCCCAAGCAAAAACATGCAATTATTTAGGGATTACTGTCCTCTGCTGCTAGTGTTTGGTTTCTGGGTGTGCCAGTCACTCGTTCAGCCCAGACAAAGGCATACTAAAAGTCTTTTTGCCTACCTAATTCATCTGTCTTTCAACAAGCTAGCTTTTCGAATAATACTTAGTGTCTCTCTGAGTGTTTTTAAGGAGTTCAACTCTTAAACCCACATCCACACTTGAGAGGAATGTGTGCTTTGTGGCACATGGACGGAAACAAGAGTGGCTTGTTTCACACTGGACCGGTTGGCTACAGGGTTTATTTGTTCAAAGATGCTTTGGCATCGACTTCAAAGACTAAATCTCTCATTTGTTTGTGTGTTTCTTTAAATATTGCTTACCGGGGGCAGATGCAGTTTTTCAACTTTGAGTTTAAATGAAAAGTGTGGGAACGGCCGCACGTATAGATCCTGTGGATTCTATCAACGTTGTGCTAAATAATGTTTAAAGGGTTTAGTTTACTTTGTCGCTTTCGACCTATTACTTATGGTTTGTGGTTGACCTGTAGCTAGATGTTAATTTCCTTCCCCCACTAAAGCATGACCTCACTCATGGCTTCAACCATTAAAATCTGTGTCCCAATTATCAGATCATGGGTATGCAGGGTATTTGTGGCACTCTGGAGATCTCTGCCAAGGCTCATTATTCTGTACCACCGCTGACCTTTCTGGTTATACACTCAAATGTGTAATTAACACCTCTATTTCCCTTTACCCTCCATCATTGTTTGTGAGGAAAATGGTGTAGCTGAATTATAATAAGAGATGCATAATATTGCTGGCTTTAGCAGTATCTTGTAGACCTGATTTCAGACATGGATCTCATTAATTTTTGTTCCTTCAGACATGTATGTAACAGTATAGATTTAAAGGAGCTGCCCTTGCCACAGAATGAGCTTTTACCTACAGGAATTATGGTAATGCCAAAAATGCATCAGAAACGAACGCAAGTTGCAAATTAGAAACAGTGCATGAGATAAGATTTTATCTGTTAATGTGTTAAAATATAACAAATCATGTTTTTAAGGAACTGAGCATTTCAAAGTAAGTAAGAGAGATGGGCACAGTCCTAATATAGCTGTATCTAGTAACATTTATACTAGTAAGAAGTGACAACAGCGCTCATTCAGGCATGAAGACGATTAACGGAAAGGACTGCATGTCTCTAAGGGTTTACATGGTGGCTCAGAGTGTAGCTGATTCCTGAAGTGGTGGGAGAAAGTTTACACAGCACATACCTCTCATGGCTTGTTACAAGCGAGGGCATTAGGGTTGTGTTTGCTCCGAGCGGCCCCAGGGGAAAGCATCTCATCTGGGGAGGAATGCAGGCACGGGGGCCCTCTGTAGCCCCAGCTCCAGGAGGACAGTAGGCGCTGTTGTGTTAGCTGGGAGTACAGTGTGAGACAGGGAGACCATTTACCACGCAATACAGAGCCAGCACACAGGAACATAACGAAAGATACACATGCATATGTAATACTTGCTGCATAATAGAGTCAGCTACTCAGTACTCATCTACTAAGCATTGCCCCTTTTTTTTTTTTTTTTTTTTCCCTCCCGTCTCCAAAATGTGTGTCAGCATAACTGCTACATGTGTTGAGTTGCATAAGATTTTATGACCAAGACCCCCCCCCCCCCCCCCTCACACACACACACCCCCCAGGTGACTGTGAAAGACAGGCGGACATTCCTGGTGGCCAAGAGCGCTCAGGCTGCACGTCTGAGATTCAGCACTTCGCTGCAGGGGTCTTCCTTCTAGTTTAATCATTTACTGTTTACAGACATTTAAAGGTAAAAACACAGTTTCAGTTAGAGAGAAAAAGCCCAAGTTTTACTTCTCAGATGGTCTGTGAAACTGTTTAAAAAAAAAAAAAAAAGTGTAATTCACAAGAAAAAAAATTAAAAACAGCTTCTTAAATTTATATGCTTGGAGACACTCAGGAAAACTTGCATCTGTAGAGTTAATCTTGATGGAAATAAAAAGGAAATTGTGGTTGTTGTGGTTTGGTTTTTACATTTATTTTACTATGATAGCCTAGAACTGCAGCAGTGAAGCAAAGAACAGTGATAAACAGATTCTGCTTTCTCGATATCAGCCCATAATACAAGTCAGTCTGCAGGGTCTGGAGGATACAACCCAGGATCCTATTGGTCCTTCAGTCTGCTGGTATTTTAACATCTGGAGGCTACATTTTCAGGGTCTTGACCAAACAACCGAAGTTCAAAGAAGTCTTAAAAATACTAATTTTCTTTGTAAATTAAAAGTACATCAGTGATTTCATAGAACAGGAAATGATTTTAAGGTGAGAACAATCTCTGACATGTCACAGTTGAGGACCTGATTCGTTGAGGTTGAGGCTTGATTGGGAAGTCATGGCAGGGTCATTATGAGTTGCTCATTTTCTGAATGGGATCACATGAGGGAATTCATAGATTTGCTTAATTAGAACCCGGCCCTGTGTTTTGGCTCTGTCCCTCAGGTGTTTTACATTTTTATGAAAGCGCCGTAGTCGTCGTTTCTTGTGCTTTTCAAACCGTCACTGCTGACTCCTGACTTTAATTAAGCTCTTATCTTTGTGCAAAGCCTTCCCTCTGTGACTCACTTAAAAAAAAAAGAAGAATGTGAAGAAGAGGAATGGTCCATAATTCACTTTCATCCCCTTCATCCTTCCCTTTTTCCTTTAGGGACGCAGTCACAGGACTATCAGTAATTACTCACGGCCAGTTCCCCACCTTGGTCTGATCAGAATGACTTTGCTCTTCCTTAGGTAGTCTAGGCGACACTTTGGTAATGCATGGTCATTTTTACTCAGTTAAAATGGGATCATGAAATTGTAAATTCCTGAAGAAGTTAATGTGCTACCCAGTGAAAAATAGAAATCATGAGGTTTCATGGTTTAGATCTAATTTTACTTTTTATTCCAGCTCATTGCTTCCAAACAGTCCAGTTATGACTTTAAATCGTCAAACAATTAGCTGAAAGATGAAGCTATGAGAAATC
Source organism: Perissodus microlepis (assembly GCF_051167445.1). Taxonomy (NCBI): domain Eukaryota; kingdom Metazoa; phylum Chordata; class Actinopteri; order Cichliformes; family Cichlidae; genus Perissodus; species Perissodus microlepis. Next base: position 9,376,968 of record NC_140471.1, read on the forward strand.
ATTTGCAGAGAAAAAAGCGCCAGTACTTATTCTATCATGAAAAAGCTTTTTGTTTTTGTTAATTGGTATAGGTTAGGATGTGGATCTGTCTCCTGGAACAAGTAGACTGGTTACACAAAAAAAAGTAAACAGATTGTGGGATGGAGCCTGAGAGATAAAGAAGTCTGCGGTTCACTAAGGTGAACCCCTCCCTCTCCTCTGCTGTCCCCTCCCTCATCTCCCCACTTCCAAAATCCGAGGAATGTTCTTTCTTCCTGTGGGACCTGGGCAGGCGTAGCTATGTGAAGCACACAAGGGCTTGGTACGCGTGTTTTGACAAAAAGTAAGCATACCCAGCATGTGGAAGGAGATTAGATAGGAACAAAGAAGAGCAGTGCATTATTGGAGGATTTGGCCTATGGTGTCCATGAAATTCAACAGGGCACTCTTTAATCAGTTTACCTGTCCAATAATTAGATTTAATGAGCCCTTTATCTGCACGTGTTGGATCCAGATGTGTTCCTTGCCTGATTGTAGCCTGCTCTGTGCCACAGCAGTGTTATATTAAGACACCAAGACACTGTGAATCCCTTTATTTGATTAATCTGCTTGGAATTCAGCAGGACGTAATGAATACTGCAAGACGGCCCATTACCTTTTGAATAGCTGTAATTAATCACTACATTCTTAATGCCTTAGTCGTGGTGTAACTATTTTCTGAGATGAAGCTCGTGACTCATGTAAGACTTTCCAGTATGACAGTTCAACTTTCTGTCGTTAAGTTATCTTTTCAAGCCTGTTCTAAACTGCCTAATGTTCATATTTCAGTAAGAGGGAATAAGACGTTTTTGTTAGTCAAAGCTGTGGACAACTTTGAAGAGGGAAATGATGCTAATAGACTGTTCTCTCTGTTTCTGCAGGTCGAAGACTGAGAGGGAAAGCTTTCTACTATGTTGGAGGGAAGGTTTTCTGTGAAGAAGACTTCCTGGTGAGCAGTCGATAAAGAGTCAATATTTAGTTTTCTTAAACTGGATTATATGGTCTGATAACCATCACTGGGATTTAAAAATGCAAAAAAAAAGCATTAGATTTAGTTTAGATGCCAGTCAGTATCCTTCTGTCATGGCTCATTTCTAAAATCAGATAACTTTGTGATTTGCCTAAAATACCAGAAATCACAGGTTCCCACCATTTGTGCGCAAGATCGCCAGTTCAAGACCAGAACGAGACGAATGTCCCAAGGAGCGTTGCATCAGGAAGGACGTCCGGCATAGAAATGTCTGCCAAATCAAATATCCCTCCACTGTGGCGACCCCTTGTAAATAAGGGAGCTGCTCAAAGAAGTTTTTTTGTAGGGTTTTTTTTTGGGGGGGGGGGGTGTACATTGTTCCTTAATCAAACCCATGATCATTGAAAACTGCTTCATTCCACTTGAATGCAAATGGCAATCAGAGACATGACCTTCTGACACAGTTAAGAGAATTTCCAGTGTTCAATGTGAATAACTTCCTTAAAGTGAGACTGGAAAGAGGTCTGTTACTGGAGAAACAGCTTTCCTACTGCTGATGGGTTGGAGGGCAGTCAGGCCAATTGGACCATCAGAGTATTCCCACATGTACTTTGCAAAAAATGGAAAGAACATTCCCTGTGCATAATCACGGATGCATTCAACTCAATTAAAAGCCTAAGTTAGAATTTGTCTTGAATTTTTTGTCTGCGTTTTACAGCTGGTGTTCATGTTGCGTTCATGTGAAAAGTATTTTACGAACTCATTCTTGCTCTCTCAGCAGCCCTGTGTCTGTTTACCCCGCGAGCCCTCTGTGTAAAACCTCCTGTAATTGCCCTTCCACCAAAAGCTCTTCGCTTCTCAATTAAAATCAACATTTATACTGAATTAAATTTGCTCCGGCTTTGCTCTCTGTATGAAGTGGTGATATATGCATATGTATTCTGCCAGGCCTGTACGTGTGCACTGTTCTCACTGATGGTTTCCTACATAATATTTTTAAATACTTAAATATACTCAAAACAAACTACACTGTACTGACTTTGTGACTAAATCGGAAAAAATGTCACTGAAGCAAATGTTACTGCAACAAACTGTAGAGATGGTTTTAGTTCAGCCGCCCAGATGGCCTGGGATTTGGCCTAGGGTAGACACTGTGGAGCTGTTGAGGGGTCCTATTGTGAGAAAATCCGTTAATAAACCATATTTGTGTTTTCTCTGTTGTAGTATTCTGGTTTCCAGCAGTCTGCAGACAAGTGCAACGCCTGCGGACACTTGATCATGGACATGGTAACTGTTGGGTTCCTCTCGTCAGCTGAATGGGCTTCTGTGCGATTTTTGTGTGTCAGAGTCTGGTGATCTCGGCACTAAACGTGGTTACTTCATCCTAAATGAGCATTCAGTGCACACATCTGGATGATGACTCAAAGAGCGTTGGCTCTGTGTCTTTGTCTGTCTCCTCAAACACAGACACACAGGCTTGTGGTTTAAAAACACCCCGATATGATGTCATCACAAGTCAGGAAGTAAAGTATTTCTGTTGACACGAGTCTGCATATGTTAACCATTCAGTAGGCTGAGTAAAGGAGATTTCTTAGTTTTTCTCACTGTAAATAAAATGTGTTAATCTTTGTGATTTGTTTGGTAGGTAAGCTTGCTTCTTGTATTTTGCTGAGTTATTTGTCTTGGTCTATTCTGGGCTGTGATGATGACTCAGTTAACCCACCAAAATGTTCTCTCTTTTTTTTTTCCTTTTTTTTTTATGATGACCATTCAAAATACCAAGAAACATGAAGCGTTTTACTCATTCCTCTCCATAGATCCTGCAGGCCCTCGGGAAGTCGTACCACCCAGGCTGTTTCCGCTGTGTCATCTGTAATGAGAGCCTTGATGGAGTGCCCTTCACTGTGGACACCGAAAATAGGATCTACTGTGTCAAAGACTACCACAGGTGAGTGTCGCTTGTTACACAGTAATTAAAGGAGCACCTGGATATGTCTGAGGGGGATTTAGTTTAAAGTGACGCTGGGAAAACATGTCCAGGTTTCATGTTCCAATTGAACTCACTGGCACAGCCCTTTAACTTTCCTCTGCTATGGCGGGATCAGGTTGAGAAGGCCTGCACGGGTTGACTAAGTTTCCCTCTGCCACATGTGGCAGACACATGAGAAGTTTATTCTGGCAGGGGGCAAGAGAGAGAGGGGGAGGGAGGAAAGAAAATATCACTGTCCAGTTAGAGGTGTGAATAGTGGCACAGAGCCATGCCTCTTCCCATTATTGGACATAATCTGCAATACAAGTAGAGGTCTGAAAGGTTTTATTTATGCATCCATGTGTGGGAACTGTTAACCACTTTGACAAACTGCAATCACATTTGAATGTGCAGCACCTGTAAAGGCTCGCTCTCCACAGCGACTCTGCAGTTCCAGCTGTTCTTTCTCTTTTTTTGTTTTTGTTTTTTTCCTGCTGGGACAGCATGTACAGCAGAACCGAGCACGTGGCCGATCTCTGCCTGGCAGCCCCCAAATGTTCTCTACGCTGATTAAATCAGACAAGCCTTATTGTGTATACAGCTATGTGACTTTTGGCCACAGTCATGCCCATCCACACTGAGAGACCCTTTGTTATTTCCTCAGACTTCCAGGTGCCTGCCACGTGTGTGGAAATAATGAATCCAGTTTGCACTTTAATTTTCTACTCGTTCTTGGATTTGGGGAATCACGTGTGTGAAGTGAAGCCAGCACATCTGCAGACCTGGCATTTCCTTAGCTGAATCAGGAGGCAGAGGGGGGTGTAACGTCTGGTAAAGGGACACTGAATATGAACTGTGAGCTTTAAAGTCTGGATAGAGTTCATTTTAATTCAGCTCATTTAGTTACTACATTTACCTTAGTCGTTACAGTTCGTGTTTTTTTGTTTTTTGTTTTTTGTTTTTTGTTTTTTTCAGTTAAGTTTTAAAAAAGTCTTTAAAAGTTTCTCTTTCCATCTTACTTTCCCAGGGTCCTGGCACCTAAATGTGCTGCCTGTAACCAGCCAATCCTGCCCTCAGAGGTAAGCTATCGCCACCTTGTTTTCTCTGCTGTTTTACTTGGGTAACATCAGCAATGTGCATTTGAACATTTTGAGCTTTTCTCAAAAGAAAACACCAAAAAATACTTTGTCCTGGGTTTAAAAAAAAAAAAATAGGTGGTGAACATTTAGTTCCACAAACGGCCACTTGAAAAACGCTCAACCACACAGTAGAATCAAACATGTTTACAGCCTGTGACACACAAACTGTTTTGCTCTTTCTGTAAACTTAAACCAACAACTGTCACATGCAGCAGGACATTTTTAAATCACTCCTCCCGTTAACAAATTGTTTACTAAGTTTGCTAATGTTAGCTGATAAATTATCAATCCTCACTTTTGTGCATATTTGTTCATTTGTAAATCAAAAAAGTGAAATAAAAAAATGATGTCCTGTTGGCTACTCATCCCTTTATATATGCAGGCGTTAATTAAAATTACCATACCAAACTGGCACAACACAAATCATGTTTTTATACCCACATAAGATATATTTTAGTTATACAAAGGGTGGGAAATTCTTTGGTTACATCAGTTAAAAATAACTGAAAGACAACCATACAGTATAATAAGCAGCTTAAATCAATCAAATAAAATATGACACAAAAAATGCCTGTCTCAATAAGGTAAAAACTAATCTGGGTAGAAAAAAATCAAATTAAAAATGTAATTCATAATATGGTATGAGAGACTTGTATGCCTGGAAGTGCACAGACAGTAAAGAGAATAAATAAAATGCGATAAAGGCCACTAGCCAGAGTAAACTGGGCACCGTTCATAGTAAACACCTTCATCTCTACACCATAAGGACGCAGCTTTGTTGGTTAAAAGCAGCGCTGACATTTGAACTCCTCTATGGCAGCTTCAAATACCTTACTTCTCTGGTGACTGGAGAATATCTGAAATATTTATTTAAACTTCAGATCCACTCAGTGGTTACTGTAGGCAAGCTGGACTGTGTTATAGCACATAGGTGCTGAGAAAATTACTCAGTATCCAGATAAGTATATGTAATTTGGAGCTGAAATGTGAACCTGTGTACAGGATATGATCATAAAGCGCCGGATTTTTATCTTTACTGTAGAGAATGATTAGCTCAGGTTCACAGGAGGGCAAAGACTGTGAGAAGAACCATAAAGCTAAGATGACTAAGAAACTGTAGGAGTAGAGCATGATCAGCTATTTTTACACATGGACTGTCATTCAGTAAGAACGTGATTGATTATAAATCCTTAAGACCCAAACACAGAGCTCAAGTTTCAAGCTGGTCAAAACAATGTGAGGGCTCATCTCTGAGTTATCGTTTGATGGGAGGGAGAAATAAATTGAGTACATTCACAACATAGAATGAAACTGCTCTGATACTGGAGCAACCAGTGGCAGTCATGTCTCAACACTTGCCAAGATGATTGCCAAGCACTTGAGCTCCAAAGTTGTGATGCAGAGGAGTTACAGATCATTCAGCTTGTGGCTTTCATTGACGTCCCCGGGCTTCTTATCGATCTTTTGAAGCTTTTGTCAAACTGAGAAGTTGAACAGAAGGAGAGAGTGGAGCATTTTCTAGTGATATTACCTTCAGTGGTTTGTTTGTTTTTTTTGTTTTTCTAGGGGTCTGATGAAACCATTCGAGTAGTATCCATGGACAAAGACTATCATGTTGAATGTTATCACTGTGAGGTAAGTAAAAACACCTCGAAATGTAAAATGTGTGTGTTTTAGTGGCTCTTAGCCAGTCGCTTTCTGAATAGCTCATTAAATGAAATTATAATGAGTAGATCCCAGATCTTAATTACAGTCTTGGTAATTATGCTGTGCTGAGCAGAGCAGGTATGCAACACCTCATCATCACCATCTGATCATTTTCTCAAGTACCTGTTGTTTGTTCTTTTGCATGATTGACAGCTTTTTTTTTTTTTTTTTCCATAATCACTGAGCTGTGAGAAGTGCCTCTGTGTAACTACTGGATGGTTTCTTCTCAGCTTTTTTTATTTTTAAGTCTTTCAGGTTGTTCAAAAGCACAAAATTTAGTGTTAGAAACATTTCTTTCAAGAAATCTTGCAGCACAAAAGAAAACCTCTGCTGACCAGAGCCATTATTGCTGTCAAATCTTCCAAGATCAATACAGAGCAACAATCACACCCTTTGTCGACTGTTCTATCTGCTGAAGCTCATGTCTCAGCCATGTTCCTGCTTCATGCTGTGCAGGACTGTAAGATGGAACTGAACGATGAGGAAGGTCACCGCTGTTACCCGCTGAACGGACACCTTCTCTGCCACTCCTGCCACCTGAAGCACATCCAGCCTGGCCGCTCCTCTTCAGTCGCTGCTGCCTCCTACTAACAGCGCTCCAGGTGGTGGGAGACACCTGATGGATCGGAGAAGGAACTGCAAAATATGGACTTCGGGAATTTATTTGCAATTCTTGTTGTAAAGGATTGAGACGTCCTGAAATATAGTTTTAATATGTATATTGACAGGAATATCAATGAAGTGTCCTTTATGCAGAATCCAATAATGAAGTACTGCAATGCACCAAAACCCTACTTTAAATGAAGCATTGCATACAGACTTTCCAGAAGTGTTGTCATATTATAAATTTTCTTTGTGTAAATATGAAATGCCTTGGTTGTGTAAATATCCTAGACTGTGTGCCTTCAACTTCGCCTCCAAACTTCTGCTGTTAATTTCAACATTTAGTTACATCATATAATAACTTAGACACATCTGTGTCACACGAGAATAAAACAATACTTAATTCCAGGGGTATAAGAGACGGGCATCATGGCACTGAAAGAATCCTGAATTGGAATCTCTGGAATGATTTGGCAAAACCAAAGATTGGAGTGGACGTATAACTCTGAGGGGGAAATGTGTGTTTGTTTGTGTTTTTAACCCTTATTTTGGGATAAATAAAATAACATTTCAATCGATGGTTTTTTTCTTTTAAATGTCCCAGTGACCACTGAAATTAAAGCTAATTTACAGGATCCTTCAAAATAATTTCCCAAATGTGTTTTATCAAGTGAGAGACTTGGTTATACTGTTAGTCTGTTCTAAGCACATGGAGAAATAGAAGTGAGTTTTCTATGCACCTATGAGAATGCTGGTATTAGAACTGTAGATCATTGCATATTTTTTTTATAAATATTTATATATACTGTAGGCCTATAATCATTTGTCTGTTTTATTTTTTGGGCAATTCCCCTTTAAATAGTTATTTCCCTTCCAGAACATTTTCAGTTTGATGCTTTTTGCCATCCATATTTTATTCATATACTAACTTAATACTTGCTTGCTTGACATTTGCAGTCCTTATTTTGTAACCAACTGTGTTCTGTTTGATTGTTGTAAAGGAAATATTTAATTAATAAAATACAACAAGCCAAATTTGATTTAGACTATTAAATTGCTATTTCAGACCCCTTAACAAGCGTCTCCTGTTGCTTTTTCACCGTCGTAATTTATTATTTATTACTGATTAATTATATTAAGCTGACTAACAGGCTAACAGTGTAACTTCTTGAACATTGGCTGATATCCATTCAGCATAGATGCTGATGCTAAAGAACAACAGGCATCTGATTGTGTTGCCTGTGCTTCAGCCAGACCACGTTTGTTTACAGAGCCCGCACCACTGTATCCAGAGGACAAGTGGGGCTACGACTGTATGCTGAGGCTGACTAAAAGTGCAGTGAGTGCTGGCAACTGCACTCTGTTGTCTAGTCTTTTTCCTCCAATCCCAAAGCAGACAACAGTGGGACAAATTATGCCAAGACAAGGCAACTATACATGTTTTAAGTTTTCAACGGATGAGGTAAAGTACGAATTGGGAGAAATTGACCCAAGCTGGTGTGCTGTCACACTCACGGGAAGAACCACCAACAATGTAAGTGACCCAAACACTCTGATTGGAACATGGGCTAGAAGTGGGTTGTATTATTACTGTGGACACCACACTCTTTTGGTTCGGGTTCCTCTGGGAAGTGAGGGGACGTGCTATGGTACGGCTGGGAGCTCCACTCACGCTGATCGGAAACCAGGTAAAAGCCATACCACAACACAACACATGCACTTTAGCTGCCAGACGTAAGGGACACATTTTGGCAAAGAGAGGGACCCAGGGGGCACATGCGTATGACCCTAGATTGAATTCAACCACCTGGATTGACTCAATAGGAGTGCCCAGGGGAGTTCCAAATGAGTATAAACTAGCAGACCAAGTAGCTTCAGGATTTGAAAGTATATTCATCTGGGTAACTCCAAACAAGAATGTTGATCGCATAAATTATGTCCACTATAACTTGCTGAGACTCTCTAACCTAACCAGAGACGGCATGGAGGGGTTTGCGGAACAGTTGGGTCCGACCTCGCTGATGGGAGTGCATAATCGAATGGCCCTTGACATGTTGGCGGAGAAAGGGGGCGTATGTGCCATGTTCGGAGACGTGTTGTACCTTTATCCCCAACAACACTGCCCCAGATGGCTCAGTAACTCGAGCTCTGGAAGGGCTGAAAACTTTGTCTAAAACTATGCATGAACACTCAGGAATCGACAACCCGCTGGAGAGCTGGATGACATCCGTGTTCAGACAATGGAAAGGGTTTGTGATGTCTGTAATGCTTTCTATTGCATCATTTCTAGGGATATTGGTGACTTGTGGTTGTTGTCTCATTCCTTGCGCCAGAGGATTGTTGGAAAAGGTAATCACGAGGGCAGTGGACCCTGGAGTGGTGACCCTGGTGTCCATGATGCCATTGATGGAGCTAGAAGTAACTGAGTTCTGTAACTTCTGAGCTACAGAAGGTTAAAACTGCATACATGCCTACAAAACACATAATACATACAATCTAGAAACAGGCCTGAGCAAAGGCCTGAATGCATTCAGCAACCTGTTTATTTGAGTTTGCTTAGTAACAGGTGACAGAAGATGTGTCAGAGAGGAGGACAAGTCCACAGGGGCCTTCAGGGCCTGAAGTCATCACCATATTTGGAAAAGATGCTAGAAAGAGGAACTTCTGTGTCTGCCTTTAGCTCTAAAAATTGATCATTGTCTGTAAACTATGCACATAATGTTCTCAAGATGCAAATAATGTTCTTATAACGTGTGAAGGGGCGGTAACCCTGACATTATAAAAAGCCATTGTCTGCGTATTTTGGGCGAAGAAGTCTGCTGATGTGATGCTGTGTGCTTCTTCCCACGCGTGTGTTCTTAATAAACTCTTCATCTGATTGCACTCTACTGGGGCCTCCATTGGTTTGTTTTTGTGCCACATATTCAAATTCCGGACAATGTCCTCCTTAGTATTAGTCCTGAGGAGCACGGCAGCCACTGCTATGTTCTTTTCTGCAATGATAGTCTACAACAGGGGTCTCCAACTCCACTTCTCGAGAGCTTCTGTCCTGCAGCTTTTAGATGCATCCCTACTCCAACACAGGTGAAATAAATGGTTGAATTACCTCTTCAGCATGCCAACAAGTTTGGCAAAGGTCTGGTAACAAGCCATTCATTTGATTCATGTCTTGTGGAACAAGGATGCATCTAAAAGCTGAAGGACAGTAGGTTTCAAGAACTGGAGTTGGAAGCCCCTAGTCTACACACATTCTCTTTAGGCGCAGGCAGACTAGCTGGCTAAAAAAAACGCAACAAGGAAGAACTCGATCCTATGATCTTCTGATTTGTTTAGGCACCGTGTTCACTAGCTCTGAAAATAAGCACGATGGCGTCACCTGCTGGCATAGAGAGCAACTAGGCCGAGTTTTTTCTCATTAAGTTGTAACTACTACTATTTATTCATTTAACAATTATTGTTCTTTTTAATGTTATACTTATAAAAAGAACGAGTAAACCTAGACTGCAAATACTTACACTGTTGTGAAGTAGGACGTGCTCGAATGGAAATCGTCGTGGGCCAGTGGCGCAATGGATAACGCGTCTGACTACGGATCAGAAGATTCTAGGTTCGACTCCTGGCTGGCTCGATCTTTTCCACTCTCCTCATATGTAAATTTAAGAAAGCTTCCTTGTTTTACTTTCACTTCCGTAGAACGAATTACGTCTCCATCTCCACGAGATCCTAGGTATTGTGATGGTTCTGACACAACCTCTAATAGTTATAACAATAATACATATCTGTGTTTATCCAAGAAACTTTGTCTTCCCCCAAACAACCAAACTGAACTGAAGCTGTACTTGTTGCCAAGAAAATTGCCTGATTGATGACTGATCGATTTTGATTCTTTGTACCACATTGAATTGGTCAAATCTTTCTAGAAATTCCAGCAAGTTCAGGCAACAGGCCTGCCTCTTTATTCTTCTGGTCACTAGCAAACAATATAATCAATACATCCACTATTTCTTGGAATTATACATCTCTAGCAAGTCATCCAGCATTTAACTCTTATATAAGAGAATGAAGGCTAAAAATACGACGAGCCAGCCAGGAGTCGAACCTAGAATCTTCTGATCCGTAGTCAGACGCGTTATCCATTGCGCCACTGGCCCACGTGACAAACTCAGTGCACACTTGCAATTCGTTAGCGTACCACTCTTCCTCTCTTACTTTAAAAGGTTCCGTTGGTCAGCAGATGTCGCTGTTGAGCTTTACACTAATAAGGTGGCAGGACGTCTCAAGCTAATTGTCGAACACACTTTTTTCTCAATATACTGACTTTAATCTCAGAATTCTGAGAAAAAGACACCAATTATGAGATTAAGTCTGAGAATTCTAAGGTTAATCTCAGAGAAAAAATTCTGAATTCTGAGAAAAAGTCAGAATTTTTTCATAAAAATTCTGGAAAAGAAAAAAGAAAGAAGTGGCTACTTTTTCTGTCTTTCTAGTGGTCCTAATCCTCTTCCATAAGAACAGGCTAATCAGACAGAAACACTAGTTACATTTCGTCACAGAGTGCCCACCACAGCAATAAACCAGGTAACTACACTCCCAAAGGCAAACTAATATTAATGGTTTATTTTCACCATCTTTCGCTAGCTCACCTAAATTAACCAATCTGTGTCTAACCACACAGACTAGTCCCGCCTTCTAAATCGGCAGCTAAAACTAATGTATCACTTTGGTGATTAAGGTGAAATAAAGGTGAAATGTGGATAAAAAGAGATTAATTCTGAGATTAGAATTCTGAAAAAAAGTAAAAATTCCAAGAAAAAAGCCAAAATTCTGACTTTAATCTCAGAATTCTAAGAAAAAGACACAAATTCTGAGATTAATTCTGAGAATTATGAGATTGATCTCAAAATTCTGAGATTAGAATTTTGACGAAAAAAGTCAGAATTCTGAGATTAAAGTCAGAATTCTGGAAAAGAAACAAAAAAGAAAGACGTGGCTACTTTTTTGTCTTTCTAGTGGTCCAAATTCTCTTCCATAAGAACAGGCTAATGACAATACAGAAAAAAAGACACTAGTTACATTTCGTCACGGAGTACCCACCACAGCAATAAACCAGGTAACTACACTCCCAAAGGCAAACTAATATTAATGGTTTATCTTCACCATCTTTCGCTAGCTCACCTAAATTAACCAATCTGTGCCTAACCACACAGACTAGTCCTGCCTTCTAAATCGGCAGTTAAAACTAATAAAGGTGAAATGTGGATTAAAAAGTTCGGTTATCGGTTTAATAGAGAATTTTCCTTCCTGCTGGCTGGATCCACGCCTTACCAGATATTGACCAGAGGTGGATTTCCAAAACCTTGTACAAGTGGTTGCGCTTTAATCAGTCAGAGCTGGACCACACAAAGGTAGACAGAATGTGCAATTCACTGACTTCAAGTGCTCTGCCTGCACTGGAGCAGTACTTTGGCCACCCCCTGTTCCTTTGGATGGATAGGAAGCTGTGGCGTGTGAGGCTGTACTGTCCACATCCAGACTGTTGCAAGTCAGATCTTATATCTGCTGGACTACATTAGTAGATCAAGCTCATTGTTGATATCAGCGACTCTTATTACTTGGCTTCAGAATATCTTGCCTGTAGGAGCTGCAAACAAAAGATGATCAGCTGGAGCCACACCATCATTTCCCAGCTAGATGTTGGCCATCGCAATTCCACTTCCCATGTCTTCTGACATACAAGCTGGGATGTGACATCCAGGTTGTGTTCTTCATGCGTCAGCATAGGTTGGGAAACAGAAGCAGCCAAAAAAAGCAACTGGAGGAAGAGCATGCTAAAAGCTGGCTTGAGAAGCAAATTCAGTTTGTCACTGCCTGCAGGACCTAAATATCATTGACTGATGCAGGTATATGCCCAAGATGTCCTCAGCAGGCTGGATAAAGTGAAGGTCTCCATCACATCCCTGTTTGGACAGGCTATTAAAATGGACTTCACCAAGAAGATTGTGAGGAAGCTGGCAGGTGAGCCCCAGTATACAGACCATCCAGGACAGTGAGGAAGTCATGCTCAAGCAGTTGACTGAGGCATATGATGGAGAGAGAGGCTGCAACACTTTTGCTGTCCCTCTGATCCACTCTGCAAGGATGCCAGAAATCTGGAAGGCCCTACGAAAAAAAAATCCCTGCCTTGAGTATGAAGGGTTCCTATGGTTCCTCACCAACCTGCAGCTGCTTGCCTGGTGGATGTGCCTTACACCACCCACACTATTATAAGAGGAAAAGACAGAAGAATAAATATAGTGGCAGTTATGTAAGGAAGACTAATAAAATCATGTGTAAACAGTGTCAGCAGGAGAGGGACTCTACCACACACCAGCAGTACTTTGGCATTTGGTACTGCCAAGCCACAGCTGCCATGACTCTGGCTGAGTGGGTGCTGGCTGCTAGCTCATATAAAGCATTGGGTGCAAAATTATTATTAGTGGTGAGAAACATAATGCCCGGGGGTCTCAATCGGCCCACTGGATGGCTTTGGAAAATATGAAGAAGAATATGGAAGCCTACATTTTTTACTTAACCCTGTATTTTAAGTTTACAGCTTTTGTTGGTGATAAGAACCCCCAACCTGCCGCATACACCCACACAGAAATAGTTAAGTAATTGATAAACAATTAAATGAAAGCAGTCGAGAACTTGATAGATTATTTACCTTATCAAGAGAGAAGGAGGCTATTACAAAAGTATTTCAGTTGTGTGGTTGTTCTGCCTTTGTTCTGCAGGGATGGCCCAACTGAAACAGATGAAGCTCCCAAGTGGGTCCATTTCCTTGTTACCTCTGAAAGCAACCCACCCAGCTGCCTGCCCTTTCCTGCCTCCTCCCATTCTCTTGTTCCTCACCAACCTGTGATGGGTTCATGGATGTCCTTTACACCACCCAGCATTATCATAAGAGAAAAGGGCAGGAGGAGAAGAACAGTGGCAAAAATGAAGTGGTACGCAAGGAAGAATAATACCATCACATGTAAACAGTGTTGGCAGCAGTTGGTACTGCCAGGCCACAGCCACCAAGACTCTGACTGAGTGGAGGGCAGGAAGAAAGATGCTCTACCCTGACTCTGGTGCACTGCATATTTGATGTAATTTCATTTTATTATAGACCATAGAAGTGATCTGTTCATTGTGGGTTATGCCATATTACACCATAACCCAGAAGTTCTTGTCTATTGTTCAATTTCGCCATGTTTCTCTTTTGTCTTGGTGTATGCTCAATCCTCCAGGTAAGGAAATCCCAGAAAGCTGGACTGAAGGAACAGGGAGAAATAGCTGAGGTATGCCAAATTGCACAAGGACTGGACTGAAAATCAGTGGCAACAGGTCTGACAGAGTGATTAATCCAAATTTTACATTTTTGGTTTGTATTATTGGTGTTTACTGAGGAGCCAGCAGAGCTGCACAGCAGTGAGTGTTTACAGCCATCTGTATAACACAGTGGAGGCTTCTGTCATGCTTTGGGGCTACATTTGTGGTGGTGGAGATCTTGTCAGAATTGATGGAATTATGAAAGCAGGGCCATCAGATTTTGGTCCACCACACAACAACATCTTTTAAAATGTCCTATTAGCTACAGCTTCAACACAGAGCCAATGCAGTAAAAGAGAAAGATGCACAGAGGAAGACTATCAGTTATAGATTGGCCTCCACACTGGAGCGGTGTGGGATGCTTGTGACACAGAACAGGACGCAGCCAACATGCATAGTTCGGTCTGATTATTGGGGAGGTCATAACCCCCCTAACCCCCCTGGAAATTACACCCCTGATAGAAGAACTTTGAATGTCTTACAATAAGCCTGGAGAACTATTCCTGAAGACTAATGAAAGAAATGACATGAAATCTGCCTGAGAGAGTTCAGACTGTGTTGTAGAATAAAGGTGGTCATAGCGAATACTGACTTTCAAGCTTCTTAGACAGGTACTAAATCTGTTTTTTGGTTTGTTTGTTTGTTTTTTGTTTATATACTCTATCCAGAAAATCAGTGGACCTGTTTCCAATTTTCCAAACAAAATATAGAGAAATGAAGGAGTGGCTGTACATAAATGTACAGTAACACAGAATACTTTGTTTTTGAGTTGAAACTAATCTTCCAGTTCCTTGACAAGTTTCGACATATGTTGTTATTTTATACATTGAGCAACACATGTAAGGCCAGTGTACATGTCCACAGGAATTTGTGTGCTGCTGCTGCGTAGGTTGAGCTACACCCTGCTCACAAGTCATAGGAGGATGTTTTGGTAGCTTATGATTGGATTCCTGTTGCCTGTGAGAGTTTGTCCTGAGGCCTTTTTAGCTACAAGTAGGCTACACTGACACACTTTATTTGAATAGAAATTGCAGTTGGCATTCTTTGTCTGCACTGAATTGCTTTATAGGATGTTACATAATCTCCTTCTGTGTCTTTCCGTCTTTCCCCCCTCTTTTTTACACTATAGCATATATATTTAACAGGTAAAGGAGGTGGAGACGTCCCATTTTGTGGAATAAATGCAAACAAATCTTATTATCAAGCTCCAAATTGTTAGTTTGTGTAAATCACAGGTGTTACAGTTGATTTTACAGTTGTAAATGACTGAATGCCTTTTTTTCCTCTAGAAAATACATGAACACATGCAAAGGAGAAAGGTGTACAAGCCGAATTTGTAGCTAAAATTACCCCCTCATGTCCCACCTATCCTACCTCATTCTTTCCAGAAGCGAGCGCACGCACACCTGCACACGCTCACACACACATACATCTCTGTAATCCCGCCCCTTCGGTGAACTCCCCCAGTGACGTCAGCAGAGTCCTCCCAATGCGAGGGCTTTGTGGATGGGCTCCGGCTGCTCCGTGCAGAAAACGTGCAGTCAGCTCCTGTGGTTGGTCACACGCGGGGACAAACAAACCGAGCACCGCACGGAGGGAGAGAGAGAGAGAGAGAGAGAAAGAGAGAGAGCTGCTGTCACTAGCGCTGAATTCAAAGATTAAACGCAGGGGTTCAAGGAGACTACGAGGAGGAGGGGGCATGCATGCATGCACTGATCTGTAAGAGTAGATTTTCTTGTTTGGGTTTTTTTTTTTTTTCCAATCCAGGGAACTGAAAGTGGAGAACTGCTGATGAAGCTGCAGGCGCACTGAGGCGCTGCCTGGATTGTTTTTGCGTCTCACTCCCGGCATTGTTGCTCGTGTTTCCCGGGATGGAATAATTCCCTTCTTCGCTTTCATCCAAGGAATACCTGCGATCCTGCTCTCACCGCTCTCCATGGTGCTTGAAGGGTAAGCAGAAACCGAGGTGTCAGTGCATTGTTTGTCATCAGCGCACGGATCTTCTCCACGCCTTTGTCCAATCCGGTGATTCTTTATGCGTTTGTCACCTAAAAAGCAGTGATGCACATTTGGATGCATAGAAACACAACCCCCCCTGCCCTTTGCTTCTTGTTTCAGCAGAGAGATGGACGGCATCGGGAACACCATGCAGAAGAAGGCTGCCGAGCTGGAGCGTCTGGCCGAGGTGCTTGTCACCGGGGAACAGCTCAGGTATGTCGGTCGGTTCAGCTCCAAGTTCTCGTAGAATTCACAGGGTGTAGCGTCCTACCTTGTTTTTGGCAAAGTTTGTGGTACCTTTCGTGTGATTTGACAGCTTTAATAGCAAGGAATTCCTAGCAGTTTGTAAGTTACTATGCATGCTCATGTCAGCATGTTTTGGGTACATGTACAAGGCCATGACAGTAAATAAGGGAAGCGGGTTTTGGGAGGATATTTGACAGCAGGTTAATAACCATGCAATCATGTGGCTCCCTCCCCATGCAAACGGGTACAGCAGCCTGTTTTTGTTTTGTTTTTTTGCCTCACTGCACCATGCACAACCAAACAAAGACATTCGCACATGCATAACCTTCCTCATGCACGCTGCTGCTCCTCACCTCCACTATGTAACGCATTTTCACGTTACTATATCACTTTAATGTCCAGAATCTGCAGGATCCTGCTTTGAAGCATTCATTTCTGGTGCTCCATCTATACAGTGCCCTTTGAGCCCCGCAGAGAATGATGAACTTACTAACCCGGTGTCATTATCAAGCCCTGCCCATTCATCCTATCAGGGATTTGTACCAACACTGCTAGCAGTGTTGTTGACATGCTGTACCCTTTGACCCACTGTACTGTAAAAAAGAAAAAAGAAAAAAAGACTACATAACCAGCAGTTCATTCACTACTTCATACCCCCAGCAATGAATAGAGGCCCAGTTGGTAAAGCATGGCATCAATGCCTGGAATTTCAGCCCCCAACTGAACTATATGGAAATATGTGGCTAAAGTATGTTTTTGTGGTTGTGTTTTGAAGTATGTTGCTTTCCAAAAAACCACAAGCAGTATCACTTCAGTCTTCCTAAAGAGATTAACAGTTTGCTTGCAACAGTTTTCCCTGTTTATCATTATATGCTCACCATGTGTGTGTCAGTGTCCTTGGCACTGCTGCACACTGAGATTGCCAGCTGGCATTGTGGTCAGTGTCAGTGAACGAAAGGTTGGTTGTGGAGGCTGTTCCAGGGTCTCCTGAGATGCCGCTGTTCTGGGGGAAAGGACTCAAGGTTGTGGCTTGTGAGACTTGCTCTCTGGCCTAAATCTTAATTCCTGACAGTTTTAAAGATGTCTTTTTGTCCCTGCTTTGCTTCACGCTTGAACAGTTCAACTATTTGATGGATTTAAAAAAAAATTGAATATAATAAAATAAAATGAAGTTGGTACACATATAGATTTTGGTGCCACATCAAGCTGGTTGGCTGCTTTATGGATGGACAAACACTGAGAAATAAATTGAATTTTATCTGTTGCCATCGCCAGGTCAGTGTTTCCCATATTATGGATAGTGCATGAATAGAAACCAAAACTGTTCTTGGCTGCTTTTTTGTATGTATGTATGCATATAAAAAATGACCTTCAACGAATATAGTAAACATTATTTATGCTTGCAATCAGCATGTTAAATTGCCTTTGTGAGCATTTAGGAATGCTGATGTTAACATTTAGGTTAATGCGGTGCAGTGGGTAAGTGCAGTCTCCTTCAGTGGCTAGTGTGGCTATAGAAAGTCGGAAAAATTGTGTCAGGCACTGTCCTTTATTTCTAACACTCAGCGAAATGAAAACATAGTTACTGTTTCAACCCGGTTTCATTACCTCACTGTTAAATCTTGTGGCCACCGTATAGTTATAGTACAGGGCAGCCAAAAATCACGAATCAGTACTGTGCAAAGGTCTCGGGCCACCCCCAATTTCTCTATATGTTCTCTATTTTCTTATTTCTTAAGGACATGACTTTAAGAGACTTTTCATCTGTTCTGGATAGTTTGGGGTGGTTTTTTAGGATCACCACTTGCCCAGTTTTCCACACCATGCTGCAAAGTCTTCAGCTATTAACACCTTGTTGGTGCACAAGCACAATTTTATCTTTGGCATTTTTCATATATTTAACTAAAGAAATGCAAGAAAAACTGGCTGGTAATAGCACAGTGCCTAAAATACAATTAAAATTCATTCTTGGCTAAGTTTTCTCTTATGTACAGTATTTGTTTTATACTTGAATGACTCAAAGGTCAGTGTTAAGTAGCTTCACAAACCAAAAAAAAATTCCTCCGATACAAGGACTAGAGTGAAAATGAGGGTAACAAAGCAGCCAATGTCCAAAGAAAATTTTTGAAAGACCTTCAGAAAGCCTGGAGAACTATTGCTCAAGACCAATTAAAAAAAAATACAATTAGGTCTGGCTCCTTGGAAGCAAAATATAAGGAGATAAGGGATGCCAAAACCTTTGGACAGCACTGTAGCTTGTGAATATTTGTAATTTGTTTTGTTTCATATTATTAATGACAGAGTTTTCTGATTAAACATGACCCATGGTCCTTCTTGGTTTCCCTTCACTGCATCCTATTTAAAAAAAAATATCCTGGAAACACTCTTACACACGGGACAGTTTAATGTCTGACATTCTCCTTTTGTGTTTGGCTGCAATTCCTTTGTTTTTTTAGCTTTGTCCTGGAGTGTTTGCTCATACCAAATGCAATGAGAGATTTAAAAACGTCACATTCCCTTTCAGTCTGAGAACCGCAGCATTCATAAGTATAAGATTACACTTTGCTGATGAGAGCAAGCAGTGCCCACACCTCCTGAGGTCAGATGGCCCACTCACATCCTGGGCCATCTGACCTCAGGAATTCGCATGATAAGGTGGGGCCAGGTTTCACAATGAACACACCCGAAACTCTGGCTGATTGGGACCCACACCCAGTTTCACACCTTGGCTCAGGCGATTAGAGGATCATCAGGGGGTCCTTTTGTCCCTCTGTGGGGGGATACTCCCACTAGGTTTATATCTGGGACTCTCCACCATTTGACCTTAGAACTGAAGAAGCTTCTCGGATGAGAGGTGAAACGTCTTCAAGTAACTTAAAGAAGTCCAGACGCTTTTCTTTGCAAGCTCCTTTGACTTTGTTAGCTCACTTTATCATGAGTCAAGCTCATGGAACATGAATGACACGGTTTCCGTTACTGATAACAGCAGACTGTTTTAAAATATGTTATCACTTGTTTGTGCTCTATCGTGTTGACTCCTTGTATCACAGAACAGATCTGTTTCAGGCAGATGGCTTAAAAACAGACAGAGAAGTAGTAATATAGAAGAACAGGCACATGCAGCTGTTGTAGTAAGTCTTGTGACCAGTTCATAGCCGTGAATAGATAATGTGTTGCACTGTGGCTGAGTCTGATGGTTATTAAGTGTTCATGAATGCTTCCAGCCTGGGACTCGGCATGCCAGCAGGCAAAGACTCTTTGAGAAAACCTTCTCCCTGTTACTGTGTGATTCAGCACAAGTTAAAGAAATGAAACGACTTTGCTTTCTGCTTCCTCTCCAGTTGAATTTATGTGAGGATTAGACCGGCGCTAAATACACAGAGAGGATGATGTCAGGACTGCATGGATGCAAAGTCTCCAAGTTTTTCAGAGGAGCTTGTTTGCCCATCGTGAGTCTTGGCAGTAGAGTTGGGTCGGCTTGGACTAATGCTGTCATAGCTAATCCGGCGTGATGCTAGCCAGCTGCATACAGACTCAGCATGAAGTGGAACTAGCTAGCTGGAGGAAGCTTGGCTAAGACTGGTGGGCTGTTTCACAATACCTAGGTTCAGCTAGAGGTCACTGTGAAGCCAGCACATGAAGGATCTACACCAGGGGTGCCAAACATAAAGCCCGGGGCCCAGAATGAGCCCAGCAAAGACTTCAGTCCAGCCCACTCAGTAGCTTTCAAAAATGTGAACAAGTGCATTGATTTTTAACTTTTTAACTGTATTTTCATAAGTTTTAGTAATAAGTCTTCCCATCTACAGAAAAGTTATTAAATAAACAATTAAATTACAGAGAAGTTCTTATTTTTCACTATTTACTATAGAAATGTCCACATTTGCTTTTTTATAGTGCGCTCACATTTTAAAAACAAGAAACTTGAAACTTTAGATTTTATGTACGCAGGACAGTGTGGGAATGGGTTACCAAAGCTTATCATGCAGAAAACCGACGTGTACTGTTGAACTAACACTTTGATTTCTTATATCAAGAGATCTCAGGGTTTAAATGTTTATTTAAATGTTTTTACACTGACATAAGGAGGAGTTTCACTGGTTTGATCTCAAGATCAAAGTGGGCGGTATCTGGCCCATGATGTAAATTAAGTTTGGCTTGAGAGGTTCATCATGTGATCATGCAGTCGACCTTATAAATCCCTGCAGATAGTGTTTGAATACTGTGTTTCATCTCAAACCAAAAATATGCATTTGCTGTGTTTTCATTCTACTTTAAATTTCAATTGTAATACCCTCACATCGATAACCAAATCGGGACATGTAGTCAGCAACAGTGCTTAGCTGTTTGTTTTAGAACAATATGAGCAAAATGAGTGTAAAATGACACACCATGCTGCTCTGGTCTCTCCTCACTGTTATTACAGTCTCTTTATATGTTACAAAATCAATGCGCCCTTTCAGGTGCAAAACAAACAACAACAAAAAACCCAACCAATTTCTGGTGTAATTTCTAAGGAATTGTGCTGAAGTCAGATTTTCTTCCCCTCTGCTACTTGTTTACAGGCTGCGGCTCCATGAGGCGAAGGTGATCAAGGACCGGAGGCACCACCTCCGGACTTACCCGAACTGCTTTGTAGCTAAGGAGCTCATTGATTGGCTGATCGAACACAAGGAAGCTTCAGATCGAGACACGGCCATCAAGATTGTGCAGAAACTTTTAGACCAGAGCATCATTCACCATGGTAGAGCTGTGTGTCTGTGAGAAAGTGTATGCGTGTGAGAGTGGATTTTCCATTTTCTATAACAGCAAGGGTCTCTCTCTCACCCTCTGTTTTCTTCCTGACATTTTCTGGGAACAAGCCGTCCCTCTTAATGGATGATTCTCTGGGTCTCCTGGCCAATTTGGCTCCAGTGGAGCGTCTCATACCTGCTTCACATTTGACCACTGACAGAGGCCTTTTTCCTCTTAAGTTATTACTTAGACAGAGCCAACGTATAGAAACTAGGCTATAGATTAATGACTGAATGTCAAAACCCAGTCTGTGATCCTGTAACGCTTCTATACAGTCTGAAAGAAAACATCAGGACAGCTTTTGTTTCTCTGTGTGCATCTGTGTTTCTTTGCATGAAGACAGCGTTTGCCTGCATTATAGGCTTTGGGTTCTCTCAGTCACTCTCTAACAGCCGCTTCCTGTGGTGGTTCTTTGTCAACAATTGTCCATGTTGTTATTTAGGCATTGTTTGGGGGTTCTCGTTAAAGCAGTTTCTTTTAAATGTCTGCAAATTCTGCAGAAATTTACAGACTTCATGATCGGAATTGGTTTTGATGATAGGGTTCCTTAGTGTCACCGTGTACTGCAGTATCACAGAAAGGGAAGGGAAGGAATTCCATTACATTTGCCAAGTACGTTATCTTGGACTCAGTGATGAGCTGATTAGAAGTCAGAACTCAAAGGGCCAAGTCACTGTGACCTCATAAGCCATAACTCAGGAATTTATGGGCTGGGTGGTGCTATAGCTAGCTGTGTTGGCAGGTGATATACTCGGGGCTAGAATCCATGTCACAGGGGCCTGGATTCAAGTCTGACCCAGATCATTTCCCCTCAAACTCTCCTACTCTCTGTACCATCTTGTCCAATGAAGGTTAATATGCCTAAAAATAAAATACACCAAATACTTATTATTGAAAAATTGGACACAAATGTTTGAAAAACGTAACTTGAAAATTAAAAAATGTAAGAGCCACTAGGGCAGGGCGATATGGCCAAAAATATATATCACGATATATATTTGAAAATTTGCGATAACGATATAACTGACGATATAATTTCTGCGAGACAAAATACAACTCCACAACTTTACTAGCGCAAAACCCCCCCCATCCATTCATTTTACTTAAACAAGTAGCTGTTTTTATATGCATTAAAGCTATATAAACATTTAACAGTGCAAATGCAAATTCCTCACTGAAAGTTTAACCAAAAGGCATTTCCAGTAGAAATGGGCTAACATATCCTGAGCATAACCATGTATAATATCCACTGAAGTTAAAAAGGGGTGCTTTGCAACATTATACTGCAGTGTGCCAAATAAAAAAGTCAAATACGTATTTCTCGGACCATAAGGTGCACGAGATTATAAGGCACATTAAGCGAAACAAAGCAGTCAGATAAATCAAACTTTATTCAACTCATTCTTCTTGCTTCCTCTAGTTCTGTACCATTAATTCATTAATGCTGTATTCTGTCACAGCTGCACTATTCCCATGTTGTTGCAGTATATTAATGACTAACCTTCTAATGTGGATGGATTATCTCAGTTGGTCCGTTTACAGCATCCTGCCATGCGATTGCATTTGTCTCTAACCATCAGGAACCTTCACATTAACTTTTATCGAGTGGAAAAGTGTTAGCGTTCATTCTCGAGCCTCACTGTTAATGTTATGCTAACACAGCTGTGTCGCTAGCCTCATTATATACCAGCTAGCCCAACTTCAGTAACCCTACAAACGTCACTGCTGTGTTGCTTCCTGTCTTCATTTATGTTGGAAGTGATAGCAGAGCTGTACGTTTGAATTTTTTCAGAAATCTCTCAGTCAGAACATGCTATATCATGTTTAGGTAACTAGCGAAACTAGCGAGCTAACTTCCTGCTAACTTCTAACTCCGTTAAATGTAATGAATTCTGTTTTAATGGATGCCTGGATGTTAAACTTCATAGTTACACCTGGTAAAGCAGCAATGCTGATCATTTCATTAAAGATGAAAGAATTTAGACAGTTTTAAACTCTCAGTGATGTTTGTTTGACTTCGGGACTTTAAAGGACAGAGTTTAGGACCCAGATTACTCCCAGATTTACAAGCACCTTAGTCCGACAAATACGGCAATAACGACGGCCGCTTGCATGTTCTACGAAAAAAAAGTGCTTTGTTGTGTATCTGACGGACAAACACCAAACAAGTTAAGTTGCACCATTTTTACAAAACAATTCTGGCTCATCCGTTTCACTCAACAATCTACCTTCCCCATTCACATTTTCCGTTACCGTGCATTCTCCGTGCTTTTTCGGCACTGCGCATGCGCGTTTTACCCATATTCTATCGCGATATGTCATTTTCTTATCGTTGCCTAGCTTTGTACCGGTATTACCGTGAACGGTATAATATGGCCCAGCCCTAAGAGCCACTATAATATTTTAATGTATAACTTATAAAGTTATAAGTGCTGACTTACAACCTAATCATAAGTCACCAAATGATGACGGACATCATTCAGACATGGTCGGCCGCTGAACTGGTAGCAAGAACCTTTGGTCTTCTTTCGGCTGTTCACCTTTGTGGATCATCTTCCTCCATTTCACACTATTCCTAGCATCCTCTTCTGTCACATCATCTCTCTGCATGACCTCCTTCAATACCTACATGGATCTTCTGTGATCGTCCTCTTTTCTTCATGACTAGCTGTTTCATCGACAACATGTATCATTATCTTGTATCATTACGTAAAGCTACTTGAAATACTACCAACATTTATTTAGAGTCTTGAGTAACTTGACCCAGCTGTCTTAGCTAATTATAGGCCAATCACCAACCTTTATTTTGTCTCAGAAGTTCTTTAACCCTCTCAGGCTCAAATTAAACTTTTTGTTGCTAATGCACAACCAAGTCCTGCAGTGGTACTTCTGAGTAAAAAAAACCTCATGAAATATGTATGTGGGGTAATCAGGTTGTTAGTTTTTAACTGTTGCAAATCTGCAACGCCTGCCTTGAGAGGGTTAAAGAGTAGTTGTATGACCTCTGTGGTTGTCCTGCTTAACCTCATTGCAGTGTACTACACTTATGACCACAATAATTTATTACAGTGATTAGAGCATGTCACCGTTTGTAATGGCAGCCTGTGTGGAGGGAGGAAGAGGACCCAAATGCAGACACTTGGAATGAAACTATAATTAAACAAAAAGCGAGCCGTTTATTTGTGGCTGGGAAAAGGTACTAAACAAAAGGTAGATGCACACTTAGGCAAAAGTTCAGGTGACAGACAACAAAACCTTGAACATGATAAAAACATGAACATGAAAAAACCTGAAAACATGACAAGAACTCAACAGGCAACCTGACGCTGAACAAAAGATGATAAAGGACTTAAATACACAGAAGGGTAATGAGGGAAGCGGAAACACATGGAGAAAATAGCTGACACATGAACATGACGCCACAGGGGAAGCAAAACTAACTATTATACGCAAGGAGAGGAACATGGGAACAGATAAGAGGAACGAGGCACAGACATAACTAAAAATCATACATAGAGGAGGAGAGACTTACACAGGAAACAGAGCATGGATAAAACTTTAGCTAAACAAAACCTAATTAAGGCATACTAATAATAACACTTGTACTTACCATTACTCTAATACAGGGGTGCCCAATCCTAGTCCTCGAGAGCTACTGTCCTGCAGTTTTTAGATGCATCCCTAATGGTTTGATTACCTCTTCAGCATGCCATCAAGTTTGGCAAAGGCCTGATAACAAGCCATTCATTTGATTCAGGTGTGTCAAAACAAGGATGCATCTAAAACCTGCAGGACGGTAGCTCTCGAGGACTGGGATTGGACACCCCTGCTCTAATACATCATAAAAAATCAGACATACAAAATAAACTCAAAATGCTGGGTCACAGACCCACCGCCATGACATAGACAGTATTACTGGAAGGCAGAGCATTCATTTTTATTACTACTCCTCCATCCACGATCCCTCCTTTGTACATTTCCAGGCTATCTGAATCTTGGCCATTTGTCTCCAAACTGCTCAGCCTGAGATATCCCTCTGACGTACTCATTTCTGTCTGCCAAAATTGAAGTTTAAGCTAGTAACTGAGTTTGGACAGACAAATATGTAAACCACATCTCGGCTGGTTGGGAGAGTAAACAAAAATGTGGCAGTGTTTTTGCAGATGAGCCCTTTAATCTAACTTTCTTTGCCTCTTTTTGCGTTCAGTGTGTGACGAGCACCGGGACTTCAAAGACATGAAGCTGTTTTACCGCTTCCGGAAGGATGACGGCACATTCCCGCTGGATAATGAAGCCAAGGTGTTTATGAGGGGCCAGAGGATCTATGAAAAGTATGAACAAATGAACTTTTCTGATTTACCTTTTTTAAAATGTAGCATTAAGGATACTGTGTTGCATTTAAACATTTGCTTTCACACCAAGTGCTAGATTAGAAGAAGGTTCTTATATCTGCATAAAGACCAGGAAGTCTCTGTGTAAAGGTGACAAGATATGCTCTCAGTAATTAGCTTCCCAGTTGTGAAGTTTTTCTGTAGCCAGTAGAACCCGGGTGAGCTGATCAGTCAACTTCAGGGATGATTTTCTAGCTTCTGGATTGAGCTAATTTTGCCATTTACCCTTTCCCAGTGTTAGAGTCAGATTTACTAAACAGGACAAAATAGCATTTAATGTGTGCCATCCCTAAACAGTGCTCATGGGTGTGGTTGGTTTTACTGGTAAGTCACCAAAGTTGCACTGTTTGCTAAACACAGATGCAGTTAAATTCATATTTAAAAACAAAACATGATTTTTTTTTCCCATTAATACATATTGTCACTATCAGCAGCAAATTGCATGTCACAAACGTTAGTAAATCAGTTTACATACTTGATTTAAATATTGCCCTCCCTGTATTTTGGCATTGAGAAACCGTTCCCAACGATTACACGTAATTTTTCACTGTGCTCTTTTTGTAAATACAGACAATACTTTGTTTGTTGCATACGTTAGTAAATCTGGCCCTTAACACTAAGCAAATGGACTCCTGGGTCAAGCTTTAGTTATAAAACAAGCTCAAGAATAGCATCAATTTCCCGATTTGACTCCTAGGTAGATGAAAAATTTCCCAGAATGTTAAACCTCTGGTGCATAATGTTAAGCATACCGCAAATGAATTCTCTGATCAACATGATGATTATCTGTGTGGCTCATTTTAGGCACAGCAGCTCAAACTAGCTGCTTGTCAAACCTGTTTGTGAAGAGAAGCCGTTCAGAAGAAAGCTGATTTACAAGGAGGGTCATGGGAAGCAAAATTACTTGTTTTTTTTTCCTCCCAGAAACTGTGGGACTGCACCGAGGCTCAGAACAAGATAAATTAGGAATATTTTGTGCTGTACATCATGCAAAGCCTCTAGTCTGGGCTTGGAAATGAACCTAGTAGGTCATCTTTAAAGACCGTAGCTGTGAAAGCATTTGATAGCATGAATGGTGAACTGTGACTTTATGTTGATATGTGGTTTCAGTTTTTGGAGCTTCATGGCTACTTGGAAAGCTGTGCCACATTCCATCCACACATTTCCGGTCGTCCTCTGTATCTCTTTGTTAGTCTATGTCATTCTGCACAGCATGCTGATTGAGTGCATCTGACATACCACCCCCATTAATTAGAAAATTTGTCCTGCTGGTGAATTCGATTCAATTAGATTAGAGGACACTGCATTGAGCATGCCTGTTTTTTGTGATAAAAGCCTGCAAAGTTAGGAAAATTAGAGGATATAGAGATGAGTCATAGCTTTATTTAGAGGAGAGCTTGGGTTTAAAGGGGGGATGCCACAAATAGCATGATCAGCTCTGTAACCGTGTTGTTTTTCCAGTAAATAGGAGACTAACAATTTATAAATATAAAAAAACCACCAAACTCTTCCTTTCTGCCTCTCGCTTGTGTATATGTGGCATTATTTTTTTGGATTTGTGCACTGTAGTCTTCCTGTGCCGCTTTTAATTTGTACACAGTGGCACACTGTTATTAACAGAGACCTATTTCTTATGTGTTCCTGAGACAGCACACACATACACAGTTATTGCATAAGAGAAAGAAATATTCCAAGGGGAGACATCTGTCGTTTCAGCCCTCAAAGCTATGTGTTTATGTAATCACCGCGGTGCAGTCCAGGACACACACATGCACGCACACACACACACACACACACACACACACACACACACACACACACACACACACACACACACACACACTTATCCTAGTGGTTGAATTGCTTCACTGCTGCACTTATGACAAAAAAATCTCTGTGTCTCTTGTGCTTGAGTGCAAAGTGCACTCATATCCCACTGAGGGAAGGTTGTTGTCCCTACGCTTCCTGTTTTCATAACAATCTATGATTTAGTTCCTGGTAATCACTTCACTTGTAAACACTACACAACTGGAATGAATGAGACTTAAGATACACAAGAACCAACGACCACAGCAGAAGTTATCAAGCTGTCAGGAATGTTGTTTTATTATAAGGCTTCTATACAGCACATCGTACCATATAATACTTTGATTCGTTTATTAAAAAATTCTTGACTCATCTCTGTGCCCAGGATGTTTCATCCTTATGGCCTCAGGGTTAGGCTCCCACAAGTGTGATAAGTGGATATAAAAATAGATGGTTGAAACATCCTTATTTCTAGATGAACAATATTTTCTATAGACATTCGTGGTTGCCAGAGGATGCATGAGGCATTTTTAGTACAAGAATTATCTGTTCATTAATTTCAGTTATAGTTTGCCAGGCTAGCACAGTAAAATAAGATGGAAGACATTCTAGCATAAATCTTTTTTTCAGTGAAGACACCTGTCATGGGATGGAGTTAGAAGAGGACCCGAATTCAGACTCAGAGAAGAATTAACTCAATTTGGTATTTATTTTAGTTGTGACAGTAAGTCCATATTACTGTAGGAAATACAAGTGCAGGTGAAGAGAATCTAACCAATGGGACAAGAGGAAGCAAAACTAAACACAATACACACGAGACTAGAGAAGAGACAAGAAAAAATAACAAACCCCTACACAAAGTAATCACAAAGCAAAACACTAACTGAAACCCAAACCCCAGACTAAAGAGAAAGGTCCAGAATAAACAAACTAAGAGCCCAAAGGAGCATCAAGTAATAAAGACTTTAGTGCAAAACCCAAAGTGTTTGGTCAAAACTCCAGGATCATGACAACATTTCATCACAGAAGAAAAAGAAGGCTTTACTAACAGAATACTACACAAAAGTCTTGAGCCACACTTTATTCCCTTACATGCTGCTTTAATTTTTTTTTCATTTTGGCTGCTTTTTTTCACTCATTTTCAGTGCAGTCCTTGTCTCTGACTATTTTCTTAGTAATGGTTTTTGTCTGTTAAGCCACAAAACACTGAGCTACGAATCATGCAAGCATAAAACTACCACCTAACTCAAGGGATGAACCAGTGTTGTGTCTACACATAGCCGAAAACTTAACAAAGGGCTAATTTTACATGGTATCTTTAGGCACTTTGTTATTATCTGCCAGTTTTCCTCCTATTTCTATAAAAATGCCAACGAGAACGCAGTTTGGCAGATAAAAAATAGTGTTTTTATTCCAACAATTTGCTCTGTCATGGATTGGGCTGCATTTCAGCCGGTGGTGTTGAAGATCTTGGCAAAACCAATGGAATGATAAACTCAGAAAGGTGCCGTCAGATTGTGTTCCACCATGCAATACAAACTGGAAAGTGTCTAAATTTGCAAAAGCGTCATATTTCAGCATGACAATGATCCCAAACACCAATGCCAATACAGTAAAAGCATACCTGGATAGATAAAAAGACAATGAAACACCATGAGACATCCATAGGCCTCCTCAGAGCCCAGATCTCAACATTATTGAAGCAGTGTGGGATCATCTTAATAGAGAACAGAACAAAAGGCAGCCAACATCTAGAAATCACTGCACCTATTTCTAATTTTTCCAGCAACATATATAAAAATGGTTTGGCTCAAGACTTTTGCACAGTTCTGTACATTAAAATAGCTTTGATCTGTTTATCTGCCCAGTAAAACCACGACAGTGTGAGAGTGAGCATGAAGAACAGCTTGCTTATAAATCTGATGCAGCTCAGTGGAATTCAGCCATTAATAACTTTATTTTCACACTAGACTGTCCCACACCACTGTACAAACTACATGACCATCAGGGGTTACATAAAAAGTTTTTTAAAATATTTTTTTATGTGTTTTTTCTTTCAGCCAGTTTCACATCTATTTTTTCTTCTACTGGAAAATAAACATTTCTTGTCACACATTCATTGATCTGTGATACCATCAACTGTCAAAACAACATAAACAACATACTGCAAACAAACCACAAGAAGAAGTTATTTTGACAGAAGTTCCTAAGCGACAGAGGGGACACTTTAAAACGTTGTTTATCATGTAGCTGTTTGTGCGTGTGTGTGTGTGTGTGTGTGTGTGTGCATTTGCACTCTTGTTGATTATGCCTGAATTTCTACAGAATTTAACCTCTTCCTCCTTAGAGACCCCTGTTCAGGGTCAAAGTACCATCCAGAGTTGCAGCTGAAATGTTTAGGTTCAAAAACATCAGTGTTAGTGACTCGTTGTTTGATAAAAACTGTTTATTCTGTCATGTGCAATTTTGATTAATTACAGTAAAATATTTTATGATGAGTGTCTCATCCGAAGCACCCAAACCGCACAGTTTTGGAGCCCAGAGTTTCAGAGGATAATCATGCTCATGTAGATCTCTGATATAATAAATTACCTTTGAGTAGCTGAATTCAAGTGGCTCAGGTGGTAGAGCAGGCTGCCCACTGTTTTCAGGGTTGGCGGTTTAATCTCGAGCTGCCTTTGGCAACAGGTCAAATATATATAGAATGCACCTACATGCTTAATTTGAGCCTTTTTGAGATTAGCCTAACACGCTCTATCCTCACATACATTCACACCTGCAGTAGTTTCTGGTAGCCTCACTGGAGCACCTGTGAGTTATGTTCTTTGGTGACGGATGGTGGGTTTTCTACCCACTGGTGCACACACAACAGTGTTCAGTTACTTGGTTTTCTTCTGCTTATGCTGTTTAGTGTCATAGGGGGCTGGAGCCTATTCAAGGGTACACTCTGGGCAGGATAAAGGTCTGTCGAGCTAACGCACAGAGACGCAGTTTTGAATGTGGAAACCCTAACCTAATGCATGTCTTTGAACTGTGGAAGGACGCTGTGCCAACATGAAAATTTTACAGAAATTCTTTCATTTGCACAGCTTTGATTCAGATCACCTTAGCCAGCATTTGAGATTTAATCTAGGTACATTACAAGATGTAAGATACAATCTCTTGTCTGTGCGCTGCTGTTGTCATTCCCCACGTTCATGCAGGAGTTTTTTTCATGTTTTTTCATCAACGTTTGCCACATCAGTGCGTACAGACAATGAGATAAGGGCAGGCAGCGATGTTTGTTGATTTCACAAGACTTGTCAAGTCTATAAAACACACCAGTTTCAAAAGCAGAGACTGCTTTTCATTCCCAAGGCCGCCCTTCAGTCTGAGCCTGGTCAGCCTCAAGGAACCACAGCGCTCACTCAGTGTACTGGCGGTTTTACATGTTTTCTACTTCAGCTGCAAATTGTATATACTTTCTGTTATTGGTGACCATTTTTCCGCATTCCAGACATCCATCATGCTTAACCTATATTTTGTTTTTTTTCCCTGTCAGATACACACAACCTTTAATTCCTTAACACACCAGTCCTAAGTTATAGCTGTGAGTGTGGTCACTGCTTTATGTTTGCGAGGAGATGTGACATTTCCAGTGGTGGAAAATCTTGTTTTGTTTCAGTCGGAAGTCGTAATAAGAAGTGATTAAAAGAGGAAGATTCATCAAAAAAGGAATCAAACTTTTTAGATTGGAGTACAGCATTGCAAAAGTGAACTTATGTCATGATAAAGGTGTTAAACTAATCCTTCATTTAAGAGCCTGAGATTAGGACTGTAGAAGTAAAGGTTATTTGATATGACAAGTTGTTGTTTTTGGCACTGCAGGGTGTCGTTCACATAATGTGTTTGCTACACAGTCTGTGTAAAGGAAGTGCATGCATTAAGTTTATTAAGCTGTAAGTAGCCACAACTGCATAAACTCAGAACTCCACAAGGTCTACTGGAGCATGCCCAGTGAAGAAAAGTGCATCCGCCCCATTCAGCCCTTGCATGCTACTACATAAAAGAGAGAAGTTGATCAGCAACTTATAGCAGGTGAGCTAATCATTCCACCTGGCACTGCTCCCTGAATTAATCTGCCCCACCTGGTATCCTGCAGCTCAGCCAAAAACCACACCTCACTGCTGCAATCCCATTCATATTCTGTGATAGTGTGACTCATGATAAGATGGCAGGTGGGTAAAGTAAGTAAAATAATTCATAGCACCTTTCAAGGATCACAAAGTGCTTCATAAAAAGAGGAAATAAAAAACCCCAAAACTAATAATAAAAACTACAGCAATATCCACTAGTTAAAAGCAAGTCTATACAAATTAAGTCTTGAGCTGCTCTTTGAAAGTTGAGTCCACAGATCTCAGTGGACGAGCATTCATAGTTTAGAAGTTGCAACCTCGAATGCACAGTCTCTTTTAGTTTTCAGTCTGTAACAAGGAACCACCAACAGGTTTTGGTCAGAAGACCTCAGGGACCTGCACCTTATATTTGGGAGAAAGAGTTTGGTAATGTAAGCAGGCATTTGACCATCCAAAGCTCTGAACGTGATCACCTAAATCTCAAACTGGTTTCAAATGAGACAACTTAGAGGACCTACTAAGTACCCTCACAGCCACATTTTGGACCATCTGTAGGTGATTCAAAGATGACTTACTGAGGCCAGTGTACTAAAATAGTCCAATTGTGAGGAAACAGCCATGAATAATCATTTCTAATTCTGATTTAGACACCATTCGACTGAGGCAGTCACACACAAGGCTATTAATGTTTATCAAAATGAAGAGCCTAGTCAAATGTACATTATCAAATGTTCACCATAGGTTCAGTCATTTTATTCATAAATACACAAGGTTGTTGATCACAATGGGAACAAAGCTGTCAGGAACACAAAAGAGAACCAGTCTTCCCAGTGTAGGTGAAAGACACTTTGCTGTCACCCAGTTATTTATAGCATCCATACAGTCTTGAATGACAGATATTTTTGCAACATTTGTTAGAGAGAAAGAAGTATACAACTGGATATCATCTGCATAACAATTATATGAGACGCAAGATGTGTCTTAAGTGGTTGTAGTGCAAACAGAGCTGCACCTTGGGTTTACACCACATGACAAAGTGGCAGATGAGAACATAAACATGTCAGCAGCAACCGAAAAAAATCTGAGGTAAGAAGAAAACCGTTCTAGAGCTGATCCAGAGATGCTCACTTAAGACCTTAACCTGCCAATCAAAATACTGTGATCAGTTATGTCAAATGTTGCTGTTAAATCCAAAAGTACAAGAACAAG
This sequence comes from Perissodus microlepis, assembly GCF_051167445.1. NCBI lineage: Eukaryota > Metazoa > Chordata > Actinopteri > Cichliformes > Cichlidae > Perissodus > Perissodus microlepis. The sequence continues at coordinate 9,409,286 of NC_140471.1, forward strand.
ATATTCTCTCTTTATATTTCTCTTAGAAACCCTAAGAAGAGCTAAACCTTGGACAGGTCGTCGGCCCATCATAGGTGCAAACCACCACTCACTCTCTTGTTTGCACCTACAGCATGTTTAGAAGGCCAGTAATCAGCACGCCTTTGGACTTTAGGAGGATGCCCGTCACACAAAGATACATTCAAACCAGTTAGGTTCTTGTGGGAGACAGAAGTGCAAACCACTTCACCATGCCCATCTTACATAACCATTAGTGTTGCATCCTTTAAAAGCTATTCTTTGGCCATAGAGTCATCACTACCCCACCCATATGAAAGACTAAATTTAAAAGCAGGGAAATGCCAAGTCTCAGTGTTTGCCACTTGGAGTTAGGTAAACTGACTGAACAGACACTCTGAGTTCATATCAGGGTCGTGGCGACTCCTCTTGTTCCACTTAATGCTGCCATGATCCATTTATATGTGTATGCAAAGCGTCACAGTCCTTTCTATTACTTAAGTGGTTACTATTCAAAGTTCAGAGTTCACTTCACTGAGCCTGTCCCTTGGAGCTAGCATAACACGATCTGTTGACTTTACCTGTTAAAATGGATTAAATTGCATTGTGTAAACAGATCTTGTGGAACATTGTGTCCATTTCTTTTAACAGCATGTTATGATGTTTGCTGCTAATGTGAGCCATAGCAGTTTATTCCAGTAAAGCCACCAATCCTTCAAAATTTTGCATCTAAACCAGCCAGTGACCTTAAATGACTAAAGACTTGAGCAACACTGGGCTTGCACTTGTTCTATATTTCACTCAACCCAAAGGTTGAAATTTGAGGATAACACTATGTCCCCGTGGGCAACTCAGTGACGTCATAGTTCTTCTCTTGACTAGTTTCGGTTTTCTGTGGATGTCAGTCAAAGTTTAATGAACCACAGTGAGAGCATGGATGTGCTTTTTTTATAGAGGCGGCTTTTCACATCCTGCGCCCGAGTTGGATTTCATTTAGTTTTCCATTTACTTTCATTTCTTTCATTAGTCTCTCTATTTGTGTTACTTAGCACAGAACCTGTTCTGTCAGGAGACTAACGGTTTTGTTGCTTTGCTTTCCAATCAAATATTAATTTGTCTCCATCGAGATGTTGAAAGAGTAGGAGGTTTGTCTGTGCCAGGTAAAACTTGCCTACTACATATACTGATTAATGATATACTGTGGATTGTCTATACAAAAAGCGAATAAATAAATGCATGGCAGGAAATGTATTGGCATAGTTGCTCTTTTCTGAGAATTAGATGAGAGGGCCACTCTCCAATGATAGCAGTAGAGTCCATAGCCTAGCTTAGAATAAAGGCAAGAAACAGAGACACAGTTAACCTGTCAGTATGTTTAAAGCTCATTAACTTACATATTATACCATTGCCTTTTTGCATTTGGGTTATGTTGCCAATTTCCTGGCTGAGTATAGTTGCACACTTGTCTGTAGAGGTTTGAACAGCTTTTTGGCTTTGGTTAAGCCAAACTAATCTGATGGTTTCTTTGGAAACAGTTAATAGTTACTACACAGACATGGGAGTGGCATCTTCTCTTCTAACTCTACAAAAAAAAAGAAAAAAGAAAAAAAAAGCCCAGAGGAGCTCTCGTTAATATGTCTGTCATCTCCAGATTCGGGTTTAATCTCATCACTGAATCGCTGATCCGGTAGGGACTTACGGAAACTGTGTCCTCCATAGTTAAATTAATATAGCTTTAAAGATTATCCCATCACTAGTTCTTCTGTCCTGCTTGTATCAAATGTTAAGTTAGTGGCTGATTCTTAGTCTGGAGCCAAATCCCCCAAAGCTTTTGGATGTATCTGATGTTGAAATTATTACTTCTTTGAATAAGTTCTTTGAATATTATGATTATTTATACAAATCTCCAAACTGCTGATTCATTCATGCATGATATCTGTGTGTAATACACAGTCCAGGCTGTGATATTAACCGCTCAGTGAATGATTGATAAGCCACTAAAACTGAATGTGGGAATACGTTTTGTGCAAGCAGAACAGGACCAACAGCGTAGAAAATACATCTTTGAGGCTGTATTTCATTTTAAGCATGTGTTTTGACATGCAGAGGTACATGGCAGCAAGCCCTCTGTAACTTGCACAGCTCTTTGATGGCATTGCTTAAGTGTATAGGCTGGTGAGTGCTTGCGTGTGAGTGACAGGTGTGAATGTGGTTTTGAGAAAGTGGGATAGCGAACGAGTCGACAGTTCTGCTCCTTACAGGCGTGCACATGCCTGTTTTTGTTTGAGTCTGTCACCGGGTGCCACTCAGAACAGACTACAACACCTGTTTAATGCAATCCTTGTTTTGTTTTTTGTGTTTTTGTGGAAACTATATTAAATCTTGTGCCTTTACATCCAACTTGGCTGATTCCAAAAAACAACCCTCCATTTATCAGTGAAGCTTATCCAGAAGGTTTGCCTCAGTGTACTTACTTTGTAATCGTGTAGGTTTGATATATGAGGTTTAAGGAATGGCTTGAATTTATGCACACTGCTCATGTGCTAATCTGGAGACAGCTACAGCACAGGCTTTTTGCATTTTGAAAGTGAAGATTAGAGAGTGAAGGAATGACCAGAGTTGCTGGTTTATAAGGTTTTCTCCACAGGGAACTACCTCTGAAGAAAGTTTACTTTCTTTTACCAAAGGCTCGTAGCTTCCATAAAACCTTACTTTATTTTCCAACAGCTAGGTGAGACTTTTATGTAAAATCACTGTAACTTTAAATAAATTTGCCCCACCTTTTAATGTAAATTTTAAAATGTTTTTAAAATGAGCATTTAAGGATACTGGCATACTGCATCACCGATGCTGAACACCACGTGCACCAAATGTGCCATTTCATCTCGAGTGTAATGAAAAGGCTCAATTTCCTCCCTAGTGCAACACCCCACTATCACTTCTTTCCCTCCGTCTCCACTTCTTTACTCTGTTCGCTCTAATTTTCTCCATAGATTAATGAACACAGAGAACAACCTACTGCAAACCAGAGAGGAGGAAGGCAAGTCGTTTGAGCGGTCGCTGGTAGCCTCAGAGTTCATCGATTGGCTGCTGCAGGAGGGGGAGATGCCAACCAGGGAGGAGACTGAACAGCTGGGCCGGAGGCTTCTTGAACATGGGATCATCCAGCATGGTGAGGATGGAGTCAAGGGAAGGGCCTTGTTTCCTCCTGTCATTTGGTTAATCAGTACAATCATTTATCTCCCTGTTGAATTGGTAGTCAGCAAAGGGTTTACCAGTTTACCGTTTTAGTGTCATAGATATGTCTAGATAGAGCCAACCTAAATTACAGTTTCTTTCTAGGCAATACCCATAAGTAGGCCTCAAACCTAACAACAAAAAATAGGTTAATATGGTCTCTAAAGGGTGCCTAAAATATGAAATCTTTATTAGTTTTGCTCCTTAAAACTCATCACTGCCCATTTTGGGCTTCTAGCCATTTTGAATTGACCCACATTATAGTGTCACACTGACTGGGAATGCATTTCACTGCTTATGAGTAGCACTGGTGTCATTTATCCCCCAAAAAGTAATGTTTTACATTACAGTATTTTAAAATATTTTTATTCTAATTCAATGCATTACTTATAGAAAGTAATTACTTGCACTGGGGCATTGCTCCATTACTTTTGTGCTATTTTGCACTGTCTGAGATGCAGTTTCACCCATGTGATTGCCAGTTAAATGTATATTATTAAACTATATATGTGCCTACATAGCAGTACAAGTCCTCTTCCTAATGAGAACACAAGCTCTTTCACTTCATGTACTGTTAGTTGGTAAAAAACACATAATACTTAATACATACTACATAATACTGTGGCAACAGCGTTGCTTCCATAGAAACCCTGTTACCTCTGCTTTTGTCACCTGCTGGAAATCAAGCTTTTGTTTCTTGCATGGTGCTGAAATACACTCAGCTTGAGGATCACTTCACTCCGTGCGTCCTTTGCTATATGGAACCTTTGCAAAGTTCTTGGAGAGATTTATTGCCATATTCCAAGCAGCGGATTGTTGTTTCTGGCCTTTGCACACTTTGCAGTTTACAGTTGGAGATCACTCTTCTCTTCCTCAGTATCCTCAATGAGATGAGTATAAGCCAATGCAAAGAAATGTTTAATAAATCATACAGATAACTGAAGAACTTATGTAAAAGAAGTAACAATGCAGTTGACATGCGAGGCGTGTGTTTTTTTGTGAGGACCCAAATGCAGACCATAAAAAATGAAAACAGGAATTAACTGAAAGCGTGCCGTTTATTAAGGCAGATATACCCAACGGGGAGAAACATAAAAAACAAACTAAACAGAGGAACGCCTGAACTGGGGGAAAGACATTAGAGAAATCTGAGCATTAGAGAAACCCTGAAAAGGCGTGAGGGACACAGGAGAGCCACGGGTAAAGCAGATGTGACGACAAAGGTCGGGGGAAAACTCACAAATATATACAGACAGGACGTGATCAATTGGAAACAAATGGGAAACACAGCTGATACAACCGAACATGATGCCACAGGGGAAGCAACACTAAACATGCTTAACATAGACCACGTGACTGTCAAAATAAAACAGGAAAAAAGGCGGACTAAGACACTCTGACTTAACAAGGGAACAGGGAAGTGACAATGGGTGACAATGCACATGACAGACAGGGGAGGCATGGAATAAATGCGAGGAGGTGAACGTGGGAGCTAAATGGGGAAAACCCAGACATGAGGAACAAACACATGCACATAAACAGAGATGCAAGGTGAGTTTTTCCGAAAGGTCGGTTTCAACTGATTTAAAAGTGCTTTTGCATGTGAACAAATTTGATGTTTTAAACACTTGTGTTTGTGCAGACACTATTTTGTGTGGAGGGTAATCGATGTAACTGTGCGTTTAATACCTGCTAAAGTGTCACTGACATTTTCCTGAACATGCTTGACTCACACACTGTGGATGTCAGTATTTTTCCAGGGGCTTTGGTTCTGCGCTTGTTGTTCAGGGCTTCCATGACAGGTTGGCATTTTGCTGAATGATGGTTATTTGGACCCTGAATGAGTTTCTGCTGGGCCATAACTGCATCATGAAATTTCTCTGGTTCCCGTTCATGTCTGATTTAATTTGGCTTGCTGCAGAGAGACCACATGACCTTTGTATTTTCATTAAGGAAAATATGTTTTCAACAGTGTTGGGGGTCGTCTTGTCTGGATTTCAGACTGTAGATAGCTAAAAGGAAGAAAACGTTTTTGAAATGCCACTGCTGTACATCATGGTTGCCATGTTCTGCAGTCCAGACAGATTTAAACAGAGAGGCAATGATAACCTACAGATGAAAAAGAAAGAGGAAAGACATGATGAGTGATGGAGAGGTGGTTTATCATATGTTATCAAGTTATTCCTACCAACTCTTCCCTTTTGCTACTGCTTCTCTTCAGCCTGAATGCCTGTCGTCACAGAGTAGGTCCATCTGGCCCCTCTTTCTTTCTCTTGTTCACTTCCTAGTTTCCATCTCTCAAGGACTGCTGCAAAACTAAGCATCTCGAGGGACTTGGAAAGTGGTGTTACTCCACACATACGCATGCACACACACACACACACATAAAAAACACAAACAGCAGCCTGTCACTTATTTAAGATGATAGAAAACTTCCTTTGCTCCGTCACAGAGACACGGCACTGCCATCCCCCTTGTAAAAATAAGTGCTCTAGTATTATGGAAATAATATGTGGACTGTGTATGTTGTTAACAACACTGTGTTGCAGTAAAGTTATAAATAGCTTACTCGTACACACCCCGAGTTCCCATGAAAAACACATTATAAAGGGGGTGGAGAGTAAACCAGCCAGTTTTCTGTTCTTTTCTGTTGTGGTCCGTAGTCACATTCATCTGTACATGTATGGTTGGTCTGGATGGATCTACTTTGTGTTTGGCCCAAAGCCTGTGTTTGGTCAGTGTGCTTAGTGTGGCACGCTGGGGAAAATGTTTTCCTACACTGTGCTTCTGAATGAGGTACAGACAGGCAGAATAAGCAGATGACAGAGTTCCAGGTAATGCTTAAATTAAACAGAGCAGGGCTGATATATCACTGTGCAACAGGCAATGAGCCAGGAGCCAGCTGTCATCACCAGGGGTGAGGCTTTACATGATAAATCAGATTACAGAAGAAAAACCAGCATTTCACGTCAGTCTGTGAAGAGGAGTGTAAAGCACAGTACAGGCTTTTTACTTTTAAAAAACACAATAAAGGGACTTTGTTGAGCTGACAGAAACCACAAAATGATGCATGACATGGCCACAAGCCAAATGTGTGTTGCTCATAAAAATGCACGATACCTATAAATGAGAAATGACTATGAGAAGGCGCATTATGTAATGATTATCGTAATAACATAACATGCAGTAGTGGACACCTGTGCATTTAGACTTTGTTCTTACAACTTACTTTATATTTTAACCTTCTGAGACCTTTAAGCTCTTGTTTGGGATGGATTTTTATTTTCTTCCAGCTATTTGTGATTAGAAGTATATAAAGTAAGCTTCATCTTTGAACAGAAAGTCATTCTTACAATTTTACATCCTGTCTGCCCGCGTGCTGAACTGAAAAACGTTTGTAACGCGAGGAATGACATAATTGTAACTGTAACGTGAATGCTTGATTTACTACAGTAATGAGTCACTGCACTACTGATAAATGTAATTTGATTACAGTAATGCATTACACACAAATCTGAACTTAACATTTATATATATATATATATCCAATATCCAATAAGAAGCAGCCATTACTAAGAAGGAAGTAATGATTTCTACAGCTCTCTTTTTTTTTTCTCCGTAAAAGGACATTGAGAAACATCAGTTATTTAAATATACTTTAGGTTCACTAAAACCTTAATAGTATGGCTATCTCAGTGTGGAGTAATGTTGTATTTGTCACAGCCAGAATGGCCGGTGTGTTTGTGGAGCAGACCCGAAAGCAGACAAGGGAGAGACGGAACTGAATCTTTAACAAAAAGCGAGCCGGTTATTTTGTGCTGATGTCAAAAATGGAAAACAAGGCAAGGCTGGTGAAAAACTAAACTGGGAGCAGCTAAATTACTATTATAACTATAACATGAACCTAAGCAATAGAAATAAAACTCTGTGACCAGCCGTGACTTGACATTGAGACAGCAGACAACCAAACGAAGAGCAGAGGAAGACAGAGAACCTAAATACACAGAAGGGTAATGTGGGAAGTGGAAACACCTGGGGAAACACAGCTGGCATAAATTAACCTGAATGCCACAGGGGAAGCAAGACACAATGAACATGGAACACAAGACTCTTCAAAATAAAACCGGAAACACAATGGGACATAGACATGACAACATGAAACACATGACATACTGGGGAGACACGGAACACCATGAGAACCTACGTAGACAAGGAGGCATAGAAGAAACATAAACCAGATTAAAAACTCAACCAAACTAATAATACTAGAACTTAACGTATCTCATTAGTAATACAGAATACAAAAAAACTCAACTACACCCTTAGCTTAAGAATAACACCTGAATTTAACATTATTTTAACAGAGGAAATCAACCATACTAAATAAATGAAAAAACGCTGGGTCACAGACCCACCCCCTGACAGTATTGTGCTGTTTTGCATTGTTTTGTAGGTGAGTATTAACAGGAACTCATTTCTAGACGGCTTGAAGAGGTTAACTTACATAACCTGAAACAGGAAATTGGGTTTCTGTCTATAAATGGTTGGTTGAAAAGATTAAAAACCCCAAAATACTATGAGGGGGTTAACAAAGACATCACGCGGGCATTATGTGATTCTGACAATATCAGCTTCTCTTCTCTCTCTCAAACTGTGCATCTCACCTCTTTTGAAACCACAGTAAGAGCAGTGACATTGACAGCAGTTTGACCGGTTTACGTGATTAGTTTCACCTTGGCATGCTTGTTAATTTTGATAAAAATGTACTCATATCTCATCTTATCAGCACAGCGAAAATAAGTGAGGTCAGTGCTCTCAGTGGTCATCGTGTTCTAGCTCAGCTCCAGGGAAATTGTTACTTGCGTTTGAGGTTCTAGATCATGGCTCAATAGGAGTAAGATTATACATTTCAGATACATAACAAAACGTATTTATTATCTTCATGTCCATTTTCCCTGTTATTAGTCACCAACAAGAATCACTTTGTTGATGGGCCGCTCCTCTACCAGTTCAGGATGAACTTCCGGCGACGTCGGCGACTGATGGAACTTCTTCACGAGCGAGGGCGCAGCATCCCAGAGAGCCACGACAGTCCCTTCTGTCTCCGGAAACAAAGCTCTGACGGAGGCAACACCAGCTTTCTCTCAGGTGCACACTCCATCTGACTCTCAGTAACTGTGTAAAAGCTTTGCTTCATTATTTCCTTTAATTCCAAACTGACAGATCAGCTAAATAATCTGTGTCCTCCTTTCAGTCATTTTAAAAGTAAACCATTGTTTTTTAAATCTAAACTTTTGCTGAACCCCAGCTCCTCCGTGAGAGTATTCGCAGATGTTTGGTAGAGACCTTGGGAAGTTTGTCACCTTTCATAGGAAACCTTCACTGTGTCCATGTGTTCATGAAACATTACTCTTATTAAGCAGTTATATTGCCCCCTGGTTAGATTCAGTGGCATATTTATCCAGTTTGCCTTATCTTCTGTTGACACACATACCCAAATTTACTCTCAGTAACCTGTGTCCTTGGTGGTGTCTGCCTTATAAAGATAACAGAGCAGCCCTGTTTGTGTTACTAGGCATAAGAGCAGAGCACAAAGTCTCTGTCTCACCAAAGTGGCACAAGAAATATGGCAAAACAAAGAGAAAGTTAAGCATGCACATTTAAAACTATACTGAATGGTTATTAAAAGTCTAACCTACTTAGGAGGTTACACAATATATTCCAATGAGAAAAGGCTCAATATTTTATATGAATGAAGTAAGGGGCTCTATGTACTGCTGGTTTTTCCTATCTTTAGATTGGTCTGCAGCTCCAGAGGCCACACTGGTGAACTGTAAATCAGCCTTTATTCTGCTTTGCCTTCTTTCTCTTTTTTCTGGCTGTCTTTCAGACTAACAACTCGATTTGTGTTTCTCTGTCGCAGTGAGTCCCACAAAAGAGATAAAGGTGTCTGTCGGAGTTCGTCGGAGCAGCATGAGCAGCAGCTGTGGCAGCATCGGTTATTGCAGCAGTGGTTATTACAGCAGCAGTCCTACGCTCAGCAGCAGTCCGCCTGTCCTTTGCAACCCTAAATCTGGTATGACAACATAGATATCGAGTGTATTTTGTAATGGGCCCCACTCCCACTGAACATAAAAAAAACTGTGGAGCAGGAACTATATCTTCGTTTAACTGCCAGGTTTTCTAAAGCTGTGGTTTAAAGTTGCTGCATATAGAGTTAAATGAAGTCTTCAGTAGACAGTGGCAGTTATAATAGTTTAAACTAACCTCATTACTAAATGGGAATAAGTCCAAATGATTTTAGTTGTTGTGTGTTCTTACTGACAGATTCATATTATTTACTAATTGTAAAGTTATTTTTTAATATAGTGGCTCTACTTTGGATTTTTAAAGCGGTCATTTAGAGAAGCAAAGAACTTCTGACTTTTTCTCTTAGACAGTGGACAGCTTCAGTCTGTGTGCTGCTGCATGCAGCTCTGTCACGTGGTAAACCAGAGGTGTCAAAACCCCTTTTATGTAGTGGTGCACACAAAGCCCAGTTTGAGCTTGTGTGGATCTACAAACTGTTCCCCATCCTTTTAGTGTAAAGAAATCCAAGCACACGTTTATTCCATAAGATTTCTTAATAAATGGTAAATATAGTATAAATATAATATATATATAAGATTTCTTAATAAAAATAAATTAAATTTTGAAAAGAGTTTTTCCACATTGTATAAAGAAATATTACATAAATAAATAAAAAATCAGCACAGGTCCCCTGACGTAAACTTTAATGACTAAATGCTTAAAATGACAGAAAAGGTTGTTGTGCTGTTCTTTTAACCAGTGACTCTATGTAACAAAAAAGAGAAACATTTCTATTGTAAATGCTGAAAAATGGGAACTTTTCTGTTCTTTAATGTAACACTTAAAACAAAACACTGTTATCTGGTGCTTAGTTAGTTTGCTGCAATAAGCCAGGTCATGGGTGATGTCTTTGTCAGTAAGAAGATGGTAAAATAAAAGTTTCTTTGCAGTTTTCACATTTTTCGAAGCTGCTCAGGGGGCCAGGCCAGCTGTATGTTTGACACCCCTGTGGTAAAAAAACAAAAAAACAGAAAGAGAGCTGTTTGTGTAGCAGGAACACAAGACCTCCACTGCACAGCAGGTTTCTCACTAGATATTTTACTTTGTGTTTTTTGAAATTAAAGTTACTAAATTAGGCAACAGCTCAGTTGGAAAGACGGAAACGAAGCGTGAGAATCAGCTGCCGTCAGTGAGAGAGGCGTCAGATGGACTAGTTGAAATCCTATATAATTTAAAGTGACAAATATCCATATTACAAACTTGAAAACTAAACGCATAGAAGACTCACAACAGGTCATATAACAGACTACTTAACCCACATTTATTCTATCGCAAACTGTGAATTAGCTTGTTTTTCTGTGGGAAGACATGCTGAAGAAAAATCCGAATGAGCACACGTTTACTTCAGTGGAAAACAGATATGCACTGCTTAAAGGAAAGTGACAATCATACCTGTCATTTGCAAATGAACGCCTTTAAATTCTCTGTGCAGATTTGAAAACTTGGCAGTGACGCTCTTGAGCCGTGTGTGTGTTTCTGAGTGTTTTATTTTGGCTACTTTGAGGTGTCCTTTGATGTGTTTGATTCAAGCAGAGTCCTCGACAAGAGTCTCTTTGTGCCAGCAGCCCCCCCTTTTACATTAGCACTTGCTCATGGTGCACAATGAGCAGGAAGAGGAAGGCACACACACACACACACACACACACTGAGTAAGGGTATTTCTCTTTTGCTTCACATACGAGGAGGAAGAAACTCCATATAAGATGAATGGGGTGAGCTTTGACCAGTGTTTTGTTTCTATAAAGTCACACCATTAAAAAAAGGTTATGTCATCGTGACACAAAGGTGGCAGATAACAGAATGTTAAGAGAAATTGTCCTGTATATCTGATCAGATTGGAATTCCACAGAGAGATTATGAAAATTTCCAGCTCTAGAGGATTAGCGGTCCTTTGCACTTCACTTCCTCTTCTTTATCAGATTACAGTTAAGTGTTGTGATGTAGACCATAAGTGATTTGTCAAGCACAGGCCACTGGCTTTCTAAGAAATGTCCTGCTACATTTGCATTTTTTGCTTTTAGATTTTTGAGAGTTATTCAGTGATTTTTGCTGCACATATCGAGTTGATTTATAGTTTGTTATTAAATACTAAGCACCTGTTGAAATCTGAACTCAATGTGCACACAAAGGCTGAAAGATGCTTACTTATTTGTATTTTTCTACTTTACAGAAGTTATAGACATAAGACTTTGTTAGACCCTCCAATTCTCCAGTGGTAAAGGAGATCTGGCTATTCTTAAAAGCCTATCAGCTAAACATATGCAGCCCTATGATAGGTCCTATTAAAGGAGATGAGGAACTGAAACACCACCCTGCATAAGAAAACTTAAAACATAGAGACAGAAAACCATTCGCACTCACATTCACATGGATATAAACTAGAAAAAAGCAAAAGGAGTGAGGCATGAATACCTGTCTGGACTTAATCTTCAATAAAAAAGCTTTCAAAACTGGAACAAACAACTTTGGTTTGGCCAGTCAGGGCTTCTTTGACTGCGACACCATATTGATAAAATATTTAAGGAAGATGATATGGAAAAGGTTAATGGACCTGACCTAAAGGAAGGAAAACAACAAAGTGAAGGAAATGTCCAATAGATGAGTGGGAACAGCTAGGGGGAAATCAATTAGTTTAATGTCCTGGAGAGCTTTAGTTGGAAAACTATGGTCAGACGCTTCATGCTTATGGCCATTACATAGCATAAAGCAGCTATAGCTTCATTCACAGACTCATCATAAATGCTCATAAATCATAGCAGTCAGTAATAATGCGATCACCAAGCCTAAGAAAAGTTGTTAAATAAAGAGCATTGTTTAAAGAGCATTGAAAGATCTTATTTATTTTAACTTGTGCTTAATCGTTCTTTTTTTTTATCTCGCCTTTAGCTCTCCAATTTCTTTTCATTTTTCCTCCTTAAAATGAGGACATTTCCAATTAATTTAATCTAATTAATTAATAAGACACAAAAGTCTTTTGGATCCTTGTGGAGAGTCATGTCGATGTGAGTACTGGTAAGGGGAAGTTGGACTAGAGGAAGGAAAGCTATACTGTTTCAGGAAGCAAGGTGCCTCAAAGGCATTATTAGCATGTGACCAACACTCATAGTTTCTACACACACACGTACATTTTTAACCAAAAATAGACCTCTGTTTCATGTGTGCATGCCCGTGCCAGTGTGTCGTCTTATTGCTGTAACATTGTGTGTTGTGTTGATGTGTCTTTCTCAACAGTCCTGAAGAGACAAGTGAGTCCAGAGGAGCTGCAGAGACCAGGAGGACCTTTTATAAAGAAGACATTCACTGTAGGACACACACAGACACACACTCGCACACAGAGAGCTGAGGTCTGACAGAGACTATTTGAGCAATCACCCATGTCCTCACACACACACAGACACACGCGAATATATGTGAAAGGTCCCATGATTCATGGGCGTATGAGTACGGGATTGAAAAGAAGTGAGATATTCTGCATCTCATCTGCTGCTGTTGTCCTCAGATTATAGGCGATGCTGTGGGCTGGGGGTTTGTGGTGCGAGGAAGCAAACCCTGTCACATCCAGGCTGTGGATCCAGGTGGACCTGCTGCCGCTGCTGGCATGAAGGTAAGACTGGTAGAAATGTGTGAACTCCTGAAAGAATGATGAACCCCTGCAGGCTTCTGTCATCAGATGAAATGAAGAGAAGAACAATAGAAAACAAGTTAGATGTACTACACGCACTTCTTAGTGAAATCTGAGACATAAACTTGCTTTTTGCACCTCTGCAGATGCTTTTTGCTGTGGATTTTGATTTCAAGAGGGCAGCTCCTTTAAGTCTGTAGACTGTCGGAGAAGCATTTAAATGTTAAACAAGAGTTTAAGGATTCTTTTTGTAGCTTCAGCCCACAGGAGGAGGATGCTAGGATGGGAGGAAAGAGTGGCACAAATGTGCTGTAGTAGGGGTGGGGAAAAAAATCAAGGAGTATGAAAGGATAATGGTAGCTGTGCTGCTACAGCTGCCATGAAGGTATGTCAACAGAATGGCAGCAAGGAATCCTGGGAATGCAGAGCACAGCAACTTTACCACAACATGGAGAGCGGGGACAGAGTGCAATGACTGAAAAAATTGTAGAAGGAGCCTGAAAAACGAGAAATTAATTATTGATAGCGTGCTACTCATGTAGGGTGGTCACCGATGGAAGCAAAAGGGCTTTCTTGTGTACATATCACTTTCCATATCCTTTAGTACACATCATTTAGTTGTTCTGTTACAGGGATGTTTTCTTTTAATTAAAGGAGAAAATGTGTGCAACTGACTGAAAGAAAGGATGGTTGCCATAGCGAAGACACATGAGCTGAAGATGAAAACTGGAAGAGGAGGAAGTAGGTAGAGGAGATGAGTTTGAGTATTAGCACTAAAAGAGGAAACAGCCTCTGGAAATAATATCACTTCTGCTCTGGTGACTGATTATTACCATAGAAACATGCACCGGGTTCAAGTCAGTCATAAAGGTGTCGTCGCTCAGAGAGCGTTTCATGTGTGTTAAACTTATTTTGGACTTAATTGGGACATAATATGAAGACCTCATGTGGAAGCTGTTTTAATTGTGCACCATTTTTATTAAACATTTAACATGGTCTGTTTGTGTTGAGCATCTTTTATACCCATTAAACCAATAAATACCACGCCAAAAACCAGATTATTACATTAGCTTTATCTGATTTCCATCGTGTCAGGTTTGTACATTAAGTTCCTCGTGTGCAGCGGTGTGTGCAGCATCGTCATCAGTTTATTCGCGTGGAGTTAATCGCACTCCTCGCGTTTCCTCGGAGGTTCCACCTCACCTGAGTGTTTTTATTACTGTTTAATGAAAGAAGATCGCAGTCCTGAGAGGGGCCGTCATGTTGTCAGGTGTTGAAACTACAGTCCAGGCAGAAGGCCAAAAAAACGACAAGTCATTGTCCTCAGATTACAGCCGAGTCGTTTCACACACCTTTTAACCTGTTGCATCTGTTCCTGTTTCTGTCATTTCACTTTGTGAGAGGGGTTTTAACCATCTCAGCACAGGGAAACATTTCGTCCAGCTAGGGTCCAGCCAAGATTAACAACCCTGCAGCCCGAGAGAAGGAATGTTTGGATAGGGGAGAAAGAGGAGGGATAAGATGGGGAGTAGTTTGAAGATAGTTAAAGATACTGGAAGGAAAGGTAGACTAGAGAGATGAATTAAGGGATCCAAAGATAAAGATGAGATGGCCAAATGAAGAAGAATGAAGAAGACTGCTTTGGCTCTGAAAATAGTGCAGTATAGCCCGTAGAGATCTGGGTGTGATTACAGTGAGGGTCTTAAATTCCTCTGCTACATAGGATTAGCAGCCTGGCGTTTTTTCCCCCCTCTTCTTCATCACACTTAATCTCTCTTTCCTCTTATTTCCTTTGCCTATTTTGAGCTTTCTAGTATGGAAACATTTAGGAGTGCTGGAAAAACACTGAGCAACGATTGCCGTGAGAATATTCCTAGTGGCCTCTCTCTGCATGTGTTCACTTTTCTGTGTAACAGGCAAGTTTAGGTAGTTGTTCACTCCAAGAAATTTTCTACATGCATAATGTTTCCTGTATGCACAGTCAATAAACTATCTGTTAGAGTTTTTTTTCTTTCTTTCCTCGGCTGTCTGCACTTGGTTGATTTATGGGCTATTAAAATATCAGAATAATGAGGTGCTTTTGTTCTTAATCTATCTTTTTTGGCATCGTGAAGAGAAAAAAAAAAACAACTTTTAGGGGCCAGTAAAGCAGGGAGTGCTTATGTGAGTGAGTATGTGGTTTAAAAGTTTGCAAAAAACACAGCAGCAGGATCATGTTGCAAGAACGACAGCTAGAAGGCAGTTTTGAAAAGACGCCTTATTTTTATCTGCAGCTGCAGAAGTGGTTAAACGATAACATAGGGGGCATTCAGGCGTGACAGGAGTGGTTTGGAGTGAGGCAATCATGTTGTACCTCTTGTTATTCATCCTCAGTTATATTTTTTACATCAGTGAGCTCACAGTTTTGAGCTCTGACTGTGCTCTGTGCTCACTGACACCTGTGTTAGGTTACATTTGTTGACACTGAAACTTGTGCTGATAAAAAAAAGACAACCCAGAAGCATTTGCACTCTTGCATGTTAAAGTGAAGGACGGCCAGATGCTCCTTTGTATAATTGTTCATAGACTGTATATAAAAGATGGCCACCTATTGCTTTGAATGCTCACAACTTAAAGCTTCCAAGTTTTTTTTAGGTTGTTTTTGTGTTTTAAAATAAGCCTTAAACTTATTCAGATGAGAGTGTAGGGGATTTATTAGCTTTTGCTGGGGCAGGTTATTAATAACATGTGTCTTTAATTTACTGTTATAATTTTTGACAAAAGAACAGACTTACTAGATGTAGACACTTTTTTGTCTATTAATATAAGTGAACATTTAACAAGACCAAAGGGCACTCACACTATCCCCTCAGTGATGTGCTTTCCTAACTTAAAGCCCAAAGAACTGTCAGGCAGGAGTAAGGCAGCTATAGATTGTACTTATAAGCTTTGACCACAGAGCTTTACAAATGAAAGAAGCACAGTTTGGATAAAGTACAGCAGGCTGTCTTTCATTGCAGCAAATGTAGATTTCGGCTTTGTAGAATGAAATTCGAATTCTTCTGCAGGCCTGATGGCTTTTTGTAAAACTTTGCAATGTGGGCCACGACTAAGGGTATAATTTCCCTGTAATTAAAAGGAATTTCAATGTACTTTATTTGAAATTACAATATAATTATATTTGCCTACAAGCCCTTAAAGATAAATACACCTGTATTATATAACAAGTCAGGTTTTTATAGGAAATAACTATACTGTGAGTAATTGTAGGTAATGTATGAGTAACTTTCATTGTAAGTACACTGTACTTTTCAGCTTGTATTATGAAATAGGTCAATGAATTTCTCCATTATCAGATCACATAGGGCTGCAAATTTTGATGGGATCTATTTATTCTTGTAAGTTGGTAAGGGAGAACAGTCCTCATCACATTTATGTTGATAAAATAAAAATACAGTTGAATAATAGCACATCAATACAGTGAATATTAAATAAAAATGTAAAAAAAAAAAATAAGAATAAGGATGAATCCACTCCATTATACGAGTGATGCCTCAAAAAGTACAGCATTGTATTTACAGTGTAAGACGGTTATTTTTCTCCTTATTTACTATGACATTGCACACTACTACTACTAAAAATTACTTATGGTATAATTGTTTCCTGTAAAAACCCGACTTGTTAACTCCTTATTTATGTGTGTCTACCGTTATGTATTTGTAGGTAAATATAATTAATTCGTAATTTCAAATCAAATAATTGTGCCCTTATTTGCAGGCTGTATTGTAAATATCTGGGGAGTTTTTTGCAGCTATAATTAAATATATCGCTATCTGCCTCTTTTCTTTTTTCTCTATGAGTGGCATTAAAGGTGATCAAGCATGTCTCCTGTTTCTGTCAACTTTCTCCAGGTGTGTCAGTTCGTGGTGGCGGTGAACGGATTGAACGTCCTCTGTCACGACTACCGAACCGTCAGCAACCTGATCCTGACCGGTCCGCGGACGATTGTCATGGAAGTGATGGAGGAGGTGTAAGCATTAAAGAGAGCTCCAAGAGGAAACCTCTCAGAAGGAAATAATGCAGGAAAAAATGTGGGGACTGAAGTAGTACTTAACCTCAAAACCCCATCGAGAGCGAAACACTGACGACTTGAAACCACGTCTCACTAGCTCTGTTCTAGCATTGTTTGAACAAGGTGGATAACCAAGAAACTGTGTGTGTGCTTAAAAATGAGGCTATTGTAGTCAAGCAAACGAGTCAATATTTGGAGAAACTAGGTTGTTTTGGATTTTTTTCCTTTGGTTTCGTGGTGTGCGCACTCACACACTGACACACAGAACCAAAACAGAGACCACGGAAGAGCTTGGAGTAAGAAAACTCACCCTGGAGAGTGTATTAAAAGGATATGAGAAGATGTGAAATTAAGTTTTGCAATTATAACTCATGGATCAGAGAGTAAAAAGCTGAAAATGAGGACGAATATTTCATGGCGCCATGAAAGCAACCGCTACTCCAGTGAGCTGTTCCTGGTGGCTCAACACTGCCCTCTGCTGAGAAAGACAGGAAGACACACTTCACACTGCTACTACATGTAATTTCAGGGTTTTCAGGGGTGCCATAATGGAACCATTATGTTCAACGGGAAAAGACAAACACCTGCCGTCGCCATATGGAAAATGTAAAATACCAACTTAATCGATGTTGAGGTAGATTTTTTCCTAGCTGCTAAGAATGTTATAAAGGCGATAAACTTACATGCTACATTAATAAGCACATTGTATATAGAAAAGCAATTAAAGACTTACAGACACAAAGTTTAGAAGTCCGGCTTTAGAAAAGCTGTCTCCCATAAAACCTTGTAACCTATTTTGATTACCCGTGACAGCTCTCTGTTAGGCACTTTAACCTTATATGCAGCCTAGAAAATAGACAGTGACCGACAATATCACTGTCTGTAGTTTTTTTAAAAGAATTCGGAGGTTTCTGTTATACTTGCCTTTGAGATGTGGACACAAGATGTGTTACATCCCATTAAGAATTGCCAAAAGAGGGAATACTAAAAATAAAAATGACTCTAATTGGAGTCATACCAACCAGCCTTAATGTAAACTTAGAGAACATTTGATTGACCTTTTAACTTTTATATATCATTTGATGTTTGATGTATAATAAAGATAAGAAGAAAACAACCAAAGCACTTGGTTGACTAAAGCGTCCTTTTTGGGGGGGAATGTGATTCAATCAGACTTCCCTAATTTGAAATTAATGTGGAAGAATGACTTCTTCCGCCCCTCCCCCACATCCTTTTCTCCTTTATTATCTGTACATGCAGCGCAGTTACACATCAAGCACCATATCGTGTATGCGCTAAAGAGTTTTCAGACAGATAAGAAAAGATGTATATGTACGGAAATGTAATGTATGATGGCCTTGTCTGATTTTTGTCTCCAGTAGCAGATAAATGAGCAACACACCTGAATATTCAATCATTTAAATAAAGGGAGCGGTTTTCCTCAGAATCAAAGAACATTGCATTTGCTTTTACACGGAGACGCTTTATTTGTTCAGCTTTTTCGGAAGATTTCAGTTTAACTTTTTCATAAGTTTGAGTCAGTAAGTTAAAATTTTGAGATACCTAACTTGAATTTTGAGATAATAAGACAGATTTTTGACTTACAGATGACTTTTTAATTCTCTCGTAGTGGAAACAAGCTTTTGACCCTACAGGTTTTACTCAGAGCGAAAAATAGCTTCATTTTTCAAAATTAGTTTTCAAACTGAGAGAAATAAGAGTTGGGCTCTAATGAAGGCTCTGTGCCAAAACACTTTGGTCGTATTCCTACTGTGATGTAAACCAGTAAACATGTGAAACGTGAGTAAAGTATCCACTGTTTATGATGCTATCTTTCTCTTTTTTAATAACATTGCTTTGGAATTCTTTCTTTAGATTTCAGGTTTATCGCTTCACTGCTTCAATGGGAAAAAGGTAAATAAGAGAATTGTTTCTAATGAATCTTTAAATCCTTGATTCAGCTTGATGTAGCTCGAAGCTAAGTGGATTAGATCAGGCTTGAATTATAGCCTCTAAATAATATGAGGATCACGCGTATGTTACTACTGTGCCATCTTGTGTTTATACATACTAGCATGAATTTAGAAAAAACAGAGCATGGATAAGTGATACTCATATCGTTCATACACTATGTGTCTGTAGTCCTGAGCAGCACTTGTTCCTTGTTTTGTCTTAGAATAAACTATATTCCATGTCTGGAGGAGGAAATTATTACTGCAAAAAAACACAGACGCAGAAATGTAAACTTTGTTTTCAACCACAGTATATTCACAGTTGTTACAGCCAAACTGTAGAGTTAATATGTCCTAGTGAACTACCTCCAAATATGTCCTATGTAATTAATTCAGTCGACTATTCATTGATTTATCTTAATGTGCTTGGATGTAGTAGGCAGTCAAATAATGTAAATATGTGCTTGTTTAGCTTTATCTCCTAATCTAAAGCCCACTCCTTCATCTGATTTATCTGGCAAATCATTTCAGGTACAACAGCAGATTTTAGGCCTAACTCATTCAATGATCTAAACAGCTGGAATATGTTGTTGCCGAATATGTCCTCCTCAGATTTACAGAATTTTGCCTCAAAATCTGTAATCCGCTCGTGTTGTTACATGGATAATGCCATATATTGTACTGTTAATGTATCGTATTAATGTTCTCCAAAACGTTTTCAAGTAGTTGCACTTTGCTTTTACCCTGCAACCGTACAATATGTTTATTAGAAAGAAAAAATCTCAAAGCACAAAATAATTTCTTCTCTGGGTTTTCATTAGTCTGATGTAGCGATTTCATTAATCTTTAATGTTAATATCTACACTTGGTATGGATTCAATTTTTCTCTGTTTTCTCTCATTAAAATTCATCTATATGCAGTTTGTAACTTAGTAATTCTTCTTTTGTGCATCTAGAAAGTGATCCGTGATTTTCTTCTGTTGATAATGTTTGATGCAGTTTCATTGGACAGAAGCAGATGACAGTTTGATTTGGAGGAGAAGAAAGTTTCAAGAGTGTTAAATCTTGAAGGGGTTGTGCCAGGTTGGCTTAAATGAGTTTGCTGACTGTTAACCGAAAGCGTTTGCCTTAAGACCTGAGTTTGCTGCCAATAACAGATGGTGGTCACTTTGTTCCTCCTCTTTTTCCCCCTCTCATTCTCTTCTCTGTTCAGTCATTTGCAACTTTGCAAGGTGGTTGCTCCAAGTCACCACAGCTTCAGTTTTAGTGACAATCAGTGTTGTGTAGATAACAAATGCACAGTCATTTGATCTGACAGAACATACATCACCGCTGTCTTCGTTTTTGTGCCGTTGCCAGTTCTATACTTCAACTTTAATGTGTAATAAGATCAATGGGGATTCTTGGCTATGAGAGGTTACACATTTTCAGCACAGCTGTTTGTTCTTTTTTTCTGCTATCCGAGATTGAATGTTTGTTATCAGAACAACAAAAGCTGACAGTAGCAGTCTGTTTTTCACAAAAAAGCTAAATCTCATTGTAAGTTCGAATGTATTAAAGAGCTGATCAAGTGTCAAATAAATAAACTGATTTCACAAATTCATTGTGCTTGTGGTTTCATCCTCAGGACTGTCTGAACCTCTTCATGCACTTAGTCTCACTACGACTAAATTTCACCTTTTTGGTAAAGATAAAGCTATATATGCACAGTTTTTCTTTTTTCCTTTGTTGGAAGAAACAAAATTGGTCCATACTGATAGGATAAAGGGATGTACATGGTCAGTAGCACTCAGGTAGACTGTAGTATTTAAATGATGCTCTTTGGTACTAAGGGGCCTGAGCCATTAATCCAAGGAAAAATGCATCAATGCCAATCCTACAATCCACGTGTCGCAGCAGAAGTTGAGACTCATCAAACCAGGTAAAAGTTTTGCCAAGTTTTATGTTTTAATCTGAGAAGAGTGCCCAGTACGGTCTTCTGCTGCTATAGCGCATCTGCATCAGTGTCTGACATGTTATGCATTCAGAGGTGCTCTGCTGCATACCTTTGTTGTAATAAGTTGCTAATTTAACTTACTTTCCCCTTCATATCATCTTAAAATAATCTGGCCATTCTACTCTGACCTCAGGAATCTACAAGGCATTTTCACTCAGAGAACTTCTCTTCTCTGTAAATCCTAGAGATATGTGAGAAATCCCAGCAGATTCTGAAATACTCAGACCAATCTGTCAAGTCCAACAACCACGCCAATTTTAAAGCCACACAAATCACCTTTCTTCTCCATTCTGATGATCGGGTTGAACTTCAGCAGCTCATCTTGACCATGTCTATGTGACTAAATGCACTGAGTTGCTGCCTTGTGATTGGCTGATTAGTTATGAGTTTAAAAGCAGGTGAAACCGTAAACCCAACAAAGTGGCTGTAACACTACCTGACCTCGTATCTTTCTTTAAAAGCTGTTTTAATTGCATTATTAATAATAGCCTAATTTCTAGTGTGGAATGTGTTCCGGTTGCATAGAAATACCAGCTTTAACTTAGAAGGCAGAAAAAAGTCACATTCTGTATTTCTTTGTCATACTTCGCCTGGTTTTCCTTCATACCTCAGATGTATCAGTAGTACAATGATCACCAATTTTTTTCCCCTGGAGTCAGCACACACAATGACCTATTGCAGTACATGGTTCCCAACCTTTCTGTGTAAACAGTTAAAGAAAGAAATACTAAAGAAAGTGTTTGTTTTGGCTAAAATAATAAATACAAAAAAGCCTTTAGGTTCGGTCTTTTATCAGTTTGGTCAAATTTGTCAATACCACCCATCTGATGAAGGTTTAGGACAAATGTTTTCTGAGACTGGGACGTCTACATGGTAGATCAACATCGACGTTTGTTTGCTACCTTCAAAAGGTGCAATGTTTACAATACCTGAAGTTATCTCTTGACTGTCACTGGCAAATACACGCTTAGAAGTGATGTGTTAAAATTGACACATCATGTGTTAGATTTTAACACGTGCTGAATCAGCTCAGGGACAACACATGATGTGTCAATTTTAACACAAAATAATGTGTCTGCTCCTTTAACACATCTTCTGTTAAAGTAAGTCAACACAAAGATGTGTTATTTTGACACAAAGATGTGTTAAAATGTGTTTTGTTAGTAAAACATGTAAATTTTATTTTTTTAAGAAATGAGAAAAAGATGTGTATATTAGGGGTGCAACGATACACAAAATTCATGGTTCGGTTCGGTTTGATACTTTGGTGTCACGGTTCGATATTTTTTTGATACAAAAAAATGTTCATGCCTTTTTAATTGGTCATTTATTAAAATTATAAATATATATTTTAACTCAAAAGTACAGTTTTTAAATTTAATGTTGCTGAAACAACAAAGTAATAAAAATATATATATATATATGTATATATATCTGATTGAGGAATCACTCATCTTTGGAAAAGAGAGTGCATTACAGAGAAATGGCTCTTTCCAAAATAAAAGCTATACTATATGCTTCTTCTGGGCTATATTCTCAGCAGCATATTAAACATATCAGGTCATAGATAGATGTGTCCTTGATCCATCACAGCTGATTTGAATGGATAAATTACCTTCTCAACATGTCTTGATGTTCTCCAGAGGCCTGGTAATGACTTAATCATGTGATTCAGGAGTGTTGACCCAGGGTGAGATCTAAAACCTGCAGGGACACCGGCCCTCGTGGACTGGGATTGGGGACCCCTGCCATAAGGAGAATCATGTGCTAACGGCTATCTAAATGACTCGGGTAAAGTTTGTAGCATGCATGCTTGTTGTTTTTGTCTGCTTCCACTTGTCTTTGCACTAGGTAGTGATGGGTAGATGAGGCCTCGTGAAGCGTTTCAGCACATTTCCCGAACTGTATCGATACTGTGTCGACACAGTTTCCCGGCCAATGCACAGTGACTTCCTTTGACGACACAGTGTTGCTGTTTTGCTCCATACTGACACCTGCTGGACCTTAAATATCATTGCAGGCCACTTACTTGAGACTCACAACAGACACTGATTCAATAACCTAGTCATACTTGTACACTTTAAGGTATTGTACTTTCCATGGAATCATTTTATATCTTTTATATTGCAAATATTGTAGACATCTTTAAAATGTATTGTGAATGACATTAAGTGAACATTAAAATGAAAGTATTGTGAATGTAATATTACCCATTTGACTCAGTTTATTATAAATTTCTATTCAGAAAAATAGGTTTATCCAATGTTTTTGCATTCAGTCTATTGTGTTTATTTTTTTTACACCATTTCCCCAGCTTTGGAAAACTCACAGGCACAGATGAAGCTGGGGTACACAAAAGCTGTAAAGCCAGGTGGAAAAGGTTCGGATAAGATGTCTTCCTATTCCCTCAGTACGTTAAAGGATCCTCTGATCGTGGAATTTTTCTCTCCAACACTCTCCACAATACTAAGGGGTTGGCAGTCCTTTATAATAAAATTCAGGACTGCCTGGTCCAGAGCAGTCTTCCTAGATGCTTGATTTCAAAATAATAAAACACATATTAATAAAAAAAATGATGATAAAGCTGTTCAGTGTCTATATAGGCCAACCTGTATTCATTCTCTGTGTGTTTGTCTTATTTTCATGTTTGGCTCTGTAATGCCTAAACACTGAGGAGGTGCTTTTGTTTGTGTAAGAAAGCTCCGCAGAACAGATGTGACATTTAACCTGCATAAAATGAAATAAATAATTTACACTTCAAGTCACATTGCTGTTTTTCCTATTCTGATAGATTACACTGAAACAAAGACAGACAAACTATTACCTTATTTGCAGTAAAAGATCAAAATGAACCCACACAGCAGAAACATTTCTTTTCTTTCGGGCTCCATTTTGTTATGGAGAGATGTGTATTTTTTTATTTATTTTTTTAATCTTTCATCTGCCCCTTTAATTTTGTGGGGTTTTTTGGTCGCGACTCATTCCGTTGGCAAATGCGGATGTGGTACCTTTTAAACACAGTTTGGCGCGTTGGCAATGATCGATACAGCGGCTGTATCGATCACGTGACTTTTTCTTAAAGCGACGCACGCACTGATACAGGCATCGCTAGGTAAGCTTGATTAGTGATGGTAAATTTGATTCTTTTTACTGAATCGAGTTTTAATGAGTCACTCACCAAAGTGAATCGGGTTTTTTGAGTCATTTGATTCACTGAGTCAGTTGACCAGAGAGTGCAAAAAACGTACATTTTCACTCAAACTTAATTTGTTTCTCTTTTCATGTAAATCCTACTGCTAAGATGAATGATTCTAAAAGAAAACTATTTTATAGAGCAAAAAAGAGCAAAAACATTTCTAAAATTAAGCAATTTCCTATCAAAATTGCTTAATAAACATTTTTTATTTTATTTCATTAGTATTTTCCTTAAATGTGTTAAATATATATTTTCTCATCTAAATGTCCACTGAGCTGTGAGCCAGGGGGCGGTAATGCGCCTTAACATTGGTTGCCAACCAAGAAGAAGAAGCTGTGAGCCAGGAGGGGGTGGGTGAGTGAGTGAGTGATTCGTTCAGTCTATGATTCAGCACAGGAGGGAGGGGGTGAGCGAGTCCTGAGTGATTCGCTTATGATTCAGCACAGGAGGGAGGGGGTTAGTGAATGAGTGATTCGTTCGCTCTATGATTCAGCACAGGAGGGAGGGGGTGAGCGAGTCCTGAGTGATTCGCTTACGCTTACGATTCAACACAGGAGGGAGGGGGTTAGTGAGTCCTGAGTGATTCGTTCGTTCTATGATTCAGCACAGGAGGGAGGGGGTGAGCGAGTCCTGAGTGATTCGCTTACGCTTACGATTCAGCACAGGAAGGGAGGGGGTGAGTAGCTCAAATGTGCTGTTAGCATGTTAGCAGAGCGATGCTACTGTGAACCGAGGAGCTATTTTCTTGATGTGAGCTTCTACTCAGGGTTTTTTCTTCCAGTTCAGAGCAGAAATTTTTTTGTTACGATACTGGATGTTGTGTTTTTCTCCACAATTTTAATTATAAGCTAGATACATTGCTGCTAACAGCAACAGGGATGAGTCAGTGAGTCAGTTGGGCTTGTGAATCATGATTCATGAGTCAGTAAAGTGATTCTCGAGTATTGAACGATTCGTTCATGATTCGCGCATCACTAAGCTTGATACATGCGTCGGTGCGTCAGTGTTGCAGGACCCATCACTAGCACTAGGATGCTGTCGGAGTAAATGTGCAGTCATATTCGTTGTGTTCCCACTAGTGCTGTCAGCGTTAATCTCGTTGAAATGACGTTAACGCCACAACACGGCAAATCTCCGTTAACGAGCTACCGCGGATCGCCCCGTGCGTGGGGCTGGACGGCCAACACGTTAACGAGCTAACTGCGCTAACGCACTAGTTCCCACCAATGTAATTGAGCATTGCGTGGCACATCCAACATACTGTTTTACTTTAGTCCATGACACGCTTACCTTCAGGGTCATACCTCACATGAAAACCAAAATAGTTCCAAACGCCACATCTGAATTAGGGTGGGGGAGGTTCAATTTGCCATGTTGCAAGGAGAGCTTAACTTCGGTCTCGCTAGCTTGCCCTGCGCTCAGTGAATGTGCGTTCGACTACTCCGCCTAGGCTGCACTGTCGAGCGCAGATCCACTGAGCGCTCAACACAGACAGCATCGTCAGAAGGAAAGTTGATCAAATAAATTAAAAATGTTGTATTCGATACATATGCATACCGAACCGAAAGCACTGTATCGAACGGTTCAATATCGATACGAGTATCGTTGCACCCCTAGTGTATATATATATATACAGTATACATTTATTGATCCATTTTATACTTGGCATATTATTATTTATAACAAACAGAATAAACGACAGTTTTCAGAATCTTTTAAATTAAAATATATTAAAGTCAATTTTAACCAAGCCTATATTACTAAATTTATATGTCAAAACAATTTCTATTCGACAGACTCGAACAAAATTAATATGTGACTAACGTTCTAGCTCTCTAGATTATTAAAACGTCAAAAGAAAAACCTTTGAAATAGTGCAATTATCATATATATTCTGAAATAATCATGTCCAGACAATATATGAATGCAGTTTTTTTTAAAGGTAACAGTTGTCATCTTCAACAAATTGTCAACATTCAACAAATATGCAGTTGTGTGCAAACAAAAAAAATTTACATTTCACCGAATATAGCATCCAAGTTATACAACTGTGTACCTTGGGTTCAAATATAGCTTAATGGTGTCAAAGCTTGTCATTACATATATATATATATATATATATATATATGAAGGCGATAAAGTGATACACATGTTGAACCTGATCCACAGCGCACGTCAGTCCATCATTCAGAGGAATGGTTACTTTGTCAATCTGGACTGAAATTGTCAGACCTCTTTGTAATCTGTGCCATTGTGCATTTGACCCAGACAGCCTCCTTTCATCAGGCAGTCCTGTTCGAAGCTCATCTCACCCTAAAGAAGTAGGTTACAAGTGTGAGGACCACACAACAAACAATGAGGTGAACAGATACAAAGCACGGCATTCAAATGAGACTAATTTCTATTTGTGCAACAATATTACACCCATTTTTTTTACATTGCAATTTAAATTACACCAGTGGAATGATTATAACATTAGCTAGGTATAGTTAAGCAGTAATTAACAGCGCTTTAACTCAAAACTCCTAAATAACTCCCATATTTTTTAAAAATTCAAAGCTTCACATTCTTCCAGAAAGCTGACATATTTTCAATGCATTAAGATAAACTGATAAATGATACTGTAAGGTCTGACAACACACCAGGCGATGCACCCTCCATCTTTGTTTCTTTTGTTTCAGTGGCGCGAAAAGATAGGTTATGTCCTGTTGCTGGGCAGAAGTTAATTCAATTTTCAGCATGTGCATTCTTTCTTACTTCATTTTCTGCTTTCACTTCAGTTTTATTGCCTTAGGTCACATGTGAAAGGTCAAAATTAAGCCTGTTTTCTGTGTGTATACTTAAGGTTATAGTATAGCCAGGGCCAGTAATTGGTATGCCATACATATTGAGAAATAAAAGATGAATCTTCTTTCAGAATTTTAGTACACCATACACACCTTGGTCCACATTACATCATAAAATTCTTTATTTGTTCAAAGTAATGAACAAATTACAGAGCTGCTAGTTTTAGGTCCTGTTGTTAGATTCTGAAAATAACACACAAAATGTGTTAAACTGTGCAACACATCAAGTGTGTTAAGCTTTTTACACATCTTTTCAAAGTTTACACATTTTCTTACGTAAAATTCACACAAAATGTGTTAATAGTGTAACAACACATTTTTGTTTTGCCATTTTTAATACATCCTTTCTAAGAGTGTACCATATTCTAATGATTAAAACTAGATTAAACTAAGAGTAAACATTTTAGACTACAAAAGCTAATCTGAAACAAGCAAATCTATTCTTTAATCCAACTAAACCTATTTTAGCTGCACTAACAGAAGCTGCCAGCAGGGGGTAATATTATACCACACTATTCAGCATATACGCCGTCATGCTCCTGATTGTGTTTATTAATTTTTGGGGATGTTCATGGATTTCGAAAAGAAGGAAATAACTTTATTATTTGCAGAGCAATTTTTACAACTTTGTCAAATATGTGAATGCAGGAGACAAAGAGTATTTGGATGATTTCTACTCATTCCTCTTTCACATTTCTTAATCATCTCGCTCAATTTAAAAAACATGCAAATAAAAGAGCAAAAAAAAAACAAAAAAACCCAACCCCCAAACCTCTGCTCTTATTTTATTATAAGTATATAAATTTATCTGAAAGGGTTTTTTTCTGGATCCTAAGTTAGACTCATGTTATCCCATCAACAATCAATCCTCAGAACAGTCTGCAGTTTTTCTCCAGACTGAAATTTCCCATCTCTCTCTCTTTGCAAGTTCCGCCTCATCTGATAAAGCAAAAATGTTGGCGAGTTATTAAAAAATGTTGCTTACACCACAGTTTTGTCATCACATAACACCCTTATTTCTAATCTGACTAACAACTACGGCTTCTTTCACTTACCCACCCATTTATTCATCTGCCCCTTTTATACACGTCCATTGATTCGCTCGGCATCCATCCTTCACACTTCCACCATCCATTCATCTTTGCATCTAATCTTCTGACTGTGTGTCTGTTTGTCTGTGTATCTGGTCAGTAAACAGAGTGATACATACACAGGAAATTAAAAGCCATGGCACAGAAACCTAAGAACCCACTGGACTTATTTTTACTCCGGGGATGAGACAAAAAGAATGAGATCAGAGTAAGAACATTTAGAGTCGATCTGAAGCAGTCGACTTTTACAAACCGCAGTGATTGTATAAGTTTCTATTTTGGGAGAAATGTGTGGCAAACAGGAGTGATGTTTTTGGAGGGGAGGTGAACATTTTTATTGGCAGATTATGTTCTGTTCATGAGCCCTTGGAGAATAATGTGTTGACACAACGTGACGTCGATTGTGGATGCAGGATCGCAGTCGTACTGCCAAAGTTGGGAGTCCAGCTGGGGCCAACACACAAAAAAATGTATGTCCTCTGAGATCCTGAGATTAACGTATTCACTCTGTGGTATAAATTACTTTATAAGATCACATTCAGGCTTGAAAAGCCCAGTTGGTCCAATTAAAGTAACACCGGTAGACCAGAAGAGCCAAAATCGAATCATTAATACATATAAAAAAAACTCTCTTGTGACAGTGACAGCATCCAAAATAGGAAAGTTAAGTAGAAATAGGAAGCATATTGAAAGCTGCGGGGCTGGTTTTAAAGATATTTCTTTTCAGACTGTATTTTTTATAACACTGTGTCCTTGATTATGAGTAAAAGTGATGAAAATCCTGCAAGGGCCAAAACTGGGTTTATGAAAAAATGAATTGAATGAAGTCTTGAGATTATTTGTTGCACCAGAAGCGTTTTCTCACTTTGTTCTAGGATTTAAATGGTCAGAAATGTACTCCTTCAGTTTTTTACATATTAGGACATAAACATATGTCTAGTAGTTATCAGGATTTAAAGTTGTGTAAAAACAGCCTCAGACGAACACAACATGTGATATGTTACACCCTGTCAATATTTCTTTAGCAAAAACTGAACCAAAAGTAGTGTGAAACACCAAGTATGCACCATAATCTGGTAGTTTGTAGAACCACTGTTAGCACCAATAATGTGAAGTAATCGTTTTCTGTTTGACTTTATCAGCCTGTGAAGCAGCTATAGAGAAATATTGGCCCACTCTTTTTTACAACATTGCCTCAGTTCTTCGAGGTTTGTAGGCTTTCATTTATTCACAGCCCTCTTAAGGTCACAGCATTTCAATCAGGTTTAGGACTTTAGGCCATTTCAAAACTGTGATTATTTCCTTTTTTTAGCAATTCTGTTGTAGATTTGCTTAATGACATTAACGATGATGGCAATGCGTTTGGCCTAATTGTCCTGTTGCATTAACCAGTTTCAGCCACGCTTTAATTGTTCAACAGATGACCTCACATTTCACCCTAGAATATTTTGGTATATAGGGGAGGTTTTGATTGACTCAGTGAGTGCAAAGTGCCCAGGTCCTGTGATTTAAAAAATAAAGCCCAAATCATCACTCCTCCACCACCGTGCTGACTGTTAGTATGAGGTGTTTGGTTTTTGCCAAAGATGTCACTGTGCAGTGATTCCAAACATCTCCACTTTGGTGTCATCCCTCCACAGGACATGGCTGCTGATGTCTTGGAGTTTGTTTAGATGCAACTTTGGAAACCTAAGCTTTGCTGACATGTTGTTTTCAGAGCAAAGAGGCTTTTTCCTGGAAGCTCTTCCGAATAAGCCGTACTTGTTCAGTCTCTTTCAAATTGTCAAAATGTACCGGCATGAACTTTAATATTTTACATGTTAAGTGGCCTGTAGAGGCTGAGATGTGGCTTTGGGGTATTTTGCTGTTTCTCAGGGCTTAAGTTCAGTGCTGATGTATTTCCACTTTGGCACTGTGTTAGCACACATGAATGCTCCACAACAGCTAACTGCCAAAACTTCAGGTTTTATTTTGTTCTGTTTTCCTTAGAGGTGTTCAAACTACTTGATAACCAGTTAATGAAGTTCATTGGATTGGCTGCTATTAATCCTCCTAATTCCTATGGAAGCCGTAAGGGTGTACTTCACGATGTTTTTCACACACTGTTTCTGTATTTTGACTTAACTAATGGCATATCGTAACATGTTATTGTTAATTTCAGGTTAAAAAACTCCTTTTAAGATTATTTGTATTGTGTCCTGATACATATAAGGTTAGAATTTAAAGAGGTTGTACTAATTTTTCTTTTACCATGATTGTACTAATTGTACCTATGTGTATCAAGTTATTCATTGCACATTTATCACCCCTGCTTTCGATGCATTAATGCATACAAAATACCTTGAAATTAAAAATATATCCAAGAATATAAAAACATCTAGTAAATAATTTATTTCCTCAAAATTAACCATAAGTATTTGCTGTGTAGTGTTTTTCTAGTATTTTTATGTTTTTTGCTTTCTGAAAGTGGAAATAATGAAGCAGAAAAATTCATTGAAACAGTTTAATTAGCTTTTTGACACAGAGCGCCAAAGAGTGTGACTACTGCCTTAATTAAATAAAGGTTATCTGTGTTATTGTGTGAGAAATAAGGAGCCTTTGAATATTACTTAGAAAGGAAAGAAAAGAGGAGAAGAAAAAAACCCCAATGCTTCAGTGGTTGCTCAGGTTAATGAGCAGAATGGCTTTCAGGCATGACTACAGTGTTTTCAAGTGAATTGTCTCCTGTCCTCCACTTCTCTTCTCACAGGATGAGCTCAGGACAAGTCACAGCAAGCAGAACTGTTAGCTGCCTGCCAAATGCTTCTTGGGCTGTGGCTGCAAGCTCTGTGAATTTGGCTAGCTACTCTGGCAAGAAGTCACCTTTGGCTCACACAGAATTTCCTATTTCAAACGTATTTTAACAACTTAATGGTGGAGAAGTGAAATCAATATATGTGACACTGTTTTTAATTGCTACGATTGACTATAAATGCAGATTCTTTTTCTTGTGAAATTGCAACATGCAGTGTTTTAATATCAGTCTGTGTTGTTTTTCCATTTCTGGAATTGGACATTCAAAGAACCTAAGCATCTGCAGCCACACTAGAAGTTCTTTTGGGCTGTTTGATGATGCACAGTGAGGATAGTGAATATCATCAATATTAACTAGCACTTAGCATGCGCTAGGACTTGACTTTATGCTAATTGCTACCATGGCTAAAGCTTTGAACTGAGGAGCTCTGGTGAATGTGCATGCATGAGATACCTCAGCTCATAAGCACTTAAACAGCCACCTTTGCCCAGAGTTTTCAAATAAATAACTTTACGAGTTAATGACCTCTATCTCTGAGCTGCACCATGAAGTGCTGCTTTGTGACCTTAAGAGCTGTCGGGTTAGCGGCACTGAGAATGGCAGGCTTGGTAGCAGATGACAAGATTGCTAACAACTGCGGCTAGTGGACTAATCAGTAGGCTGTGGTCACTTCTGTCTCCTGCTGCCCTCATATTAGCCTGCTGCTTGTCATTAACACAGCGCTCAAGAGCAATCTGTGTGTCCGGGATTCACACGTCTGCGTGTGCGTAAGCTTGGCCTTGAATGTGTCAGCTCTATTTGAACTTGTCCTGGTGTTTAGCTTAAGCCTATAAGACTAACAAATTAGGCTCTTCTGCTGGTTTAAATGCAGCTTTGTGTGTGTGTGTGTGTGTGTGTGTGATACAATGAGTTGTTTTGTCTCACTGGGATAGAGAACAAAGACCCAATGCCTCAGGTTATCTCTGCATCTTAAACATGTCAACCAGCGGGCTTTAGGTGTGTGTTTGTGTGAAATGGAAAGAGAGCACTAAGTGGAGGAAGTGGTTGTTTAAATTTGAGTGTGTTTGTAGATTTTTTGCCACCGTTTGTGTGTGAAAAAAGTGACACGAGAATGAATGTTGTTGAAATTATGCATTGTGTGAGCGTGTGACCTGACATGCAGAATCTAATGAGCATTACTTCTTGTTGCAGATTTTGAACTGCAAAAAGGTTGTGCTTTTATTTAGGGATGTTTTCAAGAAACCAGCTTTTTCTTCTTTCTTTCTTTTTTTTTTTTTTCGGAAAGAAGGGCTGATTGATGCCACACAATGAACATTCGTCTTTCACACACGTCAAGCTTTAAACATGTACTGATTCACACAAATGAGGGGGTTCGTGTTTGCTGGGGAAAATCCTCCACAGCACTGGAAGTGAAGTTTTCTCTGTTTGTCTAAACAACAATGGCGGCTTGCTCCTAACAATTACAGTAAGATAAAGGAACCGCGAAATACCGTGGTGTACTTTGATCAGTTTTTATTACAATACGTTGACCAGGTGTAAACAGGAAGTCTTAAACACCAGCCGAGTGACCAAAGGAATAAAGAAGTCCAGACGCTTTTCTTTGCAAGCTCCTTTGACTACGATGACCTGGATGACTGAGAACCTTCACAGACAAAGGAATCACCAAAAGAAAACAGCTGTTATGGGGATTACAAAC